>NC_136068.1:57773030-58973030 GCF_964261635.1 Lissotriton helveticus | reverse complement strand
TGCAAAAAGTCCTCAATGCCCTGAACATATACAATTTCAGGAATGAGCTTGTGGCTAATGGGAGCTAAATAAAAGTAGAAATTTTCTGGAGATATCCTAAGAAGAGGCTTACCAGTTACGCCACTGAGGTTGGACTGTGTTCAACATTATATCTATCTGGGAGCATGGCTATGTGAAACTGGCAGACCGGCTTTGCAGCTAAACAAAATGATAAGCAAACCAGTAGTGGAAACATATGCCTTGTGCATATGAAACTCGATATTTGACAGCCCCACAACTACAGCCATTGGTAGGGCGGTTCGTGCCAAACTTCTCCCCGCCCTCAACTTTGCTCAGGAAGCATTTTCAGGCAAGATGGGCACTGCCCTAGAAAAGATCCAGTGCACAACCTACAAGAAGGTATTCCATGTCCTATCTCACACAAGGAATACCTTGATCGGCTTGGAATTTAGGCTGGTGCAAGGAAACCTGGAAAGCTGGGCAATTCTTTCTCCATTCTATAGGCAGGCAACTGCTGCCCCCATGAATGCCCTAATAGACACAATTTTTACAACTACAAACAAGCCCAGGTCCAATAATCTGGTGGTATCTAAAGAAAATGAACAACTTGCAGGGAATATCTGAGACAATAATTTGACTAATTATACTTGGAAGCTCTCTATGATTGGGCTCCTCACGAGTCAATAATGGCGTCACAACTGCTCAAGTCAACCAAGTCCAATCTCCATCAGGCAGTAGAAAAGCACATTTTAAAACATATTCTATTGACCAGATTAGTCCTGCTTCCAATCAGAGAATGGAACCCAACTTGGAACCACCTCGATAATACCAACAGTTGTAGACGATGGAACTTCAGAAGAGAATCCTTGGCACACATAATTCTCTGCTGTCCGGCATGCCAACATCACAGCTGGCTCCTACTGGGGCCTTCTTACAGCATTTTATTCCATTGGCCAAAGTTAGTTTCTCTTTTGTACACCCTGCAGTCAGTGGCAGACAAGACCAAGTTTGGGAAATTTGTAATACAAGCCCTAAACTTATTAAAGAACATGAGAAGTCTACAGCGTTCACAACTTGTGATTCATCTCCCACTGTTGGTAACTCAAAATGGGCTTTACATTGAAGTAACAAACTTTGACTAACTCTGTCACTGGGTTTCCAGAAACTGTGGAACGTTGTATCTAAACGGTATAGACATCAATTTGCAACATTCAACTGGTACTTAATTCACTGTGGTCCCCTATCAGCCTTCATGACCATCCTGAACTGGAGATGTCTCAGCCCACAAGAATACTTATTTGGCTGGCCGCACTTTGCAAACTACACACTCCTAGGCACATAGCATCTTAACTATAAGTCCAGTTGTTGCAGCAAATCTTGATGAATTCTGCTGTAGACCTTTGGTACCTTCAGTATAGACCTGTTGGCACATAATTGCCATTGCAACAAAAGTACCTTTTCATGCACTGCACTTTGCAGTTTGGCTCAATGGGTTGTGTCACCATGCCCAGTAAGATCTTTGACCGTTTTCTCCCAGGCAGTATTAGCCTCTGTATATGACTCCTCATTAAGCCATCTTCACTTTACAAAAATAACTTTTTTAGACACTACACTTACATTTTTGGGTTGATTCATCATACCCAGTATGAACTTAAGTCATACTCTCCTAGATACATCAGCACCTTATGTATAAGGCCTCGAAAATAGTAGAACCTGTGTCATTTCCATTTATAACCTTTTATTATGTTTTCTGCACTTAAAAATCAAATACAGAAAACCGAATTCTTTCAGGCACTGTACTTTAGCTTTATGGGTTGTGTCATTATGGCCAGTAAGATCCTGATCCATGTGTGCCTTATAAAACAGAGATCTTGTGCAGTTTCTGCATATGATTCTTTAATATGTAATCTGCACTTCACCTTTAGGCTCATTATTTCGCACCTCATCTCTATACTTCAGCTGTAAACTACCTGTCAGTACACTTTACACGTTAACGTCCCGAGACGTGTGGAATTTTGAATTACTACCTTCTGCACCATAATGACATGCAACATATTCTTCATTAGTATGCACTCGCATCCTTTAATGACTTTAAGGAAAAAGGGGAAGCTGTTGTCCACTATATTAAAGATTTATTTAATTCATATGGTGCTGTAAAATATGTTCTCATATAAGAAAGTTATTTTAGGAGTGTTGATTGCTGTGTTCTCTCACACTCTGATATTTGTGGTTTATGTAACTCTTAATTAGTTTAAGTAATCCTACAATAAACTGAACAATGACATTGGCATCAAAATATACCTTCTTTCCTTTTAAAAGAGTGGAGCCAGTGTTGTGAGTTTTCAACCAATCACTTATGATGTTTCTCCACTAACCAGCTGTTGTTTTGTATCACAGGGTCAGCTACAGAAAACACATTGGAAACGTCACAGCTGATCGCCATGAACTCCATCACTGTTTATGAACATCCCAAGTTTCAGGGACTCCATAGGACGTATACGGCAGATGCTCTGAATCTGGAACAGGACAGTTTTGGAGACTGCATCTCATCTGTGAAGGTGGTGGGGCAGCCATGGCTAATGTACGAGCATCCAAACTATCAAGGAGGGTTCATTCCCCTAGAGGAGGGAGAACATCCTGCACTTGACATGAATGAAAAGGCGTCTTCTCTGAGGCTGATCAGAGAAGACCTGACCAATCCAAAGATCACAGTCTATGAGCATCCCAATGCCGCTGGTATTCAAGCAGTTCTGACTCAAGAGACCAATCTACCGTTTGGAAACATGGGTGATAAGATATCCTCCCACAGAGTCCAGAGTGGAGCATGGCTTCTGTATGAGCATCCAAATAGAGGGGGAAGGTATATTCTAGCCAGGGCTGGTGAATATCTGGCAAACTACTGCGATAATGGTTTAAACGACCAAGTGTCCCATGTGTATCCTCTACACCCTGGGAACGCCTCTGTGACCGCCACACTTCTGTGGGGCAAGAAAAAGATAGAGAGTGAAAAGAACATCCAAGCAGATCAGTATGTTTATGTCAACAACACAGACAGTGAGCAGGAGTTCACTGCTGCTTCTTGCAAAGAGTATGAGAAATATGTCTCCCATAGCTTTGAATTCAGCAATGAGTCTTCAATCAAGGTGGGTGCTTCATTTAGCTTGGAAGGAGTGGCCAATATTTCAGCAGAGGCATCCAACACCTTCTCAGTAAAGAAAGATGAGGTTGAGAAATTCACCACAAGGAAGAAGGCAGAGTTAAATTTGCCGATGAAGGTACCGCCACGCTCAAAAATAACAGTCAATTTCATGAGCAAGGAGG
Source organism: Lissotriton helveticus (assembly GCF_964261635.1). NCBI lineage: Eukaryota > Metazoa > Chordata > Amphibia > Caudata > Salamandridae > Lissotriton > Lissotriton helveticus. Next base: position 58,969,709 of record NC_136068.1, on the reverse strand, counting down.
TTACCATCTCAGTTCCAGTGGAGCTGAAAATTTTCCAGGGGAGTAAGACGGTGACTGAATATGGCACATATCGCTGTGAGTCTGGCACAGATATCTACATAGATGTGCAATCTGACACCATTAGTAAATAGTAGTCTCTGCCACCCCTTCCTTTTGTTATGGGCTATGCCTCAACATTGATTTGCTATTCTTTGATTAATTGTGCTTTTTTTTATAAACTGAGAAATCTTTAAAGGATTCTTTTAGGGCTTCCATTTTCAAACATCACATCTCACAAAAGATAATTAGCTAGTAGGAAGTCGTCCTAGGACCCAACCAATGTTCGATGACATAAAATGTGTTTTTCTGGTAGGTTAACAATGAACGCTGACCCCTTATAAAAATGTCACTCAATAGTATATATGGACTCGGTCACTGGTTGTCATTGCTACATAGCAGTAAAAGTGTACCCTCGAGTCAGAAAGACAAGGCTATACTCTAACCTCTCAATGGCAGTCACTGGGGCACCGATGTATGACTGGGTGATTTATACCTTAATGCTGTGCTGTGATTGGCCAGTGTGCATTTATGATGCGCTTCAAGCTGACTGCACATTTGAGGTGCTTGGCGGCAGTGATTCACTTGTGCCTGCAGGTGAGAAAGCGTCAGCCAATGCTGTGCACATCCTTGCTACTGCTGCATCAGTGTCTGTCTGCTCTCAACAGAAACTCTGCTAAGACAATATACTGGTCGATTTGTGTCATTGCAACAGCACATAGCATAGCTACACACTATATATATATATATATATATATATATATATATATATATATATATATATATATATATATATATATATATGCAACTCACATCGGTTTCTGGCCAAACGCGGTCCTGCTGCCTGATGCTGCCGGCGGCAGCCAACCACAAATTTGCAAACAATCCTTTCCAAGTCAAAAAGAAGGCGGCACACCAGGAACTGCAACATTAGCATCTGTCCATACCACCTGCTCCTCCCACCAGCCCAGAAAAAGATTCGCCAGGCTGGGGGCGAAGCAGGTTCCCATGGCTGTCCCAGTTTTTTGTCTATACAAAACTTTATCAAAGAGGAAGATGTTTTCATTAAGGCAGTATAGCATCATCAGTTTCAACATCACAGTATGTTCATACATCTCAATTGATCTCCGTTGTAAATAGTACAAGCATGCTTCGACACCCTGGTTCTAGTCCATTGAGGTGTACAATGAGCACACATCAAGGGAAATGAGAAAAGAGCCAGTTTCCCATTACCATCATGTATTCTTTTCAAGAAATCTGAACTGTCACGACAATATGAACTTAATTTTTTCACATATGGGGCCAAGAAATGATCCAAGTAAATTGATGTATTTTCCAAAAGAACTCCATTGGAGGAGGCAATCGGCCTCCCTGGGGGTCTGGTGGCATGCTTTTGCACCTTGGGTAATAAATAAAGGCTTGGCATTCAAAGATTTTTATTTCTCAAAAATTTCAGTTCATCATCATCAATCAAGCCTGTAGTAAACCGATTGTAAAGCATTTCATGGTAATTTGTAATGGTATGCTCATAAGTGTTCCAATCAATTACCTCGTAGCATGTGTAATCATTGAGTTGTCTCATTGCCTCAATGGTCGCGATATTTATATACAGTATGTATCATCTCGCAACTTTTGGACTCATGCAGTGTTTGTTATTGTACTTCAACTCGAACTTTATTTACAAAAACAATGGAGTTTTTCCTCTTTTTCACGTTTGATCCAAAGGGTATGTCTTCTGTTTCTATGTATGTAATGTGGATGTCTGAGCAGCAGCGCGACTGATGAACCTAACGAAGGCCGACAGACTGAAATGCGTCGTTCTTTGTGCATAATAAACCCCTTTGTTGCAGTTCCTGGTGTGCCGCCTTCTTTTCGACTTGGAAAGGATTGTTTGCTATACATATATATTTATATATTTATATATATATGTATGGCCCGGCTGAGAACAGACACATGCAGCTGAAGCGTCTAGGGGACCCGGGAAGGGTACAAACCGTCATATGCACAGCCTTGCCACAAGAACATACCTCGTCCATAAGAACTCAGGACCCTACTTGGGACACTAGGACTAGGGTGGAACCACTTACCTGCAAGTCGTGAATAGGGCATGCTAGTACCTGTAGTTAGCCAACGCTGCTGCGGTGCTGTTTGTGAATCCAACCCCGCCCACCTGAACAGCCAATCCCGGCGGGACGCAAGGATATACAACAAAGACTCTTTTGGCGTTTTTGAACTGTAGCTGGGGCAGGCATCTGAGGAAGGTATTGCACCGAAACGCGTCATGCCAGAGCTCCGTTGAAATAAATACCCTTCATACATTCTTCGCTTTGTGTCTCTCCGGTTCTTTCACCTTGAAGAATCTTTCGTGGCAATTATCTTGCACGCCAGTCCTGGACGTGCTGGGAGAGACCCACTTCAATCAAGAGGTCAGTGTCAACAGGACAGCTTCGGCACACTCTCCCTCCAAGGTATTGGAATACACTGACCCGCTGCACCCGCTCTCAGCCTCTGACGGGCAGGTCCAGGATATAGTCAAAATGTCTCTACCAACCATCGACTATGATGATGTTCATATGCTGTATTTATTAGAGTAACACTCACTGTCCACATGAAATTAATTTGCCACAATCTAAACATGTCATTTTAATCTTTCCAAAGTTCTTCTAAATATTTGGGACCGTTTCCCTTGCCTCTGAAGCTCTCAGTGCCACTTCTTTGATGAATGTACTAGCAGGTCAGGGGTTCTCCTCCAAATCTCTCTTTTATGCAGCACTATAATTAATTGGTGCCACCTCTCCATATGACGATGCATGGTATAGTTACCACAACTATATTTTTTTTCGGTTCCTCTGGAGAGTTCATCGTGGCAGATGAAGCGTGTAACGTACCGGGCATTTACCTTTTTTTGCATGTACAGGAAAGGAAAAAAAAATCGAGCGTCCGAGTTCTAAGGTGTCCCAGGGCCATTTTAGTGGACCAGGCCCAAATCCAAAGAACAGGCCGCCATTTTGGGAGTCCTCTTGCAGCCGCCTGTCGCTGTAGCATCAAGAGCAGCCGAAACTCAGCTGAATGGCAACTGAAACGGTAAAGGGGCGCCCCACTACAGCAGACGAGCCTCCACCTAGGAAGGCCCATTCACGCCGGCTCCCCCCCCCTTCGGGCACCCCACGCCGTTATTCGGAGCAGTATTGTAGGATGGCCACACCAGTGCGGCAACTTGCTAGACATCACCTCGGTGGTAACCGAATCTCAACGCCTTGTGGTGTCTCCTATTCAGAAAACATTGTTATGCTGCCTTCGACCTATTCGCCGCAAGTGCGCACACAACTCAACTGCATAGCTTGCTAGACACCACCTCGGTGCCATCCGGATCTTGGAATGTCAGCACCTTTTGGTGTCTTCTCTTCAGAAAATATTGTTGCGCTGCCTTTGGCCCCATTCGCACATCGGTCCGCTACTGACGCCATCTCACAGGCTAATGGGGCGCCCCACGCCGAGTTTCAGCATTGTAGAATAACCACACCAGTACAGCAACTTGCTAGACATCACCTCGGTGCCATCCGGATCTCGGCGCCCCACTGCAGATGAAGTGCCTCTCAACTATGAAACCACCACGGTGACATCCGGATCTTGGCACGTTGTGCTGCCTTCGGCCTATTCGCACATCGGTCCGCTACTGACGCCATCTCACAGGCTAATGGGGCGACCCACGCCGAGTTTCAGCATTGTAGGATGACCACACCAGTACAGCAACTTGCTAGACATCACCTCAGTGCCATCCGAATCTTGGCATCTCAACGCCTAGTGGTATCTTCCATACAAAAAATATTGTTACGCTGCCTTTGGCCCCATTCGCACATCAGTCCGCAACTTAGACATCACCTCGGTGCCATCCGGATCTTGGCATCTCAGCGCCTTGTGGTGTCAGTCAGAAAATATTGTTGCGCTGCCTTTGGCCCCATTCGCACATCGGTCCGCCACTGACGCCATCTCACAGGCCAACGGGGCGCCCCACGCCGACTTTCAACATTGTAGGATGGCCACAGAAGTGCGACAACTTACTAGACACCACCTCGGTGCCATCCGGATCTTGGCGCGTTGTGCTGCCTTCGGCCTATTCGCACATCGGTCCGCTATTGACGCAAACTCACAGGCCAACGGGGCGCCCCACGCCGACTTTCAGCATTGTAGGATGGCCACACCAGTGCTGCAACTTGCTGGACACCACCTCGGTGCCATCCGGATCTTGGCGCGTTGTATTGCCTTCGGCCTATTCGCACATCGGTCCGCTACTGACGCCGCCTCACGTGCCAACGTATTTTCTCCGCATTTTATACCCTATGCCGCATAACAGGTCATGTGACTTGTTTATAAAACTTTTCATTGGTTCATTTTACTTTTGGTTTCCTAATGATGGAAGGCTTGATCATATGACCTAAAAACAACACTTTTCATTGGATGAAAACTTTTTTTTTCCCCCCCAAACGATGAAAGCCCCACCTTGTTTCTGGATGTTTCAGACTAAACTGGCGTCAGCATGAGAGCACCACCATCTCGTAGCTCCGTCGTGGTCATTCCGCGAGCAATCATGGCAGCCGCTCCCCACCAGAAGCCTGCAGGAGTCGGGGCCCCCAAAACTTTTGATGAATTCTCAAGGCGGAGGGGACGCTTTCGAGAATGGGGTCCAAGACCTAGCAGACAAGCGTCCGATTTCCAAGGTGTCCCAGGGCCATTTCAGTGGACCACGCCCAAAAAGGAAAGAGCCTGCCGCCATTTTAAGAGTCCTGTGGCAGCCGCCTATCGCTGCACCGCAAGAGTGGGCGCAACTCAGCTGAATGGCGGATTTTGACACAGTGGACCAAAAGCGGACGGAATGGCAACTGAAACGGTAAAGGGGCGCCCCACTAAAACAGATGAGACTCCACCTGGAGAGGCCCGTTCACGCCGCCTCCCCCGGGGCGCCCCACGCCGTTATTCGGAGCAGCATTGTAGGATACCAAAACCAGTGCGGCAACTTACTGGACATCACCTTGGTGCCATCGTTCTGCTGCCTTGGAACTATTCGCACAACAGTTTGCTACTGATGACCCACCCCCCGCGACGCCCCACGCCGTTATTTGCTGGTTGGCAACTTACTAGACATCACTTTCGTGTCATCTAGATTTCGGCGCGTTCTGCTGCCTTGGAACTATTCGCACAACAGTTTGCTACTGATGACCCACCCCCCGCGACGCCCCACGCCGGAAATCTGGACGTTGTGCTGCGTTGGGACTATTCGCACAGCCGACCGCTACTTCGTTGTTTTTCCCTAAAAATGTTTATATGTTATTACTATTTTTGTTTTCTTGTATATATTTATAAATTATTAACGTTTTATAATCTTACTACTTTGTCGGAGTGCTATATATTTTTTATGTGACACATAATTGTAAAAACTTTGATGTACAAAGAGTCATCCCTGGAATCTTCCGCTTCACGCTCGGTCCCCTCCCCAATCACAATACAGGATGGTTTTCAGATAATAGCAACGCTTCTGCTGTGACGGATCTCATCGAGTGTGGGCCTTGATCTACTATAACTCCTTTGAAGAGGGGTGATTCTTTACAGCTGTGGCCATAAACTACATCTGCAGGGCTAGCTGATAGCCTAGGACCGGCCTGGACAATCGGACACAGAGGAAAAGGAGTGTCAGAGGGTGCGGTAGTGAATAGGGCGAAAGGGAGGTGTCGGGCGGGCACAGGGTGTGATTCTCAGGGAAGAGCAGCGCAGATGGGGGGAGGTTTATTACCCATGCATAAGACAGAGAGCGGGGGTGACCACTGCCTGGGTGAGATGCTTGCGAGGGTGGGGAGCCATGCTAAGGATCGACAGCGTGCACAGAGTGGGTCTGGTCAAGGCATCTAAAATGGCTGCCGTGCACGACAAAAGTGTGGCATCTGAAAAAAGACAAGATGGCGCACACAATGTTTTTCAACAATTCCTGATTTCCTTTGAATCGAACGTTAACAGACGTTGGGGCATATTACCAAAGTTAAGCGATATTTATCCCTAACGATGCATTGCAAAGATTTTTTTACCGTCAGAAATTATCGCAGATAAACCTTGCTATTATCAAGGTTTATCGCAAATACGATAAAAAACGACCGCAATGCATTAATATCGCTGAAAACTCAGCGATATTCATGCATTACCGAGCTAATGCTCTTAGCCATGTTATCCACCTCCCATTGGATAACATGGCTAAGAACTGCTCAGGGCAGCTGTTACTTTTTGGAGATATTCGCGCTTATCTCGAATATTTCCAAAAGTTGATAATAGGAGATAGCGATGTTAGCGACTGTTTCCAGTCGCTAACATCTTGGCATGCCCACTTTGCATGTCATTAGTGATAAATATCACTCACATGCAAAGTGGGACCCAAGATGGTCGCTATCTCCTACTAGCCGTCGCTAACTGGTGTTAGCAACAGCTAGGTAATACAGATATAATTTTATCTCCGCGAAGCGGAGCGCTGTTACAGATATATATCTTGTTTTTGAACGTTAATTTCTCAAAATGCACTGAAGCACATATATTGAGACATAGCAAAGGCACATCGGGCTACCAGTCCCTAGGAGATAGCGATGTTAGCGACTGTTTCCAGTCGCTAACATCTTGGCATGCCCACTTTGCATGTCATTAGTGATAAATATCACTTACATGCAAAGTGGGACCCAAGATGGTCGCTATCTCCTACTAGCCGTCGCTAACTGGTGTTAGCAACAGCTAGGTAATACAGATATAATTTTATCTCCGCGAAGCGGAGCGCTGTTACAGATATATATCTTGTTTTTGAACGTTAATTTCTCAAAATGCACTGAAGCAAATATATTGAGACATAGCAAAGGCACATCGGGCTACCAGTCCCTAATATTTTACCAAGTTTCGTGCAAATCCATTCAGCCGTTCGATTATTATTATTATTTTTTTTTTTTGCCCCGCGGGGCCCTTTTAAAACCTCCACATCAAACCTAGGGGGTCAGCGAGGATCTACTATGCCCCCTTATGGTCATTTGCCCCTTCGCTTTGGCCTCCTCTTGTCTCTCGATCCTACCGAGAGACAAGATGGCGGCCGCTACGTCCTGTTTGGAATGTTTACAGACACCGGAGAGCCAATCAGCTTCGCTTCGCAAAGCTCCGTAACGCGAAAAGTACGCGAAGCGGTGCGCTGTTACAGATATATATCTTTTTTTGAACGTTAATTTCTCAAAATCCACTGAAGCACATATATTGAGACCTAGCAAAGGCACGTCGGGCTACCAGTCCCTACAATTTTGCCAAGTTTCGTGCAAATCCATTCAGCCGTTCGATTATTATTATTATTTTTTTGTTTTGCCCCGCGGGGCCCTTTTAAAACCTCCACATCAAACCTAGGGGGTCAGCGAGGATCTACTATTCCCCCTTATGGTCATTTGCCCCTTCGCTTTGGCCTCCTCTTGTCTCTCGATCCTACCGAGAGACAAGATGGCGGCCGCTACGGACTGTTTGGAATGTTGACAGATGCCAGAGAACCAATCAGCTTCGCTTCACAAAGCTCCGTTGCGCGAAAAGTACGCGTCCTGGGCCGCTGCCCGGTCCGCTGTTACAGATATATATCTTTTTTTAAACGTTAATTTCTCAAAATCCACTGGAGCACATATATTGAGACCTACAAAAGGCACATCGGGCTACCAGTCCCTACAATTTTGCCAAGTTTCGTGCAAATCCATTCAGCCGTTCGGGCTAAAAGTGAGGCCAACCGCCCTATGGAAAACTCAATGTTAAAAACACGTTTTGGGACCCCCTTTTTTCTCGGCCCCCACTGGACGAACCCCCCCCAAATTTTCGAGGGCTGCTCAGAAACAAAATGTGCCATTTTCCTGAAAATTTCAGCCAATTCCGTCCACAAACGCCAAAGTTATTAGACATAGAATTTTCAAAAAACCCATAGAGAAAAAATCCTAACTATATATACCTACTGGCGACCGCCAGTAGGTAATATATATATATATCCAAGCTCCAAACATCCAAGGGTATTAACCCATAAAGAAGATAGCACTCTCAGGGGTCGTTCCACAGATGATTTATTACGGGAACAGTACAGCAACGACGCGTTTCGCCATAGGGCTTTTTCAAATTGTGCAAAGAGTCGCGGCGCCTGTCTGCTTATAAAAACGTCATTGTTTTAGCTAAAAGCAAGGAAGGACTATGTTACATATTTACACATGGCCGCCATCTTAACATGCAGTAACTCATATAGGAACAATGCAAGTTTACAATGGTAAGCCTTATTATCAACGTTATATACGTATAGACAAAGAGAGAATACATTATTCCCAAAATTTATACACCCGTGATGGGTTATAATAGTCCTCACTTCACATGCTACAATCATTCCCTGTATGGGATAGACTTAAGCAAAGTCTTTATATCAAAGACCTTTTATCTCGCCCTGAATGGGCCGAATCAAACAAGTTTAAAAACCTTATCACAAAATGTATCTTACAAAATGGATGTGTCAAAAGAACATGAGGAATTTACAAAATTCCAAACACAGCAAATAACAGCAAATAAATCTCGAGAAACATGTCCTTGTAAATTACCCTAGGTGTACTGCTAGCTCTTCATGCATATTGAGACCTTTAGGATTTTTACTCTGCATATCTATAATATACCTGGATTCCAGGCGTCTGAGTTTTAATAATCTATCACCCCCTCTGATGTTGGCAGGCACACTATCCAGGCAAACATATGACAACAGATCCCTATTGCTCCCATGTTTACTGTGAAAATGCCTAGCTACGGGGTAAGATTCATCATTCTTAGCGATTGCCCGCATATGCTCCAGAATGCGCAGCTTTACTGCATTGGTCGTGCTGCCTATGTAATTCAAGCCACACGGACAAGTGAGACAGTAAATTGCATAAGGCGTAGAGCATGTTAAAAATTTCATGATGCGTTTAGGAATCGCCAAACCCGGTATTTTATAGGTGAGTGTTCGCTTGCTGAATTTGCAAGCCTTGCAGCGGCCACATGGGTAAAACCCATTGAGGACAGGTAGTTTAGGGGTTTCTCCAGGACGGAGAAAATGACTTGAAACCAGATGGTCCCTCAGGGACCTCGCTTTCCTGAAGGTGACTAAGGGGTTAGTCGGTAGATCAGCTTTTATGATGGTGTCAGAAAGGAGAATATTCCAATTCTTTTTAAAGATTTTCTTGATGAGACCCGCATTATCAGAGTAAGTAGTGATTAACCGGAACGCACCATTCTTAGATTTCACACTCACTTTGGGTTTCAACAATTCTGATCTTTTCATCCTCTTCACTCTCTCATAGGCTCGTACGAGTACCACATCATTATACCCCCTTATTTTAAATCTGGTCATGCTAGCATCCGCTGCCTTTTCAAAGTCTTCATCCTTGGAATTATTCCTTCTGAGCCTCAATAGTTCCCCATAAGGAATACTGTCAATTAATTGACGGGGATGACCGCTGGTAGCGCAGAGTGTGGAATTCCCAGCAGTTTCTTTTCTATAAAGTTTAGTTTGCATTTTACCATCATCGTCAATGTAAACTGTAAGATCTAAATAGTTTACTGAAGTGCAACTAATCTGCCCAGAGAACCTAAGATTTACATTGTTATTGTTGAGAACATCAACATAAGGGCCAGCTAACGCTATGGTGGAATCTAGGATGATAAACAAATCGTCAATATAACGATGCCATCCTATAATACGATTATTCCACTCTTGATTGGCACTGCTCCATGCCACCTGCTCCTCCCACCACCCTACGAAAAGGTTCGCAAAGCTAGGAGCGGAGCAGGTGCCCATCGCTACTCCAGACACTTGCCTATACAGCTGTTTTCCAAATAAAAATATATTATTGTTAAGGCTGAATGTCATAAACTCCAGTAACATCTTGTTATGTTCATAAAAACGTGCTGGCCGTTTCTCTAGAAAGCTGGCCATAGCTGTCAGGCCATCCCCATGAGCGATGCACGTATACAAACTAGTGATGTCAAGGACCATCATACAATAGCTGGTTTTCCACTTCACCTCATTAATGCAATTTAGAAAATGCTTTGTGTCTCTTAAATAGGACTTCAAGGACATAACCAAGGGAGAAAGAAAAGAATCCACATAAATAGAAAGATTTTCTGTGACACTCCCATTGGAAGCTACAATGGGACGGCCCGGTGGATTAAGCATATTTTTGTGAACCTTGGGTAGGTAGTAAAATGTGGGGATCACAGGGCTAAGACATCGCAAAAACAGGTGTTCATCAGTATTAAGCATATTCAAATGATACCATTTTAATATCATGTCATGGTATACATTGACACTCAGATTATAAACTTTCTCGTTTACAGTCATGTAAGTGTTTGTATCACCCAATAGGCGTAAGGCCTCCGTTTCATATTGGGTGGTGGTAAGCAGGACAATGTTTCCCCCTTTGTCCGAGGGCTTGCATACTATCCCAGCATCCTCGCTCAAAGTTTTTAAAGCCACCTGTTGATGTTTAGTAAAGTTTCCTCTTCCTGGTAGGAATTTTTTCGTGTTTCTTAGTCATGCGAGATCCCTCAATACAGCTTCCGAGAAGGTGTCTATGGCATCAGCTGCCATCATCGGCATAAAGGTAGACGCTGGCTTGAAACCACTAGCTCCTCCCTTCTGTTGTACATCACAGATTTCCAACATCTGGGTATTGGTTACATCACCATCCCCTCCTGTGTTGATTTCCTGATGCAGACCCTCCATAGTTCTTAAACCTCCCAATTCACTACATCTCAATTCTGTAGGTTTGACGTGAGTTGTTAACACAGTTGGTTCACAATGTGGTTTCTGCTTAAAGAATTTATGCAGTTTCAGTTTTCTTGTGAACTTGAAAACATCGATTCTCGTCTGCGCAAATTCAAAGTTTCTGCGAGGGCAGTAGGATAACCCTAATTTTAATATGGATTCCTCTTCTTTATTCAACACAGAATCATAGAAAAATCCTATGAGGAACTAGGTAGAGATAGTTTAGGTGGAATACCAGTAAAACCACAACTAATTGAAAGTCCTGACAAAATATTTTTTAATAATAATTCAACATCGCAAAAAAAGAGCTGGGATGGAAACAAACAATCCAATCCTAAAGAAAAGAAATTCCAGTCCAGAGGAAGGTCTCCTAGGCGAAGAGAAAAATCTCCGAACCAAAGACACAGGTCACCCCAGAGTGACCCCTCTGGGAAAAGATATAACCTTAGAAATAGGGATATTATAAAGAAGCCTGATAGATATCAAGACATTGATACACGCCCCTCTCAATCTTTTCAGACTTCCTCGCAGAAATCGGAAAGAAGAGGACGATCAGAACAAAGAGAAGAGCACGCCAAGTCCAAAGACAAGGAACCTGCTCAGCTAAAAAAGAAATTACAATTTCCAAAAAAGAAGGTAGCCAGTATCAAGGTAGTTAACAATGCCGAGAATACTGAGGACACAACTGAAAAACGGAGAATGGGCTCAGACAATGCTAGACAGCGCAGCAGAAGTGAGCATAGCTCGCAAAGTCCTTATGAATCATCTGGAGACAGTGGACACGAATGAATATCTTCAAGTGGAAACTGCAGACACCAGAGTTAGCAAACCTCACAAAATATACGAAATAACATTACGTATAGAGGGGGATAAGACTAGAAAAATAAGGGGACTATTTTGGGATAATCTCTCCAAGGGCTATGACATCCTTCTAGCTGAAAAAGACTGGCCACCAGAGTTTGTCAGGGAGTGCCCTCATGGCGATGAAATAATTATGCCTGCCTTCTCAAATCACATCCCAATTCATAAAAAATACACACTTGCCAGAAAGTGGGCAGTAGCTCTAGCTCCTGCTTTATATAAAAATCACGTAGGATGGGATGAGGACTCTCCTCCTCACAAAATCCAGTTAAAATCACAACCTACTGCACAGAGGCAGTACCCAATTAAGCAAGAAGCTAAAAAACAGGTAAAAGAAATCCTAGATCAGCTAGAATACCAGGGGGTGATTGAAACTTGCACCTCACAAATGAACAACCCTTTGTTTCCGGTCTCCAAACCAGACAATTCATATCGTCTAGTTTTGGATTACCGACACCTTAACTCATGTTGCAAAACTTTTGCAGTGCAAAATTCGCATAGTGCTGCACTAATGAATAACATAGTGCGCAAAAAATACAAAACAACATTAGACATCTCTAATGGATTCTTTTGTCAAAACATAGCACCAGAGAGCAGATATTTATCTGCATTCCCAATAAATGGCACTCAAAAGCAATTCTGTCGGTTAGCCCAGGGGTACAAGAACAGCCCGGGAGTATTTTCAGCGAGAGTAACAGAATTACTACAAATATATGACGACGAAGCATTATCGTATGTCGTCGACATATACTTAACAGATGATGACTTGGAGACTCACTTGAAGAGAGTGAACACCATAATACTTGGGTTCGCAGCAGAGGGTTACAAATTCAACTTTAAAAAATCCAGAATTGCCCATCTGACAGTCCTGTTCTTAGGATATGAATTATCAAGTGAAGGCAAAAGCCTGGCTGACAATTTTCTAGAAGAATGTGCCGTACTCCAAGCACCTAGAACACTAAAAAACCTACAGTCAATTCTAGGCTTCCTAAATTTCGGAAGAACATACATTGCAAATTACGCAGAAAGGGTCAAACCCCTTTATGATCTAATAAAACCAGATTTTAAAAGAACCAATTGGACTCAAATACACACAGAGATTTTGAGATCCTTACAAACAGACATGGTAATTAAAAAAAAATTAGAAACACGTGATAACACACGCAATCTTGTGATTCGAGTCATCCCAGGGAGATGCGGATTCACATACCTGACCTCTAATGAGGGAGAAAAGGTACCAATTGCATTCAAATCACACTTGTACACAGAAGCTGAACAGAAATTCAGCATTAAAGAAAAAATTGTTCATGCAGTTCAAACCGCAATAGCCAGAGAAAAAGATCAAGCTGACGGTAGACACATCACAGTCAGAACAGCAGAATCAGCCTTTGAGGCATTAACAACACCGTGTAATTTACCAACTACAACATTGAATTCGGAATGGATACAATGGGTGAATTCCATTACAACGGACAAAGTGTACTACTACTTTGATCCAGAACTAGAGGAATTAAAAAATCTAGAATATGAAAGAACATTCCCTCTGCCAATCGACATTCTGCCCTTACGACAATACGCTTGTGTAATCTATACAGACGGACATGCTCAACCCTCCGTTTGGGGAGAACAAGCATACAACCCCACATGTGAGATTACAAAAGAAGTGTGGCGCGGAGGTAAACTAAGACCTCTATTAACAAAAACACACTCAGTAGAAACTAATTCAGAACAACAGACTGAAATAATAGCATTGAAAATGGCGCTAGATAATGCGGATCGCGAATTCCCGACACTTATAGTGTCCGATTCATATTACTGCGTCAAATCATATAACAACGATTTGCAGACATGGATTCAAAACGGTTACAAAGATGACACAGATGCAACAATAAAGCAGAAACTGCTCTGGGAACAAATAGCTCTTTTACAAAAAGAACTACCAAAGACTCACGTGACACACTCACTGAGTCATCAGCGTGATGGCGTTCACGTTGCAGGGAATTCATTGGCTGACACAGCCACAGCGGTAGCAACTAAATCGGCTCCCGTAGTTCAAAAAAAGCATACATTAAAATATTTTGATGGTGAAACAGTACTGGCGGTGAAAACGTCATTAAAAGGCGACTGCTCAGCGCTACCGATCAACTATCCACTCAATTATACATACATAATCGATGCAAACTCCGTCCCTTTTGCTCGAATCCCTGGAGTGGGGGATAGAGTGATTCCAAATATGGACAGGAGAGACTTGTTAATCGCAGATGCACATATGGGCGAGGGTCTCAGACACCTCAAACTAAAAGATTCTCTGGAAGAATTACAATCAAGGTACTGGTGGCCAGGCATGAGCCTGCATCCCACCATGTTTGTAAAAAACTGCCCAAACTGCAACAGAAATCGCAGTGGGGAGAGAAACAGTGTAATACCTCGTCGTTTCACTCCAGAAAAAATCAACAGTAAAAAGAAGGGCTTGCGATTAACATATACAGGCTAGTTTCCACTTATAATGTAGATCACCAGCACTCGGCTGACGTCTGGACTGTTATACAAAGATTTGCGAGTCTAAATGGCATATACGCTAAGAGCATGCTACGTTTGACCATTGTTTTCATTCTAGCCCTCCAGCCTGAGGGGAAACATGGCCAAATGAGCATAGCACAGCGGGAATCTTCTCACTTCCTTCCTGAGGGATACGGGATGGTGTAAAGAAAAAACCAAGGCATAAAGCAATCTATAACGGAAAGGATATTAGGTTCGGGAGCTGGGTGGGTCAAACATCTAATAAGTGTCCAACGTAGTCTAAATAACTTGCCAAGAAATTCTCTGAAGGGATTCAGTCCGTACGAATTATTATTTGGAACTAGGATGTTGATCTCTGACCTTGCCAGTCAAACTTCAGTGGTGAAGGAAAAAAGCTTTGATATCAAAGATCGTTTGGCTATTTTGCAGGACTTAAATGAAACAAGAAAAGACCTGAGCAACATAAAGTTGAAACAACAGCCAACAACCACTGAAGAACCACCACCTGTCCCAGCAAGACCTGTCTGGATTCCAAAAGTCGGGGATCTAGTCAGAGAAAAGATCGCGGTAAAGAAGGAATTTGGGCCTTCTTACAGAAAAGCAGTTCCTGTCTTGTCTGTCAACGGGTCAAGATCAGTTGTACTACCGCCGCTTGCTGGTAAAAAGGAGAACCGAGTTGTATCAATCGACCTGGTAAAACCACAATCATGTGGCCGATAACAAATAGTAGGCCAAGTGGACTCCCAATAAGTAGCAGAACACCAAGGTTTGCTACCAGTACAGAGGTTCTAACAAAGAGGCTAATCACATTCGAAACGCCTACAGAAGAACAACAAGGACTATGCAACAATGCAATGGAACTTAGACCTCTGAAAACCCAAATAAAAACATTTAGCAGAGACACACCAATCTATAATGAAGTAACAAACGACAATGCAAGAAACATTAATCCTGAAGCAATTGGAACTATTGACAGAACTGCATCCGGCTACTTCATAAACTTCGATGATTCATCTGAAGACTTCACTGAATCAAAGACACAGCCATCATCAAAAACCTTTAAAGATAAAGTTAAAGAACTTTTGAAACAACTGAAAGAAACATATCTAATTTCTCCATGGATCGAATTTTGGGTGGGTTTTGGTGCATTTATCCTCATACTTTGGCTCATCATGATACTAACTTTGGGACGCTTCATTGAGGGAAAATATGCTAAAATGGACACAGCAAGTCAGAAAATCAACTTGATCCTCAAACCACACACATCTTCACACGTCAAGAAAAGAGAACTTTCTTCAGCCAACTTCACAGCCAATCCTATACCGGGTGGGGTAGCATGGGACATCACAGACTACGAAATCTATGGTCCGGTTGAAATCCTGAAATATCCACACCAAATTAAGATCTCATTGAGTGACTTTGTAAAACCAAGCACATTTGCTGATGATTGGGACTTCGAAAGCATTAATAATATGATGTCTGACTTAGTAATGTCTGCTAAATTTACCAAACATGATTATTTGCAGGGTTCGACAAATTATGATAGTATGTACTGTTATAACCACTATGGTAACCATTTTTTACATAGATCTGCACAACCTAGAAATGTTTTAAATTATAATCAATGGGAACATTGTGCAACCCCTCCAAAAGGAAGCTCAAGAACCGTTTACGACAAATATTCATACTTTTCAGGTTTTAACATAAGTAATGCTGAAACATTTTATTTCAAATTGTCAAATAAGACAGGGACAAAGACCATGATAACCAACACAAAATTGATATATTCAGACTCATTCTTTGAACAAATGAATACCTTTGGTTTTGATTATTGGGACAAAAATGTTGAATTGAAAAGTGTTTGGGGCACAAAAGAATGGCAAGTACAGGGTATAGAATCTTTGTTTAGAGCCTGCATGATCCCAGAACAAATTATATTTTTAAATGACACTGTTCAACAAACCACCTGTCTTGGCCTAGCCAAAATCAAAGACTTAAATAAACCGTCTATTCCAAAATCAACAATGAACAGCAATAGCTCTACAGATGAGGAGATAGACGTAAATTATGTATTAAACCAAAACAGAACACATCCAGATTGGAAACAGTGGTTGATCTGGCCCACAGATACTAATAACTGTCAAGACAGATTCCTGAACAAAACACAGGGGTTCAAAATGACCAGGCCAGACCCTAGATATCCTCAAAGACAACACCCAGGGATAATAACCACCTACAGTGTGGGCAAATTATGCCTTCAATGGCTACAAACTTCCACACTGGCAGAAATTAAGCAACACCTAACTTTACTTACTGATGGTGCTGACTTGCGTGATTTCACTATGGGACCACGCAAACAGCGTCAAAAGCGTTTCATAGCAGCCTCTGTATATGCAGCATACAATGAGGCCTGGAAGGTTACTCAAATTGAGACAGCAGAAAGGATACGGGAAATTGACCGTATTAATTTGGAAAAATCACTTTCTGTAGTGGACAATGGGTTAATGACTCTGTCCTCCAGAATTTTTTCTTTGGACAGCATTGTGTCTTCAGCAATCGACATATTATCGCAAGACTTACTGTTATTACAACACGGTCAGTCCCAATTGCGTTCTATTGTACAGCTTGGCTGGACGTTACAAAATCTGCGTTCAGGCTATGTGCCTTGGCGTTTAATCAACACAACGTCACTATTCTATATCTTTAACCTTACTGATAGACAAATCAGTATGGCACAGAAGGGGGCTGATTATACAATCCTGAGCATTGAGAAACTTGAGAGATTACCAGTGACAATGTCAGAACGACCTGTCAGTGAATGGATAATACATGGGATAATTAATATTCCTATATCAACCTTCAGGTTTCAATACTGCCAAAAATATATACAGGCTGGCATGTACGAAAAATTGGGAAAATGGTACATAAAAACAACATGGAACCTGCCCTATTCACATGCATGTGTCAGTAATAAAGGACAGAAAGTCTTTCTTAGTGGCAATAATTGTGCAATGTCACTAAGCGGTACACTTCTGTGTAACAGAATTAGTTTGCATGGAGCCTGTAAAGGGAACTCAAATAACCTTTCATGTCACCAGCAAGGCGCACCTGCAACAGAGATAGAACCATTCTTTCAAAGACTCTATAATGGGAGTTACATTCTAATTGTAGATCGCAGATGTTGTAGTCTTATGCCCGGGACTCCTTATCTCGTAACTACGACTGCGAAGGTCAAGTGCTGTGGACACTCATTATTCCCCAGCTCCTTTCCAGACAGGGAGGCAAGGGCATGGCCCAACTTGAAAATTACTTCTATTCGAATAGATACTTTAAGCAGAATGAAAACAGTGCTTCTTCAGACGCCGACAAGGCTCACGTCATCAAAAGAAACGTATGATCTCCAAGTCGCAAGGACGACTGCAGAGATACATTCATTGTTATCAACTAATTCCCCCATACATTTCGCAGAAATCCTGAATGAAATCTTAAATATTTCTGATACCAGTGGAGTCTCAAAAGTATTTAAGACAGTATTTTCGATGGCATTAACACCATTCAAAGCCATACTGGGTATTTTTCCAGATTTCGTCCATTCGATTTTTGGCGGACTTCCCCTCATTTTAGGACTGATTGCAGAAATCCTATTCCTAGTCCTTATATTTCGTTATGGCAAACCATGTCACAGACAGAACACCTGCGACAAGGGAAGAAACAATCCTAGCCATTGGATACCGGGACCGGATATCAAAAATTCTGGGACTATCCCGGCTTAGAGACCTGAACATGACCTGGTTTCTATCATTTCGACCAATGTGGCAACGATGTGTTTTACCTGTATTAAGGTGCCTGCTATGCGGAGAAGAATGCGTGTTAGACACCTGTCTGACGCTACAATCGGATGCGCCAATGGATGCAGAAACATTGTTGAGTCCAACAAAGGCTCACGCTTTGTGCTGCCCTCAAAGGCTACCAATCCTGATGACGGCATTCGTGGAAGCTTCACCACTACGATTAAGGGGTAGTGAAGTTCAAGATGAAAGCAGCATCGATCAGGTACGACCTTCTGTCAGCAATCCAAATCAGAATGTCAATGGAGACAATCATGCGCACGAATGCATGGTTACACCTATTTCCGAGTTAGTGGAACTCTCCCAGGAAGCTGTTGACAACTTTTTCGAAAGCCTAAATGATATGATGTTCTCACCAGAGCAGAAATAGAGACTTTTTGAACAAACTCGTACACGGCGTTCCCTGAATTTGGCCTTCAACTTTAATAATAAAGTCACATGAACAATTTTCCCTCCAGTTCGCGGACAGCAAATTTTTCAGCAGCCCCAAAATATTTTTGCATATTTTTTGGGACACTATCTTCTGCTTAAAGTAAGAACTATTCTTAGAGAACTAAAATTTCTAATTTTAGATAGCTTATAGACATTAGCTGCCCGCTGGTATGTTCATAGTTATTATTATTCTGTGATGAAATGGTCTCGAACTTTTTTTCTTTATTAAGAGCCATTTCATGTGTAAATTTTCATATACAAAATAGCAATAATGTATACAAATGCGTGATTACTTTAGCATTATTCTACAGCTTGAGTGCATACTATACATATGACTGCATTTTTTCCGTATATTTGATAATTTCAAAATGCATTTATGTATTTTGGGGTGGTAAGGTATACACAATACTCTACAGTATGTTTTACTATGCATAGATTAGTAAATATGTCCATAGTTAGCGTGGAGTGGGTGTGATGTATTCCTATAGGTTCTGTATCGATCCCCCTATTCCTGACCCTATTCTGGTTAGCAAACTAACAAGTTAACTAGCAGTCATCCCATGAGGCAGAAAAACCCCCATGATGCAGGAACCGTTATCTGATAAGGCCACACTACGGCACAGGAACGTGTTATCTGATTAGGTCATAACGCTTGCCATCTAATTAGACAAGCGATATTCCTCCAGCCCCTGATAAGGCATACGGAGTTCTCAAAACAAATCAAACCTATGACAACCTGGGAAAAACCCTGCGGCCATTGTTTTGATTTCACCGAGAACTTCAGCAAAAGAATGTGCTAACGACCTGGTCGTATGACATCCTTATTGACGTATCTATGTCCATCCTTACGTCAATCTCGGCACCTTAAAGGTATAAATATTACCGATATTGCCCTATGCAAACACACGCGGTGGTGACGAGGACGGAGCAGCCAGACTTGCCGAAGCCCAGAGCAGAGCAGACCCCGCTGGCGCAGCCCCGCCTTCTTGACGCGCTGAGAACGAGCAGCTGCCTATTTCTCCTGCCGAGAAATCCAGCTCCGGCGTTTCCGGGTAGCCCTCGCAGGCAGCCTGGAATATCGAGACCAGAGACGAGAGATACCATCCCTCATCCATCCTAGATTCAAGGTACAGAACTGAATAACCCCTCGCAGAGAATTCTTTAGTCAGTCACTTGGCAAAAACAAACTTAACTTAAACTGTAACTTTCTATTCCCGCCCACGTATTAGGCTTAGGTCAGGTACACGGGGTAGGCGTATCTAGAAACACCAGTTGAGTACGTTTAGTCAAATGTATATGTGTATGTAATATATTTTATTCATTTTAAACCTTCATATGGCTTAGAAACCATATCAATGTTTTTACAGTATTATTTAATACTTCTGCTTTTAATGTATGCACTTTACTTAACTATAAGTATTGCAATAATATCGATCCATTTCTCTTGTACGAGAAAAGAGACTGATCAATAAATAACATCTTTTATTGAACACGCCCGTCTCTTCCTTTTCTCTACAATCTGATGAGACTAAGAATGCACGTACTGACTGAGTAAAATAAATTGCCTTTTGTTCACACGACTCTCGAGATACACTCTTGATTAGGGGAGAGCAAAGTTGTCATGTTCTATGGTTGTCAGAAACTAAATCCCTTCTTGTCTAATCAGGGAAGTTAATTCCTTCCTGAACATTCGAGAAAGTTTCTAGTGAACTCTGAGCTAGCTGGCAAACCCAAAACTTTAAGTCTAATATCGACAGTAGTAGACCTAGTTAACGTCTGGTCTAGGCCTATACTATTGAAGGTATTATTCCAATGCGCAGAGCCTATTGGGATAATAGGAACTACACAACAAATCCTCCAATTTTTACGGAAAATTTGCATGATCTGAGTGGATTTGCAGTTTAACTGCGTGATCATTCTTACTGGTTCTCCTTCCTTGTTACTTAGTTCATTCTCAGTGTCTGCCCTGACTCTTTTGTTTACTAGTAGATCTTTCCTCTGGATTTTTTCCACTTTGCTTTCCAGTGTTTTAAGACTATTGACAGAGTAGCCCCTAGCTGTACAACGTTCTAATGTGTCTTTTTAGCCTGATTGTATTCCCTATCTAGGGTACAATTACATTTAATATGCAATAGTTCTCCATATGATATATTAGAGATCAGGCTTTTGGGATGGTGGCTCTCTGCGTGTAGGGTCGCATTTCCTGAGGTAGGTTTGCGATAAAGTTTTGTAAGCAGTCTGCTAATATCAACATACACTGTTAGATCTAAATAGCAGACACCCTCCCTACTGATGTTCGCTGTGAAATACAAATTAAGATTGTTGTCATTCAGATAGTCAACATACTCCTGGGCTGAGGAGCGGTCGCCTCGCCTCGCTAGATGACAAAGAGGTCATCTATGTACCTTGCCCAAAGTACTATCCTGTACACCCATCGCTCTTTGTTCCCTGCCCAGGCCACGTGCTTCTCCCACCAGCCGACAAAAAGCGTAGCTGGGGGCGAAGCACGTGCCCATCGCAGTCCCCCTTTGATGCCTGTACAGTTGCGCTGCAAAAATAAAGATGTTATGTTCTAGGCAGAATTTAATCATACTGACAAGCATTTCATTGTGCTCTCTATACATAAGGGGTCTCTTTCCCAGGAACCATTTTATAGCATGTAACCCCTGCGTGTGGTGGATGAACGTGTAGAGGCTTCTTATGTCCAGTGTTATTAACATCATGTCCGGCTCCATAGTGGTTCCCTCTATGAGTCGTAAGAAATCTTATGAGTCCTGGACATATGTAGCTAAATCCCTTACCATAGGAGCCAAAAACAAATCTATATAAATCAAACAATTTTCCAAGAGGCTCTGTATCGAAGCCACTATTGGTCTCCCTGGCGGATTAGTCACGTCTCTGTGCACTTTGGGCAAGTGGTAAAAGGTGCGCAGTGTGGGACTTTCACAGTACAGGAAGAGAAATTCTTCATGGTTGATCATGCCAGCAGTTTCCCATTGCTTGAGAAGTAGATGAAAAGTCTGGATACAGTTCTGGTATTCTGTTCTGGAAATGGTAGTATAGCAGTCATGATCCTGTAGTTGTCTCAGGGCTTCCTTCAAGTATATATACATATATAAATGTATATATATGTATATTACCTACTGGCGGTTGCCAGTAGGTAGTTATAGTTAGGATTGACTACCATAGGAAATCCGCAACATTCTATTGGGAATAACTCTGGCGCCGGTTGAGGAATTTGCGTGTAATTTTCCAAAACTTTGGCCAGTTCCGCCCCGCTCCTTCCCTGGAAGTTTCGGGGGGATTCGTGAAGTGGGGGCTGAGAATAAAGGGGGGTCCCAAAACGTGTTTTCCCCATGTTAATTTCCATAGGACGGTCTGACAAGTCTACAGCCCGAACCGCTGAATGGAATTACGAGAAAACTTGGCAAAATTGTAGGGACTGGTACGCAGATGCGCCTTTGCTATATTTGCTGAAAATTGCTCCAGTGGTTTTTTTGAAAATTAACTTCAAAAACACATATATATCTATATGCGCGCTTCGAGCGCTTACAGGTACGCGTACCGGGGAGCGCACCCGGCGCACTACGGGAGTGCACGAGCGGAAAGCTGATTGGCTATTGAGTGTCTGTCAACATTCTAATTAGTCCGCCATCTTGTGTCTCGGTAGAATCGAGACACAAGAGGTGAAAAAAGAAAGGGGGATATAATTAAAAGGGGGCAGAGTAGACACCCCCTGACCCCCTAGGTTTTCTGAGGGGGGCCTAGAAGGACCCTGAAAGGCAAAACTTTTTTTTTTTTAAATTTTCGCGGGGTAAGCGCTCGGTGCGCTCCCAGGTGCGCGCTCCGGTACGTGCACCCTGAGCGCACCACGGGGAAAAACAGTGTAAAAAAATAGAGTAAAAAAATAATGTAGAGTGTTTATAGGTAAGTTAACTCTGAAAAGAGCTGTTGTGTTATGTGGGTGTTTTTTGTACCTACAAGTAGGTACCAGTGCAGAGTCTTATATTCAAGAGGAAAACTCTATTCCCCTCATCTGTAAAATGCACACCATCTCTCCTATAGATGTCTTGCATGTTGTAACGCAACTTGTTGTGGTAAATGCAACCCATAGCATAGTCTCTGAGGAAAGCAGAAACAGATTTATTTACATGTTTCCTTGCTTTCTCAATCTGTGGACAAAATTGGTTGGACCAGTTCCATTTTTGCCTTTGGCATATATTAGAAAATACCAAGGCAGTTTTTGGAAAAAGTGACATCAATTGCCCAAAGATGTCCTTTAAAAGCATTTCCAGACCTACCCCAGTCAAAGGGCCTAAGTCATTTCCACCACAGTGCCCAATTATAAGGTCAGGGTGTGGTCAATGCATAAAGGATTTTACCAATGGTATCAATTGGTGACTCCTCAATCCTCTCTGTCCAATCCATACAATGTCCACATTTGGTAAATCAAGATTGTAAATACCCCTGTTAGCTGCGTTTTTTTGACCCCAGCGGACATAGCTATGACCCACAAACCAGACTTTTTGCATGTTCAAGGTAGATGTGCGTCTAGTCAGTTGAGTTGTGGAAATGAAATGGCAGTTTGATTATGAAAAACAAGTGTTTGAGAATCAGTGCAGTTGAATAACCAGAAATGATTGGAGCTTTCTTACAAATCTCCACTGAAAATTAGGGTGCATGCTTTTCTTTTTTGTAAGAAGTCATTTCAATGGTTGAGAAAAAGTCATTTAAACAAACATTGCATTTCATTAGCTAGTAGTTTGAGAGGTCAAACACCCTTGATGGATTTTTTTGCAACTTACTATGATGAACTTGTGAACTGTGTGCTGGTTTAAGAGGGAGTTACCATGGTTACTTGGTGAATGAGCACTGGGGGGAGGTGTGAATGTGATGTGAGTTTCAAAGTCTTGAAATGTACAATCAATTAAAATGTGAAGTTTGGTTTTGAATTTGTGGGGGAACAATTTTCATTGGTTAGGTACAAGAATATGGCTCTGAAATGAGAAAGAATCTATGCCATTACTCTCTGGCTCAAGTGAAGGAAGCATTGTTCAGAGATTCTACATAAGAATATCTGTTGACTGTGACTGACACTGTTTTATATCTTCAAAAGTATTTTTAAGGGTGAGTAATGATTCTTTTAGAAAAGATTTTTTACAAGTATCACAGAATTAAGGAATTATATTTTTACCTTCTTCCATAATGTCAGCTGTGTGTTTATAAGGTAGACTTCTTTATAAATAGTTTTTTTATGCTTGGATTCAATGCTGGTTTAGAAATTGTGTAATGGTTTCATTGGACTTGTAAATATGCTCCTTTTTTTTGAAGCGCCTTGTGCAACTTTTAGCATGGGTGGAAGCAGTGAATGTATGGAGAGGGATAGGAATAGCAGATAGAAAACCATATGAAATGGTGTGGGAGATGCATAAAGTATTTTAGTAATGGTATCAATTGAGATGGAATATAAGATAAAGAGGGACATATTTACAAGACTCTTGCGCAATTTTTGACATGGGTGCAAGCAGAAAATGCATGCAGAATAATAAAATATGCACCCAGACAAGAATATGAAATGCCGTGAGAGATGTTTAAAGCTTGCCCGTTCGCCGTATCTGCTGTTGTATTTGTAGTTAGTATTATTTTGTGCCCAACTTGTTAACTGCTGTTCCCCTGTGCCTGCCTGCCAGTTGCATTTGTATTCAGTATTATTTTGTGCCCAACTTGTTAACTGTTCCCCTGGGCCTGCCCGCCCCGCTCCCCGCTTCCCGTCGCCGTTCACACGCGGCCACAACCCCTTTTGCTCCATGTCCTCCCCGCTCCCGCCTCCCAGTTGCTCCTCCCTCCCACTTGTCCTTAAATGGCGACCGCGCGGCGCAGGTGAGTGTGACCTGTTCTCAGGACACCCCCGCGCCGCACGGCCACCAGCTGTGTGTGTGCCCCTTGCTGCTGCTCGCAACCTCGTTGTGCCGTTGTGCCGTCTGCCTGCCTACCTTCCCAAGCCGTTCGCCGTATCTGCTGTTGCATTTGTATTTAGTATTATTTTGTGCCCAACTTGTTAAATGTTGTTTTCCCCTGTGCCTGCCTGCCCCGCTCCCCGCTTCCCACCGTCGTTCACACGCGGCCACGCCCCCTTTTGCTCCGTGTCCTCCCCGCTCCCACCTCCCAGCTGCTCCTCCCTCCCACTTAGCCTTAAATGGCGACCGCGCAGACGCGCAGCGGTCACGCGCAGCGGGCGCGCCGTTTGTGCACCGAAGGCGCGCCAAAGGCAAGCCCGTCTGTGCCGGTCCGCACCTGGACCGCGCCCAGTGCCAGGACCCCTGGCCCCCGCCAATGCAAGACGACCCGACGGACCTACGACGCCGCCGCCCTCAATGCACTCAATGCCGGCCGGAACCCCGCCTGCTGCCGGGCCACCCCGAAACGCACCCACGGACCCTTCACCTGCAAAACCTGCAAGTTCACCTGCCTCCATGCCGGCACCTCACCCGCCAAGCCAAGCACCAGCAGCAGCAGCAACCACCTCAAATGCATCCTGCTCAACACCCGCTCCGTCCATAGACACGCCGTGGAACTCTGGAACCTCATCGACACAACATCACCAGACATCACCTTTCTCACGGAAACCAGGATGAACGCCTCCTCAGCCCCCGACATCGCCATCGCCATCCCGGACAGGTACAAGATCATCAGGAGGGACCGCGTCAACCAGACGGGAGGAGGCATCGCCATCGTCCACAAGAACACCATCCGCATCACGACCGACTCCAACGACACCTTCACCGCCGCCGAGCACATCCACTTCCAGATACACACCGACCCAAAGACGACCCTCAGAGGCACCCTCGTCTACAGACCCCCGGGACCACGCACACAATTCAGCGAAGACATCTCAGACTTCATCAGCCCGCATGCCCTCCCCTCCACCGACTACATCCTCCTAGGGGACCTCAACTTCCACCTGGAGAACAACAAGGACCGCAACACCACCGCCCTGCTGGACAACCTCGCCAACCTCGGACTCAAGCAACTGGTCAACACCCCCACCCACTACACCGGCCACACGCTTGATCCTGTCTTCTCATCCAGCAAGCACATCACCTTCAGCCACTCCACCGGACTCCACTGGACTGACCACAGCTGCGTCCACTTCAGCTTCAGAAGAACCACGACCACCACCACCCGCAACAGGTTCCTCACAGAAGCTGGAGCAAAATCACCGCT
Organism: Lissotriton helveticus; assembly: GCF_964261635.1. Lineage (NCBI taxonomy): Eukaryota > Metazoa > Chordata > Amphibia > Caudata > Salamandridae > Lissotriton > Lissotriton helveticus. The sequence continues at coordinate 58,943,969 of NC_136068.1, read as the reverse complement.
GACCAGCTCACCACCTCCCTCAGCCAGAACCCACCCGCCAGCACAACGGACCCCAACGAAGCAGCCCGCAACTTCACGCAGTGGCTGGCCGCCTGCGCCGACGACCTCGCACCACTGCAGAACCCGCTCAGCAGACCCAGAAGCAAGGAGGCCTCCTGGTTCACCGATGAACTCAAGGACTCCAAGAAGAACTGCCGCCCCCTCGAGAAAGCCTGGCTCCGGGACCAGACCACAGACAACATGACCGCCCTCAAACACGCCACCCGCAAGCACCACCAGCTTATCCGCACCACCAAAAAGAAATCACTGAAGGAACGACTGGACAACAACACCCACGACAGCAAGCAACTCTTCAGCATCGTCAAGGAGTTCTCCAACCCCAGCACCGGCAACAACGACATCACTCCTTCACAAGATCTCTGCGACTCCCTCGCCTCGTTCTTCCACCGCAAGATCGCCGACATCCACAACAGCTTCGGCGCGCCATCCACGCACCCAACCATCGAACCAACGCCCCCCACCGCCACCCTCCGCACCTGGACCACAGTGACTACCTAAGACACAGCCCGCACGATGAACACCATCCACTCCGGATCTCCAACCGACCCCTGCCCCCACCACGTCTTCAACAAGGCTGACTCCACCATCGCACCCCAACTCCGGGACATCATCAACGCCTCCTTCAACTCCGCCACCTTCCCGGAGAGCTGGAAGCACGCCGAGCTCAGCGCCCTACTAAAGAAACCAACAGCGGACCCCACCGACCTCAAGAACTTCCGCCCCATCTCGCTCCTCCCTTTTCCTGCTAAAGTCATCGAGAAGATCATCAACAGACAGCTTGCCGCCTTCCTCGAGACGAACGGAACCCTCGACCGCTCGCAGTCCGGTTTCCGAGCCAACCACAGCACCGAGACCGCCCTCATCGCAGCCACCGACGACATCCGAGCCCTGCTCGACAACGGGGAAACAGCGGCACTCATCCTCCTGGACCTCTCTGCAGCGTTCGACACTGTCTGCCACCGCACCCTAGTTCAACGCCTCAGCAACATCGGCATCCAAGAGAAGGCACTGGAGTGGATCATCTCGTTCCTTACCAGAAGAACACAGAGAGTCCGCCTCCCCCCATTTCGATCAGAGGCCACCGAAGTCATCTGCGGCGTACCGCAAGGATCATCACTCAGCCCCACCCTCTTCAACGTCTACATGAGACCTCTTGCAGCCATTGCACGCCAACACAACCTCAACATCATCTCCTACGCCGACGACACCCAGCTGATCCTCTCCCTCACCAGAGACCCCGACACCGCCAGAACCAGGCTACACGAAGGGATGAAAGACGTTGCCGAATGGATGAAGAACAGCCGCCTGAAACTGAACTCAGACAAGACGGAAGTCCTCATTCTGGCACCATCGCCCTCTGCCTGGGACGACTCCTGGTGGCTACCCGCCCTGGGCACCACTCCCAAGCCTACAGACCACGCACGCAACCTGGGCTTCATCCTGGACTCCTCCCTCTCGATGACCAGACAAGTCAACGCCGTCTCCTCATCATGCTTTCACACCCTACGCATGCTCCGCAAGATCTTCTGATGGATCCCGACCGAAACCAGGAAGACGGGCACCCAGGCACTCGTCACCAGCCGACTGGACTACAGAAACACCCTCTACGCCGGCACCACAGCCAAGCTACAGAAAAGACTCTAACACATCCAGAACGCCTCCGCCCGACTCATCCTGGACATCCCCCGACGCAGCCACATCTCCGGCCACCTGAGGGACCTGCACTGGCTCCCCGTCAACAAGAGGATCACGTTCAGGCTCCTCACCCACGCACACAAGTCTCTCCACCACCTGGGCCCCAAGTACCTCAACGACTGCCTGACCTTCTACACGCCCACCCGCCAGCTACGACCCACTAGCCTCGCCCTCGCCGCCGTACCACGCATCCGAAGAGCCACCGCTGGAGGAAGCTCCTTCTCCTACCTGGCGGCCGAGACATGGGACTCCCTCCCCATCCACCTTCGGCTGACCCAGGACCATCTCGCCTTCAGGAGACAACTCAAGACCTGGCTGTTCGAGCAGTAGCTGACCCCTTCCCCCAAGCGCCTTGATACCCTCCCGGGTGAGTAGTGCGCTATACAAATGATATGATTGATTGATTGATTGATTTTATAAATGGCATAAATTGAGATAGAATATACAAAAAAAAGAGAGGCATATTTACAAGCTGCGTGCACAATCTTTGACATAGCTGTGTGTTTATAAGGTAGACTTCTTTATAAATTGTTTTTTATGCTTAGATTCAATGCTGGTTTAGAAATTGTGTAATGGTTTCATTGGACTTGTAAATATGCTCCTTTTTTGAAGCTCCTTGTGCAACCTTGAGCATGGGTGGAAGCAGTGAATGTATGGAGAGGGATAGGAATAGCAGATAGAAAACCATATGAAATGGTGTGGGAGATGCATAAAGTATTTCAGTAATGGTATCAATTGAGATGGAATATAAGATAAAGAGGGGCATATTTACAAGCCGTGTGCGTAATGTTTGACATTAAAGCTGATACAGAGATAGTGTATTGGTTTCATTGGCATATTTACAAGCCCCGTGCGCAATGTTTCACATTAAAGCTGATACAGAGATAGTGTATTGGTTTGATTGGCATATTTACAAGGCGCGTGCGCAATGTTTGACATTAAAGCTGATACAGAGATACTGGATAAGGAAAATTTTCTCAGGAAGTTATTGAAATGTCAAGAAAAAAAAAGTTTTTTAACTAAGAATAATGAAACACCTGTAATTTCAAAAAAGACAGGATGTCCTTCTAAAAATGTTAGACGGGTACATGGAGACGATATCTTGCAAAGCAATAGAAGAAGCAAACAATTTTCTGACATTCGTAGACAAATGTTTTGCAACAGAATTGGATTAAATTTATTAAAAAATTTAAAAAGGTATAAAAAAAGACCGCTTTTTAGAAGAAAAAAAAACATAGTTAAGATTGTGGATGAAGCATTTAAAGTGAAAAATAAATTGTTTAGTTTAGTAATGAATAGAATTCGTACACTTGATAAGGTAATCAATGTGTTCAAAACAAAATGTAAGTGGAGGAGAGTAATTAATCGAACTAATTTCTGTGATGTTTTTTCTGGAGAATGGAAGCATAGTTCAAGTTATGAGCCATTTTTTGTTGAAGAAAGGTACTTTCAGGATAATGATTTGGTGCATGCAGTTGACACCAGTGGCCGAGCATATGAGGTGAAGAACGGTTGTCCGGTTGGAAAAGAAGAGATTGTGCCTAGAAATACAGAAGAGGTGTTACCTGATGAAGTTTTAGGGAGATGTCCTAAGGCTCCAGTATATACATGGAATTGTAGTAGTATTTGTAGTATCCGACAGGAATCAATTGATTTGTTTCGCACTTTCTTACGGACATATACCAAGAAAAGTAAGAAACAAAAAATGAAAATTTGACAAGAGTTAGATCCTTGTAAAGTGAGAGAAAAAACAGGTTTGCAAGGGCATTCACTGGCTTGTCTTTCAAGAAAAGTATGTCAGAGTGTTTTTCACCATTTTAGGTTGTTAGCAGTGCATCATAATAAAGTGAGGACATTAGTGAGAAGGTTGTACTATGCAAAAAGTCCAGCACTTAAACTAAAACAGTTAAACAGTGCTCTTTTGCATGGAACTGAATTAGATGTCAAAAACATTTGTGAAGAAATTGAGTTTTGTTACTTTGGTGAAAAAGAGGTCAGTGCAGAAATTGATACAGTAATAGAAGGTAATGTAGAAGAGAATGTAGAGATTTTAAGTACAGAAACATTTGAAAATGAAATTATAAAGTTTAAGGTCAATTCAAGTGAAAGACCTAATTTTTCTTGTGTTTGTTGTCGACAAACTCATTATAAGCATCAGACTAGATTAGTTGATTTATATGTAAAAAGCTAAAAGATAAATAATAATGAGTGGAAGGATTTTGCAACTTATTTGTTGGTTGAAAATTATTTTGATTTGGACTCTGATCAACGTATTTGTACATATTGCTATAATAAATTAAATGAAAATAAAATGCCTGCTAGAGCTGTTCATAATAATATGGAGTTGGTAGACATTCCTTCTGAATTGATGGATTTAAATACCTATGAGTCTATTCTGATTCAATGTGTGCATCCTTTTCAGGCTATTGTTCGCTTGGAGCCTAAGACAGGGAAATTGCCTCCTTCAGATTTACAGAGAGGATTAAAGGGAAGAGTTGTTTATTTGCCTCTAGATTTTAAGAAAAATATTGATACAATTGGTGTTGAAAAAGTAGAAGAGGAACCTCTGGTTATTCTAGTTAATGGTGTTCCGACAAAAAGTAAGAAAATCTGGCAAGAATTAGTGGATGTTAGGAAAGTCAAGAAGGCAACGTTGTATTTGGTAAAAAATAATCAGTACTATAGAAATGTGTATGTGGGAGAAGAAGAAACCACTGTAGAAGAGGACACTGATGTCTCTGCTGGGCAAATAGAAAAAGTTGATGTCTTTATAAGTGAAGAAATGTATGAACATTATAGTGTTCAGTCATTGTATTCCAAAGAAGTATTGGGGAATGCTATTGACTTGTTTCAGATGAAAAAAGCCAAAGGAAGTCCCGTTAGTGTATGGGAAGAAAGTTTGGAAGCTTGTTGTTTTCCACAGTTATTTCCAACAGGTGAAGGTGGACGATATGATGACCGACCTGTTCAAATTCCTGCATCTGAATACCGGACTTCAAGATTATATGCAGAAGATCCAAGGTTTCGTCAATGCATTCCAGATTTGTTCCATCTACTGTTTGAGAGTGACTTGTCTGGACTTTCTTATGCAGTAAACCATATACTGAAAAGTGGATCACATCTACAAAATGTTTCGGCATGGGACTTTATTGGTAAAGTCAAACTGCAAGATAGTAATTTGGAATCTCAGCTAATTAATCTCATGGCATGTCAGCGTGGTACTAACGTGTATTGGTACTGTCGTCATGGGGAATTGAAATGTATGCTAAGAAACTTAGGAACTCCTACATGGTGCCTCACTCTTAGCTGTGCTGAGTATGCTTGGGAAGACTTACTTGAATTTCTACGAGAGGCAAATAAAAACATTGATAATATTGAATACAAGACACCTGGAGAACTGTGCTCTTTGGATCCAGTTAATGTATGCAGGTATTTCAATCATAGGTTTGAAGCTATGATGTCTTTTATTACAAACAAAAAAAATCCTCCGCTTGGAGAGGTGTTGGATTTCTTTTGGAGAAAGGAGTATCAAGCAAGAGGTGCTCCTCATATACTTATGCCTCTATGGATTAAAAATGCACCTAAATTTGGAACAGATTCAGATGAGAAAGTGATAAGTTTCATTGAGCAGTATTCTACATGTGCTGTTCCAAAAAGTACAGAAGAAAACAATTTAAGACACCAACATTAAAGGGATTACTTTACATCGCTTATTGATGCTGCCAGTGGAGCATGATAACAAATTACAATACCACAAGCTATCTGGAGAAGCTTGTTGAGAAGTTTCAAGAGTCTTAAAGAAAATGAAACTTCTTATCATTGATGAAGTTAGCATGGTATCAAATGTAATGCTTGCTTTTGTGCATTTAAGAATGCAAGAAATGTATTTATTGTATTTTATTTTTGAGATTTTAGAGCGCATGGCTGCCCAAGAGCGTCCCAGCGCTGACAGAAAATCCAAGTGGTCAAGTCAGGCGGAAGCAAGAAAAAAGTCAAGGGAACAGCCACATCTTCAAGGATTTGCGGAAGGACAGAAGGTTAGGTTGAGCACGGAGGTCCAGTGGAAGATCATTCCACATCTTGGACGCCTGGTAAGAAAACCGCCGGCCTCCGGAGGTTGATTTCTTAATCCTAGGTATTTGAGTGAGGTGGACATTAGAGGATCGGAGGGTTCTGTTTGTGATATAAGGCATCACGAGATCTTTAAGGACAGGTGGGGCGTTTCCGTGGAGGATTCTGTGAGTTAAGCACATGGCCTTAAACTGCACCCTTTGCTCCACCGGAAGCCAATGGAGTGCTCTGATCGCTGGTTTGGCAGAGCAGCGATTTTTTGTGCCCGTGAGAATCCGGGCGGCCGCATTTTGCACCACCTGCAGCCTGGCTATAACTTTTTTTGGTGAGCCGAGGTAAAGGGCATTGCCATAATCCAGTCTCGACAGGATAAGACCATGTAGGAGTAGTTTTCTTGACTGTAAAGGAAGCAGGGGGAGGATCTTGCGGGTGGTGCGTAGTAGGCCAAAGCATGTTCCCGCTATTTTCCTAGCCTGGGTGTTAAGGGTTAGATTATGATCCAGCCAAATCCCCAAGCTTTTGATGTCAGTTTTGGGGATTGGGGGGGGCCTTGCTCGGGGGCCATAGGGACTCCGGACGAAAGTGGGACTGATTACCCAGTACCATTAGCTCCGTTTTATCCCCATTGAGCGTTAGATGGGAGGCGTTCATCCAACTGACTATGTCCCCCAGGCAGGAATGTAGATCAATGGTGGGGTTATCTGACTGGCTGAGGGAGACAACCAGCTGAGTGTCGTCTGCGTAGGTCAGAAGTTTAATACCAAATGGGACGACAATTTTTTCCAGGGGTGACATATACACGTTGAAGAGTGTTGGGCTCAATGACGAGCCCTGAGGCACTCCGCAACGTATGGGGGTCTCCCTGGAGATGAAGTCACCCTCCGCCACCTGGAAGGAACGGTTGTAGAGATAGGATTTGAGCCAGGAAAGGGCTGACCCTGAGATACCAAGATTTCCCAGTCGCTGAGCCAGGATGCTATGGTTGACAGTGTCGAATGCTGCGCTGAGATCCAGGAGGATCACTGCCACTGATCCTCCTGCATCAATGATCTTCCTAGCCTCTTCGACAACCGCCACCATCGCTGTTTCTGTACCCTGGCCCGGGCGGAAACCGGTCTGTGATGTTTTGAGCAGATCATTGGACTCCAAATAGTTTGATAGTTGGGAGTTGATACATTTTTCAGCCATCTTGCTGATGCCAGGGAGGAGGGAAATCGGCCTGAAATTAGCCAGGTTGCCAGGGTCAAGGTTGGGTTTTTTGATAAGGGCTTTCACCACCGCCTTCTTCCAGCTTGTGGGAACCGTTCCATTTTCAATGGAAGCGTTTATTAGGTTCACCATTGGTGCTAAGATAGTAGGGGCAACCTGTTTTAGGTGTCTGACTGGTGCTGGGTCATGCAGAGATCCACTTTTGAGACTGGAGAATGGGTCCTAGAGTTTCCTCACTGATTGGGGAAAACTTACTTAAATCTATAGCCCTGTTCTGACAGAGTAAAGAATCAGCGGGAGAGGGGTCCACAGGGAGAAGAGGGGGGAGGTGTTGAAGAATGTTTTGTATTTTTAAATCGAAGAATGTGGCTAGCTGGTTACAATGATCGCTCGAGAGATTGTGTGTAACTGAGGGTACTGGAGTCTTTAAAAGTTTTTTCGCGATCAAAAACGTTTCTCTGGGCGAACAAGCTGCCTCGCTGATTTTTTCATTGAAAAAAGATATTTGAGCGTTTTTTAGAGCCTTTTTGTAATTGAGGATAGTCCGCCTGTAATCATTTTTGCTATTAAGATCGAAATCTTTCCTCCATACTCTTTCCGCTCTCTTACAGATTTTCTTTAAGAGGCGTACCTCCTGGGTAAACCATGGAGATATGGCTTTTTTCCTCAGTTTCCGATGTGTTTTTTTGGGGAGAAATTCTTAACACAGACTATGATGTATTATTTGGAGGCAAACACATCTTTGTTTTTGGAGATCTACTGCACCTAATTCCAGTGAAAGGACAGCCAGTGTTTAAAATGCTTACGCATGAAGATACCAGGAAGTGCTTAGGAAGCATTGGAAATGTTAACATATGGTTAAATTTCAAATATGCAGAACTACTTCAAAATATGCGACAGGCAAAGGATGAAGATTATAAAAATATTCTACAAGATGTAAGAATTGGAAAACTAACTGAGCATGGCAAAGAAGCTTTACATGAAAGATCAATTTCAAATTTGTTTCCAAAGGAAAATATTCTCCCAGAGAATATTTTTAAGAAAATTCCTGAAAACAAATCTGTCATATGCTTGATGCCAACTCTGCAAGAATGTTCAATCTTCATCAGCAAAATGTTAAAGTTGGAAAATCAAGAGATTGTGAAACTGGAAGCTATTGATAAAATAGAACATGAAGGAGCAACTATTATTTTGTCAGAAAAGTTGAAAACAAAATTGGATTCTTTAGAGAAGACAATATCTAAAACTGCTGGTATGGAAAAGACTCTTTATGCATCTTTAACCCCTTCCATGCTCATGACGGAACGGTTCCGTCATGAGCGTCGGTTGAGCTGTGCTCATGACGGAACCGTTCCGTCATGGTTCCATAAGCCCAATGGAACGTTCAGCACAGCGCAGGAATCTGCGCCGCGCTGAAGCGGTTAAATTGTCGTATAATTTTACGACGTAATTTACATGTGGAAAGAGATTTAGTAAATGGAGCAATAGGTCATGTTGTGGATTTTGTGAATTACCGAAATAGAGATGGAATTGAAATTATAAAAATTAAATTTGATGGTATTGAAGAAGTACAACAAATCAGTCGTTGTTCTGCTCATTTTTTGCTAGTGAAAGATTTATATATCCACAGAAAACAGTTTCCTGTTTCTTTGGCATATGCAGTAACTATTCATAAATCTCAAGGTTTAAGTGTTGATAGTGCTTTGGTGAATATTGGAAATTCTGTGTTCAAGGAGGGCATGGCATATGTTGCTTTATCTCGAGTCAGAACTTTATCTGGATTGTACTTGATTGATTTTGATGAGACTAAGATTAATGCAGATCTAAATTGTGTAAAAGAATATAATATGTTAAGAAGAGAGTATGCTTCAAATTTACCTCAATATCCTCTGTTTGAAAAGCGTGTGATAGGCCGAAAAAGAAGAACTGAGAAAAATTGTAGTGAAGTTGTAGCAAAAAGAAAAAAAGTAGATGAAACACTAATTGTAAGCAGAAACTAAATGGATTCAGTTAAAGATGTTGTTGGATTTCAGTATGAAAATAGTTCTGGTGTCAACTGCTATGCTAATGTAGTGGTTAATGTTGTTTTTTTTCTCCAAACTGTAAAAGAACAGATTGCTGAAAATCGTGATCAAACACTTTGTTGTTTATTAAATTCTGTATTAGAGAAATGTAGCAGTGATAGAACAAAAATACAAAGTGTTTCTGAAATTCAAAAGGTTTTAGACATATGTTCTGGTCTAAATCAATTTACACAGAATATTCAGCAAGATTGTCAGGAATTTCTAATGTATATGCTTGTTGTTTTGCAAGATGAAGGTGTAGATGTAGAATTTTTTTTGGGCCTTTCTTATAAATGGCAACATGACTGTGACAATTGCTCCTATTCAAGTAGTACTACAGTAGACACTGAAAGATTTATATATTTGACTTTACCAGACTGTAAATCAGTGTCTTTTAATAATGTAGTTAGAGGAGCAAATCAAAACATGGTCTGTAGTCAATGTAAATCTGCAATGCTATCAACTTTATTTTTAAGAAGATATAGACAGCATGTTATTTTAATGTTCCAACGATGTAGACCTGATGGAACTAAATTGACAACATTAATTAAACATTTTGTGGCTTCTCAATTATCAATTTCAGGAAGAACCTTTACAACTGCAGCAATTATTTACCATGATGGTCCTTCAACAACATCAGGACATTACACATGTTATTTAAAATGTGAAAAAGGGTGGAAGCTCTGTAATGATACACAATTGACTTTCAAACAACGTTTGCCTTCTGACTTACTAAATTCTTAGCTAGTGTTCTTACAAACAAAGTTTTAGGGAAGGTAATTGGCCTATGAAGATTGCAGCAGTTAATATAACGTCGTTTGCTCTTCAAAATTACTTTCTGAATGAGAGTGATGAAGATAATAAAAAACATGTAGTTCTCATAGAGATAGTATATTTTTATCATATAGTGTGTGCTGTGAGTATTATACAATTTTTTTATAAAAAGTATGCTAGAGGTTGAAGTAAAACTCTTGTTTCATAATGTAAAAGGTGTTGGAGCTTTTCTTTCAGAAAGTCGGGTAAATGAGACATTAGGAATACTGTGGACTAATTTACATAGAAAAGGACTTTCCATATACTATTTGGCCTCGTGGAAAAGTGGATGGATCAAAAGTGAGTTTAGATATGGTTTTTAAAATTTTTCATTATTCAAGAAATTATTCAATGGGTTTTTTAAACACCATCATTTTGATTGTGTTTTTTTGCCCTCTGTGATATGATGAGTACTATTGAAGTCACTGTTTTAAGTGAAATTCAATATATTCTGAGAACAGCAAAAATAAACCATTTAACATGATGTTGAAATAATTTTGTAATATCAATGATTATTAAATATATATTATTTTCCCATTCTCTTATGCTCACTCACCTATTTACACCCTCTATCACTCCTCTTAACTCACGCTCACTGGCCTTTTTTCACTCTCCCTCACCTCTCTTCCCATATTCCACTTTCCTCACTTATTCTCATTAACCACTCCTTCACTGCCTTTTCCCTCTCTCCCATTCACTACTTTCAAGCTGTCTGTCACTCTACTTCACTCCCCTTCCCCTTGTTTTCTTTCTTTGTTTCCTCAATAATACCCTTTCTCTCACTCACCTTATTACACTTCACTCACTCCTTCTCTCACTTCCTCTGTCCTCTCACATCCTCACTCCCTTTCTCTCACTCCCTGTCTCTTCGCTTCAGTCTTTTGATCCTGTTATTCTCTCACTCCTCTTCCGTCATCCTTACTCCCTAAAACTCACCCACACTCCCTTACTTATCTTTCTTTGATCTCTTACTCAGTTTCTTTCTGCCAGTGTTTCCTTCACTACCTCTATGTTCTCACTCTTTCACTTCTTTTGTCTCAAGCTCTTTTGCTTGTATTGTGAAATATATATTATAAATATTCAATTTTTTCTTGTCTTTCACAGATATAAAATTTTATGGAAATATGATATTAAAATTACATTACTTATAAGGTAAGTTTGATGTACAATATTTATTTTCTCTATACTGTTTTCCATAACCTCACTACTCTTCTTTGATACTCCCACACCTCTGTTCCCTTATTGCGCTTGCCTCACTTATTCTGAATCCCCACATTTACCCTCTTTTTTTAACACTCTTCTCTTACACTCACCTTCTTTCAGGCCTTCTCTTTTACTTTCTTTCCTCTCTCTTCTCTTACTTCTTTGTTTTATTTTTTCCCCTTCCTTTACTCTCCTTACTCCACTTCATTAACTCCTTCTCTTACTCCCTCTGTCCTCTTACTTCTACACTCCCCTTCCCTCAATCTCTTTCTGTTAGCCTCATTCTCTCCATCCCCTTAGTCTTCCAATTCTCTTCTGTCACGCTCACTGCCTATAACTCAGCCATACTCCCACACTCACCTTCTTTCAGACCTTCTTCTTTAGTTTGCTTCCTCTATCTTTCCTTCCTTACCTCCTTCACTCTTTTGTCTTCCCTTACTTTCTTATTCCACTGTACTAACTCCTTCTCTTACTCCTTCTGTCCTCTTACCTGTACACTCCCCTTCCCTCATTTAGCATCATTCTCTCTGTCCTCTTAGTCTCTCACTCCTTTTCTATCATGCTCACTCCCTATAACTCAGCCATACTCCTACACTCACCTTCTCCCAGACCTTCTCCTTTACTTTCCTTCCTCTCTTTTCCCATACTTCACTCCTTCACTCTTTTCCCTTCCCCTACTCCCCTTACTGCACTTCAGTAACTGCTTCTGTCAATCCCTCTGTCCTCTAACTTACTCATTCCTCTTTTCTTACTCTCTCTGTGTTACCCCATTCTCCCCGTCCTCTTAGTCTCTCACTCTTTTTCTATCACGCTCACTCCCTATTAGTCAGCCATACTCTCACACTCATCTTCTTTCAGACCTTCTCCTTTACTTTCCTTCCACTGTCTTCTCATCCTTCGCTCTTTCACTGTTTTCCCTTCCCTTACTCTCCTTACTCCACTTCACTAATTCCTTGTCTTACTCCCTCTGTCTTCTTACTTCCACACTCCCCTTACCTCATTCTCTCTCTGTTAGCCTCATTCTCTCCGTCTCTTTAGTCTCTCACTACTTTTCTATCACGCTTCACTCCTCTTCTGTCACGTTCACTCCCTATACCTCAGCCATACTCCTACACTCACCCTGTTTCAGATCTTTTCCTTTACTTTCCTTCCTCTGTCTTTCCATCCTTCGCTCCTTCACTGTTTTCCCTTCCCTTACTCTCCTTGCTCCACTTCACTAATTCCTTGTCTTTCTCCCTCTGTCCTCTTCCTTCTACACTCCCCTTACCTCATTCTCTCTCTGTTAGCCTCATTCTCTCCGTCTCTTTAGTCTCTCACTCCTCTTCTGTCACGCTCACTCCCTATAACTCAGCCATTCTCCCACACTCACTTTTTTTAAACCTTCTCCTTTACTTCCCTTCCTCTCTCTTCCCATCCTTTGCTCCTTCATTATTTTGCTTTCCCTTACTCTTCTTACTCCACTTCACTGACTCCTTCTCTCAAACCCTCTGTCCTCTAATTTACTCACTCCCCTTTTCTCACTCTTTCTCTGTTACCCACAAAGAATTTCCAGCGATGCATCCTTTCACATGGGGCAAGTCCCATGTGAAAGGGCCTGCGTCAGTCTTACGCCTGCTGTGAGGCAGATGCAAGATTTTGACGCAACGGTGTCCTAAAAGTGACGCAGTGAAATCTCATAGATTTCACTGCGTCACTTCTACGACCTTTCCTTGCGTCAATACGCCCCCGTTGCATACATTATACGTGGCGCAGGTATAATATGGCACAGGGGTTTACAAAGTGACGCATCTACCTAGATGTGTCACTTTGTAAATATGACTCAACAAGGTGCAATTTGTACACCACTGGTGCGTCACAAAAAGTGACGCACCGGCGGCGTAAAAGTGACGCATGGCCTCATAAATGTGGCCCTGAAGCGCACCACAGGGAAAAACAGTGTAAAAAATTGTAGTAAAAAAGTAATTTCTAGCAATGCATCCTTTCACATGGGGTAAGCCCCATGTGAAAGGGCCTGCGTCAGTCTTATGCCTGCTGTGAGTCAGGCGCAAGATTTTGACACAACGGGGTCCTAAAAGTGACGCAGTGAAATCTCATAGATAGTTAGCTCAATCTGCTGATATTTAACAGGGGAAAACATACTATATCATGCACATCTGGTGAATCAAACACCAAAAACTGCATGTTTTTGCCCATAAACTTGCAATAGGTGTTATTTATTACACCCAATAAATAAAGTATCAGTATCCTTCTTTATCGGGGGCGATGAAAACAGCTATGCTCATAATCAGGCTCTGTGTAGCTTAAATAAAACACACAGGTATTCTGTGTGACAACAGTTTGTTGGTTCGCCAAGTGATCAGATATAAGCTCAAGTGCAGTCCATTAGCCAATGCGCCTATTACTTTAGTGACTTGGGCCATATTTATGAGGTTTTGTCATAGGAAAGCACAGCAGATCTTCCTGATGGGCCTCCCTAAGGCAAAAGAAAAGGGCAGGAATGCGCCGTATCTATAAGATACGGCGCATTCCTGTTCTTTTCCCCTGCGCCGGTGCACAATGGGCTGCCGAGCGCCAACGCAAGCATCTTTGCACCATGGTGCAAGGGTGCCTGCGTAGCGGGGATGATTATTTTTGTACTGGAAGGAAAACCTTCCTGTACAATAATAATCACAAGAGGTTTTTCCTCTTTCTATGTGTGCTGCAGAATGCAGCACACATAGAAAAAGGAAAAACGAGGAGAAACAAAGGTATTTCTCCCAGTTACGCCTTCCATACGCCTCCTCTGGGGAGGCGTAAGCTTTTGGCACTGCCTCAGATTTACGATTTCTCATAAATCTGGGTCAGTGTCAAAAGGCCATGGATGTTGCAGGGAACGCCCCTTTAATGCAAAACACTGCGTTAAAGGAATTGATATTTATCAGGCAGCAATAAGCCCAAAAAAGTGGCTTAGTGCAGCCAGATAAATATCACGCAGGCTTCTATACCACGGAACGTCACAAAAAGTGACGTTCCGATGGCGCACGGGACCTCATAAAGGAGGCCTGACATTTCATGTGGATGGATAAACGCATTCCACAAATTCAGATGAGGATAGCATAGAATTGTGATGAGGACATGTAGCAAAATATCGAATAGTAGATGCATCTTATACAGGGTAGCAGGATCCAGAACAGTCTTTGGTTGGCTACGCAAAAACCTGATTACATAAATTTATTTTGCTATAAATCTAGTGTGCTCCTGTATGATCAGTGACAACCTTTGCGTAACGTGAATGCCAAACAAAACACTATTTGTGGAATCTCGACTTGGATAAAGACTGGAAAAGGGAAGGTACTTTGTTTAGGAATAGTAACATTGCAATAACACTTTTACCTATTAAGACCCTGCCATGTCATTCTCCATGAACCGCTCCACTGATAGCCATAGCTAGATTCCTGGGTGCAGCATTTCTTGATCTGGAAAGGACACAGTCATCAAGGTTAACAGGTTTTATGGCTGTGATGTTTAGAGGTAAAGGACAATGCAGGTGTAAAGTAGCCCATTGCACCTCCATACAAATAAAATCAGATTAATAGGCTCTCACCCCCATTGCAATCAGTAGCAATGGCCCAGCATGGACAGAGATTCAGGTCCTGCATGTCTTGATTGAAGACTTGCAAGAAAGTATGTTCTTTATATTTAGAATGCCATTACTTGAACTGGACAGTGGGCTCCATGCAGTTACTTTCTTCCAGCCCACCACTGGCACCCACCTGATATAGCCACACAATCAGCCAAACTAGCAAAAAGGCTGCAGGCATGGCACATATTTGCAAAAACAACAGTTGTTGGACAGAATGCAAAACAATGTCATACATTCACCCCAGTACAGAGATCTGGGCCTAAATCTATAGTTTTTTTGCTCACCATGCCTTTCCAGTTTGAACCCAGCCATATGCAAATCAGTCTTGACCCTGTGCCCCATGGGAACAGTCCAGCCCGAACTGCCAAGCCAGGTCCTCCCTGGACTGGAAACAGGTATCCTAGGACCGGTTTCGGGCTTTCGCCCTCATCAGTCAGGATAGCTTGATTCCAGTGGCATGGAGAGCATGGGACTCACGTCTGAGCATACCCGTCCCACTCGGGGAGACAAATGTAAAAAGAACACTTGATGGACAGAATGCAGAACAGGGAAGACATGGCTTGGCAGTTTGGGCTGGACTATTCCCGTGAGGCACAGGGTCAGACAGATTTACATTTGTTCATGTCTGAACTGGGGTGGCAGAGTGAGCTAAAGAATGATAAAGGATTAAACCCAGATCCGTTGGCTGGGGGTGAGTGCTTGCAATGTTCAACACTCCTTCCATCATCCCCTTTGGTTTTGCTTTGTTCGCTCTAAGTTGGCAGGGTATGCCCAGACGTGTGTCCCTTGCTCACTTTGCCACTGGATTCAAGCTAGCCAGGCTCCAGGATGCTTGTGTCCGATCCAGGGAAGACATGGCTTGGCAGTTCGGGCTGGACTGTTCCCATGAGGCACAAGGTCAGACTGATTTGCATATGGCCATGCCTGAACTGAGGTGGCGGAGTGAGCTAAAGAATGATGATGGATTAAACCTAGATCAATTGACCAGGGTGAGCGCTTGCAATGTTCAACAATTCGTCCTTCATCCCCTTTAGTTTTGCTTTGTTCGCCCTAAGTTGGCATGGCATGCCCAGACGTGGGTCCCTTGCTCACTTTGCCACTGGATTCAAGCTAGCCTGGCTCCAGAATGCTTATTTCCGGTCCCGGGAAGACATGGCTTGGCAGTTCGGACTGGACTGTTCCCATGCGGCACAGGGTCAGAATGATTTGCATATGGCCATGTCTGAACTGGGATGGCGGAGTGTGCTAAAGAATTATGATGGATTAAACCCAGATCAGTTTACCAGGGGTGAGCGCTTGCAATGTTCAATGCTCCGTCCATTATTCCTTTTGGTTTTGCTTTGTTCGCCCTAAGTTGGCAGGGTATGCCCAGACGTGGGTCCCTTGTTCACTTTGCCACTGGATTTTAGCTAGCCTGGCTCCAGGATGCTTGTTTCCAGTCCAGGGAAAACATGGCTTGGCAGGTCGGGCTGGACTGTTCCCATGAGGCACAGGGTCAGACTGATTTGCATATGGCCATGTATGAACTGGGGTGGCGGAGTGAGCTAAAGAATGATGATGGATTAAACTCAGATCAGTTGACTGGGGGTGAGTGCTTGCAATGTTCAACACTCTCTCCATCATCCCCATTGGTTTTACTTTGTTCATCCTAAGTTGGCAGTGTATGCCCAGACGTCGGTCCCTTGCTCACTTCGCCACTGGATTCGTACGAGCTTGGCTCCAGGATGCTTGTTTCTGGTCCACGGAAGACATGGCTTGGCAATTCATGATGGACTGTTACCCTGAGGCATAGGGTCAGACTGATTTGCATATGGACATGTCGGAATAGGGGTGGCAATGCATATAGTTTTTTTTTCAATTAATGAAATATGACTTTAGCAACATAATGCAGTATAGAGATATAGGACGTAGGCACTTCATTGATCTAGCGGCATCTTAGTAATCTGGTACTGATTCATTTCTGCATGGAAGCACATTATTGATCTTTTATTGGCTTATCCATATTACAATGTATATAATTATATTTTTTATGAAATGTGATTTGAATAATGTAGTTCATATGGTGAATTAAGCACAGAGACACTTAATTGACCTGGATCCAAAACAGTGGAATAATTTAATAATGATATGTAAGCACGGAGGTATTTTACTGGTCATCTAAATGTCCACTGAAACTATGGTGATCACCGACAACTGAAATACTATTTTTAGAATGCGTTCATGTGGTATCAATGTTTTAGTACAGCATTGTTATCTCTAAATCATCACAATTTTTGTAGCATATTTGTTGAAATTGATAAAATGTTAATGAGCCTACTTTTTACATTTGTTTCCTTAAATTGATCTTATGAATAATGTACATATGTTTTTCTATGTTCTAATGATTGTAATGATTTTTTTTAAATCAGAAAATAAAGATGTTATTATTAGTTGTTTTGTACAATACCTAACAATAATATTACTTTAAAAACTTTATTTTCACTGAAAAAAGCAAATGTTATAAGAACTTTATAGTTAGACTCACATTTCACTCACAACACAAGTAAAATCAGAGGTTATAGTTACCTGAGCTAATTATAACTGATGCCCCTTCAATGCACTGCTTATGACGAACACATTACATCTCTCATGACATGGTCAGTGACATATCCGAGGACATCTCAAATTACACCACTGATGATATCTCTCAAGACATCTCAAATGGCATCACTGATGCCATCCCTGATGGCATCATTCTGTGAGTGTAAGCCACTCACTCACCCATAAAGCTACTCACATACCCACTATCACATAAATGAAGCCACTCACACACTCGCTCAGACCCCCATACACACAGTGAGATCTCCACTCACACACTGATGCAGTGAGTCACACAGCCACTCGAATGAGATATGTGAGAAATTATATGACTATTTACTTGCACAGAAAGAATAGTCATTTAACTTATGCTGTAGTGTAGTATATATCTTTAATATATTTAAGTTGCAGAAACATTTAGGTAAAACACTCATGGGATGATGTCATCAGGGATATCATCAGTGATGTAATTTGAGATGTCATCAGCGATGCCACTGACTATGTCATGAGTGATGTAATATGTGAGGTCATAAGCAGTGCATTGGGGGGCGTGAGTTATAGCTATTTCAGGTAATTATCAATGCTGAATTTCACTGGTTTTGTATGAGTGAAATCTGTGCGAAACTATAACGTCCCTTTAACCATTATATTTTTCAGTTAATTTCTAATATTTTTGTTCTGTTTCCTAAGTATAACATCCCTGTAATCTTTGTTTTTTTAAGTGAATTTCAGAGATTATTTTACATTTTGTTTTCTGATTGTCATCCGTAACTTTTCAATGTGGCTGTGTTAGTGCTTCTACAGATTAGTAAATGGGCATGTGAGTGGCTTAGTAAATCTATGAGTGGGTGTGCGAGTTCTTGTATGAGTGAGTGGTTGTATGAGTGTGTGTATGAGAGTGTGTGGCAGTGTGAGTGACTGTACATGTGAGTCAGTGTATGTGTGTGTGTGTGTGAATATGATAGGAAAGTACACACAAGTCATAGACATTATAGGTCTGATTCCACTGCAATAGATTAACAATACATTCACATTTAGTAAGGTTTTTTAGAGTGTTTTCAAACATGGAATGTAAGATAAAAGACATTTACTTAGTGTTTGTTATGAACAAAATATTAGTGTTGTTTGTAGTTTGCAGAAGTGTAGTTTGAGCTGTAGCACCTGCTATGTCTCTATTTGAAACTTGTTCTCCTTCACATTTAATTCGTATGAAATTAGCATCAGAGGCATACGATTGCAGGTTTTCTACATGAACAGTCCACTCCTTCTTTTAAAAAATATGTTTGAAATTGATGTACTTCATTCTATGTAAATAGTGATTGCCACTGCGTTGAGTACATTTCTTGTCCATACTTTGTACTACAAGTGGATATATGGTCCAAGAGGTAATGTTTGAGGTCACTTGATGTGCAATTTGTTGTTGTTTTACAAATGTGTTTTTGTAATTTAAAATGTTCTTGAAATATGCAAGAATTGTTGTGGGGTTTTGTACCAAAACGTTTGAGAAATTCATGATTCCGATACGTATTTTCTGGTATCGCTGGAACTTCATGAAACTAGTGTGATTTTTTGTTTGCTTAATACTATGTAAATCTTTTCTTGGTGATTTATTATGGGTACTCCATTCCAGTGTTTAAAGCTGCCCTGTAGGGCCTATGGCTCCCTTAAATTTGTGTGTTGTTGGCTACAGAATATGGGAGCAGGATCTGTTGCACTGAGAGAATTTTCCTGGGAATATGCATTACATGAGATGAGCAAGGGAGAAGGGAGGAATATGATTCTGCTTCCTTTCAGTTTGAACTTCTCCAGCGGTAAAGTGACATTTTTCAAGTGGCAAATGTGGGTCTTGGATATTCATTGAGAATGCATGTAGACACTTTCATGAGGTGCCTATACCAGGGATTCTCAAGTGCTTGATGTGGCTACACCAGGGAGGCACATAGGTACGAGGTGGCTATAACAGGGATGTACAAGTGCATGAGGTGCCTGCACCTGGACAGCACGAGTGCTTGAGGTGCCTGTCCCAGGCTGCACAATGAGTCTGTACCAGGACTGCATGAGTACACAAGGCACCTGCACCCCAGTTAAATCAGGGAACCGCCTGCACACAAAGTGCATGTTATACAGGCTGCCTGCTCCATCTGACCCGACACAGGTGCTCCAACGGAGATTCACGTGTGGGCTGGTGAGGGGTGTTTGGGAGGATGTATTTACCTGGTGACCTGGTGGTGTGAACTAACATCCTAGGTGCATGTTGTTGACCTGCAGCAAATCCAGGGGGCAATTTCTGGCATACAAGGGTTCCTGGAGGGCACATTTTACCTTAGTTGCTTGGAAGTTTACTATTCTTCTTAGGATGCATGTTCATGCGGAGCAACGTGAGGTCCCTGTTTTTCGGGTTCATGCTGTTTCTGGAGTGCATGTTCAAAGCAGGTGATATGGCTCTCACAGCACTGCACTTGTGGTATGTATTAGGATCGGTATTGGATAAATCAAACACCCTGCATAGGTTCGGGGAGCACGGTCCGTGGGGTGGTAAATTCAGAGGTGGAGTACTTGCCTCACACACGCATTACAGGGGTTCAGAGTATATGGTTCCTGAAGGAATGGGACACTTGAAGACCGGGTGCATAATGTGTAAGGGTTCGGGCACACAGCTCCTCTAGGGGTAGTACAATGGGAGAACTAGTGCCTGGAGGTGAACTCAGCGGAGAAGCGTGGCTCAGTGGTTAGAGGCGGCAGACCCAGAAGCTGAGATCGGCCGTGGACCAGGGTTCGATTCCCCGCCTCGGCGGGTCTTGGGCTAAAAAATTCCACGGACTCGACAATTCTCGCTCCGGTGCCTACTCGACTCACGGGGTCACACTCTGCGACTCTGGGCAATAGCTTGCTTAATCTCCACTACGGCCCCTCGCGGCGGGATGCCTGGCTTTCACCTTGTGGATACCCTGCCGGGGTATCTCACAGGGGAATACCAGGACGGGTTCCCTAAGCAAGCGCCTTGATACCTTCGGGTGATACGTGCGCTATATAAGTCGCAATACATACATACATACATACATCTACAAGGCTTCAGATGCACATCTCCTGAAGAAATACTACACTTGGAGATCAGGGTGCGCAGCTCTAGTGGATTATAGTTTTTAAATCCACATGGCCCCAGGACCTGGCCCACCCAGGGCTATATTAAAAACCAGTATGGGAGACCGCTCTTGCTTTAAAAAAATTAAAAACAATCAACACAAATTAACAAATCTACTGTGATTTTTGGCAAAACATTTTTTCAACAAATTCTTTTTTGACCTGACAGTGTTCCAGGGGGACCCCAGCACCAATTCTAGGAGGTCAGGTTTTTCCTACCCTGCACCCTTCTTTTTCTAAGAAAAAATTCTTGTATATACAAATTTTGGGTCATTTTAGCAACAAATAGCAATATTTATCGCTAAATGCGCTTAGCACATTTGTTTGCTGCCTATCACCGGATAACATCCTATTAGCAACGTTTATCTCTAATGCGATAAAATATCCTGCGATAGCGTCTCAATGCGTGAATATCGCTGGAAATCCAGCAATATTCAGGCATTAACACTAATGGGGACTTTACCTGAATATCCAACTCCCATTGGATATACAGGTTAAGTCATGGCCTGAGCAGGCGTTAGCAGGATGGGTATGCCCACTTTGCATGTCATTAGCGATAAATATCGCTGACATGCAAAGTGGGCCCCAAACCGGTTGCTATCACCTAAAAGCTATCTCTAATTGCTGTTATCAACGGCTTGCTAATAGGGTGATAAAATTATCACCACCTTAGCGGCAAAAAGTTCAGCTAAAGCGGCGATATTGCCTGTGCTAATATGCCCCTTGGTTTCTTTCAATACCTCTAAAATTATTGAAAAAAATTGCACCAAATAACAAAAAGCACTCTTTCTGGACCAAGAGCTAACTTTCAGAAAATATGATTTAATTCCATCCAGCAGTTCAGGCTGTATTCGTGTTAAAAATCCGAGCAAGAATTTACATGGGAAACACCCATTTTTTGACCCCCCCCCCTTTTCTATGAAACTGGTTGATGGAGCACCCCAAAAATTTTCATGCACAACTAGAATTAGAGGCACACCATTTTGGAGACATTTTGTGAATATTTGTCAACCAGTAACAAAGATATAGGCAAGTCAAAAACACTTTCCCCAAAGACAGATGTTCCTGCTGGAAAGTCTGTGACCATTGAGAGGTCATATATATATAAAAAGCATCATGAAGTGAAACGATTATTCTTGGACTTTGACATGGCACAATCAAGTATTAGAAGAATTTTACAAGAAAACTGTCACGTTCTGGAAAAGGATGAACATATTGAATATTTAAATATGGATTGAATTGTTAGAGTTACCAGACTTTTGAAGGCCACAAGGCACAATCAATGGTAGAATCACTTGCAATACGGATCATGCTATCTATGTCCTCAGATGTGGTTGCAATAGACTATACTTTGGCAGCACCATCAACAAGTTAAAGCTCAGGATTTTACACCATATAAGAGCAACAAATAACGGAGATAAGAATTATCCGATGGACTCCCATTTTAACATTTTCATATCCAAACCTTGGATACATTCAGCTACTGTGGAATCCAACATGTTACATCACACCCAAGGGGAGGCGACCAAGAAATAGAACTTAGAAAGCAGGAATCCCGACTAATAGTATGGCTAGGAACGGAGATGCCTTGTGGCCACAATTCTGATCCCAAACTATGGGCCAGATATATCTAAATGTGAAATACCGATTTCTTAATACCGAGTTTTACTGATTCGGTATTAGGAAATCGGTATTTCCGATGTAGGTAAAGATTCGGTAAAAAATACTGAATCCTTAATATTCCTTATTACTGAATCGGTAATTGGGATTCGGTAATAAGGAATACAAATTATGCATTTACTTTGCAGTATTTTACTAATTAGAACATTGGAATGTTGGGAGCTCAATTGAAAACAATGGAGTGCTCTGGGCTTATAATGGCTGGTTAAACTTGAAGCTCCAACATACTAATGTTTCTTTGTTCACAGCTCTGGCTGTGAACAAAGGCTTCAGGGAGCCTGAGGGGATTCCAATCCCCTCACGCTTCCATAGGCTTTGGTTTTTTTTGTTAGAACATTCTGCCCTCTAGTGGCAGAATGTTCTAATAGCTTTATAGCCCTTCATAGCTGGGCTATACCGGGTATTAAAGTCCCTCTTCCTACTCACTCAATCTACACTCGTATACAAATAAATACCAAACCACATTTATTCCCACATTAAATCACCCCCATTCCACATTCTGGCAGTTACCATAGAAACACTTCAGGGAACACCTAACTGAGCACACAGGTGAAAAGTTCATCATACAGTGTTGCAAATCAAAACAGCAAGTGTGCTTGACTTGTCAATATATGAGCTTATCTTAAGTAACGTTCTTTTCTATCACTTTTTGTTGACCAATAAATGACAAGCTTTTAAAAAACAGAAAATTGCACCCTAGTTTTCTATATAAAATGTTTTCAAGCAACCAATCATTTCTTTGCTCTTTTCAAAACTCCACTTATCAACTATTTTAGAAAACATTTTTTTGAAACTGCCATTTCATTTACAGAGACCATCTGAGTGCATCAAGACCTTTCTTCAAGATGCTTAGAGTGTGGATTGTGGGACACAGCTATATTTTCTGGAGCCAAAGGTACGCAGGACAGAAAGGAATTCACAAAGACATATTTTTTATTTTTATTTTTTATTTATTTTATTTGTAAGGCGCTAACATTCATCCTAAAAGGATATCACGGCGCTAAAGAAAAATTACAAGTGATTTAACGGCAACACTTTGGAAATTATTGATCTGGCCTGGGGAAAAGGAATGTTTTTAGTTGTTTCCTAAATGAAAGGAAGCAGTCAGTTGTTCTGAGTTTGTGGGGTAACTCGTTCCATTTTGTTGCGGCAATGTGAGAGAAAGCCCTCTCTCCCATCCTGACAGTCCGAGCTCGGGTGATGGATGCTCTTCCGGACGTCATAGATCGTAGGTTTCTAGAGGGTTTATGAAATCTGATCATATCATGTAGGATGATGGGGCCTGTATCGTGGAGTACTTTGTGTGAAATACACAACAGTTTAAAAATGGCTCGTTGTCGCATTGGGAGCCAGTGGAGCTCACGCATACATTTTTTGGCTGAGTCATATTTTCTTTTATTACAGATGGCTTTGGCAGCGGCATTCTGAACCAACTGCAATTTGGAAAATAGGTAGTCTGCCATTCCCACAAACAGTGAATTACCATAGTCCAACCTACTCAGCAATAGTGATTGGACTAGTGTTCTCCTACAATCTGTCGGAACCCAGGGAAATAATCGTCTGAGCATCTTCAAAAGGCCGAAGCCTCTGCCGCAAACTATGGAGACATGGGATTTCATGGATAAGTCCTTATCCAGTGTTATTCCTAAGTTTTTAGCTTTTATAGTCGGGTTAGGAGGCAAGCCCAAATCACTCGGCCACCAACTGTTGTCCCAGACCTGTGTGCATCTGCCAAACAATAGAATTTCGGATTTGTCAGCATTAAGTCTAAGACAATGGTCCTGCATCCATGTTGCCAGTTCAGTCAGGCAGTTCTTCAATCTAGTTTTAGAGTCATCATTTTCATCAATGGTGACCATCAGCTGGGTGTCATCCGCATAGGAACGCATTTCGACACCCCACTTTTTGCCGATGGTTGCCAATGAGGAGACGAACACGTTGAACAGAGTTGGGCTCATTGACGCCCCCTGAGGAACTCCGTATTTTATAGGTCGCGGAGGAGATGTATAGTCACCCAGGCGAACTGATTGGGTTCGATCCGCTAGGAACGATTTTAACCATCCAAGTGCTTTATCTTGAATTCCTTTCTCTGACAGAGTATTCAATAATTGATGGTGGGGTACGGTATCAAAAGCCGCTGATAAATCAAGGAGTATCAGAGCAACTGTACTACCTTGATCCACCTTGGTCCTAATACTGTCTGTCACCGCTAAGAGTGTAGTTTCTGTGCTGTTATTTGCCCGAAACCCTGTCTGTGAGGCGTCCAGCAAACCATTAACTTCCAAAAATGTGGAAAGTCGTCTATTGACCAGCTTTTCCAGAACCTTTGATAAGTAAGGTAACTGGGATATTGGTCTATAATTGGCTGGATTGTTAACATCTGTCCCAGCCTTCTTTACTAAAGGAGTAACTAGAGCCTGTTTCCATGATTTTAGGAATTCGGCAGAACTAAGGGAGAGATTAAATACTCTGGTGACTACTGGACATATTACAGGGGTAAGCTGGGAGAAAATGTGATGTGGACATGGGTCGAGTGGTGAACCGGACTTGACCTCAAGCATGACTTTTTCTACTTCTTCTTCTGAAAAAGGACCAAAAGTATGACAGATGGTATGTGCAACATTTGGTGCATATTGTTCGTTTTTTTCCATCCTTGATTTTGAAAAGGAGGCATAGATGATATCAATTTTTTCGCAGAAAAAATCATTAAGTTTATTACAGTTCTCCTGTGAGGGAGTAAGATGTACGGAGAGATTAGTAGGGCTGCATAATTCTCTAACAATTTTAAAGAGTTCTTTTGATGAATTTTTATTCTCAGATACTCTGCGTGTGAAATAGTCCTTTTTTGCCTTTCTAATTGCTCTATGATAGAGTGCTTGAGCTTTTCTAAAACTGTCTTTAGTTTCATCTGTCTTGGATACTCTCCATTTATGCTCAAGGGAGGTACAATTTCTTTTTAAAAGTTTGAGCTCAGGTCCGTACCATCTCTCTGATTTTTTGTTGCCTGGTTTGTGACGGGATTGGGTGGTCGAACAATGTTCCAGTGCATTTTTAATGTTATTATGAAGCAGGTCTATTTCCTCATGGATATTAGTGCTTATACAAGATGGGTGTGAAAAATGATTACTGAATTTATCCAATGTAAAGGATTTCCAGTTTCTCATGTTTGCTATGAATGCACTATGTTTTTTGGTCTGGGGGATGGGGAGATTAATACGGAAGGTGATCATATAATGATCGGTCCATACCAATATAGGTTTACCAAATGTAGACATTAAGGGGCCTATTATGATTGCGGAATTTCCGCATCCTCCGGGCCGGCGGAAGCCACCGCCGGCCCGGAGAATGCGGAAAAACCGCAGCGGACCCACCAAAGACCCACCGCCACATTAGGATGGCTGGTGGGTCCTGGTTTCCGTCCGCCGCTTTTCCGCCGCGGTTGGCTTACAACCGCGGCGGAAAAGCTCTAATATGGTGGCGGTGTCTCTCAGACACCGTCCGCCATATTAGGATTGCTGCCAAGATATGCTTTTCCACGGCGGGTTTACCGCCGTTGAAAAGCATACGGATCTTCACTGCAGGGGCCCGTTGCGGCCCCCTAGGTGAAGGGGGGGTGGGGGGTGCACATGGGGGGTACCTATGGTACCCCCCTGTATTTGTATGCAGAAAGCGGCAGGCACCGCACGGTGCCTGCCACTTTCTACATACAAATGCAATGCGTGCATTTTTAACATTGCTGCAGGTGCAGCTTGAAGCTGCACCCGCGCAATGTTAAAAATAGAGGATGTGACCGCCAGGGTGGTGGTCACAACCTAATAGCACAGGAGGGAACGCCGCAGCCCATTCGGACGTTCCATCATCCTCGGGGATCGCGGACAGACTCAAGTCCGTCCGCGATCATAATCGGCCCCTAAATGGATTGGACAGAGAGGGTTAAAGTGGCACCAATGGTATACAGCCTTTACAACGAAACTTTTACAACGAACTACCATTACAACGCAACTTTTACAACGCAAACCATTACAACGCATAGCGCTTGGGGGCGCTCTACGATAGGGAATAGGTTTAATGTACTATCCAACACCTTCCCTACTATCCACGGGGACTGGAGTTGGAATAGTAAATTAAACTATTCACTATCCAGCGCCCAAAAGCATCATGCGTTGTAATGGGATGCGTTGTAAAACTTGCGATGTAAAGGTAGGCGTTGTAAAAGTATGCGTTGTAACGTCATACATCCGGCACCAATTGATGCCATTGGTGAAATTATTTTTGCATCTCCAACACCCTGACCTCATAATTGTGCACCGTGGTGGCAATGACCTAGGCACTTTGACTGGGGTAGGTCTGGAAATGTTTTTGAAGGACACCTTTACAGAACTGATGTCACTTTTCCCCCAAACTACCTTTGTCTATTCTAATATATGCCAAAGGCAGAATTGGAAGTGGTCCAATCAATTTTGTCCACAGTTTGAGAAAGCTAGGAAACATGTGAATAAATCTGTTTCTGCTTTTCTCCGAGACTATAGAATGGGGTACATTTACAACAACAATCTGCGTTTCAATATTCAAGGCATCTACAGGAAAGATGGTGTCCATTTTACAGATGAAGGGAACAGAGCCCCCCAACATCTAAACACATACACTTCACAAATATATATATGAAAAATATTTTTCTTTTTCTTGCTTAGGTATGCTTACGTGACGACTTACAAACTTCGCACGGTATGTCGTACGTACGTGCATGATACACGTACTGTAAATCTACCTAAAAAAAAGCCTCTATAACTAATTTTTAGGTCGAGCCTAGACGTGCAAGCAATGCACGACAACTATTGTTGTCCGTTCCTGGGAATGTAGACACGAGTCGGACGCGCGCTTTTCCAGTGTCAGTTTTGTACGCGGGAGCGCGCTGCTGGCTGCTTGCTGTGTGTGCGGTGTCAGTTTCACTTTCATCGTTATTGAGCGCGCTGCTGGCTGCTTGCTTTGTGTGCGGTGTCAGTTTCGCTTTCATCGTTATTTCCAAGGCTGCCTTTGAATTAACACGCTCACTTATTTGCTGACATGCTCCGACTGAAGAGCTACGTTTAAATTAAAGGTGGACAACAGCCGCAAATGAAGTCGGCATTTTATGCTGCTTTTGAAGTAACACGCTCACTTATTTGCTGACATGCTCCGACTGAAGAGCTACATTTAAATTAAAGGTGGACAACAGCCGCAAATGAAGTCGGCATTTTATGAAGTAGAACGCGTTTGTAGTTTTTAATTAACACGCCCTATTATGCTTAGCTATTCTTGGAAATATGCCATGTGTAATACGTTTTTGACATTCACGTACGCCTTAAATAAAGTCAGCATTTTTAGGGAGCGTGAGCGCATTTGTGGCTTTCAATTAACACGCCCGACTATGCTCAGCTACAAAGGTGTTGTGTTTTTTTTTTTTACTTGGTACAAGTGCAAAACAGTGACTAGAGCTGTTCAGACTTTGGAAAACGCTTAAAACAGCGTGATGTCAAAGTGCTGCTGAAGAGGTATGCCATACCCAATTGGCGCCATTGCAAATGTAAAGCACTTTGGCACTAGCTTCCTAAGAAGTTTAGGCTTGTGTATTGTATTCTGAAGCCGGCGCCATGCAAACGTAGACATCGGTTGTCAAAATTTTCAAATTCAAGATTCTTTATTCGACTGTATGAAATACAGTCATAAAAGTACAATAAAATACATATATATACAAATCATGTTTAAAAGAATCAATACATCGGGAGCAGATGATCACGGGAAAATATGTGATATCACGGTCAATTGTATGTATACTATTTGTCAGAGACTTATTTACGGGGGTAATATAGTTCGGCTGGGAGTTAACCTTCCATACTTTTTCTGAATTTCAGGGCTGTTTTTAAAAAGTTGTATGTAAAGAAAGTGCTATCACAGTGCAGCATTTGGAGGTGTAGTAGTGCTGGCATTATTTGCACAAAGTTCAGTTTCTTAAGCAGAGGTTTTAAAAACATTTTCCGCGGTGTCGCATAATATGAGCATATAAATAAAAAGTGTGCCATGTCTTGCGGAGACTTGTTGTCACAGCCGCAGGATGGCAGCACTTTCCCTCTATGGGCTCCACTCGGTACGGCTAGCATCAGATGGAATAAACCAAAGCGAAATCTACTCAACAGGAAGCGCTCATATCTTGAGATGGGCCAGGATAGGTATGGTTCAATTTGTATACTTGTTTTGATTAGAACATGTCTCATTACACTACCCTTCTTCGGTTCAGTTTCTTCCCTAGCAAGCTGTCGGTTCAACAGGAAAGTGTCCTTTACATATGTTACATCATGCTTGGATACTTGCTGAGGTGTTAAAAAGAGATCCAGCCTGCCCAGATCTTGAAGGCAGTTTCTGATGTATTTTAGCCAGGGTATCTTGAATTTCCCTTCCCAGGTGAGTGCTTCGAGGAGGATGTTATGAGTTAATGGTATTTCGTCATTCAGCCAGCATTTAAGCCAACAAAGCAGAGGGTTTACAGCAATCTTATCCCCTATATGTGGCATGCCCAGTTCCTCATGAGTGGAGAAGTTAGCAGTACTCTTTGGTAGACACAGGACCTGTTTTAAAAAGTTATTTTCAGTAGTTGTAAGGACGCCCACTGGGGCAAAGCCCCAAAGTTCACTTCCATAACAGGCGACCGCAATACTTTTAGCTTGATATAATTTCATCAGGGCAGCCACTGGTGTGTTGCCCATTTTGTGTGCAAAGTCCATTATTCCAGCGTTAGTCCTTATTAGTTCATCTTTCTTTTTGTTTATTGTGGGTCCCCATGTGAGTTTAGAGTCAAACAATACTCCAAGGTATGAAAAGGTTTTTGTTGTTGGTATTTTTTCCCCGTTGATAGAGAAGGGGTAGGACTTTTTTAATCCAGAGCCTACCTTCATAACAAATGATTTAGAGTTGTTGATACTCAGGCCCCGCAAATTCATAAATTGGAGAAAGGAGTCTAATAATTTCTGGAGGCCGAGTGCGGTTCTGGAAATAAGGACAGCATCATCTGCATAAAGCAGAACGGGGACGCCCTTTTTCCCTATATGAGGGTAGTCCGTGTCAGTTTTTAAAAGATGCTCCTCAAGACCGTTTATATATAGGTTAAAAAGAAAAGGCGCTAAAATACAGCCCTGCCTAACCCCCCGATTAATTTTAAAGTTTCTGGTTACTTTCAGGTCTTTGGTGTAACGAACATTTGCACGTGTATCATTGTGGAGGTCGGCCAGAAAATTAATCAAATTGTTTTCAACTCCCATATTCAGTAAGACGTCCCAAAGTTTGCTTCTATCAACACAATCAAAGGCCGATGA
The DNA here is from genome assembly GCF_964261635.1 of Lissotriton helveticus. Taxonomy (NCBI): domain Eukaryota; kingdom Metazoa; phylum Chordata; class Amphibia; order Caudata; family Salamandridae; genus Lissotriton; species Lissotriton helveticus. The sequence goes on along the minus strand of NC_136068.1, from coordinate 58,914,489 downwards.
AAGGTCCATAAAGGCCATGTATAATGTTCCATTACGGGCCAGGGTATACTTGCCACTGATTAAATATAAATTCAGGCATTGAGTTGTTGTTGAATGCCCTGGTCTGAAGCCATATTGAGCGGGTGCCATTATGTTGTTGTTTTAGGCCCATGTGGACAACCTGTTTAAAAGAATCCCTCCCACTACTTTGGCGACTGAATTTATCAGGGAGATTGGTCTGTAACACGCTGCATTAGTTCTGTCGCCCTTCTTATATACAGGAACGATGGTGGAGGCTCCCCAGGTCTTTGGAGCCCCAATTGCGGCCCCGACATTAACAACCGCTGTGAGAATTGGAGCCCAAAAGGGAATATTTGATTTGAATAAGTCCGGGGGAAGGCCATCCGGGCCCGGGGCCTTGTTACTGGTTAGACCACGGATCCCCTTTTCAACTTCTTTGACTGTAAAGTGCAAGGGTGCACCTTCAGGAGATTTAAGAACTTGTGTTGTTTGTGGGACGTCGCTCTTAAAAATTAAACTGAAATGGGAGATCCATTCATTCTCGGGTATAACAGTTCCGAGGCTGGTAGCGTTGGGGTCATCAAACAGTGGCTTGTTAATTATGCTCCAGAACTTCGAGCTGTTACCCAAGGTTGAAGGATCAAGCAAAGACTCCCAAATGTTCGTTTTTATGATCTTTTTGCGGGATGCCAGGGCTATTTTATATTCTAAACGCAAGGCTTTGATAAGTGCGGGGTTTCTTGGTTTATTCTTCAGGGCAATTTTCAGTTTTCGGCTGGATGATGAGCAAGTATGATCAAACCATCGTGGTTGTTGAGCAATTGATCCTTTTGTTGATACAGAGAGCAGTTGATCGATTCTTTTTGTAAGCACAACAAAGGCAGATAAGATGGATTCAGGGGGTGTGATATTAGAGGCACAAAGATTGAGTTCATGTTCACAGCACTTTATGACAGACTCATGCAGAGTGTCGCTATTTACCGTGGACCATTTCAGGCGACGGTTTCTGTTAACCAATTTTAAGACTCCAGGGTCCTTGTGATTTTTCCGGAGTACAAAAGGACCGCATTGTAAGTCAAGTGAAAGCGGATTATGATCACTATAAGTGCTTTCAAGTATGTTGAAGTTTAGGGCCAAGTTTGCCACATCAGCTGAGAGAAGTATGTGATCTATAAAAGAACCTGACTCTGAGCCTTTATAAGTTGGTGTTTTAAAGATAAAAGATTCATCTTTCAGAGACAGTGCGATACTCAGGTTTAGGACGTCTGTTAGGGTGTTCATATTTGTTCCTCGAGGGCAATGTACAAAGTGAGGACCTGGTCTATTTCCACAGCCCAAAGAACCCAGGGATGTCACAGATGGGTTTCCACAGATATGCGTGTTAAAATCACCAACAATTATTTTATCCCGGGACAGCTTTGACGAATTGTCACAGAGATAATTTTGGAGTTTAACGATATTACATTCTCCTGATGATGTAACAGAGTTGTAGAAGTTGACCAGGGTTAATACTTTTTTGCCCTTCCTGAGCTCCAGTATCTGAATATTCCTGCTATCCTGCTGTATGTTTTTTATCTGGGATATGAAAGACAGGCTAATAAATATTGCTAGGCCTCCCTTTGCCCTTCCACTAGGTGAAGGAGATGCGTGGACAAAGAAGCTTTGGTAACCCTCAATAAAGACGTTATTATCTACAAGCCAGGTCTCCTGGAAACACAATATGGTGTAGTTTCTGACAAAGGTTACCCACATCGAGTCATTAGCTTTAGCAGCCAGTCCTGCGATGTTCCATGACAAGATTTTAATGAAATGGAACTCGTTGTGATCTATCAATGACTCCGTGGTCGTGTTAGATGAAGGTTGCGGTTTTAGGTTAACATAACTTACTATGTCTGTCAGTTGGCTTCTGGTAGTGGGTGAGGGATAAAGGGCTATGGAAGTAGGAGAGCTACTTGCTTCAGGTAAAAGAGGGATAGAAGCGTGATCTATGGGAGGGCTTTCGGAACAGAGTGTTATCGTCGTTGTTACAGTGTTGGCTGGTCTGACACCTGAGAGGTCAAAGGTTATTACATCGGTTGTCTTTTAAAAGATGGTGTGGTTTAAAAGGTGTGTTTTTTTAGCCAGTTACTCGGGGGGGGGAAGTTTGCAGGATGCTTTAAAACAGCGTGATGTCAAAGAGCTGCTGAAGACTGTGATCTTTTGTAAGTTAGCCACTATCAGGTGTCACACGGTAATTTGGTGGCTCCTTTATTATGTAAGAGCTGTGCTAAAAGTGGCAGAGATACTTCTAAAGCTAACTTGCCGCCACCATGTCTGCTTGCGCAAATGTGGCGTCATGCAAAAAGGTGTTGTGCTTTTCTTTTTTTACTTCGTACGAGTGTAAACAGTCACTGTGCTACATATGAAAAGTTTAACATTACAGCATGTAATATAACAAAAGCAATACTATTAAATTAAGAATACCCACTGAACGCACAACTTGCCCTTAAGCTCCAAGGAGTACGTGTGAGTGCGTGTGTATACATGTGTGTGTGCGCGTGTGTGTGTGTGCGTGTGTTTTTTTTAAGCTCCAGCAAGTGCGTGTGGGTGCGTGTGGGTGCGTGTGCGTACATGTGTGTGTGCGCGTGTTTGTGTGCGTGTGTGTTTGTGTGTGCGTGTATAAATTGTGCAGAGTTTCAAGAACTTTTTTATATGTCTAATTCGCAAAATGTGGCGTCATGCAAAGGAGTGTTGTGCCAAAAGTGCCATCATGCAAGTACGATTGCAGACAGTCACTAAAGTGTGTGTTCTTGTAAATATGGCATGTGAAATAGGCTTGGTGCGTGCTCTTGACAGTCACGAAAGCCCTTACAAGGAAGAACCTCGTCCAAGTGGTGCTAAAGTTAATAAGTTGGAGTTACATTGACCGAGTGTACATTGACCGAGTGTAACACAAGCTTTTCATTAGGTGTTGTATCTGAGCACTTTACGAGGGGCATGTTTGTGTGTCATCTGCTTTTGCTGAAGCAAGATTAATGCTATTAGATTGGCGTTGCACCAAACTGCAGTGTGCCCAAGCTGTGAGCATGTACATGGCATACCTCTAGTTACCTAAGATCAGATGGCGGCTGGCCCGTACTCTTTTCAGTTCTAGAAAAATAATGCCCCTGGGCCATACGTTGCATCATATTTAAATCAACCTCATAAGGTGAAGTATAATTTGTCCTTCTCGTTATTCTCTATGGTGACAGATTACGTTTGTATTGAGCTGCTACAAAACTGCAAATATAGAAGGCTATTTATCTTTTTAGCAGTGGAACTTTTCGACTTACTACTTCCATATCGTCATCAGAAATATGTTAAAATGATACTCTGCTTATTTACTATATTCTCCCTATCATTTTTTCATTTTATAGAAGCAGGCATCTGGCTACTGTTTAACCTTGTTCTAATCATGTGCTAGCTTGCTACTACGTACAGGAGATACAGCTTTAAAGGATATGCAAATCTTGTGCATCTACTGCAAAACATGTTTTTATTTTGAATGTCAAAAAAGCATGTGCTACTAAATTGCTGCTGTCATGTCTGCTTGCCCAAATGTAGCAAAAAACACAGTTGACGGACGGAATGTAGAACAATGTCTTACATTCACCCCAGTACAAAGATCTGGGCCTAAATCCATCGTTTTTTTGCACTCCACACCACCCTAGGTTAGACAATGGCTATATGCAAATCAGCCTTGACCCTGTGCCTCATGGGAACAGTTCAGCCCGAACTACCAAGCCATGTCTTTCCTAGACAGGAATCAAGCATCCAAGGACCGGTTTCTGGCTATCAGCCTACTTCAGCCTGGATAGCTTGACTCCAGTGGTGTGGAGAGCCTGGGACTCACGTCTGAGCATACCCAGCCCACTCGGGGTGAAAATTGCAAAAAAACACAGTTGATGGACAGAATGTAGAACAATGTCTTACATTCACCGCAGTACAAAGAACTGGGCCTAAATCCATCGTTTTTTTGCACTCCACACCACCCTAGGTTAGACAATGGCTATATGCAAATCAGCCTTGACCCTGTGCCTCATGGGAACAGTTCAGCCCGAACTACCAAGCCATGTCTTTCCTAGACCGGAATCAAGCATCCAAGGACCGGTTTCTGGCTATCAGCCTTCTTCAGCCTGGATAGCTTGACTCCAGTGGTGTGGAGAGCCTGGGGCTCACGTCTGAGCATACCCAGCCCACTCGGGGTGAAAATTGCAAAAAACACAGTTGATGGACAGAATGTAGAACAATGTCTTACATTCACCCCAGTACAAATCTCTGGGCCTAAATCCATCGTTTTTTTGCACTCCACACCACCCTAGGTTAGACAATGGCTATATGCAAATCAACCTTGACCCTGTGCCTCACGGGAACAGTTCAGCCCGAACTACCAAGCCATGTCTTTCCTAGACCGGAATCAAGCATCCAAGGATCGGTTTCTGGCTATCAGCCTTCTTCAGCCTGGATAGCTTGACTCCAGTGGTGTGGAGAGCCTGGGACTCACGTCTGAGCATACCCAGCCCACTCGGGGTGAAAATTGCAAAAAACACAGTTGATGGACAGAATGTAGAACAATGTCTTACATTCACCCCAGTACAAAGATCTGGGCCTAAATCCATCATTTATTTGCACTCCACACCACCCTAGGTTAGACAATGGCTATATGCAAATAAGCCTTGACCCTGTGCCTCATGGGAACAGTTCAGCCCGAACTACCAAGTCATGTCTTTCCTAGACCGGAATCAAGCATCCAAGGACCGGTTTCTGGCTCTCAGCCTTCTTCAGCCTGGATAGCTTGACTCCAGTAGTGTGGAGAGCCTGGGACTCACGTCTGAGCATACCCAGCCCACTCGGGGTGAAAATTGCAAAAAACACAGTTGATGGACAGAATGTAGAACAATGTCTTACATTCACCCCAGTACAAAGATCTGGGCCTAAATCCATCATTTTTTTGCACTCCACACCACCCTAGGTTAGACAATGGCTATATGCAAATCAGCCTTGACCCTGTGCCTCATGGGAACAGTTCAGCCCGAACTACCAAGCCATGTCTTTCCTAGACCGGAATCAAGCATCCAAGGACCGGTTTCTGGCTATTAGCCTTCTTCAGCCTGGATAGCTTGACTCCAGTGGTGTGGAGAGCCTGGGACTCACGTCTGAGCATACCCAGCCCACTCGGGGTGAAAATTGCAAAAAACACAGTTGATGGACAGAATGTAGAACAATGTCTTACATTCACCCCAGTACAAAGATCTGGGCCTAAATCCATCGTTTTTTTGCACTCCAAACCACCCTAGGTTAGACAATGGCTATATGCAAATCAGCCTTGACCCTGTGCCTCATGGGAACAGTTCAGCCCGAACTACCAAGCCATGTCTTTCCTAGACTGGAATCAAGCATCCAAGGACCGGTTTCTGGCTATCAGCCTTCTTCAGCCTGGATAGCTTGACTCCAGTGGTGTGGAGAGCCTGGGACTCACGTCTGAGCATACCCAGCCCACTCGGGGTGAAAATTGCAAAAAACACAGTTGATGGACAGAATGTAGAACAATGTCTTACATTCACCCCAGTACAAAGATCTGGGCCTAAATCCATCGTTTTTTTGCACTCGACACCACCCTGGGTTAGACACTGGCTATATGCAAATCAGCTCTGACCCTGTGCCTCATGGGAACAGTCCAGTCCGAACTACCAAGCCATGTCTTTCCCAGACCGGAATCAAGCATCCAAGGACCGGTTTCTGGCTATCAGCCTTCATTCAGCCTGGATAGCTTGACTCCAGTGGTGTGGAGAGCCTGGGACTCACGTCTGAGAAATTTGTATTTATTGTTTTTTAAAATCCATTACATTTGTGATTCATTAATTTTTTTGAGCAAGGGCCTACTTTTGTTTGCAGTCAGTTACAATAATTTTATTGGAAACTTCATTAGTGTCACTGCGCCGATCCAAAAAAAATATTTTAAGAATACGTTTAAAATATTGTATTTGTAATGTAATTCATTTGTGTTAAAAGTAACGCACATCTCAAATAGTACGCGTTTCAGACTACAATCCCAATGCACTCTGTAGTTTGCTACAAAGCCCTTTCTTTGCACCTCAAAATATAAATACGCTAACTATCGCCAGCTACAATTATTATTCCGAAGGCTGCCTTTCATTTAGCACGCTTCCTTATTTGATGACGTGCTTCAACTGCGCTCATCATAAAAAATATTTTAAGGACTACGTTTACATTAAAAGTCAGACAGTTGCCTTTAAATTAACACGCTTACTTATTTGCTGGCATACCCCGATTGTGCTCATCAGGAAAAATTATTTTATGACGTACATTTGAATAAAACATCGGGCGGCTGCCTTTAAATTAACACGCTTTCAAGCTACAATCCCAATGCACTCTATAGTTTCCTAGAAAGCCCTTTCTTTGTACCACAAATTATAACACGCTAACTATGGCCAGCTACAGTAATTATTACAAAGGCTGCCTTTCATTTAGCACGCTTGCTTATTTGCTGACATGCTTCAACTGCGCTCATCAAGAAAAAATATTGTAAGAACTACATTTAAATAAAAAATTGGAGAGTTGCCTTTCAATTAACACGCTTACTTATTTGCTAGCATGCCTCCACTGTGCTCATCAGAAACAATTATTTTAGCGAGTACATTTGAATGAAACGTTAGAAGACTGCTTTTAAATTAACACGCTTTCAGGCTACAATACCAATGCACTCTGTAGTTTGCTACAAAGCCCTTTCTTTTGTACCTAAAAATTAAAACTACGCTAACTATAGCCAGCTACAATCATTACTCCAAAAGCTGCCTTTCATTTTGCAAGCTTGCTTATTTGCTAACATGCCCCAACTGCGCTCATCATGAAAAAATATTTTAAGAACTACGTTTAAATTAAAAGTCGGAGAGTTGCCTTTCAATTAATACGCTTACTTATTTGCTAACATGCCCCGATTGCGCTCATCAGGAACAATTATTTTACCGAGTACAATTGAATAAAATGTCAGAAGGCTGCCTTTAAATTAACACGCTTTCAGGCTACAATCCCAATGCACTCTGTAATTTGCTAGAAAGCCCTTTCTTTGTACCACAAATTATAACAACGCTAACTATTGCCAGCTACAATAATTATTACAAAGGCTGCCTTTCATTTAGCACGCTTGCATAGTTGCTGACATGCTTCAACTGTGCTCATCAAGAAAAAATATTGTAAGAACTACATTTCAATTAAAAGTCGGAGAGATGCCTTTCAATTAACACGCGTACTTATTTGCTAGCATACCCCAACTACGCTCGTCAATAAAACATTTTTACAGAGTATATTTGCATTAAGCGTCAGAAGGCTGCCTTTAAATTAACACGCTTTCAGGATACAATCCCAATGCACTCTGTAGTTTGCTACAAAGCCCTTTCGTTGTACTTTGAATTATAACTACGCTAACTATAGCCAGCTACAATCATTACTCCGAAGGCTATCTTTCATTTAGCACGCTTGCCTATTTGCTAACATGCCCCAACTGCGCTCATCATGAAAAAATATTTTAAGAACTACGTTTAAATTAAAAGTCGGAGAGTTGCCTTTCAATTAATATGCTTACTTATTTGCTAACATGCCCCGATTGCGCTCATCAGGAACAATTATTTTACCGAGTACAATTGTATAAAATGTCAGAAGGCTGCCTTTAAATTAACACGCTTTCAGGCTACAATCCCAATGCACTCTGTATTTTGCTAGAAAGCCCTTTCTTTGTACCTCAAATTATAACTACGCTAACTATAGCTAGCTACAATAATTATTACGAAGGTTACCTTTCATTTAGCACGCTTGCTTAGTTGCTGACATGCTTCAACTGCGCTCATCAACAAAAAATGTTTTACAAACTACGTTTAAATTAAAAGTCAAAAGGTTGCCTTTCAATAAACACGCTTAGTTTTTTGCTAGCATGCCCTAATTGCACTCGTCAATGATAAATATTTTACAGAGTACATTTAAATTAAACGTCAGAAGGCTGCCTTTGAATTAACAAGCTTAATTATTTGCTAACATACCTCAACTGCGCCCATCAAGAATAAATATTTTAAGAGCTACGTTTGCATTAAAAGTCAACAACAGCCGCAAAGAACGTCTTCTTGTTGTATTTCAAAATTTACTTCGCTTGTGTTACAAGTACGCAACAACGACAAAAAAATGCGTTTGTTCGAAAATATGCTGCTTTTTCGTACTTTTACTGTTAACTTCATGCGCCAACATTCACGCACAACTTAACTTAAAGCCGCCATTTTAGGTAAGCTTCGTACAATCTGCAAACACACATTCAAACATTCGCACTGCTGTTTGCTGCGTTTTCGTGTTTACAACTTCTTTAAAACGTCAGTATGTGCTTCACACAAACAGTATTCCACGCGCTTCACAAATACAGCATGTCACACACTTCACACATACAGCATAACAAGTGCTTTACACATACAGCATAGCACGCGTTCCATACATACAGCATGCCCCACTTACCAGTCAAACTAGACTTCTGTAGAAAGCGTCTGCATGTTCTGCTCCTTCACACAGGTTGCAACACGCGAAGCTCCGTTAGCTCACAAGAAATGAAACACTGCCACACGCTCTATCCCCCGCCCATGTCACAGGCAAAGTTCTCAGCACGCATGCTCAGTGCGTAAGCGTGTGTGCACAAGCAGCTTGCAGTTTCGCTTTCAGCTTGCTTTTTAGGTCGAGCCTAGACGTGCAAGCTGCTTGTTTTATTTTTTAGCCATACATATATAATCGTAATGTTAACGTTAACAATTAAACTTGAGTAAAGAATGTAACTTGCTAAAATCAGAATGCAAAAACGTCCGACTGCGCTCATTATAAACAATTATTTTACCGAGTACATTTCAATGATACGTCAGAAAACTGCCTTTAAATTAACACGCTTTCAGGGTACAATCCCAATGCACTCTGTAGTTTGCTACAAAGCCCTCTCTTTGTACTTCGAATTATAACTACGCTAACTATAGCCAGCTACAATCATTACTCCGAAGGCTACCTTTCATTTAGCACGCTTGCTTATTTGCTAACATGCCCCAACTGCGCTCATCATGAAAAAATATTTTAAGAACTACGTTTAAATTAAAAGTCGGAGAGTTGCCTTTCAATTAATACGCTTACTTATTTGCTAACATGCCCCGATTGCGCTCATCAGGAACAATTATTTTACCGAGTACAATTGAATAAAATGTCAGAAGGCTGCCTTTAAATTAACACGCTTTCAGGCTACAATCCCAATGCACTCTGTAATTTGCTAGAAAGCCCTTTCTTTGTACCACAAATTATAACAACGCTAACTATTGCCAGCTACAATAATTATTACAAAGGCTGCCTTTCATTTAGCACGCTTGCATAGTTGCTGACATGCTTCAACTGTGCTCATCAAGAAAAAATATTGTAAGAACTACATTTCAATTAAAAGTCAGAGAGATGCCTTTCAATTAACACGCGTACTTATTTGCTAGCATACCCCAACTACGCTCGTCAATAAAACATTTTTACAGAGTATATTTGCATTAAGCGTCAGAAGGCTGCCTTTAAATTAACACGCTTTCAGGATACAATCCCAATGCACTCTGTAGTTTGCTAGAAAGCCCTTTCTTTGTACCTCAAATTATAACTACGCTAACTATGGCTAGCTACAATAATTATTACGAAGGTTACCTTTCATTTAGCACGCTTGCTTAGTTGCTGACATGCTTCAACTGCGCTCATCAACAAAAAATGTTTTACAAACTACATTTAAATTAAAAGTCAAAAGGTGGCCTTTCAATTAACAAGCTTACTTTTTCAATAGCATGCCCTGATTGCACTCGTCACTAATAATTATTTTACAGAGTACATTTGAATTAAACGTCAGAAGGCTGCCTTTATATTAACACGCTTAATTATTTGCTAACATACCTCAACTTCGCCCATCAAGAATAATTATTTTAACAGCTAAGTTTGCATTAAAATTCAACAACAGCCACAAACAACGTCTTCTTTTTGTGTTTCAAAATTTACTACGCATGTGTTACAAGTACGCAACAACGCTACTTTACTGCTTTATTGCAGAAGCCCATAGCTTTGTTTATAGAACACCACTCTGCATAATCATTTGATAGTTGTCTCGGTGCTAGTAAGCAACCCTCGTAGCGCATTCATGTATTAAGCTGCAATTTTTGGGCACTTTACATTTTCAGCAAGTGTTTTGCATTAAACACGATGCTTGTTTAAGAAGAAACAGTAACAACATACCTTAGTTTACTAGTAGTAGTGTACTTTTATTAAAATGCAATCTAAAAACAATTGCATATTCGCTTACTTATACAATATAGCTACTATTTATCAGCCTCTATCTATTGCCCTCACTCTATCTATAAATCTCTTCATCTATCGCCCTTAATGTATTTAGCTATCTATCTATCTATCTATCTATCTATCTATCTATCTATCTATCTATCTATCTATCTATCTATCTATCTATCTATCTATCTATCTATCTATCTATTTATAACTTTTAGTCTATCTATCTATAGCTTTCTCTCTATCTATCTATTGTCCTCACTTTATATATATATCTATCTATCTATTGGCCTCACTCTAGTACCTCACTATACCTATCTATCGTCCTTACTCTATCTATCAGCCTCACTCTATATATCTATTGCCTTCACATTGTCTATCTGTCTATCTATCTAACGCCCTCACTCAATCTGTCTACTTTTGTACTCACTCTACCGTTATCACTCTATTTATCAATCACTTTTACTGTAGCTATCTGTCTAGCTATAAGTACTTTACTTCTTTATTGCACAATCCCATTACTTTGCTTATATAACACCACTCTACATAATCCTTTTATAATTATCTCAGTGCTAGTAAGCACACCCCTTGTAGCGCTTTCATGGATTAAACTACAATGTTTTTTCTATTTCAATTTTTAGAAAGTGTTTTGCATCAAACAACATGTTTATGAACAAAGACTAAAAGCATACCTTAGTTTACTAGTAGTGGTATACTTTTATTAAAATGCAATCTAAAAACAATTGCACATTAGCCTATTTGTGCAGTATTCTTTATATCTATTCACCTCTATCTATTGCTCTCACTCTATGTATCTATCTAACTACCTATTTATCTATCTTTCTATCTATCTATCCATCTATCCATCTATCTATCAATTGCACTCACTCTACTTAGATATTGCCCTCACTATATCTACCTATTGCCCTCACTCTATCTATAAATATATCTATATATTCGCCCTCACTGTATCTACTTATTTATTTATCTATCTATCTAATTATCTATCTATCTATTTATGTATCTATCTATCTATACCTTTTGCTCTATCTATCTATAGCCTTCACTCTATCTATCTATTGCCTTCACTTTATATATGTATCTATCTATCTATCGCCCTCACTCTATCGCTTCACTTAACGTATCTATTCTCCTCACTCTATATATCGCCTTCACTCTATTTATCTATCGCCTTCGCATTATCTATCTATCTATGTATCTATTGCCCTCATTCAATCTGTCTACGTTGGCACTCACTCTACCGCCATCGCTCTATTCATCAATCACTCTTACTGTATCTATCTGTCTAGCTACAACTACTTTACTGCTTTATTGCAAACTGCCATATCTTTAGCTTCTATAAGACTACTCTGCATAATCATTTAAATGTTTATCTATTGTCCTCACTCTATCTGTCTCCCTCACTCAATCTGTCTACCTTTCGCACTCAATCTACCGCCATCACTCTATTTATCAATCTCTATTACAGTAGCTATCTGTCTAACTGTAACTACTTTACTGCTTTAATGCAAATAACACATAGCTTTCAATTCTATAACTCTACTCTGTGTAATTCTTTAATAGTTGTCTGGGTGCTAGTACGCATACCCCTCATGCCACTTTCATAGAGAAGTGTGGCTCAATGGTTAGAGTGGCAGACCCTGATGCAGTAGTCTGGCCGGGACCAGGGTTCAATTCCCGCCTCGGCGGGTCTCGGGCTCAATTTCCTCGGACCTGATCATTCTCGCCTCGGTGCCTATTCTAATCATGTGTCCCACTCTGCACCTCTGGGCAATAGCTTGCTTAATCTCTACAACAGCCCCAACAACGCTGAGGATGCCTGACTTCACCTTGGGGGTGCCCAGGAGTGGGCTCCTCACAGGGAAAGGCCAGGAAGGGTTCCTCGGCGGTATTCGTACAAGCGCCGAGATGCCTACGGGTAGTCGTGCGCTATACAAGTGCGTAATCATTTCATCATCATATACTAAGCTACAATGTTTTTGCACTTTCAGTTCTAAGCAAATGTTTTGCATCAAACAAAATGCATGTTTGAGACAGTAGACTGAGAACATACCTTAGTTTACTGCTACCGGTATAGTTTTATTAAAATGCAATCTAAAAGCAATTGCCATTCGCCTATTTGTGCAGTCTTCCTTCTATGTCTCATCCTCTATCTATTACTCTCTTTCTATATATCTATCTAACCATCTAACTACTTAACTATCTATCTATTTATCTATCTATCTGTCTATCTATCTATCTATCTATCTATCTATCAATCACTCTCACTCTATCTATCTATTGCCCTCACTTTATTCACTCTATCTATCGCCCTCACTCTATAAATCTATTACCTTCACATTATCTATCTGTCTATCTATCTATCGCCTCATTCAATTTGTCTACCTTTGCACTCACTGTACTGCCATCACTCTATTTATCAATTGCTCTTATTCGCTATTTGGGCAGTCTTTTTTCTATCTCTTGTCCTCTATCTATTACTCTCATTCTATATATCTATCTAACTCCCTATCTATCTATCTATCTATCTATCTATCTATCTATCTATCTATCTATCTATCTATCTATCTATCTATCTATCTATCTATCTATCTATCTATCTATCTATCTATCTATCTATCTATCTATCTATCTGTCTGTCTGTCTATCTATCTATCTATCTATCAATCACTCTCTCTCTATCTATGTATTGCCCTCACTATATTCACTCTATCCTTCCCCCTCACCCTATATATCTATCACCTGCACATTATTTATCTGTCTATCTATCTATTGCCCTCATTCAATCTGTCTACCTTTGTACTCACTATACCGCTATCACTATATTTATCAATTGCTCTTACTGTACTTATCTGTCTAGCTATAACTACTTTACTGCTTACTTGCAAAAGCCTATAGCTTTGTCTTCTATAACATTATTCTGCAAAATCTTTAATAGCTTTCTCAGTGCTAGTAGGCAAACATCTCGTAATGCTTTCATGTATTAAGCTACAATGTTTTTGCACTTTAACTTTTCAGCGAGTGTTAGCATGCAGCTATTTCTTACTAAATGTTATTTCACTAACGATAGTTACTTTCCTAATTTTGCATAAATGAACAGTATTGCGTTTACTTACATACATAGGGCCCGATTCACAGAACTAACTAAAGACAAAATCCTAAACTTACTACTTTTGGTATTCACAGAAGTTAGGATTTTGTCTTAAGTTTGTCTTAAGACAGACTTAAGACAGACTTAAGAAAAAATCCTAACTTAAGTTTGTCTTAAGTCTGTCTTAAGACAAACTTAAGGCAAAATCCTAACTTCTGTGAATACCAAAAGTAGTAAGTTTAGGATTTTGTCTTAAGTTAGTTCTGTGAATCGGGCCCATACTCATTGCTGATAACAAATAGAATCTAGACATTTTTTAAGTTTACATATTTACTGCATACTGTACACTTTATGATTAATTGCACAACATAGTGACACTTTTTTGATTTACAAAGTAATGCATGCTTACTTATATAGACGTACATACTAATCATTGCAACCCACTAACAAAATAATTAATTACAATCTTCACATGCAACAACTCTACTATTACTACCATACACACAAACACTATGTATAAGAAAGTGTAATATGTCAAAGTACCTTGTCAAAATGCATTACATATATTGCTGTCTAATTTACAAAACATTATTTAAATGAATACTTAAACCTAAAAAATGTATACATCTTTGTTTTTTATTACAGGTTATAAAAAAGAAGAAGCTAACAGTAAGGTAATATAATTACTGTTATGATACATCAATGTCACTTACAAGTCATTGTATATATACATTGTTAAGTTGCTTACTATTGCATGTTACTCATAGATTATAACAGACACTACCAGTAAAATATTACTATTTATTGAAAAATACAACATAACATTACTATACTGTCTACATAACTATACAATTACTAACCTTAGTAATAAGATATTACTTTCTATTGAAAATTACAACATAACATTAAGATATTGTATACATAACTATACCATTTACAAAATTACATATAAAGAATAGGAAAATACACTTAGCTAGAACAATTAGATAGTAATTTTTTAATACAGTGTCATATATAAACATATATAAATGCATAACTTCATACAAGCTCAATACCATCAAGCACATGAAAAAATTTCACCAAATTCCAGAGGCAAACAATGCTTACCAAATAGTGTATTTGCTATTATTCATAACTACACTAAACTAGCATATATATGGGATGCAGGAGATTTGCATTATATAATGGACCGTGGAGATGCATTGTATATACAAATGCATTCCATTAACAAACAAAATGTTATGCATCCTGATGAACTGCCAAAATATATTACACATGGGAATGATATATATTCAATTCAACTTAGACAACCATACTATGGTAATATATTTAAACGGTTCGATTTGTCATATCCAGACATACAAGAAGCATTAAATCTATCAATAACACATTCTGGAGTCTTACTTTGCATAGATGTTTATGTCATTTCTATATTTAAAAATGAAGATAAATATTTTATTTTCGATTCACATAGTCGAGATTTATTTATTTATTTATTTTATAGCACTTATAAGGCGCGCAGCTACCCACAAAGGGTTTCCCGGCGCCGGACTAGCAAAGCACATGACACAACTAAAGAGAAAGCAATCGGCAGGCAATTATTTGTTGAACAACCAGGTTTTTACGCTTTTCCTGAAACTTGTATAGTTTTCTTCCTTGCGTATATGGATGGGCAATGTGTTCCAGAGAGTTGGACCCAGATATGAGAAGGATCTCCCGCCCATTCTAGCCCGTTTGTACCTCGGCACCGCGAAGTTCGCTGCTGTACATGAACGGAGGCTGCGATTGGGGAGGTAAGGCTTGGCAAGGTCTTGTAGATACTTGGGGGCAGTACCAGCTTTGATTTTAAACAAATAATTCAGGGTTTTAAAGCGAATCCGGTTTTCAACCCTGAGCCAATGCAGGTCCCTGAGATGTTTGGTGATCCTGGCGTATCTAGGGATTCTGCAAAGCAGTCTGGCAGCAGCATTTTGCACGAGTTGCAAGCGTCTTATTACTGCTTTGTTTGAGCCCAGGTACAAGATGTTACCGTAGTCAAGCCAAGATGTAACTAAGGCATTGACTACGGTCTTCTGGGTGGTAGTTGGTAACATCCAGACAATTTTGCGTAGCCATCTAAGAATGGTGAAGCATATGCCTGCCACTTTATTGGCTTGCTGTGTCATAGATAAACTGTCATCTATGATGACCCCAAGGTTTCTGACCTGGGAAGCTGGTGGCGGGAGCTTACCTAACGACGTCGGCCAATGGGGATCACTCCAAAGATCTTTACTATTCCCTAGGAGGAGGATCTCGGTTTTCTCCCCATTTAGTTTAAGTTGGTTAGCCGACATCCAACTAAATATTTCATGAAGGCCTATTTTTAGTGCAGATGGAGCAGACGGGTCAGATTTAGAGAGTGAAAACAGAATTTGGGAGTCGTCTGCATAGGTCATTAAGGCAAGACCATATTTTCTGCAAGGTTGGCAAGTGGTCGCAGGTACAAGTTAAAAAATAGAGGAGATAATACTGGGATGCCACATCCAAATGGCAAATCTATAGTAATGCAAAAAAATAATTTTCAAGATGTACTACATTATCTTTGCAATTTAGCAAATTACATAAAACCGTTTGATGCAGTAGATGTACAATTTGAATTAACACCAATAGATGTTAACAAAATACAAACACAAACATTTCAACTAGCTTTACAAAAAGACCAACAAATTACAAAACATAACACTACATTTTTTGTACATAACACAAACATTTTAACACAAGGAAATAACAATAGTAGCAAAACTGAACAAGCAACAATATTTAAGTTACAAGGAATACAGACTAATATTACTACATACACACAAGTAGAAAGCTCAATATTAAATACACTACCTGAAACTGTTACAAAAAAACAAACACATAAGAAAAGACATAACACAAATAAAAAAAATTATAAAGTTCATAAAAAAACTAAAAGTTAGAAGAAAATGTTGCGCAACAGTAAATGACAAATATAGACAAGCAAACATATGCAAGTATACTCACCACAAACTTACCATTTACTGAACAAATACACATTGATAAAATATGTGACCAGAAAGTACCTAAAAAAAACAGTAGAAAAAATAGAACTATACAGAAATTATTAACAACAACTACACAAACAGATATTAACAATCAGAAAGCAAAAAAGGTTATTAGAAAAAACATGATAGTGATGCAATAGAACAATCTGCACTATCCAAATTTGATACAACTGAAACTAGCATTCTTAATAGTAAACATACAAATATTGACATGGTAATAGAAGTTAATTTTAATTGTAATGTAATACATACACAATTAGAAGAAAACAAAATAGATAATATATGTATTTGCAATATTGTATTTGCTATTATTTATAGTAAAAGTACAAATACTGAAAAATGGACTACAGAAGATATGCATAATATAATGCTACTTAGCAAAACAATGTATATAGATATGATAACTTTCTATAACAAACAAAACATAAACATTGAAGATGTACCTAATTATATTGAGCACAATAATAAAATATTTTCAATCCAAATGAAAAAGCAACAGTTGCATAACATGTTTAAAAAGGATACATTAGAAGTAAACATAACATTAACTGTGAAAAGTGCTGTAACTATACATGACTGTATAATAATAGTTCTAAATTCATTTTTAATTGTTATTATTAAACGTAATGCCAACTATTGCATTTATTATTCAGATGCAGTACAAATTAAGCAAAAAATGTGTACTAATCGCATACCAATAGATATAGACATAAACACATATACAACTTTTATGCAATATATGACAATACTAACACATAAAATGCTAGCCCTTAATGATGATTTAATAGTACTCAATATAATACCTTTCACTGTAACTGAAATTCTTAAATCTTCATTTAAAAGAACACAAAAAAGATGTAATTTAAAAAAAAGGAAAAGCGCTAACCAAATGCTTATACGTTATAGTGAACATTAACATGTTCACCTATAGCTGTTCAGCCTGCAGATATTACAAATGTTATTCCAAACATAGAAAATGATATCAATATGCAAATAAATAACAACATTCAAAATAGCATAATGCCAAATATAGTAATTAATAGCTCACAAACTAAAGCATCTGTTGAAAGCAATGTAAACCAAACTCTTACTGCAATTGAGAATATTAATACAGGTAGATTACAAAATATAGATGCAAATATGTTACAAATATTATCTATAATAGATGCTTTTCATAATGAAATACAGTATGGGCCAGAATATATATGTACTATTTGTAATGAAATGTGGCATAAACAGACAGTTAAAGATATAAATAATATTAACAAACAAAAAAAACGTTCTTGTTATGTAACATTAGTGATTATCAAACAAATGATATATGTAATACATGCTATCAATACATAATAAAAAAATACCACAACGTTCAGTTTACAATGGGATGAGTTTCCCTAATATACCATCTGAACTCTATTTGCATAATTTAGAGGAAAGATTAATATCTCCAAGAATACCTTTTTTTACAAATTAGAACATTGCCACATGGATTTCAAAAAGCATAACCAGGTGCTGTTGTTAATGTTCCAGCTGATGTTATGACAACTATTACAATATTGCCAAGACAAATAAGTGATAATATGACAATTCCAATTAAATTAAAGAGAAAGTTACATTATAAATCATACACACATTTTGAAAATGTAAGGCCTAATAAAGTAAAAAAATGCAGCTTCATTTTTAGCTTGTGATAGTGATTTGTTTAACGATTATGTAATAACCATAAATCCAGATTGGGAATACACACCATATCAAGAAACTAGTAATAGAAATACATCTGAAGCGAATAGTACTTCAAGTAGTTCAGATGACATACCTGTAGGTAATTTAGATACATTGTTAACAAATGAAACAATTTCAACAGATAACATTAATGTATTAAATGTAGCTCCTGCTGAACATAATACACCACGTGGATTATATGAAGATAAAGATTCAGAATATTTAGCATTCCCAACAATTTTTTGTGGAAAACGCAGAACAGATAATAAAGATAGACACAAAGCAGTACATTATAGTTCTATATGTAAATGGGAATTGAGAAGTTATGACAAAAGATTAGCTAATTGTATAACAAATCTGTTTTTTAAATTAAAAAAATTGCAAATTAAACAAATACAAGACAAAATTTTATATCACTCAGAAAGTATTTTACTAATGGCAAACTTATTATAGTGAAAGATATAAAAGACAACTTACAAAGCATATTACAATACAATGAAGGTTACAAAATATTAAAAACAGTACAGAGTTCTCCTCCTTACTGGGAAAATTGCAAGAAAGATTTGTTTGCAATGATAAGACAACTAGGTATTCCGACTTCTTTTCTAACTTTATCAGCAGCAGAAACAAAATGGTACCATTTAATTAATATACTGTTACGTATAAAAAATAAAAAAGAATGTACCAGAGAAGAATTTAAAAGTATGTCATGGGAAACAAAATGTAGTTTAATACAGCAAGACCCAATAACATGTGCACGCCACTTTGATTATCAAGTAAGGAAATTATTTAATTGCATTTTACTACACAAAACTAATCCAATAGGTAAAGTAACAGATTACTTTTACAGAGTTGAATTTCAACAGAGAGGATCACCACACATATATGCATTGCTATGGATTAATAATGCACCACAATATAGCATAGACAAAGACGACAAAGTTATTAATTTTATTAACAAACACATACCATGTAAAAAAAAACAGAAGACACATCTTTAGACTGTTTACTGCCATTACAAAAACATGGTCATACAAAAAATTGCCGCATTAAGCATCAAAGAACATGCAAATATCAATTCCCAAGATATCCTATGGCATGTACAATGATATTAAAGCCATTACAATTAGAAAACACATATATTATATTCAAACAACACATAGATGTTATTCATTCAACAATGAATACAGAGCAATTTGCAAATTACACATATGAAGAGTTTTTACAGCAAATGCAATTGACTGAAGAACAATATATAACATGCATACAATTACAAATAGGCAAAACAACTATTGTTTTGAAAAGGACACCAGCTGAATGTTTTATTAATAATTACAATAAAATAATTTTACAAGCATGACAAGCTAACATAGATATACAGTATGTTCTAGATGCATATGCTTGTGCTGTATATATTGTATCATATATTAGAAAATCTCAGCGTGGACTAAGTAAAATAATAGCACAAGCTTCAAAAGAAGTTGGTATTAATGTGAACCTTAAAGAACAATTAAAGTACATTGGCAATACATTTTTAAATTGTACTGAAATTAGTGCACAAGAAGCCGCTTACCTTATATTGCAAATACCATTAGGGAAAAGTTCAAGATCATTTGTATTTATCAATACAAGTATGCCAGAGAAACGAACATACTTAATGAAAGACATCAATACAATTAATATACTGCCAGAAACATCAACAGAAGTACAATTTGACAATGTAGTTAGCAAGTACAGTAAACGGCCCATTACATTTGAAAAATGTACATTAGCTGATATGCATCTAAATTTAATACTGAACAAAAAACTAACAACAAAAAAGTGCAAAGTACTTATGATAACTTACTTTTAGAAACTAATTTTTATAGCTCAGATGACGACGAACTTGAAATAGATAAATTAGCTACTAACTTAGACAACAAAATATGCACTCAACGTAAAAAAAACTAAAGTATACGCTGTTGTAGATTCAATAAGATTAATGACCCTGAAAATTATTGCAGAGAATTATTAATGGTTTACCACCCATGGAGAATAGAGACTAATATAATTTCACAAAAAAGTACATACTATGAAAGATACTTACAAGTACAAACAGAAGTAGACACAAACTATTACTTATATAATAAGAAACCATAATGCTTAATGATGAAGAAACACATAATGATGATAATATGCTAATACCACCAGCATCACCTACAACAGCAATATCAATAAATGATCAAGAAATAAGCACACATGAGTATCAAAAAGATGCAGCATATGACTTAGCACTAGATTTAGGAATTGAAACTACTGCAGAAGAGGAATTATTAGTAAACAATATATTACCACAAGAAGAATATAATAGTATTATGCAAAATTTAACAACTGAACAACTACATTTTTTATATCATCATTTGAATTGGCTAAAAACAAAAACGACATCTTTCTTTACTTTTTGTACTGGTGGTGCAGGAGTAGGCAAAAGTTTTCTGATAACTGCACTTCATCAAACATTACTACGATACTACAATACTAAAGCAGAAGAAAATCCTGACAACATTTACATATTACTTACAGCACCAACAGGAAAAGCAGCACATAATATAAATGGGCAAACATTACATAGTACATTTAAAAATCCAGTCTCTCAAACTTTAACGTATAAGCAATTAACACATGAAAACAGAGCCGCATTACAAAGTAAATTAATGCATTTAAAAGTACTAATAATAGATGAAATATCAATGGTGGGAACAAATATGTTCACTTTTATACACAATAGAATGCAAGAAATAAAAGCATCTAATGAACCTTTTGGAGGAATATCTATAATAGCATTTGGAGACTTTTACCAATTAAAACCAGTTTTTGATACATATATATTTGAAAACTCAAAGCATATGTATGGACCATTAAGTACAAACTTATGGCAGACACATTTTAAATTATATGAACTCACAAAAATTATGAGACAGATTAATGATTTACCATTTGCACAAATGCTTAATAGACTAAGAATAGGTGGGAAAACAAGCACTGATGTGCAAACCTTAAAATCTTACGAAATAGAACCAGAGTCAAATTTAATACAATCTATATAATATATAATGGCTACTAACAACATAGTAAATGAAATAAATAACAATGTTTTAATGCAACACATAAAGAACTACCCAATGTATACTACAGTAGCTATAGATACAGTAGCAGGGGACCTAAGTGCAGAAGTAAAAGAAACGATATTACAAAAATTACCTACGAACACAACACAATCAATGGGCTTGACAAAGATATTAAATATTGCCATTAGATTACGTTATGATCTAACTTCTAATATTAATGTAAATGATGGTTTAACTAATGGTGCAACAGGTATAGTTGAATATGTAGATACTACAAATGATATTCCAATTGTTGTTTGCGTACATTTTGACAATCACAAAATAGGCACACAAACAAGACAACAAAACAAACACCTGTACAATGCAACTATTTCTCATACTTGGACACCAATACTACCAATTTCTCGACATTTCCAATACAGTAAGAAATTTATAACAATAATACGGAAACAATTTCCATTACGGCAATCATCTGCATGCACTATACATAGAACGCAAGGTGAAACAATAGAACCATTATATATACATTTTAATAACAGCAAAACACATCACTTAAATTATGTAGCAATCAGCAGAGCAAAGTCTTTAAAAACATATATATAAAAAACTTTAATGAAAGCAAAATATTAACACACTTTAAAGTCCACGAAGAAATGTTTCGCTTAAGAACATATATGTTGTTACAAATATCTATAACACAAAGACATCAATATGAGAAAGGTTTCACACTTATAGCACATAACATAAGATCACTGCAAAAACATTTCAAAGCAATGCAAGCTGATACTAATATATTAAATGCTAACGTGTTATGTCTAACTGAAATAAATATTACATACAAAGCACCTTTCGAAACATACAGTATTGATCATTATAATTGTATGTTATTTGACAAATTTTATAACAAACATACAAAACATGGAATAGCTATATATTGCAACAAACAACATGTAATACATCCTATATTTACAACAGAACAACAAATTGACATTTAGCGATTCACACAAACAATCAACAACATACAATATCTTATAGTGATTATATACAAGCCACCCAAAGTTGCAATACAAGCATTGTTAACAATTTTAAATACAACATTAAATGCATATCCACAACATAAATATGTCATCATGGGTGATTTTAATACTGATCTACAACAAGCAACACACAATAGCAAATTGCTAATAAGTTACATGCAAACACATTTTAATTGCGAACAGAAAATAAACACACCTACAACAGATTACAACTCTTTACTAGACCACATTTTTACAAATGCACATCTTACAAATTACGGCACATTAGAATCATATTACAGTGATCACAAACCAATATGGATAGCTATTTGAATAAATGCATTAGATTTTTACTTTGAAAATTATTCATTTTGCATAATTGATTATAATTTTCTTAATTACTGCATTATTGTTTACAGATGATTTCCATTGAAGAATTGAAAAACAGCAAACAAGCCGATACAAATCCATACCAAAAAGCACTACGTATCAACATCATTAGACGTTCAACAAAGACTTATTATCGAAATGCAAAACAAGAAAATAGAGTTTTATTCCATATGGCTTTAGCAGATGAAACTGGCAGTATAAAAGCAACATGTTATGATGAAGAGTACTGTATGCAAACAAAAGAACAAAATGGAATGACAATACGCAATTATCTTTACAAAAATGGTAACAAAACAAAACAAACAAAGATTGCAAGAATGCCACCACTTACAATTTCAGCAAGTATTATCCAGGAGGCTGAACATATTTTACAGCCACCGGCACCACCTGTGTCTCCAATAAAGGCTGTACGAGGATCAACTGTGAAAACAGTACTGAGTGTCTCAGGGACAATAACAGAGGTAAGCTGCATTCCATTGCTTTTTCATCTACTGCCATTTGACTACCTTTCTTCCCTACTGAATTTTACAACTGTATAGCTATAACAAATTGTCTCTATTGAAATGTACTTTACAATTTTTGTGCTATCGATTTTGATACATAACTTACACCATTCCGATAATCATATTCAAGGAACTATTTTATAATGTTTAGTATAACTTCAAGAACAATATTTGTTTAAATATGAACTCAACATCCTATAGCATAAAGAAAACAGCGATTAATTACCAATACAACGTAAGTAAAAAGCTTTATATATGTTACTATTTGCAAAATAAAGCTACGTACAATGCAAGTCACTTAAAAACTGCATTTACTTGTTTCAAAGAAGTACTTGTACAACAAAAGCAAATTGTACAATGTTAATTGCAACAAGTAATTGCTATACGATTGATATTCACACTACCTGTGTCTCCGATAAAAGCTGTACAATGAACTACTGTAAAAACACTACTAAGTTTCTCAGAGACAATAACAGAGGTAAGCTGCATTCTATTACTTTCTCATCAACAGCCATTTGTCTATCTTTCATTCCCACTTCTTAAAAAAAGGAATTTTACAACTATATACTTATAACTAATTGTCTCTATTAAAATATACTTTAAATTTTTTGTACTATAGATAATAGTACACAACTTACACCATTCCAATGATCATATTCAAATAACTATTTTATAATGTTCAAAATAACCTGTAAAAAAAGTTTTTTTCAAACAAATGTCAACATCCTCTGAAAAAAAGAAAACAGCAATTAACTACCAATACAACGTAAGTAAAGCTCTATAAATATGTTACTATTTGCTAAATATTGCTACATACAATGAAACTCACCTACAAACAACATTTACTTGTTTCAAATAACTACTTGTACAACAAAAGCAAATTGTACAATGCTAATTACAACAAGTAATTGCTATACAATTGCTTTTAAAAAGTTGCTCTGACTTCCTTGCTTTTTGTTCGCTAACTTACAATTAATGCCTTATACAAATAATTCCTTTACAATATACATTCTATTTTGTTGCACACCTTAAAACTTTGCACTGCTACACCTAAATCGTTTTTTAAGCACTAGTAAATAGAACAAGTCACTTTCAAAAAAACACACAAGTCTAATGCTACTCCCAAAAATGCTCTCAATGTTGCCCCCAAAATTCCTTTGTCTAAAAAAGCATCACAACTAGTTTATTACATTTTTTATAAAAAAAAACATTATACTATTGTGTTTCTTTAGCAGACTGAATTTTTCATTATTACACACAACTAAAACAAGTGCTAGACATTCTTATTTTGGTCTAGCGCTTCCCTTTACTTTTTTTTCCTTACCTTACTGAAATATTGCTACATGCAATGCAACTCACCTATAAACAACATTTACTTGTTTCAAACAACTACTTGTGTAACAAAAGCAAATTAAACAATGCCACTTGAAAAAAGTAATTGCTATACAATTGCTTTTTAGAAGTTGCTCCAACTTCCTTGCTTTTTGTTTGCTAGCTTACAATTAATGCCTTATGCAAATCGTTCCTTTACAACATACATTATATTTTGTTGCACAAATTAAAACTTTTCACTACTACAACCAAATAGTTTTTTAAGCACTAGCCGATAGAACAAGTCATTTTTCAAAAAACTACACAAGTCTAATGCTACTCCCAAAAATGCTCTCAAAGTTGCTCCTAGAATTCCCACTTTTTGTCTATAAAAGCATCACAACTAGTATATTAATGTTTACAACTAAACCACAAATTATACTACTTGCGTTCCTTTTGCAAACTACATTTTTTATTATTACACACAGCTAAAACAAGTGCTACACATTCTTTTTTTGTATAGCACTCCCCTTTACTTTTTTTCCTTACCGTACTAAAATATTGCTACATACAATACAATTTGCATACAAACAGCATTTACTTGTTTCAAAGAACTACTTGTACAACAAAAGCACATTGTACAATGCTAATTGCAACAAGTAATTGCTATTTAATTGCTTTTTAAGAATTACTCTGCTTCCTTGCTTTTTGTTTGCTAACTTACAATTAATGCCTTGTGCAAATCATTCTTTTACAACATAAAATCTATTTCGTTGCACAACTTGAAACTTTACACTGCTACAAACAAAGAGTTTTTTAAGCACTACTCAATAGAACAAATCATTTCACAAAACTACACAAATCTAAAATGCTCTCAATGTTGCCCCTAGAATTCCCGTTTTTTGTCTATAAAAGCATCACAACTAGTATATTAAATGTTACAACTAAAGAACAAATTATACTACTTGTGTTTATTTTGCAGACTGCATTTTTCATTATTACACACAACTAAAATAAGTGCTACACATTCCTTTTTTGTATAGCGCTTACCTTTATTTTTTTTCCTTACTTTACTATCTGCTTTTTTTCCTACTCCTACTCTGCCAGTCCAAATATATTTACATAAAGAACTTGCAACATTACCCTACTCAGATTCCAGCAATCAAACAACAATACAAAGTAAGTAAAATAGTTTATGTATGACACTATTTGCATAAAATACATAAATACAATGACGCTCACATAAAAACTGCATTTATCTATTTGAACAACTACTTGTAAAAAATAAAAATTCGATCTATTATTTGTGGCAGCTACTAACTATTGATTTCATTATTGTATTCTCGAGATTTTATGTAAACAAATCATAGAAATGTATTTGCTATGCTTTTTGACAACTTAGAAACTGTACATATCAAACAACATGCACTGAACATATTGTTATTGCCTTAATATAACAATATAGAAAAACAGAACAAATCACTATTTTATGTACTGCAGGTAGAAGATACAAAGTATATCTATGTCGGAGGACAAGAGACAAAGATTAAGAGTATTACAATTAATGATGTTACAGACTCTATCAAAGTTAGTCTCTGGAGAGAAGCAACTGATTTTACTACGGACATTGGAAAATACGTACTGTTAACACACCTGTCTGTACACGAGTTCAATGGAGAAAAGATATTGAACACAACTAGACACACTACAATACAAGTAGGTAATCATTTTGAGGACCTTCATACTGCAACAAAAAAACACAAAACATTAACGTCACATTATTCGGAGTTGAAAAAACATATCAAGGAAAAAGCACAATGACAGTGCAAATTGAAGAAAGTGACCACTTTCAATCGATGGACATAAATAATACAAGTTTGATGGACTTTTTAGGCATTGAGACAGATACAGAAAACTTTGAAAACGCATTAATGCCACATTTACCTATAACACTAATGGTGACATGCATCAACAAACCGTTTAGCGATTCCTTATTAGCGATTTTTAAGGAATCGCAAATAAGGAATCGCAAAACGGGATGCATCAAGAAAATAGCTATTTTCTAAGGAATCGGTAAAAATTGCAGAAATAATTGCGATATCGCAAATAGCGAGGTCGCACATTGATGCATATTGATGATGTCAGAACCAGGAACTGTGCCCTCCAAGCCTCATTCTGAAACAGGAAGTGTGCTCTGAGAGCCTCATTTTCACTCCAGGAGCACTGAGAGAGGAGGGAGCTGGTACTGGGAGCAGGAGAGGAGAGGAGTGTGTCTCATTCATAAAACCTATAAGGTACACAAAATGGAACCTGCAGAAACTGTTGAGGACTCTCAAAGTGGCAGAAAAAGAAAACTTAAGTTTTCAGAAACAGAAATTGAAGCCCTGATTGAGGGAGTTGTACACAGCAATGAGAAGCTATTTGGGAAGGCTTTTCTCAAGGTGCCTGAGCAGGAGAAAAGGAGAATATGGCTCATGATACAAAGCAGAGTGAACGCAATTGGGGTCACTCATCGTACCACCGACGAACTTAAAAAAAGGTGGTACAATTTGCGCAGTAGGGCCAAGGCGTGCATTGCAGATCGCTTGAAGGAAGCACTACTAACTGGAGGAGGGACACCACCACACACCGGAAACACTCCCATGGAGGATTTGATTGAGAGCACAATCCCGAAAGAAGCTGTTGTCGGTGTGACGCATCTAGATACCTCCGGAGCAGCACACACGTCCCAAGGTAAGAGGAATGCATGTGTACATTGTCCCTATCACTGCAGTGTGAATGGTAGCTCTGCATAGCGCACACGCAAGTAGTGAAACATTAACATCACTTTCAATAGTATAGCAAGTGCATCATGGGAGATGTAGTTTGGTCAAGCAGTTCCAGTTACAGACACACATTTTAATTTAACCAATTCCAAAAGAGTAGTAACGGTGCCAAAGTAGAAATGTTTATTCATGTTACAACAGTCACATAACTAAAAAGCATACATTAATGCTGTTGTGCACTGTTTAACCTCACAGATGCAGAACATGGTGAGGCCGGGGACAATGATGTCCAGGAAATCCAGCTCAGCAGCGCATCTGAACCTGATAACACACCAGCTTCGAAAAGCATCCAATCACGTGTCCCACAATCACGTAGGACACCTGTCCAAAGTTTGGTACCATATCCCACTAGTGATGAGGCTGATGGGGTACCTCATGTCAGCAACCCACGAAGTACTACCGCCACAAGTAGATCATCCTTCAACCGGAGAGGCAATTCAAGGTTGACAAGGAGACGACGCAGAGCACGAAGTTGAATGATGTCTGGGGTGGCTTGGAGGGACAGATGCTTCGGTCACATCGCCTGCAGGTGAAAAACACTTGATTGATCAAGGCCGAAATTGCCAAAATGTCAGTTAACCTAGCCGTGTTTGCCACTAGTCTCCAGGAAATGACAAGAGTCATGCATGAGGGTCAAATAGCACACAATGCACAGCATCAAGAACTCATGCAGCAACTGAAAATGCAAGTGGCGTCCAATAACACACTGGCCACAGCAACAGCAACAGCTATTTTGTCACGTAGAATTTCAACAATGCAGACCGAAATGTCCAATGATAATAGTGATGTTGCCACAGGATTACAGCACGTCACTAACGCAGTAGAGATGGAGACTGCATCTACAAGTGGTGAAAACATCCCTGCACCAAATGTAATCAGTGAGGGTGCCTCAGGCATGATCAATACACCAATGCCAATTGTCAATGAGGCTAGACGGTCCAAACGCTGTGCCATCCCATCCAGACCCAGCCTAGAGCAAGAAGATGCTGCTGCCGAGAGGCGTCTCGATGTTAGGGGCAAGAAACGCTAGGCTGCCATGCACAAATCCTGTTGAGCTGGTGAATGAACCATTCTCACATTGTGACCTCATCACTGACTGACAAGTATTTTAATTTATTTTGAATTAGTAAATGTTGTTGGCAACAAAAGTGTGCCCAAAGTCACTTTTAAAGTGCGCCTCTGTTTCCAGGTCACATATTCTTATTATTAAAAATTACTTTGCAAACCATTCTGTCTTCGTGTCATCATTATTCACCTTAAAAGTAATTTTGTGTGATCTCCATTCTGCGTCTGCGTCCTTCTGCTGCGTCAGATCCTTGTTGGGCACGTTGGTGAAGGATTGGCTGGTTTTCATCCTCAGAGTCACTGTCAGAAAGGTCAATTTCCAGGCCTCCCTTTGTCGCTATGTTGTGCAGCATGCAACATGCTGCCACAATTTTGCAGCATTGCTCTGGGTTGTATTTCATAGCACCTCCTGTCTTATGTAGGCGTCTGAATCTGCTCTTTAGTAGACCAAATGTTCTCTCTATCACATTCCTTGTTGAGATATGCGCTGCATTGCATCTTCTTTGGGCGGCTGTTGCAGGATTGAGATATGGTGTCATGAGGTAATTGCGCAAGGCGTATGCGCTGTCGCCTACATGTGAGAAAAGAAAATATGTGAACTATGAGTTTCAGATATGCATTTGTGACAAGTTTGTAATGCTTTGTGGCACATATTTACCTAGGAAATGTCCCTCTCCAAAGTCTCCCCTTGCAAGTCGGGTCTGCATGCCACTTTGCCTGAAGATGAATAAATCATGTGCACTGCCAGGAAATTGCGCTACAATGTCTGTTATTATGGTTTTGGCATTACATACAACCTGAATGTTAAGGGAATGGTAGCATTTCCTATTTCTATACAAATATTCCTGTGTGGCTGGGTGCAATCTATACATCCAATTACTTGTGGGAAGCCTGCTATCTGATAAAATTCCTGCTTAGTCTTAGCTAGGTCATGGGCTGAGGTTAGAAAACTTATATGTGCATGTATCCGGGACATCATGGCATCAAGGAACGCTTTCAATATTCTTGATAATGCACTTTGTGAGACACCTCCGGCTACTGCAATTACTCCCTGAAAACTGCCTGATGCCAGTAGGTGTAGGCAACATAATATTTGTACGTGCGTTGGGATAGCTTGGGTCCTATGTGTCTGTCGTTGAAGAATGGGGTCCAATTCATTAATTAGATCAAGTATCATTTGTCCATTCAGCCTATACTTATCGTATATTTCGTCATCCTGCTGGCCAAGCAAAGTTATGCGCACTCTGAATATGCATTCATTGATTCGCCTCCTTCTCTGTCGAGCACCTAGCAGCCGCATCCTCCTCGCCATCAGGTGCAGACCAGCCATTTTGAGCTCTGGGGCCTTGTGTGGGTGTGTCTTATACATTTTCAGTTGGTTTGCAGGTGTTTCAGGTTAGATTTTTATTTTTACCACCTGGTTGTGTCCCTTCTTAATTTGCAAGTGCAAAAATTTGATTTTTAGAGAAAATCGCTATTAGCGCTTTTTCATGCATATCAATTGCGAATCCTTATTTGCGAATTGGTAAATGCAATTCCCAGATAAGGAATCGCACTTGTGTTCTCAGAATATTTTCTGCTATTTCTCTATTTTAGCGAATAATTAGCGAATTTCGCTAATATTTGGATGATGCATTTCTACACTGCCAATTGCGAGCGCTATTGCTCTGAAATAGCGATTCGCATCATTTGCGAATTCGCTAACGCTTGATGCATGTGCCCGTAAATGTACTATTTTGCAATGGATGCATAACAGATATAATTAAGCAAATGTAACAGCATAAAAAAAATGTTTTTGTGCACTAGAAAACACTGTGTTTAGGAAAAAAAAATAAACCATCCTGTTACATTTTCATATGCTGTTCTGCATTTTTACGTTTTTTATCATTATGTTAATGCACAATTTTTGGACCTTTACTCTATATTACTTTGTTTTGATTGTGTACTTTACTAGAAGTATTTCACTTTAAAATTGTTCAACTTTGAAACATACATAAGAAAAAGTATATTACAAAAACAAAAAAACTATTGCGATGTTTTCTTTCTTTCTATAAATTTCATGCCTAATGTGCTTTAGATTTCTTAAACGTAATTTGTTTCAGAAATATGTTATTACTTACCTTGTTCATCCTATTTACAAAGAAATGTTTAATACACGACGCATTTGTAAATAACAAAACTGTTTTAAACACAGTGTTTGTAAGTTTGTAAATTGCACAATAATGCCAATTGCACGTAAATATATATATTTCTTTGTTTACTTCATTAAGATGTATAATTTTATTACAGAAAATAATTCTAATCCTTCTTTTATACAAACGTGACATATGTTCAAAAAGATATATTCTATTATTGTACATATACTTACAAATAAACATTTTGTGAAACTATCATATTTATCTTTCAATATTTTTTCCAATGTTTCTTATGTCTTTCTGCCCCCTATTACACTAGCTTTTTGTTCTCTTCTACATTCTGTTACACTAGTATTTCATTAGTTTTTATGCTTGTCTGCCCTATGTTCAACTCATTTTTAGTACCTTTATGCCTCATGCATCACCACGTCATTACTCAGCACTACATCAGCATCACTCAACACTATCACATTATTACTCAGCACCAACACATTATCACTCACACCACCACAGCACCACTCAATACTGCTACATTATC
Source organism: Lissotriton helveticus (assembly GCF_964261635.1). NCBI lineage: Eukaryota > Metazoa > Chordata > Amphibia > Caudata > Salamandridae > Lissotriton > Lissotriton helveticus. The sequence goes on along the minus strand of NC_136068.1, from coordinate 58,883,350 downwards.
GCGCAGCCTTACTACATTATCACTCAGCCCCAACTCAGCACCACTCAGCACCACTACAACATTACTAAGCAGCACCACTGAAGAACAGTCAGCACCACCACATTACCACTCAGTAACTCTACATTATCACTCAATACCACCACAGAAACACTCTGCACCACAACAGCATCATTCAATACAACAACAGCACCACATAGCACCATCACAGCAACACTCAGCACTACCACAGCAACAATCAATACCACCACAGCAACACCACAACACTACTACCCTAACTGTCAACACCACCACTGCACCAACACAACACCACTCTGCACCACCACTGCACCACCTGAGCACCATCACAGTACTACCACAGTACCAACACAGCACCACCACAACACGACTCAGCATCACTTCAACAACACTCAGCACCACCGCAGCACCACTTAGCACAACTACAACATCACTCAACACCACAACATCATCACTAGTTCAAATATATTGCCTCAATGTTACAAAAGGCTACATTACAAATGCTATAAGTGTAACATTTGCCAAAATCATAACTATTGCAGTTGTTAATAACAAAGCTATTAACTTACCTATTTCTCAACAAAAGAAAGATAAAAATATTGTTATTTACAAAACCAATAACTCAAAACTTCCTAATGTGAGACCTATTGCATTGCAAATGCTTGTTATAATCCCCGGGGACCCCATCCCCCAGGGCTCAAATATAACATTGGGGACTGTGGGGGGAGCCCCAATGCCCCCACGGACCCAGCTGGCTCCCTGTGTCCTTCGGGAGATGGCATTGCATTTCGTCAGAGAGAGCAGCTTACATGCTGCTCTCCCTAATGAAAAGCAATTTGCTTTCCTACTTGAAAGAGAGAGCAGGTTAACATGCTCTCTCTTTCAAATAGGAAAGCAGTTTGCTATGGTAGGGTGGGGCCCGCCCTACCATAGCAAACAGCAAAGTCCCGGGGGTAGGCACCCCGCGACACTGCAGGAGCCGGCCCTGGGAGGTGGCGGTCCCCAGGGCCATCAAAGGCCCCCCTCCCAACATTGAAAAGCCCCGGGGGTGGTGGTCCCCAGGGCTGGGGGGCCCCTCTGGGCCCCCCAATATAAATAAAAACATTGCCCCCGGGATTTGGCCCCCCAGGGGCTAAATAACAATAAAGCGGACTTCGTTTTATTTTTTTTCCTTTTTCACGGGGTACGCGTACTAGCCTATCGCGCGATTATTTAAAAAACCCTGCCTCCTTTGCATGTTTTTTGCGGTTCTTTGACTGCTTTCTTGTGCCTCGATTCTACCGAGGCACAAGATGGCTGCCAACACTTCCTGGTATGGAGTGTTGACAGACAGTTGACAGCCAATCAGCATGCAGCTTGTGCTCAGGAAGGTACACGTATAATCCTCGGACAGTACTCATACGGTACTTCGTCTATAGATATATCTATGATTTTACTTTAGATTTTCTCAGAAACTGCTGAACGGATTTACACAATTTAAAGGTCCCTATGGAAAATTGCATGGGGAAAGCACGTTTTGGGACCCCCCTTTTTTCTCGGCTCCTGCTTGACGAATCACCCCGAAACTTTCAGGGAAAGTGCACCCCCCTGGCACATACTAGAGGTACCTGGTGGGCTAGTTGGCACCCAGGAGACCTCAGGATTCAAGGGCACTTAATCCCACAACTTAAAACATGCCACAGGACGTGTTTGCACACATGTCGCCTCAGGCCCCGTCCCTTTCCTTCACAATTATACAAATGTTCCTCTAAAATCAGCCGAACTACGAATTCCGATTTATTTACCTGTTATAAGGAGAGAAACCAGTGCGGCATCTTTTAGCCTAGCATTGACCCTGAAAAGTAATTCTAAGCGTACTTACAGTAACTTGTACTTCCTTCCATAGGAATCCATTGTGTGGTTTTTAGCAGAAAAGTGTCTACGTGTTGATTTTTAAAACGTACAAATATTCCTCTAAAGTCAGCCGAACTACAAATTCCAATTTACTCACCTGTTATCAGGAGTGACCTCAGTGCTTCTCCTTTTAGCCCAGCACCGTCCCTGCAAAGCAATTCTAATCATGCTTACCAGTAACTTGAATTTCCTTCCATAGGCTAACATTGACTGGTTTCAATTCTTCTAAGTGTGAAGTTTTTGAACTTTATAAAATTCCTATAAAATCAACAGAAGTACAAATTCCGATTTACTCAGCTGTTATGAGGAGTGACCTAAGTGCTGCTTCTTTGAGCGCAGTACTGATCCTGAAAAGTAATTCCAACCATACTTACCAGTAACTTGTATTTCATTCCATAGGAATCTATTGTCTGGTGTTCACCAGAAAAGTTTCCGTGTCTATTTTCACAAATTAAAAATATTCTTTAAAAATCGCCTGTTTGACTTAAACGCAGTCTTTCAACTGTTTACAGGAGATGCACCCGTGCTGGATCCAGGAGCCCCCACTGAGTAAGAAAAAGTAACGTTAACACTACTTACCTGTTAAGTGAATTTCCTCCCATAGGATTACATTTGTGATTCTATGTGAAAAAGTTTCAACTTTTAAAATACAATAATATTCCTTAAAAATCACTACTGTTACCAAAACGCTTTTACTCAACTGTTTACAGGAGATGTCCCAGGACTGAATCTAGGATCCAGTCCTGGGGTTAGAAAAGTAATCCAAAAAGCAACTAATTGCATTTAACTAGAAATTCACATTGACCTCAATGTTGCATTCTGTCTGAAATTGTGTTGCGCATTACAACTACTGTAACTACTGTACCTGGAAGACTATTGCCTATATGCAAAGCATTTAAACTAAAGTAATTCATTCTGAGAAAGTATATTTTGTAATGTAATGTATAATGTAATTTTAATGTAATTTAAAAAAAATCTAAAAATAAAATGTAGAAAAAATGTAGAAAATCAGTATCAAAAAATAAAAATAACAATTAATACATTTAAAAATTGTCATGTACAAAACCTTTGAAATTCACTGAAAAAATCATAGGTTTCAGGCATGTTATAGTTAGGAATTGGCATTTAAAAAACCTTTGAAATTCACTGAAAAAAACATAAGTTTCAGAGAAGTTATAGTTAGGAATCAGCATTTAAAAAACCTTAGAAATTCACTGAAAAAATCATAGGTTTCAGGCAAGTTAAAGTTAATAATTAGCATTTAAAAAAACCTTAGAAATTCACTGAAAAATACATAGGTTTCATGGGCATTATGGTTAGCTGGACATTTCACTCATAAAAAACCATTAAAATTCCCCCGTTATAGTTAGTTCAGCTAACTATAACTTGCGCGCCCGCAATCCACTGCTAATGATGTCACATATTACATCACTCATGACATGGTCAGTGACATCACTCATGACATCACTGATGACATCTCAAATGACATCACTGATGACATCACTAATGACATCATCCTTGTGAAAGAGTGGCAGACCTCCTCTCACCCTAATATAACCTTTGATACACACACTGAAAAATAGAAACTAAAATTTTCAAAACAATGGAGATACCAATACCAGTTAGAACAACCTATTCAATAATTCCAAAATCTACATACACATCCACTCATTCACCAACAGTTCTATATAGTCACTCATACATGTACTCACTCATCATATGTACTCATACACCTATACATCCTGTTACACACCTACACTCATACTTAGAGTTACTCACACACATACTCACACATGCAAACATCCATTTACTTGAATATACAGCTATACACACACCACTACACTTACTTCTACAGAATCGTACACATACTAACTCTCTTAAACAATCACTTATAGAAACACATGCTTATTTATACATGAACTCTTCCAATCTCTCACTCTCATATATACTCACTTATATACATCAATACTCACATATACTAGTTTAAAACACATGTACTTACTCATAAAGATACTATTGAGACAGTCATTCACTCACTAACACACCCATACACACACGCATCCACCCATACTGTTCTACACAAATGCTGTCTTCAAAACACATACAGTGAGTCACTCGTTCATGCATCTATGCGCTAAGTAATCTCCCTCACCGAACCATACAGACACTCATACTGATACTCAAAAAATCAACTAATAACCCATATACACACTCATGTAGCTACTCACCAACCCATGCAGCCACTTATACGCAAAGTGAGACACTGATACAGATATTTAAATATGTAAACATTACTCGCTAACGATTTTGGAAAAGGGGGGTGGTGATGGACAGAGTTTCTGAATGATGCAGTATACTCTTACCAAGTCAAGAGATCATGGTTTTAATCCATCACCATTTTTTAGCTCATTGCACCATCCCAGCTCAGAACCTGGCTATATGCAAATTAGTCTGTTCCTGTCCCAGTGCATGATGGGAACAGGGCAAACCAAACTACCAAGCCAATTCTTATACTGGGAAGGAAACAAGCTTCCGGGGACCGGTTTCTGGCATCACAGCCTTCTTCGGCCCGGCTTGCTTGAATCCTGATGGTGCAATTCTCGCTAACACATGTATTTACTAAGATACACTTAATAAGTCAGTTATACAATCAAGTTTACAAAAAAAAACATCCATTAAGACACTTATTTACCCATTTGTTCTTCCATCAACCTTTAGATGGACATATATAAAAAATATTTATTTTCAGAAAGACACACATTCACTGGATTATGTCATCAGTGATGTAATCAGTGATATCATTTCAGATGTCATGAGTGATGTCATGAGTGATGTCACTGACCTTGTCATGAGTGATGTAATATGTGACGTCATCAGCAGTGGATTGCGGGTGCGCGAGTTATAGTTAGCTGAACTAACTATAACGCGGGAATTTCAATGGTTTTGTGTGAGTGAAATGTCCAGCTAACTGTCTATAACGCCCCTGAAACCTATCGTTTTTTCAGTGAATATATATATATATATATATTCCACAACACTCCCGGTTCGCTTTTCCTTTTTCACGAAAAAACCACAGTCGAGGCCCCAATGCAGTTGACAGTGCTTCAGGTTTATTTGGCACAAGAAAAACCCTACGCGTTTCGAGGTCAGCCGACCTCTTGCTCACGGGTGGAGATTCAGTGTACTGCCATTCTTTTAAAGTGACAATTACCATGTTTCAAACTCACACGTGATCAATAGACATAAACAACGTATTTACATTGCTCCAATGTCCTCGAATTCATAAATAAACCTTATAAAGTTTAAATTATTCAAATTGATTACATTGCATTGTTTTCATGCATATAATTGTTCTACAAACAGGATATTAATTCTCATTAGGATACTTAGAGAAACAGCGTACTTTTAGCCCTAGTGGGCTCAAGGCAAATGACAATTCTTGTCAGCAGTCTTTATTTACATCCCATACTTATTTTGTTTGCACTTCGTTTTAAGAGTCCAAATGTTGCCCATGTGGGCAATTGTCCATTCATCTAAAAAAATGCTTCACACAGCACCGTATGATTTTCAAGTACATTTGAATGCCTAAATCCTGCCCCAGTGGGCAAATCCATGTATCCATTGTTATTGGTTATCCTTCCAGTTCCTGTAATCAAAAAGACATTGCTACCTTAGCAAAACTCCCTATGTCAGATCACGTGCTTCCTAAGTTCAAATCATATTAAAACACAAGAATACAGTTACAGAGCAAGCAGCAGCTGCATAACACACCTTTACATTAAATGACAATTTTAATTCTGCAGGTGAATAGCTAATTCCTCCCCCAGGTTGTGTCCCAATGGGTTGCATTGTGTTATACTTAATAATGTATTTCGATTCCAGTTTTCTTAATTCTAGCCATCTATTTCCTTCTCTTTCCCTGTTCTCCACACAGTCCAGTACATACAATTTCATTACATTGGGATTTTTATTGTGTTCCTCCGCAAAGTGTCTAGCCACTGGATACTGCTGATTTACGTTCCTAATTGCTCTTTGGTGTTCTAGGATTCTCAATTTAGCCTGCTTTGTGGTACACCCAATATAGAATTTATTGCATGGGCATTGCAGTGCATAAATAGCATATTCGTGTTGCAATTAAGGTGTTTGGTTATTTTATGCGCACTTCGTTCTTTTCATAATGTCAATGTTTTGCAATTATGGCTGTATTTACATGCTTTGCACTTGCGACATGGATAAAATCCCTGTATTATGTTGGACTTTTGGTGTTCCTTAATTAATGTAGTGCTTAGTGTATCCTTTAAGGATTTAGCCTTTCTGAAGGTCAAAGAGGGGGTTTCATGAATGAATTCCCTCAAGTCTTTGTCCAGTCTTAACACGTCCCAGTACTTTCCTAGACCTTATCGCAACTTCCAAGCCTGGCAATCATAGTTTGTGATAAATCGTATTTTGTCATCTTTTTTGCGTTCTTTAGGGATCAACAGGTCATTTCTGACCATTTGGTCTACTCTTTCTGCAGCCTGTTTGATGACTTTTTGGCTATAGCCCCTTTCTAAAAATCTGTTCCACATTGTTTTTTTCTCCTCTATGAAACTTTCAACAGAACTGCAATTCCGTTTGGCTCTGATTAATTCCCCCAAGGGTATACTGCGTATCAGGCTGGGGGGGTGGCAGCTATCCGCATGCAAGAGGCTGTTCCCTGCAGTGGATTTCCGAAACAGGGAGCTATTTAATGTCCCTTCCCTAACCTCTAGTCTTACATCCAAGAAATCCAATTATTTTTTGTCTAAAGTACTGGTAAAGTGTAGATTAAGGGAATTCTCATTCAAGATGGTTTCAAAGTCTTTTGCCTGATCAAGTGTACCCTTCCAAATACAGAAGATATCGTCTATGTATCTCCTCCAGAGTGCGACGTGGGTACTAAAGTGGGAGATCTTATTCACCACTTGCTCCTCCCACCAGCCCAGGTAAAGACCTGCGAAACTGGGGGTGAAGCAAGTACCCATCGCCGTCCCCCTCGTCTGTTTATACATCTGATTATTGAAAATGAAGTAGTTGTTAATAAGACATTCCCACATCATGTCAAGGAGCATGTTGGTATGTGTTAAATAAGAGACCGATCTTTCTTTTAAATAATATTTGCAGGCCTCTACCCCTAAATTTTGAGGGATGCTGGTGTACAAGCTGGTTACGTCAAAGCTCACCAGCCAATATTTTGGGCTCCATGTGACGTCATTGATAATTCTCAAGAAGTCTGACGTATCTCTCACATACGATGGCAGATTTCGTACATAGGGTTGTAAAAAGTAGTCTATGTATCTGGAGGTATTCTCATAGAGACTACCCATAGAAGAAACAATCGGCCTGCCTGGCGGTGTGTGGAGGTCTTTATGTAATTTCGGCAATAAATAAAGTGCACGTATATGAGGGCATTTGCAGAGTAGGTAATTATATTCCTCATCCTCTATCGTCCCCCTTGCCTTCCAGTCACTTAATTTGTTAAAATATCTTTGTTTCATTTCATTATACTCATGTTTAGTTGTTTTAATATAATTGTCTTCATCAGCCAACTGTCTCAGACCTTCCTTTAAATACATGTCAAGCAGCCAGACTACTACATTCCCTCCCTTGTCACTGTTTTTGATAACTACATCCGCCCAACTATCCATTTCCTTCAGTGTTAGAAACTGTTGTTTATTCAAATTCCAGTTTACTTTGGGTTTCATTCTGTCCATTTTTTTCATCTCCTCAATCATGCCCTGTTCAAAGCTGTCAATGTAGCTATTAATCACTTGTGGTACAAAGACCGACTTGGGTTTAAAACCACTGTCACTGCTCATGTCAATCGTGCTCTCAGTATCTACCATGTTAAGCAACGGATTCTCATTGACATCATCACATCCTGCTAATACATTAACAGCTTGTAAAAGTTCAGCATCATTTAAATTCAAAGTGCTAGGTTTGTTACCAATATGATCTTTTTTCAATCGTGGTTTAGTCGCAAACCATTTTTTTAATTTAAGCTTGCGAGTGAAGCAAAACAAGTTAATACGGGCATTTGTGAAATAAAATTTTGACGTTGGACAGAATGATAGGCCCCTGGATAACACTTCAAGCTGTTATATATATATATATATATATATTACTTACTTACTGGCGGTTGCCAGTAGGTAGTTATAGTTAGGACCTACTTTCCATAGGAAATCCACAACATTCTTTTTGGAATAACTTTGGCGCCGGTGGACGAATCTTTGCGAATTTCTCTAAGAAAATGGCCTGCTCGGTTCTGCTCCTTTCCTGTAAGTTTGGGGACGATTCGTCAAGTGAGGGCTGAGAAAAAAGGGGGGTCCCAAAACATGCTTTCCCCATGTAATTTCCATAGGTACATTTAGCCAGGGCTACAGCCCGAACGGCTGAACGGAATTACACCAAATTTGGCAGAGAGGTAGAGTTCGGTTGGCAGATTGTGCTTTTTCTTAAATGGTGTAAATCCGTTCAGTAGTTTCTGAGAAAATTACAAGTAAAATCATAGCGATATCTAGAGACGGAGTTCTACATGCGGATGGAGATCCGTTCAATTACGAGCGCGAGCTGCATGCTGATTGGCTGTGCACTGTCTGTCAACACTCGAAACCAGGAAGTGTTGGTGGCCATGTTGTGCCTCGGTAGAACCGAGTCACAAGAAAACAGTAAAACAAAGTTGAGAAATAAGGGAAGGGGCAGGCTAGAAACATTCTGACCCTTTACGCTTGCTCAGGGGGTCGTACATCGATGTTTAGGCTCTTTTTTAATAAAAAAAAAAAGAAAAATCTCGGTGTACCCGTATGGAAATACGTACAATTACGAGCAGGAGCTGCATGCTGATTGGTTGTCAATACTCCAAAACAGGAAATGTTGGCAGCCATCTTGTTTGTCGCGAGAGCCGAGTCACAAGTAAACAGTAAAACAAAGTTGAGAAATAAGGAAAGGGGGCAGGGTAGAAACATTCTGACACTATAGTCTTGGTCAGGGGGGTGGTACATGGATCTTTAGGCTCAATTAAATAAAAAATGGCGGGGTACTCATGCAGTACTTGTACGCGGTGGAAAAGGTGAAAAAAAACTAGAAGTCCGTTTTATTCATTAGGTCCCGGGGGGGCAAATTGCGGGGGCAATTTTTAGAGATATATTTCTATGACAGTATGTAAAACTTTCCGTTTTTTTTTCCTGCATGAGTTGTACTCTCTACGCATAAGCAGCCTTCTTTGCAAGTGCACTTTTTTTCTTTTTCTTCAAGTTCGCCAAGCAAACCTCTCCTGTTTTTAGGTATTAAATTTGCCGCTTTCTTTTCCCGGGTGGTGTGTGTCATTCGGTGCTATACTTTTGTAATATATTAATAAACATATTGTATAATACGAGCACGAGCTGCATGCTGATTGGATGTCAACTGTCTGTGAACACTGCAAACCAGGAAGTGTTGGCAGCCATTTTGTTCGTCGCTAGAAGCGAGTCACAAGAAAAGTGTAAAACAAAGTTGAGAAAAAAGGAAAGGGGGCAAGGTAGAAATATCCTGACTCTCTAGGCTTGCTCAGGGGGTCGTACATGGATTTTTAAGGGCAATTTTTTTTATTTTAAATAAGGTTGCGGGGGCAAATTCCGGGGGAAATTTTTAGAGCTATATTTCCATGACAGTATGTAAAACTTTCCGGGTTTTTTTCCTGCGTCAGTTGTACTCTCTACGCATGCGCAGCCTTGTTTGCAAGTGCACTTTTTTTTATTTTTCTTCTAGTTCGCCAACCAAACCTCTCCTGATTTTAGGTATTAAATTTGCCGCTTTCTTTTCCCAGGTCATGTGTGTCATCCGGTGGTATACTTTTGTAATATATTAATAAACATATTGTATGTATATTTTTTTGAAATGTAGTGTCGAGGCGCCAAACCTTGATTACATACACCGTCCAACCGCCATTTTAGTAGTTTTCCTCCGGTATTTTTATTATACCTGTTACTTTCATTTTACCGTGGGCATATTTCCTCTGTGATCGATGAGATTTCGTGCCACAGATACCACGGTGTTTGTCCTTGGCCTCCGATCTCATCAGACTAGGTCACACGTATACCTAGAAACTAATTTGAAGGACGTAAGGCACAGGCATTACAACACGTGTTGGTCAACAAAAAAAACATTATTAAGATTAAGAGTTTATCATGTGTGGTAAATGCATACTAGTTTTAAAAGCATGTGTGTAAAAGCGATATGCGTGCTAATGGTTTTGTGGTGACGACCACGCGTGCTTATGAACCGGGTCTGGGCGTGGTGGAGTCTAGGGTACCAGGCGGAGGGGCACGCAGCTGCACTTATACAATATAGAAGTAATATAGGATTTTTAAAACTTAAAAAAAAATATTCCATAATTATCCTAGATTAAGTCTTCTGATAGTATGTTCATTAAATACATGAATATAGCGGAGGAGCCAAGATGGCGATCGGAACGGTTGCATAAACGCTTGGCTCCGTGTGCCCTTCCTCCCCGCACGTCTATCCTGTAGATAATCCTGTGCACGGTTTGCTGATTTAAGTTGCTAAAGGGAAGCAATCACTTACCATCTGTTTCTGGGGCTCCACCGTGCAGTAGATCCGAAGAACCGTCCCCGTCTGCCTGCCGGCCTTCGTGGCGCTGACGCCGGGGCCTCGAGTGCAGAGGGTGCCCTGTGGTGATCGTAGCGTTGGCGGCCCTGGCCGGGATGAGAAGCCGGTCAGTGGGAGCCTGAGAGCCGCGAGCCGGGAGAGTTGGTATCAACCCACTCCCAATAGTGGGTTGCCCCGTGAACCAGAGATATTGCCGAGCCGGAGAGAGCCCGTGTTGCCCGGTTCCCCTTGGATGAGACGCCCGGCCATGTTGATAGTCCCGTCCGGGATCCAGCGGGTGGCTCCCGGCGAGCTGCGGGGAGCATGTCCGGCCTTTCGGTGACTCTCCTTTCTGCAGCAAGTGCCGACTGTCGAGATCCGGCCGTGGGGCCTGCTGACTCCAGTGGTCGGACGAGACTCTGATGTGGAGGGGAAGAGGAGGAGAACGAGTTGGCTGAAATGGCGGATGGCGCCTCGGGATGTGCCCCTCCCGGGGACAGAGAAACTGCTGGACTTGAGACCCCCGGTGTTTGGCAATGTGGGGAAACGTTTACGCGTGGCCACGTATTGGCTGCACTGACAACCCTGCGGACTGCCCTGCTCCGGGGAGCCCGGGGAGCCCGGGACTTGGAAGGAAGGATCACCGCCATTGCTGACCCGCCATTTTGTAGCGGACTGGGTTGCTTTTGAGTTGGTGCCGATGCGTCTCCCTCTACTACAGTGTTATATTCCCCGGATGTGTTTACGGACTTGGAAGCTCGAATGGATTTGGTTTCTGGGCTTATTGTTGCTACACCCGTTCCGCAAGTGGTTGTCTCGCCGGATCCTTTTTCTGTCCAGCGAGTGGAGAAGCTACATCGATCCAAGGTACATGAGGCCCGGACTGTGCTACGCTATTTCCCACATCCTGTGCTTTCCGTTCTGTGCTTGGCGGACCTGTCTTTGGCTTTGAGACTGTTAGTGGTCTGGGTATTGTTGCAATCCGACATCCGCCATGCCTCGTCAGTTGTCTCTCGGTGGCTACGACCATGTTGGGCGGCTGCGCTACCTGGTCTGCTTGGAACGATTGGATCTTTTGTACCGAATTGTATCCCGTCTGCAGGACTATTCATCGTTGATACTATTGACAGAAGTGGCCAGGGGTGACCTCGTTTGTGATTTGGAGGGATTTTTTGCTGGTTAATGGTGATTCAAGGGCACGTCTAGTGGGGCTGTAATTGATTGCGTTTTATGTGCTTGCTAATACTTATACTTTTATATTGCTTCTGTTCGTACGATTCTAGTATGCGGGGGTGGGAGGGAATGGGTACCCGAATCGCTGACTCTTCTCCTCAATTCTTTTTTTTTCTTCTTTCTCTTTCTTTTCTATATTTCGGGTCTCTCATTTAGGGCGACAGGCACGCTGCTGAGGGGGTAGGCCGTAGCCTTTTGCAGGGTGCAGGGTGGGGGGTTGGGGGATGGGTTTGTTTTCTGCTCCATTTTTGTTTCTATGGCCCATTGCCCTTTTCCTTCTTCGATGTCGTCGTCTTCATGTCTCCCATAGTACGTTCCCTTTTAGGGGTGGGGCTCGCATGCCGTGCTTGGTGCGTGACTATTGCATTTATCCTGTCTTTGGCGCTCTTCTCCTTTCCTATTCAATCTCTGTTCTTCATCGAAGTGATAATGTGTATTAGCTGACTGTGTTGGGAGCCGGAATGACGATGCAATGTCGATTTTCGACGTAATTTTTGGTTATTAAAAAATGAACCGTTTCAACTCCTTGGTATCACGTATTATCTTGATTCTCTGCTATATCCTGGATGTGGCTTTGTTCTTAAGCGCCGGATTGATGTGATACTTCTTACTTAATTTCTGCTCGATTTAACTAGCGGCCGGCCACACTGGTTGTAGGCCCGTGTTTGTAATTTCATGCTAATTGAAATAAAGGTTCAAAAAAAAAAAATGCATGAATATATGTTTTTAAACAATTAAAAACATTCGCGTCTTTTTTGTACGGGGTGCCGTACATGACGTCACACGGATGCTTTGATGCGACGTGTAACGTCAAAGGGTATTCGTAGTATATGCTGAGAATGATTAGCACTACAAACTATGGTGCGATCACTCTTTCACTGTCAAATCAGAGCACAGGGCGCGCTATGAGAATGGTTAGAAGTGGTCACTCATTGGAGATTTAATTCAGGTGTGTGGCTTATCCACAGTATCATAACGTTATTTTTTAACCTGCTTAAGTTTGCAAGAAATACTATGCTATAGGCAGATATGGATGTTTAGGGAGAGCTTATCTGCATGAAGCTTGGTTATTACCATTTACATTTAGGTGTCTGAGGGAGGGAAAAGAAGTCTATGTGAATGGCGAGGATTGCACAATAGTACCAGATCACTCCTTAATTTGTAGACACATACAATTGCATGGCTCTTGTATACAAGATGCGCCTTATTTGGAATGAGTTTTGAAAGGTAGTCTGACACCTGCTTTCATAACAACGCTCAGTTTACTGGAAACGGGGGTTATTTACTTTGAAATAATGGCGATTGTTGTGCAATGTTAGCAGGCTTCGCTTACATGATTACGGTAACTGAGCGTGTGGACAGATTAAAAAAGAGTTGAGTTAACTCCTCTGCATGGGAAGCTGGATGTTTCCATCTGGCTGTCGATTTCAAGCTTGAAAGCAGAGTCAACCAAATGAGTTTTATAAGAGCGCTATTGTCTCAAAAAGAGGTCGCTCTTATATCTGGTACAGAAACATTTGTCCTTCATGTAGCAAACACCCGCACAGAAGTGCATGATTTATTAAATACAGACGTGCTCTTGAATTTTGGGGAGTTAAGTTAGAGTATCTTAAATGTGTCCTTGACTACCGGGTTACCTTACTTTTTTAAAGTTAGAAGCAGTGGCCTTGTGACTTCTGTAGAAAGTATATTTGGTGTCTTTTGGGGATTTTTTCATTCGATTTTTTCCAGCATCTTTGGTGGATTGCGCTTAATACTTGCATTAGTTGCCGGTGTGCTTTTATTAATTTGTTTACATAAATATGGATGCACATCATGCAGCAGACGACAATATGTCCCAGCTGTTGATGGTTCACAACCAAATGATTAGTTATTATGGTGCACTGCCTTTGGCTACATTGAGTGCAGTTTATGGATTATCGTTTCGATTTTCCTTTTTCACATGCGTTCAACCTGTGTTCCATTGCCTGAGCTGCGATTTCGACTGGGCCCTGGATTTGTGTCTCGGCAGTACGGTGTGTCCCAATGCGGATTATGACCAGCTGATGAGCACCGTAGTGGTTCATGACATGCTTTGTTCTGGCGGTGGGATTATGGCCTTAGCAGCGACACATGGAATAATGGGACGTTGGAATGTTTTTGCAGCGTCGCTTGAGTTCTTGGCACGAAGTTACATTGAAGATGACCTGAGTTTTCCTCCGATGGTGATAGAGTCTCCGGTCGTTGAGGAACATGTATGTTCATTGCCACTATTGAATTGGATGGCTGAAATGTTTTCAGATGAGAACAATGACTTCCTGTTGGAGGCTGTTGCTACATACTGTGCTTACACGCTGTTGGATTAAGACTCTTTGATTTTTCTATGTATTCTTTATTATTTAGCTACTGCTTTCTATCGAAGAGCGAATAACTTTTTGGGGGAAATGTGAACTTGACTCTTCTTTTTAGACTTGGACTCTGCGTTCCTAATTCGCCCACGTTTATATCACGTGCTTTGATCAAGAGAGGGTGCCGTGGGGCTGAGCCTTGCACTCACACCCTATTAAATTAGCATGGGTTTATTAGAAGCTTACATGCTATTTTTGCTTTCCTGCTCTGCTTTGCACATGACACGTACTTGTGATATTGTTTAGAGAAGGCTGAGTATTTTGCTTCATATGAGAATAATTTGGTATGCTAGATTTGTAAACTGCCTCGCTAGTTTTGTGTGTATAGTGAGAGCATGGAACATCAAGGTAATCTTGAATACTGTGTCTGTTATTCAGAATGATCCTCGCACGTTGGAGCCATAATACATATGCAGCTGTGGCCACCTCTGATACTTGCACGTTTCATAATGCATTGTGGAGGCAAAGTTACACACAGTTGGAGAACATTCGTATCTTGACAGTTTGTGGAGCACTGAATGTGATCCACTACTGCTGAGTACCAGAGGTATGGGTCTGCCCATGTAATACTACGAGATTTTCTGTAGTTATAAACTAATCTGCTAGGTAAGGAGGGTGAAATGTAGGTATATTTTAAATTTGTTTACCTTTAGCATTATAGGATGCTTTTTACGTTTGAATTTCATAGAATAGTAACAATGCTAACAACCTTGTTTCTGATAATATGTTTGGTTGTATTTTCTAAGGTACTGTGCATGAAAAACGTGAAAAAAAAGAAAGGTTGGAAAGACACAAACTACCCACTGCATTGTCAGTTAAGTGGATCTTTGGATTTCCACGTCCTTACACAGATAGGCTGTTGGATTCCGCAGTGGGAGCAAGAGAAACTAGAACCACATCTAAGGAAGAAAGCTAGTGCATAAAGTACACACAGTTGGGCTGATTTACAAGGTTGTGGGAAAAATTATGCAAAAGTGGCGCAAGGGGCTTGTACACCTGCCGCAGTGTGTGATAGAAAAGACGCAAGATAGGACGGAAGTGTGCAAATTACCCACTGCTATTCACGGGTAGTAGTTACCAAGAAGGCTGAATAAAGGGCATGCACTTTGAATTTGAACTAAAGAAGAAGAATTGATAAGCTCAGGCAAGAATGGTAGCAAGTAGGTGTGTGTATTTGTGGTTGTTGTGTTGATTGAGTGGAAGATGACTAAGGTGAAAAATTAGAGAGGTTGCAGAGAAGCAAACTTTCCATTTCTTTGTAAAGAAAGTGGATGATTAGTTTTCCAGTGCATATATATATTCACTGAAAAAAACATAGGTTTCAGGCACGTTATAGTTAGGAATTAGCATTTAAAAAAACCTTAGAAATTCACTGAAAAAAACATAGGTTTCAGCCACGTTATAGTTAGAAATTAGCATTTGAAAAACCTTAGAAATTCACTGAAAAAAGCATAGGTTTCACCCATGTTATAGTTAGCTGGACATTTCTCTCATACCAAACCATTGAAATCCCCCGTTATAGATAGTTCCGCTAACAATAACTTGCGCGCCCGCAATGCACTGCTGATGATGTCACATATTACGTCACTCATCACATGGTCAGTGACATCACTGATGACATCACTGATGACATCTCAAATGACATCACTGATGATATCTCAAATGACATCTCTGATGACATCACTGATGACATCATCCTTGTGAAAGAGTGGCATACCTCCTCTCACCCTAATATAACCTTTGATACACACATTCAAAAATAGATACTAAAATGTTCAAAAAAATTGAGATACCAATACCAGTTACAACAACCTATTCAGTAATTCCAACATCTACATACACATCCACTCATCCACCAACAGTTCTATACAGTCACTTAAACATGTACTCACTCATCATATGTACTCATACATCTATACTATACATATATCCATACTCATCCATACAGTTACCCACACACATAGTCACACAGGCAAATAAACTATGAAACATCCATTTGATTGCATATACAGCTATGCACACACCACTACACTTACTTTTACAGAAAAAGCACACATACTTACTCTCTTAAACAATCAGTTATAGAAACATATACTTATTTATACAGGAACTTTTTCAATCTGTCACTGTCATATATCCTTACTTATATACATCAATAGTCACATATACTAGTTTAAAACATATGTACTTACTCATAAAGACACTATTGAGGCAGTCATTTACTCACTAGCACACCCATACACACATTCATCCACCCGTACAGTCCTGTACACATGCTGTCTTCAAAACACATACAAACAGTGAGTCAGTCATTCATGGATCTGTGCCCTAAGTAATACCCGCCACCAAACCATACAGACACTCATTCTGATACTCAAAAAACAAACTAATAACCCATATGGACACTCGTGTAGCTACTCACCAACCCATGCAGCCACTTATACAAAAAGTGAGACATTGATACAGATATTTACATATTAAAACATTACTCGCTAATACATGTATTCACTAAGATACACTTAATAAGTCAGTTATACAATCAATTTTACAAAAAAAACATCCATTTAGACACTTATTTATCCATTTATTCTTCCATCGATCTTTAGATATACATATATAAAAATATTTATTTTTCAGAAGGACACACATTCAGTGGATGATGTCATCAGTGATGTCACTGACCATGTTATGAGTGATGTAATCTGTCACGTCATCAGCAGTGCATTGCGGGCGCGCGAGTTATAGTTAGGTGAACTAACTATAACGGGGGAATTTCAATGGTTTTGTATGACAGAAATGTCCAGCTAACTATAACATGGGTGAAACCTATGGTTTTTTCAGTGAATATATATATATATATATATATATATATATATATATATATATATATATATATATATATATATATATATATATATATATATATAATGTACACAGCTATGCTCTCACTGCAGTGATTGCAGCTATTGGTACTGATGTAACAGCTGTTGTTACTGCTCAGAATTCTGTTGTTCCCCAGATATGGCCCATTTTGTTGTTCCTGTTGGCCTTCTTTTGTTTGTATTTGTGGTTAGTGTTGTTGTTCCTGCCTTGCAGCCAATTGTTGTTGCTTCTGTTCTTGCTCCCATGGTGGAAGCTTGGTTGCTCCTGTGAAGCCTGCTGTGTTTGCAGCTATTGCTGCTGTCCTTATCTTGGCTGTACTGGAATCTGTTGTTGCTTTTGTTATCTGTGACATGATGGCATCTTTGGTTGCTGTTGTGGTCACTGCTGTTGAGGCGTTGTTGAGTGCTACATTCTTTACAGCTTTTATTGCTGCTGTCATTCCTGTCTGATGATAGATGTGGTTGCCGCTGTTGTCACTGCTGTGACTGCATCCCCATATTGTGGGAAGTGTTCAAACCAGTTTCTGTGTCAGAGAAGCTCTGTGGTGTGCTCATGGTGATGGGCTACATTTTTAACTACCACAGCAATGCAAGAACACAGTGTAAAATGTTTACAATTGCAACCGGCAATTAAAGACCCCTTCTGCATTTTCTCTGTTTTATCTTTTTTTTATTGTATGATTTGTGACGAATGTATAAAGCTGTGTCTAACAACAGCTTTAAAAAGATAAACCCCAGTCCTTACACAGGTGCTCTCCTCATGATCAGCATGTCAGCTTGTTACTGATGGCAGACATTTTGATGCAATAGCACACCTGCTTCCTATTACTCTGAAAATTCCCTGCGTCTTAGACACCTTTAAAGTCCAAAAATATTTTTGAAGAGGATCATATGTATCTTTGAAAGAATCCTTACAATCAGGTCTCTGCCACATCCTTCCTCCAGGTGATGTCTTTTTCCCTTCTGATACATAGCTATGCTCAGAGCATAAGGTGAAGCATATTGTTCCATAAGGGACCTGAAGGTAGAGGTGCAATGGGGAGTGTAAACTAAAGAGATAGTGAGCAATTAAGGTGAGTGAGTGAGCAAGCGAGTGAGTGAATGAGTGAGTGAGTATATGAAGGCGTAATTGAGTAAGTGAGTGAGTTAGAGAATTGGTGCGGGAGCGAAAATTGAGTGGTTTAGTAAGGGAGTAAGTGGGTTGGTTAATGAGTAAGTTAGTGACTTGTGGAGTGTGTGTGAGAATGAGTCAGAGAGAGAATGTGGAACTGAGAACCTGTATGAGTTAGAGACTGCCAGTCTGTTTTGAAAAGTTTGCAATACAGCAGTAGTAGTAATTTTAGAATATGGAGGGCCCTCCAGGTTCACACTGAAGTATTCAGATTTGTGTGCTGTGATCCCAGTGCTTTTACACTTAAAACTCTTCAAGCAAAAATCCAAATGCATTGTGCATGTGTTTAGTTTCAGGTACATTTCAAAATAACTAATTTAAAGTGTAGATAGTCACATATAACAAAGCACAGAAAATGTTAAGCATTGAAAAGAGATTAGGGTTAAATGTAAGCTTTGTGATTTAGTTTAGGTTTAGGGTGTTGAGTAAGGTTTAAAATGATGTTTAGACAGCAGAGCTTTGATGGTCCTCTAAAACCTAGTGTGAAGCGTGAACATATCACCTTCTTAACAGGTTTCAAGGTGCTGGGGACTGTCGGGGTAAATAAGTGAGCTATTGCACAGAGTCAAGTGAACCCCGCGCTCCGGAGTCAGCTGCTCTGGCCGCTGCGCCTAACTCTGCTGCTTCTGAGGACCCAAAGGAAATGATATTGTGTGGCAGTGACAACTATTTTGATTTGTGCCCATTTCACAGAGCAGCACTTGCAAGAAAGCAGAATGGAGAGACGGGGAGGGAGAAGCTCAAGTTCATACTCGAGAGATGGAAGAGGCAATCAAAGTAGAGTCCATACCTGCTCAACTAAGTAGTTTAAAACATCATGTGCTTCGGTGAGTGATTTATGTACATCTTGTTTGCTTCCCTCAATCCCCAGTGCAAGTGTTGATCCTCAGGAATTATTAGGCCAATCTCCTGGATAAACACTTGCTGCAGAGACATGACAGTAGACCGGACATTGCTATTGCCATCCCCAATGGCTACAAGATCACCGGCAAGGACCGGCCCAACTGCCCGATATTCGGAATGGCCATAGCCCACAAAAGCACACTCCCACTAACCACGTACTCTAAAAACCCCATGACAAAAATGGAACACCTCCACTTCCAGACCCGGACCAACCCCAACACCACCCTCTGTGGCACCCTCTTCTATAGGTGCCCCAGCCGGACCCCCCCTTTACTGACTCCATTGTAGACATGCTCGCACCCTATGCTCTTGCATCCAACGACTACATCCTGCTCAGAACATCAACTTCCACCTGGAGAACCCCAGTGACCAGAACACCGCCTCCCTCCTAGACAGCCTCGCCAAGATTGGTCTCAAGCAGCTACTCACTGCACCGGCCCACACAGCCAGACTCACACTCGAACCCAGCTTCTCTGCCAGCGGGAACATCAGCTAAAGCCACACTACCTAACACCCTGAACAGGCCATCACAGCGTACACCTCGCGTTCGGCGTGCCCACCACACACAACCGTCACCATTGCTCCCCTGCCGCAGCTGGACCAAGGCCCCTGAGGAACTCCTCGTCAACTACCTCTGCCTTACCATTCCACCAACGCTCACGGACACCAACAGGACAGCACAATACCTCCACCAATGGATCTCCAGCTGCTCCAACACCCTGGATCCCCTCAAGGGAAGATCAGGCAAACAATGATCCAAGGTGGACAGTTTGTTCACCCCCACCCTCGATAAATCAGTACGCAACTGCAGACGTCTCAAGACGAAATAGAGTAACTTAAAACTCCGGAAACTCACGTAGCCTTTAAGTCCGCCGTCAATATGCACCACCTCCTCCTCAAAACCACTAAGAAAATGCCCGTCAGGGACAGAATCAATACCAACAGACACAACAGCAAAGAACTCTTCATCATCATCAAGGAGTTTGCCAGGCCCAACAGTGTGACCTCAGATGTTCCCCCTTCCCAAGACGTCTGCACCACACTCTGCACCTTCTTCCGCCAAAAGATCAGGTAGAGCTACGACAGCTTCGACACCATAGACCCGGCTGCCACACCTGTCACCATCTCAGACAACCATACCACCCTTTACCGGACCATACTCAGCTCACTACAGAGGACACGCTCAAGACTATGAAGAGCATCCACTCAGGGGCCCCAACGGACCCATGCCCATACCACATCTTCCACTGAACAGCAGCCACCATCACCCCCCAGCTTCAATGGAGCACCATCAACTGCTCCATTTAAACTTCCACCTTCCCCGATGAATGGAAACATGCCATGATCAATCCCCAGCTAAAGAAGCCATCCGCAAACCCAACAGACCTCAAGAACGTCAGATCGATCTCCATCCTCTCCTTCCCAGCCAAGGTCATAGAGAAGACCATCAACCCCTAACTCTCCGAGTTCACTGAAGGGAACCATGTCCTTCGCTCATGATGGATGCCCAAATCAACGCTGTTTCCTCAGCGTGCTTCCACACACTCAGCCTACTCTGAAAGACTTTCAGATGGATCCCTACAGAATCCAGAAGAATGGCCATGCACGCACTCATCACCGGCAGACTCGACTACAGCAATGCACTCTACGGTGGACCACCCAGATGCAACTCAACAAACTATAGTACATCCAAAACGCCAACTCATGTCTGGTCATCAACATCCCCCACCTCAGCCACATCATGCAACACATCCGACAACTCCACTAGCTTCGAGTCAACAAAATAGTCGCTTTCAAGCTTCTCAGTGACCCCTACAAAGCCCTCCACAATGAAGGACCTACATATCTGAATCACTGCCTTACATTCCATGTACCCACCAGGCAACTCCGATCCACCCTTCTCGCCCTTGCTTCCATCCACAGGATCCAATAGGCCAGAACTGTAGAAAGGTCTCTCTTCTACCTCGCCACGAAGACATGGAACTCCCTACCCCTGCACCTCAAGCAATCAGCATCCCTGACCCGACCCAATTCAGGAAGGACCTCAAGACCTCAATCGAATGATTCACCACCCAGACCGACCAGCAGCCCCCCACCCCTAGCGCCTTGAGACCCTCACGGGTGAGTAGCCGCGTTTTATAAGCCCTTGATTGATTGATGAATTGATTGACAACAACCACAAGATCCCCATGGGTAAGTGCAGCCAGCTAAACTTTGTCAGTAAGACATTGCGACATTTCAAAGACAGCGCAAAAGAAAACAGAGACTTTCATTCAATAACCATGACTTATGGCATTCATAAACAACTCCTGACCACAGCAGAGTTTTCACCTGTGAGACCAGGGAATCAGGCAAGGTAGCACAAATGGTGCTCTAGTATGTACAGGGCTGTCTTAATAAAAACATAACTGCACTCAAAATCCACCATTTAAAACCCCAGCTATAATCTCCCATCCACAACATCTTTACATCTTTGCTGTATTGTTTAACCCCACAGTTGCCATGCTGCTGCTCTAGGGTCTCTGTTCTTTTCTTCTTCGCATTTCTCTTGCCCATCTAACTCTTCTCCATCGACCTCATTACTATGAATTAAAACCCACATGCTATTTGCCAATATGAGCTGTTTGAGGGCTTGGGCAAGTTCTCACAATAAACAATTGTCTGTGGTTGTGGCATACTAGTCCACGTTATACTGTGAACTGCTTGCACAGTTAAGGAATCTGAAAAATGGATTTCTCAATATCCTTTTGTATGAGGAAATTTACTGGAAACAGATGCTTCTTTTTTACGACGTTGATATGCATTACTTTGTTCATCTATTTTTCTTTGTTGGAGTTTAATGTAATAGTGAAATATATATTTCTCAAAGTAAAATCAATAAAGAAATTAATGTCAATAAAAAACAAATGATTAGCTTACTGCTCAATTAGCTACATGTTATGGTCTCACTGTGGTTCATTTTTCAATTTTAGAAATTCATAATCTACACATATCATTATTAGATCATTTCTCTGGTAACTCATTTAGATATGCGTTTTTCTACTATATAGAAAGTGAAAAACAATGAAGAAATGCAATGTACTTAGGTGCTCTCTGTCTCCTTGAATACATAGGGTACGACCTAAATAGGATTGCTCCTACGTTCAGAAAGTTTAAAAATGTATTTTCAGGATTAATACAATTTTAAGCTTATAACACCTGTAGGTACATAAGGTATTCCCTGGCTCTAGACAGATGTAGGATTCTCTTTCATTCCTGTCCTAAAATAGTCTGGGTAGAACCACGCATTATTCAGGAACACAAATTCTAAAAGTTAGGAACGCTTATTTAAATTAGACCCTTTTGCTTGCTCAAATATTATGCAGCAGATATGGTCAAGTTTTTTTCTGGTATAAAGCAATCCTAACATTGGTTAAGTAAAATCCATTCATAAAAGTTACATCAATCAGGAAGGCAGTCAGCCTTAAGGTCACTATGTAACTGTCTTAAGTCAGAACAAACACTTGGGTATATCAGGTCCACATTTCCTTGATTAAACCATCTTAGGCTGGTCTTGAGTAAGCAAAGGATTTTAGTTTATCAAGCCACTAATAACCAGCTATTAAAACAGACTCCTAATTTCGAATTTCAGAGATTCCTTTACAAATCATGAAACAAAACCTACTCAAAATTTTGCAAATGTTTAGGTGTATTTGGTCTGTGTATCTTTTGTGTGAGTAAATAAGCGCAGGTGTGCATTTACGTATGCATAGTGGTATTTTGTGAATGTGTGTTAGTATGCACCATAATTATTCATGTCTTTGTATATATATTTTGAAATTTCTGTGTTTGTGTTTCTCAGCTTTGTTGCCACTTGTTTTTATGGGTATGTCTCCATGTGTCAGATTCAGTGTGTATGTGTGTGTGTATAGGTGTGTATGTGTGTTGATTTGTGTGATTCTGCATGTTCTGTTTATTGTCTGTTTGTAAGTGTGTGTTTGGGGAGCTGTTTGTCTCTCTCTGATCTGACTACAATGGTCCCTTGTGATAGTAGGGTCAGGGTAATGCAAAGACTTGGAAGCTTCACGCAATGAGAGTGCACAAGCGACAGTGGGCCAGATGTGCGACCATTTATTGCGGCCCCAAACTAGGGTTTGCTACTCGCTATTAGGAAGGGGCGTGCCAAGGGCGTCCGTTTCTAACAGTGACTCACACTTCAATGTACGATTGTTTTGCGACCGCATTAGGAATCGCTTACAGTGTCTGAGATACTGTTGTAAATTGCATTCTGCAAGTAGCACAGCGACACAATTTGTGAGTCGCAAAATGTAAGGGTCGTACTTCTGGCCCTGTGCTCCTCAAGCCACCCTTGCTAACATGGATCAGTGCTGTTATGTTGACAATGAATGTTTCCATTTCAAAAACGACACATGCATCCTGGAACTGCTTATAATTGAGATTTATTTGTAATACAGTAAGGAAAAAGAATCCAAGCAAACACTGGTCATTAACTTGTTTTGCAAGCTAGAGACAAGCATAGAGCCGTAAAGTACTGCTAATTACTACTTTAATGATTTTTATATTGAGAGGTTAACTACAAATCAGTGATTTTTGTTGTTTCATCACATTTGAAGATGGTGAACATTCTCTATGTACCAGCTTAAGATGTAATATTATTGGAGGACATATTGAAGGAAGAGTCTCAAATATATGTGGTGTTAGAGTTCCACATAAATGCACCTGAAGTAATTGATGCTGCAGCACATTACTGATGTAAAGGAAGCTTGCTCCTTCAGTCACTAATTGGTAACTTGTGGCATAAATGGATATAGGGGGTTCTCCAATCCACTTCATTTAGTTCATCTTTTTACCCCTCACAACCAAACATTTGAAGCCAGTAGATCTGTGTTTTTTTAAATGTTTACTGCTCCTACAGAAGAAAGTATTGACAACTCAGGTCCCTCCTCTAGGCCTTTCGTCAAACTGTTAATGAGTTTCACAACATATGAGCTCTATACTTGGATTATCAGGGACTGGTTCAGTGCACTGGTTTGAACTTTGCTATAAAAGTGAATTGTCCCTGCAAACATCTCATTGATTAATCACTAACTTTTGGTCTCTGACAATCTGACTTCAGTTGGACTAGAGTTTCTGCAATTAAAATCGTAAAGAGGTGAGACTCACTCACTACACTAACTAGCTTTGTCCAATGTAGGGCAGGAACTTATCCCAGATAGGCCTCTGCATCATTTTTATTCTAGAAGCATAATCTTCGGTAGACCTCCATAATTGAGCTATCTGTATCATGAGTGATATGATGTTATTCAGCATTATGGCGTAAAAATGTGTTAATAATGTAGTGACATTCAGTGGCCAACAGAGCCTGATGCAGTAGTAAACATCCATGACCAGGTAGAGTGCAGCAGACGCTGAAGCATCATATTCCATTGAAGTATTGTCACTCAGTGACCTGTCTCAATATGGCCTCTCCTAAAGATCTGAAGCAACCAACAGATATATGCATTGGAAGTCACAGCATGGCATTGGCCGGGATTAGGAAAGGCACATTCATCCATTGGTGCCTGAGTAACAACTAGTGGCCAGTGTGAGTATGGCATTGGTTCTTAACCATAGGGAGATAGTATTTCCACTATGCAGCAGTCAGTTCCTGTGGCCACTTTCAAGTAGGACATTGGTTGACATTATGGCAGGGGTTAGAGTTTCTCACTACACTACAGGTGGAACCTCTTTTATGGTTTGGAGTAGCGGTGGCATCACAGGATGACCTTCTACACAGAGGGGATAGAAAGGTTAGAAGCTGGTCCGTCCTCATAACTAAACACTAAATCGCAACCAAAAGGGACCCAGAGGTAAAGTGCCAGGAGTGTCGAGTTTACTACTTGGTTTTTGTGTGAACACCCCTTTTTTTCAGAGAAAAGTATTTTCTCCCACATTTTGTGGCATGCTCCATCCTAAGAATTTTTATGATACCCCAGGGCAAGTGTTTTTGGAGTGGGAGCACTAGATATCATATGTGGGGTCGGATACATATACTTAAGTCTTAAAATTGTCTTCTTTCCATCCCTTATAGATTTTTATAATCGGTGACTTAGGAAAGATTTAAAAGTCACATAACTGATGCTTTGAGATCTATCATATTTCTGTGCATTCAGAAAACCCAGGACCTGATTTAGATCTCACTGGACAGTTTACTCTCTTACAATGGTGAGGGATATCCCGCCTGCCGAAATACAAATCACATTATCTCCTATAGGATTTCTATTTCTGCAGACGGGATATATGTCATTGTTGTGATAGAGTATCTCGTCCACCGAGATCTAAATAACACCCTAAATGCCAACATATTTCAGCCATTCATACTGCCCATTTAGGGTCAATGAATTTCTTCAGAAAGCAAGGATACCAATATATAGCTCTCAATTAAGAAACCAATTAGAATACTGAATTAATATAAGTTTAACACCCACTCACAAGAAAATATCGCCTATTAAGGCATTCCACTTGTAGTTGATGCATATACTTTAAAGAAGGGATCCTAGAAATAGGGATTTGTAAAACAATTACATTTTCTGTGATTCAAACAGTAAACTTTGCTCTAGACTCAGTTTACCGCTGGCCCTCTTTTGTTTCTGATTTCATCATGCCTGAAGCTATTTTTTAAAAATGTGTTAAGGAAAATGGCAGCTACAAAAGGATCCTTCACAGGCCTCTCACCCAAAGAACAGTGAATCACTGTTAAAAAGTGGGCACTAGTGAGATGGCCATGTGGCTACCATTAAGATTTAGTGATTGGTTGAGAGCGTGCCTCCATGTAGATATTTGTCCCATTCTTGCATCGGTATGTTCCAGTTTCGGTCACAGTCTTAGTGCCCTGGACAGTTTTCACCTCCACTGGTACTGAGATTGTGACCTCCTTGCGCATGAAGTTGACGGTTGCTTTTGTGAATGGCTTGATCCTCACCGGCATGCTCAAATCTGCCTTTTGCTTCACGGTAACTGACTCAGTTTCACCTTTCTTCACTGTAAAGGTGTTGGACAGCTCTGTCTCAATAGAGGCCAGCCCCTTCAAGGTAAATGAGGCACCAACCTTAATTGATGTTGCGTTACTGAATTCAAAACTATGGGAGACAATCTTATCCAACTGTTTGGTGGAAGTGACAGTGAACTGCTGCTCACTCTCTGAAGCATTTGAGTATTCCCAGTAATCAATCTGGATCTTTGTTTCACCCTCTGTCTTCTGCTTGTCCCACAAAATCGTGGCTATCACTGAGGACTTTCCAGGGCACAGAGGACGCACGTGGGAGACTTGGTCATTCAAACCAACATCATAGTAACTCGCAAGAGCTTCACCAGCCCTAGCTACAATCGACCATCCAGATCTGTTTGGATGTGCATACAGAAGCCACGCTCCTCTCTGGACTCTGTGGGAAGAAATCTTATCATTCATGCTTCCATTATATAGATTGGCCTCTTGATTCAGAACCATCGATGAACCCAAAAAATTGGGATGCTCATAGACTGTGATCTGGGGATCGTTCAGATCATCAGTGATCAGCCTCAGAGAAGATGCCCTGTCATTCATTTCCGCCCATGAATATTCTCCCTCCTCTAGGGCAATGCACCATCCTTGATAGTTTGGATGGTCGTACATTATCCAGGGCTGCCCCACCACTTTCACAGATGTGATGCAGTCTTCAAAGCTGTGGTCTGCCAGACGTGGAACATCATTAGTAAAGGTCTTATAGAGTCCCTTGAAGTCGGGGTGTTCGTAGACAGTGATTGTGTTCATGGTCTTCAGCTATAGGGTTTCCAACAAGTTTCTCTGTAAGAAAAAACAAAAGTCACTCAGTGAGGGAATACCATCAAGGTTGTGTGCAAACTGGTTAATCCCTTCTCAGAGGAAAGGTTTCATGATCCAGGCATTCGTCTGTCTGTATTTGGAAAATGGCTCTCCAGAATAAGGGCTTCATTTTCCAATATTTCAAAGCCCCAAAAGCAAAGATGCTGGCTCCTGTATGTTTTTAGTGTTTAGTTAGAGCCTGTGCAACAAATTTACAAAAAAGATAGGAGACCAAAGAGGTATACAGACTACATTATGGCCAAAGTCAAGATCAAGGATATTGTTAATATTGGTGAATGTGATGTCATTGCATGCCATGATACATGCATGCATAACAAAGACAATACCAGTAAATGCAATGTCAAGGTATACCACAATGTATGCGTGCAGAGCAATGTCAATACCAGTAAAAATAATGTTAATGTACGCTATGACAAATGTACACATAAAATAACGAGAATGTAGGTAAATATGATATCAATGACTGTCATGTTATATGTACATGTAATAATGAACGTATATCATTGATGTCAAATGTAGCCGAGAAGACATCCCAATCAATCCTGAATCAGAGATACATGGTCAGACAGGCCCTGCAACCCAAACTCCGGACTAATAATTGTTAGGTCACTGGTGGGGTTACACTTAGCCCAAAGACAAAAGATCAAACAGAGAAAACCCTAATCATTCCACAGATAGCCAGATACACCTCTAACAGGTCCGAGGAGATTGGACTCAATAAAAAACATTTGGCCAAAGGTGTGCATTAGCAAAATACCACAACATCAGGTGCCACATGTAGTTAGGAACACTCAGCCAATCAGAACACAGCATGCACACCACACACACTGATCACACTCTCCTCATGCCCGACATCTGGAAACATACACACTAGCTCATACTAGCTCTCCACGAAGTCACCCGCATCCCCCTTAGAAGATCGTTGTATTTATGGTTCATGACTAGACCCAGATCTACATGCTTTACAAGAATGTGTAATCATTTTATTGTAGCTCAAGAACTGTATAACAAATGGTATCGACACAGAGGAGCCAGGCAGGAATACGGCATCAACCCCTGAGGCGCACAGACCAACAGGTCTGGAGATTAACAAGTGCACAATTCAAACACAAGCCCAAGTGCACACGGAAAATGGTGGCCATGACCAGGTGCAACCCAAAACAAAATTCATCACACCGCAAGGTCCCACTGATAGGATCTCAGACAACACCATGGAAAATGCCCTAGAAAATAGCATAATGCATTTAAGCAAAAAGAGCTCAGTAACGACAAACACGCCCCCAGCGTTAACAATTAGCGACACAAAATTAGACCAACTAGGGGCTGGCACCAATCTATTTATACATAACGACCAGGGATGCATTAACCCCAGCAATTTAGATGAGGCATATAAAGACCAACCAACCAAGCACTCGACACCTAGACATGAGTCATGTCTAAATCACACAAAGTTTGTTTTCACCGAAAAGGATGTGGTGTGTAATTCCTGGTCGGAACCCAAAATTCTCCTTGACAATAACAAATCAGTAAAAGGTCACTTTACAAACAATGTCAATGACAAGCAAATCAAAAACATTAGGGAATCTGATCTGGAAAAAATGATACCAATCAATAAACTTGAAAGTACAACCAAGGATGTGCAAGTAAAAGCCCAGGTTGGCCGCCATGCAAACTACCAACTGCTTCAAGATCTAACAAAGGAAAACCTAATTGAGATAACCAGTGGGTCGGAAGAGGAAGCATACCCACCCTTGGATCAATCGAAAAAAACAAACCAAGTACCCCCTCAGGATGCAACAATAATAGAAATATCGAGCGTCTGGGAATTGTCTGGCTCTAAATGCCGAACTCCGACAGACAAAGTATCTTCCCTGGCCAATGTGGGCACGGAAGAACGAGTCACCACGGCAGAGGAAAATGTCGAGGAACATCCCAACTACCTAGCGTATACATCTAATTACCAGGATAATCAGAGCCAACCAGCCGTAAAGCTCGGCTCTAATCAAAATCTGGAATCCATAATAAAACTCCATGGAGCCCTAGGAAAAATATTAGAAACATCAATTAAAACGCTGAATATGCAGTCGGATAAACTCGACATCCAAATAAATCTCATGAGCACAATCGCTGAGTATATTTTTGATATCAATAAAAAGCTCGATGCCATGGCAACCACATTTGAATCTCTTCAGAACCATAACATCCAACGGGTTCTTTCCCGAAACTGTACATGTAGTCCCATACTTGAAAAACTAAGGGACCTCCCGTCAATCCTCAAAAGTATCTTGCAGGAATGCAGACGTACAAATCTTGGCTCCAACCATCTATTGGAAGAAAGAAACCAGCATTCAGATGCGAGGAGTGAAAACACCTTGATAGAAATAGAAACTTTACAACAAGTGGCAGATACAAATGCTCAGCAGAGTAAAGTAACAAAAACAAAATCCGGAGACCCATCGAAAAAACAGAACATATCCCAGGACCAGCTTAACAATCATCAATATCCGACAGTAAAAGAACAAACAAAAGCAGATAAGATAAACGCCACAAATAATCAGGAACAAGTTCTAACTAAAAGACAAAAAAAACGTGCAAGAAAAAGCAGAAACCAACAACTGAGCAGTAGACCCGCCAATAAGCAGGCCTTGATCAATTACCCAATCTTTAATCTCCCCAAACTCCTAACAAATTTTGAAACTAAAACATATAAGGGAGAATATAAGTCAAATACTACGAGTAAGACCTCAAGAAATGAAGTACAACAGCCAACTGTACTGGTACCCAACTGTAATGTAAGTTCCCAGGTGCCGACATCTAATTCACTAATGTCTATAGAGGAATGCGACGATGATGAACTACCAACCCCCTCTGTGGAAAAAAGTTGTGCAGACTGGAGCCTAGAGAGTGTGGTCGCTGAACCCACTCAATCGAACAGAAACATGCGGAGCCCAAAGGGTCACCTTAAAAACAGTGGGACAAAATCAAAATTAAAACCCTCAGTCGACATATCCCAGCCAGACAAGGTACAGATCATAAGAGCCCAGGACCAGACCACAAGTGCAATGGCGAAGAAGGGGCACACAAGGGAGGCTATTGTTAAAGCCGACAAAAACACACAAAAAGTATCCCTTACCCTGCACACAATATTAAGTCCTGTAACAACAACCTTAAGAAGGGACGTCAAAACACAGAGGCAAGTCACATTGATAGCTGACAAAAGTCTGCAAGAATATCCACCACTCAGAGTAACAACAGACCTAGATAGACCCCAAAGAGATGGTGGGCAGGATTCAGGAATAAGGACAGGATCACTGCAAGCAACCACCATCAATGAGCATGCATCAATCCATGGGTTGCATTGCCCGGTAAAAGCAGCACCTAACTTATCTACACAGGCAACCGACCCCCCCCATATACACAGGGAGGGAGGGTAACCAGTACAATACGAATAATTCACCCAACGAAGCAAAAGATAAAGACAGAAAGAACACATCGAGACAAGGGTTAAATGCGCTAATGCAAGGAAAAAAAACGAACATAAATGGAAGGATCCTCTTCATTCCAAATTATAAACCACAAGGCCCACAAGACTACCTAAATAGAGGAAACATCCTACACTTGACATCTGTAATTCCGAGTCTCAGCCATCTAACAACTGATGATTTACTATCAATAGAATTTGTAAATTCAGACAACTACTCAATGCAGGACTGCACTTTAACAGTCTGGAGGAATAGCGAAACGGTCACGAAATTACTCAACGAAACCACCAAATTTGATGAGTGGGGGATTACCCTGAAAGCAGAGGTAACACCAGGTTACCCGTCCCCTCTCTTGATGAAACACCGTACAAGAGCAAACAGTCCAGCGGCAAAAAGAATCACACACTCGGTACTGCAAGGTGCCAGGGGCGCGGAAAATCGGAAGCCCGAAGTTCAATTCCGATTAACCCATGGAACACGAGAGGCCTGAAATAATACTCAGGGCACCCACTTGGATCAAAACCCAGTAAAAATTCTATCCTGGAATATCGCGGGAGCAAAAAACATCGTAAGTGATAAAAATAAAACGGACTCCTGGGATACCTATGACATCATTGCACTACAGGAAACATGGCTAACATCTATAGTTGATGTCCCAGGCAGGATAGGATTCCATGTTAGTGCCATTCGAACCCAAAACTACGGCCGAGCAAAGGGGGGTCTTTCAGTCTATATCTCCACAGCACTAAACATCAAGTCCTCCCAGATACCAGCATCCATTACAGATATGCAAATAATTAAACTAGAAATGGGATCCCCGGTTGGCATCGGAACTGTTATTCTTATTAACATCTACGCCCACCCAAAATCTAAGGTTAAACAAGAGTTATTCAAGAAACTCAGTGGGGTAATAACAAAATTCCGCCTAGAAGAGCCAACGTGGGAAATAATACTGACAGGCGATTTCAATGCCAATTTACTACACCCTCATGAGGATGAAGAAAACATCATCACAGCTAATGAACTCTGGGCTGTCGAAACACAGGAAATCCCGCACGCGAAGAGATTGGATAAAACGGGACGACAGTTGTTGTGGGAGTTAGAACAACAAGGACTACGAGTGTTAAATGGGAGAATAAGCCAGGACAGACCCCCAAACAGCACCTACATTGGCTCTAGCTCATCGACAATTCTGGATTACACAGTTGTCTCCCTTCCACTCTTGGGATTAATTAAAAAGTTCCAAATTATATGCTCTCCAGATAGTGATCATTTGGCTCAGCACATTGAAATTAAATTAACACCTTCAAAACACACAAATGCACCAAAATTAGCAGGGGTCACTTCAACGATAAACTTGAAACGGTTAAAGTGGACAAGTGCCACACTCCCGCAAATAGCTCAAGATGCAAAGAATTTGCTGCATAAGCTTACCCTAGAAAATGAACTAGCCATGGAAACGTGGGTTACCTTTGTGGATAAATTACCAAAGACCAAACTCCATGATAATATAAGGCACAAGGCAAAGAACATTAGCCATTTCAGCCATGCAATACGCTCTCTAAGAAGACGCTTGCGACAGTCTGTGAGGAGAGCGCAAGGTCACAGTTCACAATCCAAGGCATGGCAGGACGTACGTTACATAAAGAAACTTTATAAGAAACAAATTTGGATCGAAAAAAAACACGAGGTCACCGATTTTTGGACAAAAATAATACATAATGCAAAACAATCTGACTCTAGAGCATTTTGGTCTCAAGTAAATACACTCAACAGATCATCTAGCCCTATATGCATGACCTGCATTACTGAAAAGGCATGGACACAGCATCTAGTTGATACCTTTTCAATAAATCCTATGAAATCTCCTCCGCTAACAGAAATTTCAGCATTTCAAAGATCCAAAGCTGATACAATAGCGCTTGATCTTATTAACATCAATCAGCAAGATTCTGAACCACATGAGGAAGCAGACATACTACAAATAATAAGGAAAAGCAGGAAAGATAGTGCACCAGGACCAAACGGCGTTCCTCAGGCAATTTACAAAGAGGATCCTCACTTCTGGGCCAGCAACTATTACAAATTGTTTCGGACAATAAACATCGGTGGTCGGATTCCGGAAAGCTGGCGTGGGGCGATCATCAACCCAATTTACAAAGGTGGCGACCGAAAAAATCCTGTAAATTACCGCCTGATAGCGCTCATTGACGCCGAGGCAAAGTACTATGCCTCATTGGTATTAGCCGACCTGACAAAATGGTCTGCCAGTTACAACAAAATACCTGTAAACCAGTCAGGGTTCCGCCGTGGCATAGGCACCATGGCAAACGCCGTAGCGATAAGCCTGATTGCAGAAAAAAGCCTTCAAAATCATCAAGTACTACACTTATGCTTCGTGGATTTTAAGGCGGCTTTTGACCGTGTCAGCCGACAATTACTCTGGGCAAAATTAAAGCAGCAGGGCCTGCCGGACGCGATCTTAAACCCAATAATGGACCTATACACCAACACCTGGATGCAGGTAAAGATCGATAACGGCAATCGGCTAACGAGGAAGATCGGCACCTGTGATGGTCTAAAACAAGGCTGTGTCCTGGCCCCCCATCTGTTTAATTTATTCATGGCCGACTTGACACCAAGGCTTGATGGGACCAATGCACACCCCCCACGCTTAGGAATAATGCCCCTCACGCATCTCTCCTACGCTGATGACGTTGTTCTCCTTAGCCAGACGAAAATAGGATTGCAACGTCTCATAAACGAACTGGCTGAATACACCAAACAGAATATTCTACAAATAAACACCACGAAAACAAAGGTCTTGATTATAACTCACCGTCGCCCAAAAGTACAGAATTTTATAATTGACAATAACAAATTGGAAGTAGTGGATAATTATAAGTATTTGGGAATATACTTGGATACACGGTTCACCTTCT
The DNA here is from genome assembly GCF_964261635.1 of Lissotriton helveticus. Lineage (NCBI taxonomy): Eukaryota > Metazoa > Chordata > Amphibia > Caudata > Salamandridae > Lissotriton > Lissotriton helveticus. Next base: position 58,849,977 of record NC_136068.1, on the reverse strand, counting down.
CTGCGCACTTCAATGACATCGAGAAGAAAGGCACAGCGCTACTCCATGCATTCAGCAGTTTATCAAAATCACTTAAGGGCCCCTTGTTCACCCCCCTTTTAACAGTCATCAAAGCCAAGCTACTTCCAACAATAGCTTACGGCAGTGTGGTTCATTGTGGAAAGAGCGCGCCGCTCTTGGACAAAATCCAAACAAGGGTGTATAAACGCATATTCAGATTGCCATGCGACGCCTCACCCGCCCAGGTTCGGCTTGAATTTGGATTGAAGTGTCAAACATTGCAAAAAAAATACGACACAGTTAGATTCTGGTACAATGTGTGGCGAAACCGTGAGATAGAAATAAACCTTGCTCTCTGGGAAGCCATGCAAAGCAACTCAAACTCCCAGCATGCAAAGTATTTAAAATCATCCCTAGAAACCACAGCGCTGGCGTCTTTGTGGGAAAAGCAGCTACCCGTGTCTTTATTCAAACAGGCTACAAAAAAGGCAGCTAATTGGCACTCGCTGATTGACGATAAAACAATCCTGAGACAACGCTCACACTCCAATCCAATCCAATCCAATCATATAAGAAGCTGGCCCCGGCACCCTATCTAGGGCTAGCCTTTTCCTCACATCTGAAATCCAAATACCTAACCCTACGAATGGGTAATTTGCCTACAAATGCTGACCAACCGGGCTGGAAGACACCAGGCTCAAAGGAATGTAGCTTATGTGGCGCTGCGGTACAAGATCTCATTCATCTGATCTGCATTTGCCCGCAACTAGACAGTGAACGTCGGCACCTGCTCAAGGCAAAATTTAACAAACTAGGAATCCGCACATGCCGCTCAGCCATAGTCCAAGTGTTGGACTCGGCGGACCCTCAATTTATCTGTCGAATAATTAAATATGTTATCAATTTTGAAAAAAAGACAGAAATTGTGTCAAGACCTACTACAAATTTGATTTCCACGAACTTTTTAACCTGTATTTTATAGACTTTGAACCAGCATTTACAATTTTTTATACCAGTACCATTATGTTTACCTTTTAAATCAATGTTTGTGTTATTATTCTATAAGAACGTGCTTTCTCTGATCCATTTTAAGTCAATGTTGCATCTTACATTGTAATGGTTTTTATTAACTACACAATAAAGAATTTTTTATTATTATTATTACTCGCCAAAACTTCTGTACATGGAGATTGTCTTCAGACACAACTCTGTTGAGGCTCTCCCGACTGCAGCATTTAATTAATACCGATTTCTTCCTGTTTAGGAAATGCCTCTTGTCTTTTCATTTTTTCAAGGTAAATTCATATCTGGGCATTGATATAACCTGATCAGAGTATCTTAACCAAATTTTCAATCTAAGTCTAATTATGTTTTCTAAACTGAGAAGACTTCATTCACCCACAAACTTCTCTTAAGATGCGTACGGTTGAATGAAAAATGGGGCAGTACTATTTTACGACTGCTCCTTTTTTCATCAGGTCTAACTCAATAGATTTTCTGCTCAGGAAACACATCAAGGGCATCTCAATAAGTGCATATCAATGAAACATATAAATATGAAAGTTACAAATAGTAGTGTAATTAAGAAAAAATATTTGTAAATATGAATGTAAAAAATATAAAACCATGTAGAAAGAACAATACATAAACAATTGAAACATCACTTTAACATTATCTATAATATGATATTACACTTAACATATATCACAGAAACACATATCAAATTTAATTAAAAATATAATAAATGCAAAATTAATAAGAATAAAATATGAATGAAAAATTCATAAATTATTTATTTGTTCGAATCATAAATCTTTTAGAAACAAAAAAATAAAAATATATAATAAAAAAATATTAACTCTCCAAATTAAAGAAGAGCGTGGCCTGACAAGATATCCGATCGGACACGTTGAAATCGTGCTCTGTTGCCCCAAGAAAATATCCATCCTAATTTTGCCTGTTTGAGCCCTGGAATAATCGTTGGCTGATGTGCAGAGCCCCAGCTGTACAAAGTGTTCTCAGCTGAGAGGCATGAAATCCTTACAGCGACAACACAGACACTGGGCAGTGATGAGGCCTATTAGGAGGTGCGTCTGAGCCTAGATTTCACGCTGGGACCTCCAAGAGCTATGCTCTGACTGTAGCTGAGCACTACTGCAGCCTGTGACCATATGTAGGCAGCAGTCGTAAAGGTGTGGGGAGCTTGTTCCCCTTATGGAGCAGTGGCCTGGATTGCTGGCTTTTGCGGGGGCCGTACTGGAGCGATACAGAGAGAGTTGCCAGGGCGGTAGCCCTTGTTGGACAGACTGGTTGCAGCCCTGTGATGGAGGTTCTTTCTCCTGAACACTTGTTAACTAAACTGGCTGGTCTCTGGATCAACAGGTGTAAGATGTTGTGTTCCCTCTGGGAGAGCTATGGCACATGAGAATGGCCTGCCCAGGCAGGGATTGAGGTGGGAGTCAGACATTTTTAGATACCTGGGAATCATGGTGGCACACACCTTGGAGGGGCAGTGCCACTATAACATTGAGAAGATGCTGGGGGGGCCTGACACGGTACACCTAGTTTTGGAACACGCTGCTGCTAACAGTAGCAGGGTGGATTGCTGTGGTGGAAATGGTCTTCCTACCCAGATGCCTCTATATAATCTTGAACTCACTGCATACACTTACATGGGACATCTTCAAGGCATTGGATAGCCTATTGATATCTTTAGTTAGGGTAGGAAAAAGAAGGAGAGTTGCACTACTGCTGCTCAAATTGACTTAGTGGAGGGTGCCATGGGGCTGCCTGGCAACATGCGGCATTATGCAGCTAAGCTACAAATTGCTGTGCAATGGGCAGTGGAAGGGGATAACGGGGAGATGTGACTGTTGAGGGCCACATGTGGAGACACTTCGCTAACGGAGCTGCTTATGAGCATCTCCAGAGTAGCTGGAAACATTTCATATATAATCTGACAAACAGCTGAGATTTGGGAGAGGGTGACATGCGGAGTGTTGAAGAGACCACCCTTTACACAAGATTTGGGCATTTGGATAGTGCTGCAGTGTTGAGATATTAGTGGGGACATGTCAACTGAATGTTGGAGGGTGGGAGGCTGTGCAACACTGAGAAAGTTGTATCCTGGGAAACAATTCCTTACTTTTGCGAAGGCCTGTGAGGCTTTCTCTTTGGGGAGTGGCCAGTTTCTGCTAAAATTGCAAGCACCGTGCAAGGAAATTTGGGCAGGGTTCCAGGAGATGCCCCAACAGATGGAGACATTGCAGATGGTGCTGACTGTGGGCTCTGCCTGCCACTTAGCCTCTATGTTTCACAAAGCGCTAAAAAAGGATATGGTCAACATTAGCCCCAAGGCCAAAAGGCTTGGATGGGTGAGTTGGTGGGCCCTTTGACAGACGAAAAGTGGCAGACGACATGTGTGCTAGTTAAAAAGCCCTAGTGTAATGCTAGTTGCACGTTGGCACATTTTAAATATGTTCACCGACCATGCCTGACTCCCATTAAGCTAAGTAAAATGAACAAGGGCAAGATTGCAGCTTTCCTGAAGAGAGGGGTGGATGAAGTCTCCTTCTTGCATATGGCTTGGCTATGTGCAACAGTGTGAGCTTTCTGAATGGCAACAGTGATAACAATGAAGACCTTGACAGGGATTACGTAGGAGACACCTCAGTGCAGTGCTTCCTGGGTATAATAAAGCAACCCAGGGGGAAAAAGATGCATTGGAAATTATTACAACTCACACTGGTCCTTACCAAATGATGTACAGCTATGGCATGGTTAGGGTGATAGAACTACCTCACTAACATTATGATGCAGGGACATTGTAGAAAGGGTATTAACAGAAAAGATACATATGGGAGTGCTATGTGGGATGAAAAACTGCAAGAGGATCTGGAGGCATGGGCATCGCTATTGGCAGCATTTCAGCAAACTGAGAGGAACATGCAGCACCAGGGTCACAAACACAGACCCCCCAGGTGGCACACAACACACTGAAACAGGGATGGGTGGTGCAGAATTAACGGTCCCAAAAGGGCGGCCGTGATAGAGAGGGGGGATAATTGGGATCATCGACATCAAAGGGGTCACTGGTATGATCACAGTCACTGGAACTGAATGTAACATATGTAAAACATGGCGAGGGAAGGGATATGACTCTAAATTGCACAAAATATTGGACTATCAGACGAGTGAATACTGAGATGTTGATGTTGATTTATTGCTTAAGGTTCACAACTGTATACAACAGTGAAATTGGTGAATAAAAAAACATTTTAAAAAACTATCCAAAGTAATATAGAAAGTGCTGGACTTTGAAGGAGTCTTATTTACTATTCCAACTCCAGTATATGCAACAGTAGAATTAGTATTAGACTTTTCAGGCATCACGCTTACTATTCCCACTGAAAAATAAGCATCATTGGGGAAAGTGCCAGATTTTGAAGGTGTAATATTTAGTATACTCACACCAACGTAAGCAAAACAGGGAAAGTTTTGGAGTTTGCAATGGCTAGATTTTCTAATTCCACTCTAATCTCAGCAACATTGGGGATTTTGGACAGGTCAGACTTACTGCTGGACAGTTCCCATTGGAGTAAGGAGGGACGAGTCTGATTTGCATATGGCCGCTCAGAACTGTGGTAGCACAGTGTACAGCTTAACAATGGACTGGAATGGCCGAATAATTATCAGTGTCTTAGATTAATTCCAGCATTACATCCATCACTTTTTTGTATACTTTGATGTGTGTCCCTAAATTGGACGATATGCCCAGACGTGGGTCCTCCTGTGTGCAATGTGTCACTGGAATCAGGTTATACTTGGTGGAGGAATCCTAACTAGAGTGAAACAGGTCCTGGGCTGCTTGTATTCCAGTACAGGAAAGGACCTGGTATGGCAGTTTCGGCCGGACAGTTCCCATTAGAGCTGGGTCAAGACTGCTTGCATATGGCTGGTCCAAAACTGAATTATGTGCAAAATAACAATGGACTGGGAAATGACTCGAGTAATACCACCACAAGTTGGCCCAGGTACACAACCTTGCTCTGCCCTATCCGGCATTTAGTAGCCTTGATAGTGAGGCCTGCTCTCTGCAGAGCCTCCAAAACATACTTCAGATGGACCAGGTGATCCTCCCAAGTGGAGCTAAAGGCAGCTATATCATCAAGATATGCTGCACTATAGGCTTCCAGGCCTGTAAGGACTTTATTCACTAGCCTTTGGAATCTGGCAGGTGCATTGTTCAAACCAAAGGGCATCACAATAAATTGATAATGCCCACTAGGGGTTGAAACTCCTGTTTTTGGCTTGGCATCCTCAGCTAATCTGATTTGCCAATAGCCAGCAGTGAAGTCAAATGTGCTGAAGAACTTGGAGAGGGGTTGGCCTAACGGCTAAGGCGCTCGACCTCGGACCTGGGGATCTGGGTTCGAGTTTCGGTAACGACGCCAATAACCCCTTGTGATTCTGGGCAAATCACTTAATCTCCCCGTGCCTAAAAAAATGAAAGTGTTTCCTCATGTAACGTAACTGGTGCTATGTACAGCGCTCTGATAACTGATTCGGTTCGGTTCTAGTTCGCGCTATATAAAACTCCCCCCAAAAAAAAAAAAACTTGGCTGAGGCCAAAGTGTCAGTGGGTTTATCTGCCCTAGGAATAGGGTGAGCTTCAGTCCTAGTGACTGCATTGAGCCCCCTGTAGTCCACACAAAACCACATTCCTCTCTTACCAACCTGGGTGTGAGGTTTTGGTACCAAGACCACTGGACTAGCCCAAGGGTTATTTGAGGGCTCAATTACTCCCAACTCCAACATCTTTTAGATCTCAGTCCGGATGCAGTCTCTGCCATGGTCAGGCCGCCTGTAAATCTTATTTGTAACAGGTAGACTTTTATCTGTGTCCACTTTATGGGTACACCAGGTGGTCTGAATAGGAGTCAGAGAGAACATGTGTCTGTATTGATTGAGGACCTTCCTACAATCAATTTATTGCTGGTCAGTGAGGCTGCCTACCAAGACTACACCATCAACTGACCCATCATAAGAGTTCTGTGAGAGGAGGTCAGGGAGTGGATTGCTCTTTTCCTCCTGTCCCTCACTAGTTGCCATGAGCAAGCCCATGTCAGCCCTATCAATGTATGGTTCAAGCCTGTTCACATAAAGCACCACGTGGGGTCTTCTGGGAGTTCCAAGGTCCACCAAGTAGGTGACCTCTCCCTTTTGCTCAGGAATGGTATGGGGTCCACTCCACTTATCCTAAGAGCTGCCTAGGGGACACAGGCTCCAACACCCAAACCTTCTGCCCTGGCCGATAAACAGTCAGTGCAGCAGGAGAAGTGTGGCTCAATGGTTAGAGCAGGTAGACCTTGATGCAGAGCTCTGGCCAGGGACCAGGGTTCGATTCCCGCCTCGGCGGGTCTCCGGCTCATTAATTCCCCTGACTGGATATTCTCGCCTCAGTGCCTGTTCTGATCATGGGTCCCACGCTGCAACTCTGGGCAATAGCATGCTTAGTCTCCACAACGGCCCCAAAAGCGCTGGGATGCCTGGCTGCACCTGGGGGGTGCCCAGGAGTGGACATTTCCCAGGAAAGCCAGGAAGGGTTCCTAAGTGGTATACGGACAGCGCCGGGACACCTCCGGTGGAGGTAGCTGTGCGCTTTACAAATTCCGACATTTACATTTACATTTACATTTACATTTTGGTCATGCCAAGATTGTTGTAGTTTTTGACTTGCCTCAAGGTTTTAACTTGCCTTATTCATGTCCTCAGCTATCCTCGAGTGGAGAAGAACTACATAGCCCACTATGTTTTGATTGGGAGGTTTGAGAGGTAACTCCCATCCCTCCTTCACCAAACACAAGGGACCCCTAACTGGATGCCAAACAAAAGTTAAAAAGGGATGTAGCCAACCCTCTTTTGTGGGACCTCTCTGTAGGCAAAGAGAAGGCAAGGCAACAGGACATCACAGTTTCACCTAAGCTTTTCTGGGGGCCCATGATCATGCCCTTGAGGGTTTTGTTGAACCTTTCACCCAACCCATTGCTTTGTGGGTGATAGGGTGTGGCGAACTTGTAGTTCACTCCACACTCGATCCACATTGCAGTGATGTAACTTGACATTAAGTTGGTGCCTCTGTCAGTTAAGACCTCCTGAGGCAAACCCACTCTGGAAAGATTCCCAGGGGGGCCTTGGCTACCACAGGAGCTGTGGTGGTTCTAAGGGGTATAGCCTTTCGATACCTAGTGGCATGGTCCACCACCACTAGAATATAACTGTGTCCATATTCAGTTGGAGAGTTCATGGGACCAATGATATCAATTCCAACCCTCTCAAAGGGAACCCCCACCACAGATAGTGATATGAGGGGGTCCTTTGTGGTACCAAATGACTTACCACTGGCTAGACAGGTGGTACAAGAGCGATAAATCTTATTTGTGTCTTCTGCCATGTGAGGCCACTGAAAGTGAGGGACAAGCCTGTCCCAAATCCTACTTTGGCCTAGGTGACCTGCTAAGGGAATGTCATGTGCTAGGGCGAGTAGGAAGCCACTTAACTTCAGAGGCATGATCAACCTCCTGCTGGCACCAGGCTTGGGGTCTCTACCCTCTGAGTATAGGGGTTCCTCATCCCAATAGATTTTGTGAGATCCACTGACACTCTCAGCAGCCTCAGCAGCAGATTGCTGTCTGAGAAGTTCAAGAGAGGGGAAGGTTTGCTGCTCCAAACTCAAGTCTACCCTGGAAGGGCCCCTGTCTCCAAAACCTCAACCTGACAAAGTTCCAGTTCCTCTGACAGAGTTCCTTCACAGGGATTGAGATCATCTCCTTCAAGAGATTAATCCTCACACTGAGTCTGAGGTGAAGACACAGCCTTATCCCTCCTGCTCCTTCTCTTGGAAGGTCCTTGGTCCAGTGTTCCAGGATCCAAGGTCTGTTACATGGTAGCCAGGTTGGCCTGTGAGTTGGTCACAGCAAACACATCTGCAGTGATGCCCAGCATTGCTGCATGGGTCCTTAATTCTACTTCAACTCAAGCCGAAGTTTCCAAATCATTGCCCAACAAACACTCCATTGGAAGGTCTGAGCTCACCACAACTTTCTTAGCTGCAGTTACCCCTCCCCAGCTGAAATTAACAACTGCCAAGGGATGATCAGTCCTGACATTGTTAGCATTGGTCACTTGGTACATATTTCTACCCGTATGATTTGGTCAGGGCTCACACGATTCTCTATCGCAATAGAGATACTTGCACCTATGTCCCTGTATGCCATGGCCTCCTTACCATTAATCAATGGCTATTGTCTGAATTTGCCCAGTTTACTGGGACTGACAAATAAGGTGGCAAGATCCCTGCCACCATCAAAGACTAGTATAGCCTGAGCTGGAGTTCTGACTAGGCCAGAACCCATCACAGGGCCCAAGGTTAACCCTGCTAATCCCTTTTCCCTGTACCACCACCAGTACTTGTGCTAGGGGGCGCAGTTGCCTTATGGGGGGACAATGGTGATAGGAGGATTTTCCTTGGCTTTTGGACAATCAGCATCTCTTGTTTAATGTGTCTTCTGTTTACAGAGATAACACCAGAGTTTCTTTTTTTGCTTTAACTTTGTTGGATTGTGACTCCCCCCCAGATGCAGGTTATAGGGGTCCTGAGGAAGAATTTTGATCTTTATGCTTGTCATCAACCTTATATGGAGTTTTAGCATCTTGCTTATTTTGGTCACCATCATTGTTCTGGTTTTTCTGGTTCTGACCCACTTATCTGCATTCTTACCCAATTCTTGGGGAGACGTCAGCTCAGAGTCTACCAAGTACTGATGCAACAGCTGATTTTGGCAATTATTAAGGATCTGCTCCCTCATAATCAAATTGTACAATCTTTTAAAATCCTTCACTTTGCTGCCAAGCAACCAGCCTTCCAGTGCCTTAATGGCACTATCCACAAAGTCTACCCAATCCTGATTCTACATCTTCAGGCTTTCTCTAAACTTAATCCTGTGCTGTTTAGTGGTTAGTGGTTAAGCCAAACGTTTTCAATGAGCACACTCTTTGAGATTGAATAGTTGTCAGTATCCTCTTCTCTAACAGTGAGGAGCTTATCTCTACCTTTGTCAGTAAAGAAGAGCCACAGGATGGCTGGCCATGCTCTTGAGAGACCCTCAGAACTTAACAGGCCCTCTCTAAAGCAGTTATACATTTATGGATGTCATCTTCAACATGGTAGGGAGGGCCAATCTTGCTCAGGTTCCTATTGTCTAATGAATGTTCTTTAACTCTAGGGACACTGTTGCTGCTACCATGGGACTATAATCCCAACTTTTTTCTAGGTCACTGGACTTCTAGGGACTCTTTGTCCACAGCCAATAGCTGTTGCCTGAGCCTAAGCCTAGCTTTCTCAAGTTCCAGAAACTGGTACTCCCTGTCATAAGAGTGGTCCCCCTTGCCAGATACAGAAATCCCTACAGACTGTCCTGCGTGATTAGACTCAGCAGAGGGAGATCTTGTTGATCTCCTTGGTAAACTCTACATTCTTCCAGGACGGATGAAGATGGGGCCTTCTTGGCCTTTTCCATCACATCCCTGAAGATCTGAGTTATCCAGGTGGGACCCATCTTGGTCCTCCTAGCCTGGGTTTGAGCCTAGGTCATAAAAGGTGTCACCTCCTGACATTTCCTCTATCCCTGTGACACCCACTCTCTCTTGTTCATCTGACCAAAGGGTCTTCCTAAGGTCTTCGAGAAGTAACATCTCTATTAGATATTGAGTGTTGGCACTTCTCCCTGTCTTCAGCTCTCTTGAGGCACACTGGGCTTTCAATTCTTGGAAGGAAAGCTCACTGTATCTAGAGGGCAGAGAGCCACTGGCATCTCCTTTAGAAGGCATACTAAGTGTGGTGAGGTGTTGCATCTACTTAACCTAGTAGGAACTAAACCCTAAGTTTAGTAGAGCTTACTTATTCTAAACTAATATTATATGTACCTAGAGCTTAGTGGTTTTCAGTTAATCAATACCAAGATTTATCTGGTAAAACAATGCAGGCTTGAATCCCAACCGCTGCAGACCAATGTGAAAAGTTGGCCTGGTATCTGCTGTCCACTAATTAAAGTGGGCACCCTGTACCAGTCCAAACAACCCTTAATGTGATTTAAGAGCTCAAGGGTAACCTTGGAAATCTATCCAAGTGGCAGCTATTGAGAGAAGCCTTCAGGCTTAGTCTTGAAGGAATGTTAAGCAGCTTGTTTTACTAGAATGCAATCTTGTATTGGTTAAATGAAAGGAGAACCACTCAGTAGTTATAAAAATATGTATTTATTATTTTAACACACTATCTGCAGATAAATGTAAATGTAGTGTATTTTGTAATGCGCACAGCTGCCCCACCGGGGCGTCCCGGCGCTGTATAACGCTGTGGAACCCTTCCTGGCTCTCCCTGCGAGAAGCCCCTCCTGGGCACCCCAAGGTGAAGCCAGGCATCCCAGTGTTGTAGGGGCTGTTGTGGAGATTAAGCAAGCTGTTGCCCAGAGTTGCAGCATGGGACCCATGATTAGAGTAGGCGCCGAGGCGAGAATTATCGAGTCCGCGGACATTGAGCTCAAGACCCTGCCGCGTCGGGACTTGAACCCTGGTACCGGGCCTGATCTCTGCTTCAGAGTCTGCTGCTCTAACCAGTGAGCCACACTTCTCTACAAAACACACAATACTGTAGCACAGAAACAATCGTAAGTAGCACTAATACACAGTGGGCTCCAGAGGGAGACCAAACCATATTCTAAAATAGTGGTATAAGAACCACAACTCGAGACAAGACAATGTCTTGAGGATGTAGAATCATCAGGACCCCAAGGAACCACCCAAGGTGAGTACGTAGGGACCCCACGGAAGATTTGTGCAGTTTGGGAACATGACCCCGCGCGCCGTATAAATCTATGGGAGATTCACGGTTGCAATTTTAAAGTTAAAAAATCCTTCCCAGTGGATTATGAGGAAGCTCTTTAGATTATAGGGGGATGAAGAGCCACCCCACCCGTGGATACCATAGCACCAGAGATACCAATCCCGGGGAAGGTGGGTGCATAGGGCTGCAGTGGTGTCGGAAGCCGCCGTCGATCTCAATGGAGGACTTTAAGCACATGCCACTGCGGGACATAAGAAAATTGTCCATTGGAATCCAAAGGTGGATCCTTGTCGAAGAGTACCTGAAAGCAGAGAGGACAGAGTCTGGGTCACTCAGATGTGACCTGGGGCTCAGTAGACGAATGTCCACCGATGTTGGGTGCTTCCGGTGAGTTAAGGGGCTTCTTGACCCTGCAGCTACCGGGACCAAGAGACGTCGAGGACAACCAGGAGCCAGATACAATCTGTCCCACAAAGGATGTTGAGTGCTGAGGGGGTCGGTGTCCGGCTGGAGCACCAACAAGCCCTGGCAGCGGCAACCCATAAAGATGGTCAAAAAAGGGTATGGTTCAAACCAACAAGGCCCAGGAAACTCACCAAACACAAGAACGTTGGGACGAGCCTAGAGCAACCAGCAGAGCCCAAGGAAAGCACTGTTGACCCTCAAGAAGACCCACAGGCCGGAGGCACAGGCGTCGCAAGGGAACCTCATGCAGATTTACGAAGCAACAGCCCACAGAGCACTCAGTGTGAGGAGGCCAAAGTTCTTTGGTGGAAATTGTGCCAGAGGACGGGGCTACTCGGAGCCCAGTGCACTTGTTTTGAGAACACCAACAAGCATATTCACTTGTAAAAGTATAAGGTGCAGAGGGGTATGTGTATTGCTGCCCCCACAAAGGATTCTGACCTCAGACTAGGTGAGAGGCCAGCTCAGACCTTGAGGGACATAGAACCCACCTCCTGTTTTGCTGGAGCCTTCGGAGCCTGCATAAGCTCAGGATCAGCAGACCTGTCAGTTGGTGCTTGCTAGTGCAGGGGAGTAAATCCTTAACTCCAAGGGAGATATCTTTGGTTGTCCTTGATGCTGCACAGGTCCTTCATAGAGCCTCCATGGTGCATGAGCACATACGATGTTTCAGACTGAGAGGTAGACAAAGTCAGGCCCTAAATGTAGTCCAGAGTGTCCAGACGGTCGAAGGTCAGTGTTTTTTGGTCAGGATCTTGTCCACATTGAATCTAGGGTCCTACAGCCAAGTCATCACTTGTGTATCCACGATAGAGGGTTGGACAGATTCACAGGACCCTCCCAGGGGAGGGTCAGGACAGTGGGGAAGTTACTTCCATGTCCTTTCTCCAGTTTCGTGCCGGAGCAGGAGCCAACAGCACCCAGGACTGATTTGCAGTAGACTATGCACAGGGACACTAAATGTGCCCCTCATGCAGAGTTTTGGTCGCTGGCAAGTGCACTCCCCCAGGCCTAATACACTAAATCATGTCTGGGAGGTTGTCACACCTCCCTGTGACCGGATGCCTATTGTTCTGCCTTCGCCTGCTCAAACTTGGCTCAACAGCAAGAGGACAGAAATGTGTCTCTGGTCGGCAGCAACCCTTTCGGGCTGCCCCAGACTAGTAAGGTTGGTACCGGGAACATCAGGGACCTCACAAAGCTCGTTTTCTGAGGGGTGGAATCATACCTCCCACAACGGTTGCCAGTGTGGGGTAATGATTTCACAATGTTTGACACCAAATACGATAGGCCTACTTTTAGCCGTTTTAGAGTTGGTCGTCACGTGGTCGCATAATGCCACTCTATATGTCGGAAATGACTGTAGCACTAACAACCAGGGAAAGTGGAATCCGTGGGCTGCAAGGCTGCCCTGCTCATGCAGTGGCACCCTCTCACTTAGAAGCAACCACCCTGCCTTCAGGAATGTCAAGGTCTGCTAAAGGGGTGACTTATAGGTTTTTCAAGTATAGTAATGCTTAGGTATAGTAAACCTATATCTTACGTAAGTGGTGCATGCACCAACTTACACAGGCTGCAATGGCAGGCCTGTTACGCCATTTTGCATGGCCTGTCATGGGTGGCATAATACATGCTTCAACCCATAGGAGGCCTCTGGGGTACCTATGCCCATGGTACATGGTACCATATACTAGGGACTGACAAGGGTACCCGAGTATCCAATCTAGAGTGTACTAAAGTACATTACATTACATTTTAGGGAGAAAGCAGATAGATTGGGGTCCTGATTAGCAGGATCCCAGTCAGACTAGTCAAAAACAGTGTAACGTGAAGCAAAAAGTGGGGGTAACCATAAAAAGTAGATTCTACTTTCCTACATATTTGCATTTGGAAATATCATCAGACTCAATTTTACATGTGCACAATGATTGTAAAAAGAGATATTTAGGTCAATATGTATGTGCATATTTAGGAGAACTTTATGATCTGAATTACGTGCCTTTACTGAAAAAGGAAGACTTCATGTTGACTCAGTGGTCTACATTAGGGCTTTCGATTCTTGTTCGTGTCATCCTGCTCAAGGAAGGAGACAAATGAAACAAGAATCGAAAAGGTTTGTGTATCTTTTATCAATGTCATTGAGTTAAGCACTTTGGGGCATATTATCAAGGACCTGTGTTAAAATTATCGCCGTTTTATCGGCAGGAAACTGCGATAATGGGCTTGATAATATGCCCTTGTGAATTCCCATAGAAGCCCATGTTAACATCAGAACATGGGCTTCTATGGGAATTAACAAGGGCATATTTTTCAAGCCCATTATCCCAGTTTTATCGGCAGTTTCCTGACGATAAAACAGCGTTAATTTTAACACCGGTCCTTGATAATATGCCCCTTTGTTATGTGTATTGTCGTGTAGAACATGTCTCTTTTTTGTCTAGGTTCACAGGATATTGTTAAATTGATGATATGTATATAGTATATTTATTACATCTTTCCTGCTTCTTACACTATTCTGTCTGCGATACTTTACTTGAGGTCACAAGGCTCAATGTGAAAGGGACATGTTAATATCAGAATTACACCCACAGCCTACCCTGGGCAGTGGAGGCAGCAAAACAATCACCCTGCACAGACCAAACTCTTAGCCTGACTCACAATAAACATTGGGGGGGGGTTCTACCTCATACACCTCCAATGAAGATACGTCCCACAGTGCAGACAGTTGAGGCTGAGCAGAAACTGAGTCTTAACATCTAAAACTACACCCCAGACCCCTGTGGGTGATTATTCAGAGTGTTATGAGAAATTATTGACCTGTTCAGCTCAGCTATAGGTGATTGTGTTATACTTGTTTGTGGTTGGACATTACTATGCCCTCCAAGTGGACTTAGGGAAACTTAAGATGGAAACATAAGAGTTTGAAACTTTAAGTTAGAAACGCACATATAGAGGTTTCCAGGCATTGTGTTTCTCAAGTGTTATCAGTGTGTCACACTGTGTCTGAGTTTCACTCCCTTTAGCACTTCCTGCAGTATGTATCAACTGCTTACTATCACTATATGAGTAACTGTGTTCCTGAATTGGAATTAAATATTGTCTTAGCTCCATTGGCTATCACTGGCAAATGTCAGAATGTCACTGCAAAAAATACTATGTGGCAATAATTGGAGGGTATGTAAGTCTTGATGTTGGCCTCTCCATCACTGCAGCTTATCCCAGACACTTTGTGTCTCTTCCAGCACTTCGGCTTGTTTCTTGTGAAGACTGTCAACTACTGCCAGTTACTTGATAAAGTTTGGATCTCCTGCTTACTTCGGGGTGTGTCTTGTGAAAACCGTGGACTGTGGTGTAGTCTCTTGTAGTGCCAACCTGATTTCTAGTGCTTAGATGGTCTACAGCAGAGCTTCACAACCTTTCAGAAATAGGAGGTTGGAGGGAACTCAAACAGGCTAAGGGCCTTATTTACATCTCGGCAGATGGAATACTCCATCACAGTTATCTTGTTTGCAGTATTATGATCTCCATAGGATATAATGGAATGGTAATACGGGTGATAAGATATCCAACACATTTGTGACAGAGTATTCCACTCTGCAAAGATCTAAATCAGGCCCTAAATTTCCCAAGTACCCTACATCCATGTATGTGCACAGTCAGCAGCCCTACTAGGTACCACGCATTAGGGGTTAGACCAGCTGTCTCCAACCAATAGATCCGAGCTACTTGTAGCTCACAGACACCTTGCAAGTTGCTCGTGTCCTGGTATCTCCTTTCACCCTAGTATAGCCATCCTATATTATTTGGTTCAATCTCCGGACTCTTTGTAGCCTTTGTCCAGCCTCAAATAAACCAGTGGCTCTGATCCTCTTAATTGAGCTGAGCTAGGGCAGGGCTGGCAGAAGCAGTTGATGTCGTTGCTGAAAGCCTGACTGTGGCATGCGCCGTATTAGACAGCCCAACGGGAATCGCGTGCCTCCCTTCTTCAGCTGGGCACCGTGCTTCGACACTGCTCAACCTGTGTGGCTAGTAAGGCGAAGCTGCAGCCTTGACACTGGAGCCATGATATAAGGCCCAGGGGCCTCATTTATGAAAAGTGACGCATCGCTGCGTGAAAACAGCGATGCGTCACTTTTCACTGCGCCCTCCTTGCGACACCAATGATGCGTCATATTTACAGTATGACGCATCATGTGGCAAGGAGATACAGATACGTCAGTATTTCTGACGTATCTGTAGTCGCAAAAGTGACGCATTGCTGGAGTGTGTCACAAAAGTGACACAACTCAAGCAATGTGTCCTTTCACATGGGGCAAGCCCCATGTGAAAGGGCCTGCGTCAGTCTTACGCCTGCTGTGAGGCAGGCATAAGAAATTGACGCATTTGTGTCCTAGAAGTGGCGCAGTGAAATCTCATAGATTTCACTACGTCACTTCTACGACCCTTTCTTGCGTCAATACGCCCCCCTTGCATACATTATACCTGGCGCAGGTATAATGTGGCGCAGGGGTTTACAAAGTGACGCGTCTACCTAGATGCATCACTTTGTAAATATGGCACAACAAGGCACATTTTTTACGCCACAAAAAGTGACGCACCAGCGGCGTAAAAGTGACGCACGGCCTCATAAATGAGGCCCCAGGTTTTGTGGTTGGCTACTGTGCCAGTGGTCTGGCGCAGCAGCACAATCAGTGAAAGGCCCAGGGCTGCTAAAATATCCAACTTGAGAGGTAGGCTATTGTTAAAATAAAAAGGTACTTTAGTTTGAAAAGAAATGCAAAACTGTGAATTAATCTCATCAATGTTACCAGACCAAGTTGAACAGGCTGACTTTTCTCTTTTTTTGTTTCAACTTTTATTTCCGCCCAGGAAATGTAAATTGATTTGTGCCTATTTCTGGCATGTGTTAATTCTTGCTCTATAAAGGAAAGAAAGGAGTGAGTTTGCAAATAAAAGCACTTCTGTTTTGAAGTCACTGGAAATTGATGAGAAAGAAATGTTTTTATTTATTAAAATGCCCATATGAAAATGTGTCCATTTTAGCTGTGCATGTTGAAGTATGAACTATCTCTTCAACTTCAGAGGTTATCATTATATAATTCACAGTTGTTTTGAAGCTGCCTTGAACAGGCTGATTTATCTTTCTTGACTCAGTTTTTTTCCATGTTGGATGTCAGCTGAATTCAAGAACAAAAAGCCAACACGTTCATGGCAAGTTCAATACCATAGGCGCCTGCAGAAATGTTTTTTGGTGGGAGGGGCATAATTAAAAATGTTTCAAGATTGTGCTACTGGTGTTTTACCAGAAGTGTGATCTTGAAATGTTTTTAAAGAGCAAGTGACAAATCCAGGATCGTGGGGAGGGGGGCAAGCTCCCCCCTTTTTCCCCCCTTGCGGATGCCAATGTTCAATACAACTGTGAATTATATAATAATAAGCTCTGAAGTTGAACAGAGAGTTCACTATTAAACCAGCACAACACAAAAGAACAAAGGGGCATATTACCAAGAATAAGTGAAAATTATCGCTAAGCTTGGTTAGAGGAAACAATTTTATCGCCGTGCTTCGCCTATTTTTATCGCTTAGAAACCTTGCAATTATCAAGGTTTATCTCCTAAATAATAAAAATCGGCCGAAATGCATGAATATCGCTGTAAAGTCAGCGATATTCATGTATTACTGAGCTCTTAGCCATGTTATCCACCTACCATTGGATAACATGGCTAAGAACTGCTCTGGGCAGGCGTTAGGTTTTGGAGATAATCGCCCTTAGCTCGATTATTTCCAAAAGTAGGTAATAGGAGATAGCGATGTTAGCGACTGTTTACAGTCGCTAACATCTTGGCACGCCCACTTTGCATGTCATTAGCGATAAATATCGCTGACATGCAAAGCGGGGCCCAAGATGATCGCCATCTCCTACTAGCTGTCGCTAACTAGTGTTAGCGACAGCTAGGTAATAGGACGATAAAATTATCGCCGCTTTAGTGGGAAAAATTCCCGCTAAAGCGACGATAAGGCCCTTGGTAATATGCCCCAACGTTTCATGTGGGCATTTCAATAATAAGGACGTTTCTATCTCATCAGTTTCATTGAGTTCAAAACAGCACTACTTTTATTGCAAACTCACTCCACTCTCTCCATACTATAAAGTATGGCGACAACACAAATCTAAAGTCATTCTTATCAATGTTTCTATGGCACTTAATATATTTTGTTCAAACCACATTACTGGCTCCATAGATGTTAGGCTTAAAGTCAGTGAAGTGCTATGTGGAGGGGTCTCTAGGAACAATGTATATGTTGCACAGCATTTAGTAGCTCACAATGATTTTCAGTGATCAAAAGTGGCTCTCACTATAGAAAAGGTTGGAGAACCCTGGATTAGACTATCACTATTAGTGCTGGTATTCACATCACTGCACTGAAATGCTAATGTCATGCAGCATCATAGCACCTTTATGCGAGGCCAAGATCTGCAGTGCTCTAGGGTTAATAAACTCATGAACCAATGTGCTTGCTATTCTGCTCGAGGCACTTATTATGAACTAGACCCAGAACTAGGAGGGATGTATTGTTACTATGGAAATTGGCTGGGCTCAACCTATTTTTTTAACTTTTACTGAAGTCAGTAGAAGTTTCTCACATTTCCTGTCATTAATTCATAAAGTAAAGTAGTAAAGTATTGAATACATGTTAATATTGAGTTCATAATCTCCGAACTGAAACTTTTTCCATTTTGTTTAAATAGAAGAAAATAATTGTTATCACTCATGGAGATGATTATTCTAGCATTGGTAATACCAGTAGGCCAGGCTTGTTTTAAGTTTATGTTTATTGTTGTATAATATGTCTGGACAATATGAAGAGACAATGCACTGAGAGATACTGAAATACAGGTCATTATTTTATCTACTCAATAGAAAGTATCACTCGAAGTGTCACAATTTTGACAGTCGACTATCTCTCTTGTGCCAACAAAAGCCATAGAAATGTCAGGATGTATGACGTTACAACGCATACTTTTACAACGCCTACCTTTACATCGCAAGTTTTACAACGCATACCATTACAACGCATAATGCTTTTGGGAGCTGGACAGCGAATAGTTTAATTTACTATTCCAACTCCAGTCCCCGTGGATAGTAGGGAAGGTGTTGGATAGTACATTAAACCTATTCCCTATCCTAGAGCGGCCCCAGCGCTACGCGTTGTAATGGTTTGCGTTGTAAAAGTTGCGTTGTAATTGTAGTTTGTTGTAAAAGTTTAGTTGTAAAGGATGTATACTGAAATGTCACAACAAAGCAATCTGAGAACTTGGCAGCTATGAGTCAGATCATGCTTTTGTGGCATCTCAGGGACTCCTAAGTTTCCCTCCTTGAAGAGCAGTACACATCCCTCTCCAATGCACACAAGATGTTCGGCTCCTGCCTCTTCATGGCCCCTTGTCTTCTGAGCAGTGCCTGGACTCATTCAAAGATTCTTTTAATATTGTTCCTGAGCCGTCAAGCAGCTCTCTAAGTCAAGGAAGTACCCGACTGCCTCTCCTGGCAGTTCAAAGCTATGTTCCTAGGTTTCTGCTCCTGAACCAACCATGGGAGTTTGAGGTAGATACCTTAAACCTGGTGAACATAATTTCTTATCACCACTGGTGTAGAGATCCCTTAATCTGGTAGGGTAAATTTGCCACACTAGTTGGACATTTCTCCTCTGTCTGTATTTGTAGGTTCCAATGGTCATTTCTGAAACTGATTCTAGGTAGTTATTTAGTTTTGCTTGATGAAGTGGCTATTTATTCGGCCACCAATCAATAGGAAATATTCTCTACTATTTACTCGGAAGCCGACAAAATAGTATAAAATGTAAGCTATTTAGCCAGCGGGCTGCTAAATATCAGAACATCATTCTTTATCTTTATTTTTTCATGCTCTTCATACAGGAAGATCTTTCCCGCGTCCAGCAGACAATGCCTAACACCTAAATAGGTGGCGGCACCACCTTTGTGAGTGATACAACTTTAATATACATGGACTCTTAAAAATGAATGTAGCAATCACGCTCTGACAGAACCGACGTAAATGGTTGTGGAGGCAGTGAATTAACTCGAATTTGAAAATAAAGTTTTATTGGGAACTAAACTTGAAAATAAAGCAGAATCACTGTGGAGTACACATTTCTTGTTGACACAGTACGTTGAAAATTAATTAAATACTTATAGCGCATAGATCTAAACAGACCAGAAGGGATTCTTGTTACATCCTTTTGAAGAAATTGGAGTAATGTACATTTAGATCTTGCCCTGAAGAAGTCCAGTGAGGTTGGGACAAAACTTGTAGGCTGTACCTTGTTCTTTATATGCACTGTTCTGAAGAATCATCAATAAAAGAAAAGAATAAGGATATACAATTTTCAAGAGAAGAAAGTTGTTGGCTTTGGTATAAAAGATACTTCTATCTTGTCTTCTTGAATATGCATTTTGTCTCATGAGATAAAAAGATTGTGATAAACATTGGTATTAAGTACAGAAACAGTGCTCCTCTACCTTTAATGATTTGCATCATTCTTTAACTGGCCACAGAAAAAATAGTAGAGATCATGTACTATTAGACGTGCGTCGAGATAAATAGTGTGTAGGAGGTCTTTATTTAGCCAAACATGAAGAAAAATTCCAGGCACGACCAAGTTTGTGTCTATCCTATAATAGGAGTGGTGGTAAGACAATGAAGCATTCAAATGTACGCGCATATACAAAAATTTACAAAACTAAGTGAATAAGTTGTTTTCACAGTAAAAGGCAGTAAATCAATTTTTTGTAAAACATCTTTTATATTCACATAATATCAAAATAAGTAATGAAAATTCAAACCTGTTTCAGGAGATTCAGGATATGTCACACAGATATTTTGTGCTGCACTCTAGGACTATTTGTGAATCTGAAAAAAATGATGAGATTAACTGTAAAGTATGGTACATACATGTTTTCTTCACTCATGACAATAAAAACATTTTAGCATTCGCAAATTGCCTTTTGATGATTTGTGAGGCTGGGCTCATTTTCATCTTCTTATGGAAGGGGTTGTTTTAATTTTGGGCTTCCTTTTAATGGGGATTGCAGTAGCTTAGTATTTTAGAGCTTTCAACATAACAGCAGCCGACAAGCAGCAGCAAACAGGCAGTGGAGAAACACAGCGATACCTGGGCCACAGAAGAAGAGAAAATGACATAAGGCATTTGCTGCTAGCTGACACAGTGCTTTGGGGCACATGGAGGAGTTAACCTGGATAAGACACAGTAATGGGCTTCTCGGGAAAGGGGAAGTGGAAGCAGGAGACGGGTAAGCAAATTTAGGAGGAATGTGTCTATTCACTCAATGACCAGCTGAAAAAACACCGTTATTTACACTATTCACATACCAGAGTGGGTTTCATGCAAAGACCCTCAATGGTTCCATGCCATTAGTGGCCCTTCAGACACATTACATTTTAGGTGCCCACCTAATGTATTTTGCAAATGGTAGTTTGTTATTAACATGCTAAGCAGTGTTTTAAGTGGGCCAGGCCCACTCTCTAGTGGGCCCTCTTTTCTTGACATTATTGCTTCCGCAAATAAAATCAGGAAGACAAAAATTAAAATCAGAGTGACAGATTCAGAGATCATTGTGGAGGGGACTGGGGAAAAAAACAAAAGGATGATGACCAGAAGGTGGTCCACCAGATGAGCTAGATACCAGAGCCATGTGGACCAGGGCAAGAACAACAAGGACCATGGTGACGAAGCCCAGAGGGGATGAGAAACATATGTACGAGGATGACCAGGACCTCCAAGAAGCAGTGGACAAATGCCCAAAGGAACATAAGGACCTGGGCTAGGCAGAACAAAAGGCCTGGGATCAGCAAGACAAGAAGGGCTTGACATGTTTGGGTGCACTGACCAGGATCAGAGGGACGAGGAGAACCAGGAACATTAGACCTATGTGGACAGATCGAGAAGGACCACTACCAGGAGAACATTGGAAAGGGCCACCAGAAGCAAGAGGAGAAGGGCCACAGAGATCAGATCAAGGAGGGCCAAGGGGCCAGAAGTAGAAAGACAAGGAACAGAAAGACCAGAACCAGGAAGGACTATGTTTAGCAGGACCATAATGCCAGAGATCAGCAGAAAGTGGAGAAATAGAAAAGGACCAGAAAGCGTAGGGCCAATGGTATTAGGATCAGAAGGTCAATGAGAATCAAAGTTAGGAAAACCCTAAACCAGGAAGACAAGGACTACATAGACTAGGATGACCCGCAACCTGGCAACCAGAAGTAACAAGACCAAGGGGTAAATGACAAGGAATATTGAATCCAGGAGGACCATTGTTAAGAGGACAATGACAGAGGAGACCAGGGTCACATGGACAAGAATAAGGTGGAACAGGAAAATTAGGACAGTAGTGGGATTAGTAGGACTTGGTTGAAGCAGGAGGACCGGGGTACTAAGAGGACTAGAGCAACCATGGGCCGTGGGACCAGTAGCTGATGACCAGACAAAGGAGTGCCATGACTACACAGACAGGGGAACTAAGATAAGAAGCATTAGAAACAGGCACATTAGTGTGACTAAAGAACAGGTTCAGAAGAGCCAGGTGGACTAGAGTTAGGGTGAGGTGTATGAAGAGAGACAGGACTGGAGGCCTGTGAAATTGGAGAAGTAGAATCTAGAATACTATAGAAGGAGTACATGCAAATGACAAATAGACAGACCAGGGCCGGAAAGGCTAGTAAAAGGATGCTCTGGACCCACAGAACTAACAATTGTTTGGGAGATCAGTGGTGAGAGGGTAAGTTATAGCAGAACCATAAGAATAAGTAACAGGAGGATCAGAGCAAGGAGGATAGGGACCACAATGGGGAGCACATTGAAAATCAGGATTGGAGCATATTGCCCATTATAACCAGGAGACCCAGTTAATCAGGATAGGGGGACCAGGAAAAATAGCACTAGGATGGTCAGCACAAGGGGGGCAATGTTGCCTATAAGATCCCGGAAACAGGGCTAGGAGGGCTGTGAAAATCAGGACCTATGGGGCCAGGTTGAGAAGGAGACCAAGTGGAACAGATCAATCATTTTGAGGAGCAGGATAAGTGTGAGGACAATCCGATCAAAAAAGACCTGCCAGAGCAGGGAAGACTCAGGGGACATAACAACAGTGGCCAGAAGGACAAGGATGAAAATGACAAGACTCAGGAAGACCCGAACTAATATCAACCACCAAAGTGACAGCAAAAGTTTTGAACATTGCAAATATGACATCCAATAGACGAGAAATGAAAAAACTGTACTCTAAGGGTATAAAACTCAGTCTTTAGGAAATAGATTTTTCCTAGGCTTTGGCATATTGTTATGTATGTCAGAGCAATCAAAGTAATTTTGGTAATCTCACGTTACTCTTATGACCTGAAATAACACAATTATGCAGTTTGCGTAATTTACAGTGATTTGTAGCAAAAAATGCCCTCCGCAAGAACACAGGAACAAAGTGCAGGCCGCTGGTGACTGCTGTGTCATTTTGCATTATTTTCTTAGTGCGAAATGCAAGGTTACTCTCCTCTCGCGTATATTAGCTGGAATTTCACTTAATTATGCGACACCCTGGGTGTCACTACAACAATGACCTAATATTAGCATTATTACAGTTTTGTGTATTGCCAATTTTGAGCAGGACATCTCAGTGCTTTTATTTGGAAGGCTAGAGGTTTCTCAAAATAGTAATTGCACTCAGCTCTCTTGTGATTTATAGGCTACACACTACCAACCACGCACAACATTTAAGTCTGCTTTTTAGCTGACAAACGCCAAGTACTTTGAAGTCAGAGGCAATAATCACTATGCAAATCTTGCAATAGAAAGTAGCACAATCTCCTTTTCTTTTCCAACTATTCCTGCACCCAAGAATCACTGGTCAGACCTGTATGGACTGATCATGGTTGTTTTGCTGATTCCAAGCCAGGAAGCCCTCTCCATCTGTTCTCATAATCTCAGAGACTAACAGCAACATCAGTAGAAGAGAATACTTGAGTTTCACTAGAGCAGGTAGAAACCTAATGTGACTAAAATAATACAATTGCGGCTTTCTCCTCATCCTCATCCTCCAACTACAATTGGTTTTAGGGAGGTGGGCTTAAGAAGCATTATATGTAGGGTAGCATTTATACCATGCTATAAGGCAGCCTGCTGCAGGAGGGCCGCCAAGTTGTTCACCATGCACTCGAATTTAAATATATTCCCAATATCAGTAAACCACATGCACTGAGCTTACATAAATGATGGAGGCGAGAGACCAGAGTTTTGGGATCTGGACTGACAAAAGCCAATCCCACCACAGTAATTTGTGTTAAAAGGCATGTGACCAAGCAATATTGGTTCTTGATCCACAGTACCTGGAGGATGTCAGTGTAAAGCCTGGGTGGATGTGCCAGTAGTCAGCCTCAATTTCGGGTTTCATTTAGTCATCGGAGCCCCACCACACCAATCAGAAAAGCAAAAGGTTGAAGCACTTGTAGAACACACTCACAATTGTTCGCTGACCCAGAGGGAATGCAGGGATAGTAGGTATAACATTCATTAATGTAAGTCCATTTAAATATTCAGTAACATGACCACACCCTTTTTCTCCCTCAAACTCTCATGATGGGAACATTTTGAATATTTCTATAAGTTTCCCCGTTGTATTCTTTGTTAATACCACAAGCATCACAACACTGGTTGTGGAGAAGTGTGGCTCAATGGTTAGAGCGGCAGACCCTGATGCAGAGGTCTAGCCCGGGACCAGGGTTCAATTCCCCGCCTCGGTGGGTCTTGGGCTCAAAATTCCACGGACCTGATAATTCTCGCCTCGGTGCCTATTCTAATCATGGGTCCCACTCTGCAACTCTGCGCAAAAGCTTGCTGAATCTCCACAACGGCCCCCACAACGCTAAGGATGCCTGGCCTCCACCTTGGGGGTGCCCAGGAGTGGACACCTCACAGGGAAACCTACGTGTGGCAGGGTATGCTCAGACGTGAGTCCCTTGCTCACTTGGCCACTGGATTCAAGATAGCCTGGCTGATGAGGATTATGAATCCGAAACCGGTCCCAGGATGCTTGTTTCCGGTCCATGGAACACATGGCTTGGCAGTTCGGGCTGGACTGTTCCCATGAGGCACAGGGTCAGACTGATTTGCATATAGCCATGTCTGAAATGGGGTGGCTGAGTGGGCTAAAGAATGGTGATGGATTAAACCCAGATCAGTTGACTGGGGGTGAGTGTTTGATTTGCTCAAACGCTCCGTCCATCATCCCCTTTTGTATCGCTTTGTTTGCCCTACGTGTGGCAGGGTATGCTCAGACGTGAGTCCCTTGCTCACTTGGCCACTGGATTCAAGATAGCCTGGCTGATGAGGATTATGAATCCGAAACCGGTCCCAGGATGCTTGTTTCCGGTCCATGGAAGACATGGCTTGGCAGTTCGGGCTGGACTGTTCCCATGAGGCACAGGGTCAGACTGATTTGCATATAGCCATGTCTGAAATGGGGTGGCTGAGTGGGCTAAAGAATGGTGATGGATTAAACCCAGATCAGTTGACTGGGGGTGAGTGTTTGATTTGCTCAAACGCTCCGTCCATCATCCCCTTTTGTATCGCTATGTTCGCCCTACGTGTGGCAGGGTATGCTCAGACGTGAGTCCCTTGCTCACTTGGCCACTGGATTTAAGATAGCCTGGCTGATGAGGATTATGAATCCGAAACCGGTCCCAGGATGCTTGTTTCCGGTCCATGGAAGACATGGCTTGGCAGTTCGGGCTGGACTGTTCCCATGAGGCACAGGGTCAGACTGATTTGCATATAGCCATGTCTGAAATGGGGTGGCTGAGTGGGCTAAAGAATGGTGATGGATTAAACCCAGATCAGTTGACTGGGGGTGAGTGTTTGATTTGCTCAAACGCTCCGTCCATCATCCCCTTTTGTATCGCTTTGTTCGCCCTACGTGTGGCAGGGTATGCTCAGACGTGAGTCCCTTGCTCACTTGGCCACTGGATTCAAGATAGCCTGGCTGATGAGGATTATGAATCCGAAACCGGTCCCAGGATGCTTGTTTCCGGTCCAGGGAAGACATGGCTTGGCAGTTCGGGCTGGACTGTTCACATGAGGCACAGGGTCAGACTGATTTGCATATAGCCATGTCTGAAATGGGGTGGCTGAGTGGGCTAAAGAATGGTGATGGATTAAACCCAGATCAGTTGACTGGGGGTGAGTGTTTGATTTGCTCAAACGCTCCGTCCGTCATCCCCTTTTGTATCGTTTTGTTCGCCCTACGTGTGGCAGGGTATGCTTAGACGTGAGTCCCTTGCTCACTTGGCCACTGGATTCAAGATAGCCTGGCTGATGAGGATTATGAATCCGAAACCGGTCCCAGGATGCTTGTTTCCGGTCCATGGAAGACATGGCTTGGCAGTTCGGGCTGGACTGTTCCCATGAGGCACAGGGTCAGACTGATTTGCATATAGCCATGTCTGAAATGGGGTGGCTGAGTGGGCTAAAGAATGGTGATGGATTAAACCCAGATCAGTTGACTGGGGGTGAGTGTTTGATTTGCTCAAACGCTCCGTTCATCATCCCCTTTTGTATCACCTCACAGGGAAAGCCAGGATGGGTTCCACAGCGGTATTCGTACAAGCGCCTTGAGACCCTTGCGAGTGAGTAGTGCGCTATACAAGTATCAATTTACATTTACACTGGCCTAAGTGTGATGTTTGCCTCTTCCCCTTTAATGCTCAATGTTCTCTACCCACATTCTAAGTTCTGAGAATGTTCTTGTCTGGAAATTCTCACCATGGCAGTTACTCTTGGCTGTTCATGGGATGAGGTTTTATTAAACCCACCTACTATCAAATCTTAAGATTCCTCGTTTTATTTAATATATTTAACCAATTTTACACTGGCGACGATTGGACACCTCAACCTGAACAACATAACAAAGAAAGGTACCTCGCTTTCTCCTCCAGCGGCAGGAAAACGAAAAGAGAAGCGTCGACTTCCCAGCGGCTGATTTTTCACACTGTAAACGTGGTGAGGAGAGCGGGAGGACTATAACAGGCATAAAGAGCTCAAGGGTTTCTAGTGGAGCCAAATTATTGAAAGGAAAAGTTTTCTTTTAATTAATGCGCAATATTGACATTCATCGGTGTTGCTCACGCTAGACTTGCCTCGCGCTACACACTAAACTGATCTGCGCGCATGTATGTCAGACGCTGAAGTGAAGTGGTTGTGCGCTGCGTTTCAATGTCATAGCTGCGATGCGTTCCAGCGCAGAGCGGTCCATTTCCGCAAGCACGTAGTATCTCTGCACGTCATATTGAACGCATAGGAATACAGCATCTGAACAGTTACTGTTGTGGCATTTCTACACGCCATAAAAGCGCTTTGGAAAACGGCATGTGAACAGTTTCTGTTCAATACAGGAAAGGAATATAAAGTACATTAAACATAATCTCTTAGACAAAGGAATAAATAACACTCGAACATACAGTCTACATCATCTATCAATCTATAAAGACTGAAAATTGGTTAGACTTACATAAGAAAGTGAAAAGAGAAAGATTACCTTAAAAAAAAAAAAAAAATTTTTTGTAGCGTTAATAAACAAACCATTTATAACTTACCTGGAAATAGTATTATATAAGTACACAAAATGCAAAATGTTACTCAGCCGGCGTTTTTTTTGGTCAGTCCTGGTGAACCGAATGTGAAATGGAAAAAGTGGAAAAAGATTTTTGCAAACTATGCAAGAGTATGTGGAACAAATCTCAGTGCCGAGAGAAAGCACTCACTTTTATTACATTGCCTAGGAGGAGAAGGGCAAGACGTTCTTGAGCATTTACCTGACCTTACGGCTGCAGAACAAAGAAACCTAAATGAATATGAGATTGCTATAGTACAACTAGATAGACATTACTTACCAAGACTCAGCACAATAATGGAAAGGTACCATTTTGGCCTAAGGGAACAAAAAAGAGATGAGTCCGTTGAGGACTATGTATCCTCCTTAAGGAAACTTGCTTCCTCTTGTAATTTTGGTCAATCACTTGATGAGAGGATTCGTGATCAGTTTGTCTTAAGGTGTGCTCATGATGATATAAGAAAGGAACTTTGGTTAAAAGATGAGCCACCTCTTGAAGAAGTACTCGAGATTGCTAAACAAGTCGAACACATGACGAAATGTGTTGGTGAACTTAAAAAGGAGAAAGATAAACCCTCTGTTTCTGACTCTAAAGAAGAAGTAAAGGTTGAAGAAACGATTTGTCAAGTTAAAAAAACTGATGGAGCAAATCCTGATGAAAGAACATTTAGACAAATTAACTCTTCGAATGTAAAGTTCTCTTGTTTTAGATGTGGTCAAATTAATCATTTGGCTAATTCTCCTATTTGTCCTGCTTTGAGAACAACTTGTAACTTATGTAATAAAAGGGGTTACTATGCTAAATTTTGCAGGTCAAAGCCACAAAGCTATGATAATCCTAGGAGAAGATGGTCACAGCCTCATGTAAGATCAATTTGTTTTGAGGTGTTTTGAGGTGAATGATGGTGAGTCGGATCATCCTTCATTTCTGGTCAAAGTAGAGAATAACATGTTAAACTTAAAATTTGATTCGTGCTCAAAAATAACTATAATAAATGAGGAAATGTTTAATAATTTATTTGCAGGAAATGTAAAAATGTTTAAATGTGATATTGTCCCTTTAGGTTATAGTGAAAAACCAATCTCTATGTTGGGATACTTTTTGGCTGAAATTGAACTGGGCTCTCGTATAATTGTAGGAAAAGTGTATATTTCAAAAAGAGGGGATGCATTGTTGGGATGGTTACATCAACGACAGTTAGGTGTCACTCTTGATCCCAATGCTTCTCCTCAAGTTCAGATTCAAGAAATATCTGATTCTCCTAGTACCACAAGTAATGTAAGTTTGTCTGTTGCTTTAGCAAAAAAATTTCCAAATGTGTTTAAAAATGAGCTAGGATGTTTTACGTGGGTATAAACATTTGATTAAATTGAAAAATGATGCTATCCCTGTTGTAGCTAAAGTTAGGAGAATTCCCCTCTCAGAACAGGCTAAAGTACAAGATGAATTGGATAAACTTATCAATAGCAACATCATTGTCCCAGTTGAAGCTACAGAATGGCTTGCTCCTGTTGTCATAGCGAAGAAATCCACAGGTGATATTCGCCTTTGCATTGATCTGAGGTCATTAAATAAGGAGGTGATAGTCGATAGGTTCCCACTTCCTAACATCGATGAAATGATTTGCACATTAGAAGGAGCGAGATATTTTACTACCCTTGATCTCGCTTCTGCCTACCACCAGGTAGAATTAGATGATTCATGCCAGGACTTAACTGCCTTTATTACACCGATGGGTACCTTTAAGTTCAAAAGAATGCCGTTTGGCCTAGTTTCTGCGGCCTCAGTTTTTCAGAGGATCATGTCAAGAATTTTGAGAGGGCTAATTGGTGTAAAGTGCTACCAAGATGATCTATTAATATATGGTAGCAGTGCTGATGAGCATGATACTCGAGTTTCTATGGTCTTGAAAAGGTTAGAAGGTGCTGGCATGACATTAAAAAGGGAGAAGTGCAAATTTGGTGTACAAGAGGTTAATTATCTGGGACATCGTATCACATGTAATGGAGTTTTCCCAAAAATGGAATTAGTGGAAACCATTGATAAAGTGAAGGAACCCACTTGCAAAGAGGAACTTCTTTCTTTTTTGGGTATGGTAGAATTTTATGGAAAATTCATTTTTAATTTTGCAGAGAAAACACATAATTTAAGAAAATTAATAGTGAAAAATTCTGTTTTTAGTTGGTCACCTGATTGCAAATCAGAGTTTTTAAACTTAAAGAAAGAATTGAATAAGGCACCATCACTTCATGCCTTTGTCCCTGGTCTGCCTACCATGTTGTTCTCTGACGCTAGTGACAAAGGACTTGGTGCAGTCCTGGTACAAAAGAAAAATGGAAAAGATTCTTTCATATGTTGTTCTTCGCGTTGTCTTAAGGGATCGGAGTTGAATTACTCTGTAATAGAAAAGGAGTCTTTAGCAATTTTTTGGGCATTAAGAAAGTTAAAAAATGTGATCTGGGGGACAAAGATCTGTGTTTTATCTGACCATAAACCGTTAAAGGAGGTTTTTTCAAAAAAGGGTTTAGACGCAATCTCTTCTAGGATAAGAAGATGGATTGTTTCCTTACAAGAATTTGATTTTGAAGTCGAATATATTCCTGGAGTTGCAAATAAATCAGCAGATTGCTTATCTAGGTTGGTTGACCATGAAAATTTAGAGCAAGATGAAGTGTATGATTCAGAAGATATTGTAAACGTGTGTGAGGTGACTGACGGTGCCATTATTGAGTCTGAATGGAGGTCTGAGTTGGAAAAGGATGAAGATATTTCAAAAGTTATTCTTTCTTTGAAGAATAATTCTCGTTTAGACAAGCCTTGGTTGTTGGTTGCAGATGAGTTATCG
Organism: Lissotriton helveticus; assembly: GCF_964261635.1. Lineage (NCBI taxonomy): Eukaryota > Metazoa > Chordata > Amphibia > Caudata > Salamandridae > Lissotriton > Lissotriton helveticus. Next base: position 58,820,069 of record NC_136068.1, on the reverse strand, counting down.
GTGAGTGATGGTCTGTTAACTCGTGGAACTAAATTAGTTCCTCCTCATTCATTAAGGAATAAATTGCTGTCACATGCTCATTGTGGTCATTTGGGCATAGTCAAGACTAAGGAATGCAGTTCTGGTGGCCTGGTATGGACTTAGAAATAGAGAGATTGGTCCGTGAATGTCCTGAATGCTGCTCTAGTGACAAAATTTTAAAGACAAGACAAATGCCAATGGTGAAGAGGGCGTTACCTGCTCATCCATGGGATGAGGTTGCAATTGACATTCTTGGTCCTCTCTCTGGGGTTTCTGATACTCCTTATCTTATTGTCTTGATTGACTTATACTCAAGATGGATTGAAGTCTCTGCAGTCAGGGAAATCACTTCTAATTCTGTTATCAAATTCTTGGAGTCTATATTTAATAAGGAAAGTTTTCCTAACAGTCTGCTATCTGACAATGGTCCTCAATTTTGTTCTTCCATATTTACTGACTATCTGAAGAAATGTGGTGTTAACCACAAAAGATGTTCTCTTTACCATCCCGAAACGAATGGTGCTGTGGAGAGAGTTAATAGGACTCTGAAAGAGTCTATACAGCTTGCTCGTTCCTCTGGGTTAGATTGGAAGTCTAATTTACAAGACAGGATTAATGTTTATCGTTTTGCTCCCCACTCTACAACTGGCAGGTCTCCATTTGAACTGTTCAAAGGGAGAGTTCCCAACACGTTGTTGTGTCCTGGGTGGATGTGTCTTAACAAGGGTCTTGTTGATAATGATGTTAGTGATTGGAGAACTAAGGAAATTCTCAAACAAGATGCTAGAAAAACTAACTTTGATCTCAGGAAACGTGTATCTTCATGTGAGGTCAAGGTGGGTGATTTAGTAAAAATAAAAACCCCAGTAGGACGTAAACCTTGGTCCAAGTACACTGACATTAGGTCTGTTGTCAAGATTTTTAAAAATGCTGTCAAAACTGATGATGGTAGAATCTGGAATAAGAGTCGAATTGTTGTTGTTAATGCTGATGTTTCTCCTTTTGATGACTATCAGTGTTTTGGTACTCGTTTAAGCACTAACTTTCCTTCTCACAGGTTTACGTTTCCTTCCAGGAGAAGTCTAAGAGCACGAAAAGCACCATCTTATTTGAAAGATTATATTTAAGTTTGAGTTCTATTTGAGAAGCTGTTTTCCGTTGCTTCCCTGATGTGTTATTGTTTTTGTATAAGAAAGAGCTCTGATGTTTTAATTTTCTTTTCTGTATAAGAGGGAGATGTGTGATGTTTGCCTCTTCCCCTTTAATGCTCAATGTTCTCTACCCACATTCTAAGTTCTGAGAATGTTCTTGTCTGGAAATTCTCACCATGGCAGTTACTCTTGGCTGTTCATGGGATGAGGTTTTATTAAACCCACCTACTATCAAATCTTAAGATTCCTCGTTTTATTTAATATATTTAACCAATTTTACACTAAGGATGAACGAATCATTTAATTTCTGTATATGAGATACAAACACCTGCAGGTCAGAAGATTGGATGCATTTTATTTACATACAGAAAATATAAGAGGTGCTAAATTTCCATCCTCAGCGCATCTATGGTACTGTACTTGTTGACTCTGTAGTCTACAACTTATTCAAACGCCTAATCAGAATTCTAATGTCTAAATGAGAGGCTTAAGTGACTATATTCAAGGGATTATTGTTTGTGTTCCTCACCTTAGTCCATCATGCCTTCTTTGCCGGCCTAGTGCAGGGACAATTTCCATCACTGGTTTCCAATTGCAGTTCTCATATCTCTAAAGGGGGAATGGCAACCACCAGGGGTGATGAACAGAGGAAGTCTTCCTTCATTTTTTTGGGTCCCCGAGCAGCTATAAGCTGTATTTCTCCATGCCTTCTCACCTCACATTGTGTTGGAGTGTAAGAACTGTTTCTGAGGTGATGGGGGTCCTGGGTAGTCTTTCTGGGGGGAGTTGAGGTTCCTGAAGGCAGCGGTTAGTTTTCCAGTTGTGTGAACTAGAGTATGTTTTGAAATTTGCTACCAGTGTGACAGGACTGCACAGCTTACTAACTGGGCATGCAGGTAGGGGAAACTAGAAGCGGACAGAAAGAAGATTAATTTCACCAGTGAAGAAAGGAGCCAGCTTGGGGAAGCAGGCATCGAAAAAGGACAGAGTGGAAACAGGAAAGAGTATGAGGAAGGAGATAACAAAGGAGGGCTAGGGCAGTTATATGGTAACATTGTGGACTGAAAAGACAGAGAGAGGTGCAATAATAATGTGGATGGGTAAGTACAGTCAAGGGTTTTAAAGGGTGGGTTTATTTTTAGTATCTGCAGGGTATAGTGAGGTGGTTTATATATGATGTGTATTACCAGAGCTAGTGTCGTCACTTGTGCTGCCTTGTCCAAGTCTTCGCTATCTTTAGCTATAAACCTACTCTGTTCAGGTGTATTTCTAAATACACTATGTCATTGTTATGAATAGGGCTTCTGGTTTTAAGGTATTCATTTTTTTAACATTTCTGTCTGTATATATCCATATTTTGTTTCCTCTATCTTATTGGTATTTATTCATATTCATTTTGTGTTTTGAGAATAAATGGAGCAGTAGAATTGTATATTTACATGTTTATATAACTCTTGGATTTGCATTCATGCATGAATGTCTGTCACGTTTGAGCAAATTAAACAGCCATGTATAACAAAACACTACACACACAAGGTACTTATTAGAGTTATATTGCAAATATATATTAACACTAGCAGCCCGTCCCGACCTTGTCCGGGAGCAATCAGGCTTCAGGGCCCCCGCCCGCCCCGACATTGTCCGTGGGTCCCCCGGAGTAGCAGCCTGTCCCGACCTTGGCTTCAGGGCCCCCGCCTGCCCCGACATTGTCCGTGGGTCCCCCGGAGCCTTACCTCATCCGCCGCGCCTCCCCGCGTTCCTGAGTTCACCGGTCTGCCGCTCCTCGCCGCTCCTCCCCTCTCCTCCCCGCCTGTCCGCCGCTCCTCCCAGCCTGTCCGCCGCTCCTCACGCTCCTCCCCGCCTGTCCGCTGCTCCTCCCCATGCTCCTGGACGTCGCTCCTCCCCGCGCTCCTGATGTCAGCACGCACGTCGCGGCCGGCTCTGCTTCCATGGGACTACTTTTTTTTTCTCGTAAATTTTTTAAATAACGTATATTTTTTACATTTATATAGCCTATGTCCATCTGCACACCCTGACAATTTCAACGATGTATCGGGTGTGTGGATTGGCGCTGTGGTTCCCGAGTTTACCCGCCTCAAAGTTTTAAAGTTCTTCCTTTATAATAGTAGTATAGATTTCCACGCCAGTATTCTTTGAAATCTTGCTTCCCCTTCCTCTGTTTTCTACCTCATTTAGTAGGAAATTTGTCTCTATTAGTTAAATAATCATTGCTAATGCCTGTTCCAGACTACAGGCCATAAGTTTGAATCCTACCAAGGCCAACACAACCTTCCATCCTTCCGAGGACAGTCACCTGAGAACCATCAAATCTGTGAAAAGAAGAACTCATTGATAACAGCACTTTAAAATGACAAAATGGTGGTATGGATAGCTAAATAAAAATAAGTTGGCATTATTTTCTCTCCCACAATCTCCTGTAAGGGGTTGAGCAGATTCTCCAAGGGCCCTCAACTCAGTGCCATATATAATAATGCTTTGGGAATGAGCGACTGTCACTACCAGTGTGCCCAAAATTCTTCAATGGGTGGCCCCATGCAGCCCAAAGACTAATGACGATCTCGATATCGATATGGGAGACTCGGGTGTACCATATCACATTCTGTAGGGGGGGCAATCATTTTGCACTACGCCACTGGCTTTCCTCTCGGTGTAATTGTGTTGTGGGCTAAAGAGAAGATTAGTCCTTCCTGCTCAGTTGCAGCAGGGGGGCGAGCAACAGCTGTGACTGCATGTTAGAGTCTGTGGTTTGCAGTATAACCCCAAAACAGAAAAGTGACAGGAAAGAGCGGTAACACCTCTGCTGCTACAGACGGGCATTATGAAGATCACACAGTGCTATAGTGTACACCTGGACAGTGAATTTCGACCATGAAAATGTTTTCTTCGCCCCGATTGCTGCTGGAAATCAAAATGTCCGGGGAGCAAGTGGGACATAAATGTTCATACATTTAAACATGTGCACAGCTGCCTGAGGGGTACTAATTCCTTAGGCCCAGGGCAGAAGCAGTTAATTATAATCTGGGTTAATTGAACTATGTGGCGGAGACGATCATGCCTCAGAGTTGACTTCATTTGATGGCAAGAAAAGGCAAGCTATGCAGCATAATGCATCGCATTTTGTGATAGTATTACTTCGTTATTACAATTCTTAACACTGTCTGCGCGTCGGTTTTACTTCATTAATAAAAGTTTAACACCCTGATATAGCAATATTCAAGAGAAAGGTGACCAGTCAAACTTTGTGAGGGGCCTTCCATTGCACTGCAACTTGTAACCACACTTTTAGTCACTGTTGATCGGTGTGAGCTACAAACAAAACATTCTTTTTGTTAAAATCTTCAGGTTATGCAGTAGTTGATGGATAATGTGGCAAATGTGGCAAACGACACGAAAATAGCATGAGTGCAGTGACCATGATTATAAGCCCTTGCACAGGAAGACTCTCCTCAAACCCCCCAAAATCCGAAAAAAGAGGTGTGCAGAGGGAGGCCTAGCTACGAACCTTACCCGAGTTTTGTAAAAAGAACAGCGAAGCACGTCTTTTCCTAGAAGCAAAACTCATGTGCTCTACTCCCATTCTTGTAGTGTTGGGTCAGGTAAGAGCAATGAGTGGTTAGATGACTGGATCTACAAATCATTAACGTGTCCTACACATTCTTCTTGCACCATGAGTACTGCATACATTCAAACGGAGCTCCCGGTCTCTGCGGGAACCAACAACACGTCATTAATAATTACCACGCAGAGGCACAGCACTGACGTCAGCACGCACGTCGCGGCCAGCTCTACTCCCATGGGACTACTTTTTTTTTCTCGTGCACTTTTTAAATAACGTATATTTTTTTAAATTTATATAGCCTATGTCCATCTGCACACCCTGACAATTTCAACGATGTATCGGGTGTGTGGATTGGCGCTGTGGTTCCCGAGTTTACCAGCCTCAAAGGTTTAAAGTTCTTCCTTTATAATAGTAGTATAGATAAGCCTGTATTTAAGGAAATCTCATCCTATGTTTTTTTAATTCTCAATGCTGTCTATCTGCTCACCTGTTGCCTGGAATTCATGAAAGACAGCATGGAGAGTCTTTCTCAAGAAGAACCATATTCAGTATTTTTCCACTTTTAAAAATAAATACAGTCAGGAAACACATTGTTTTCTGTCTGCATTTATTTGTAAAAGATCAGTAAAAACAGAAAACCAGAAGCTTTAATTATGAAATGAAAATTACATTTTTTCTCTTGAGTTGTCTTTGAGAGATCACAATGACTTAGGGTCAAAGTCCAGCTGCCTGCACTCACCTGTGGTGATCTTGAGGTTGTCATCCACTAGCTTGTGTTCTCTCTGCAGTAATAACCACTTCAGGTGCCTGGCCTTTAAGGCTCTTGCTGATGATGTCAGCAGGCTCCTCTCTAAACGTGGGGCATGAGAAAAGCAAACAGGATGCATAGAAATCACTCACAGAAGCACATGATGTTTAAAATTACTGAATGCGAATGAACACGTGTTCCACTCTCCCCCTTGTGATGTGCATGCATTGTTTAGTAAAATAGACACAAATCTAAATAGTCATGTCTCCCACAGAATGTCATTACCTTTGCATCCGCGAAAGCAGCATCAAACTCTACTGTCTATAGCTAATTCTAAACCTTACTTTACACCCTAAACCTAAAGTAAAGCACTTCATCTAAAGCTAACCCTCACCAGCTTTGAATGCTTTACATTGTCTGTGCTTTGTTATATCTGAATTTTAGTGTTGTACATTCTCGATGCTTTAAATTAAGTACTTTGAAATATAACTGATGTTAGAACACTTGTAAAATGTATTTGAATTTCTCGTTTGCAGAAACTTCGTTGTGACAGCACCCGTATCACAAAGATCTGAATACTTCAGTGTAATACTGTTGGGTCCTTAATATTCCAGTTTTATTCCTATTGCTGAACTGCAAGCTTGCCTAAACAAGTGTGTTAAACCAGCCAGGCATACACTAATTCATACAATTTCTCGATCCAATGTTCTTTCTTTAACTCATTCTCTTATACACTCCCTAAGTTACTAACTTGCTCTTTCACTAACTCACTCCCTCTCTCAACCATTCAGTTGTCACTTCCACACCTATTCACTCACTCACTAACTCATTCACTTAGTTGCTCACTTTCTCTATAGCTTAGCCTTTCCTTTGCAGCCCTAGCTTCAAGTCCCTTATGTGACAATGTGCTTCAGCCTGGCATGCATTGTTCACATCTATTCCAAATGCATGGTGAAACACCTTAAGATATCATCAGGGAAAAAGGGGTCAGTTGGAGGAAGGATGTGACAGAGATGTGATACTCCTCTACATCGGCATGGATCCTCTTCCAAACTTAAATTTGGATATTAAAGGTACAGGCAATCCAGTGTAAAGGTTAATTTTTGGAGTAATCTGAAAGGAGATGGGTTATTGCATCATAATTTGTGGTATACATGGCTGAAAGGTCTGTGGTCCGATACACAAGGTCTGCCAGCAGTGATAGGCTGACAGCCAGATCGGGCCAGGGTCAGGAGAAAAAAGCATCCGAGAGCAGCAGCAAAATGGCGGCCAGGAGAAAAGAAAAAAAAGTAAAGTCCATGAGAGTAACCCAGTGAGTATGACCCAAAGTGCCAGGAGAAGTCCAGGGGGGGACATAGTTAAAGCAAATCAAAGTCAGGAAGGGAGAGGAGGCGTGTGGGCTCGGGTCCACTGGATCAACGCCATAATAGTGGAAGAAGCTCTGACATCAGTAATCTTTTATTATAAAAAAACGAGATCGAGCATGTATACTCCCTCGTGAGTGGGTTAATAGACAAATTGGGAGAGATCTAATGGTGACATATTGTAATTTAAAGTAACCGCCTCCTTATCCAAGGGGCAGTCCCATTGAATGTTGAAATCGGCGAAAAATATACAGGGCCTCATTTAAGAAAGTGACGCATCGCTGCGTGAAAGCAGCGATGCGACACTTCTCAGTGCGCCCTCCTTGCGACATGATTGATGCGTTATATTTATAATATGACGCATCATGTCGCAAGGAGTTACAGATACGTCAGTATTTCTGACGTATCTGTATGATGCAAAAGTGACGCATTGCTGGAGTGTGTCACAAAAGTGACGCAACTCCAGCAATGTGTCCTTTCACATGGGGCAAGCCCCATGTGAAAGGGCCTGCGTCAGTCTTATGCCTGCTGCGAGGCAGGCGTAAGATATTGACGCATTTGCGTCCTAGAAGTGGCGCAGTGAAATCTCATAGATTTCACTGTGTCACTTCTTTGACCCTTTCTTGCGTCAATACGCCCCCCTTGCATACATTATACCTGGCGCAGGTATAATGTGACGCAAGGGTTTACACAGTGACGCATCTACCTAGATGCGTCACTTTGTAAATATGGTGCAACAAGGCGCATTTTTTATGCCACTGGTGCGTCACAAAAACTGACGCACTGGCGGCGTAAAAGTGACGCAAGGGCTCATAAACGAGGCCCACAGTCTCATAGAGGGAATTCAAAACAAGGACTTCCCGGTCCTGTGGGTCTGTAAATCAGAATGCCACCCACTGACTGTCGAGCATTCAATGAAAGGCAGAAGCTGAGTTCTTCTACCCTAGATAAATCGTCAGCTGGGAAGGTGAAGCAAGTATACATGGGCTTGAAATAATCACAATACCTCCACCTCTCAGGTGAGGATGATGAAGGTTTAGTATATTGTCACCAGAGGCAATAAACATTTCAATCACTAGCTTCAAAATGACAAAAAAGCCAGCTTTTAGTGAAAATAGCACACCCATCGCTTCATCACAGAGGAGATCATGACCACAATCATGTGTTTTTGCAAACAGTGCAAATTAAAAAGGCGTTAATTGATCCCTTGCATCCCGTGGAGGGAGGGGTAGGAGAAAAACCCCTCCTATCATTAGAAGTCTTCACTTCAAAACCACATAGAAAACATTTAGAGGAATTCAAAACTCTATGTGGATTCTGCCTATATAGGGCATAGTAGAGCTTGAGGGAAATCACAATGACTGGTGCCAAAACATGGATTTACTACACATGGAAATCAGGCATTGGTGGGGAGAACTGCACACTGGCATTTGGGAAGAATATGCGATTTTTTTTTCTATAATGTTATATTGATGCTCGGACACAAAATTATTGCATTTCATAACATAGTTAAAGTTTATATTTGAGCAATTTTGCTCAAATGGAAATGCTGCAGTGCCAGAGAGTACTTGCTGCTAAAGCTTTTATTTTAAGTTTCACAGAATGTTTGCATTTCAGAGCATGGTTAAAAATTATATTTGAATTATAACTGATAATCATTACTGCAGTGCCATGGAACACTTGCTTATGTAAATGTCATTTCAACTTTCATGTGTTGGCCTTCCATAATGTATATTGATAAAGCTTTTCAAGGCATTATCATAGGTAGTGATGCGTGTGGTCAAAGCTAGTATGATCAGTGTAAGGATCATGTAACCTGAGCAGTAGATCCAACATCTGGGCCTATGAGGTCTGTCCGACTTGAGCGATAGACCTACTGTCTGAGGGTATGAGATGTGTGTAACTTTTATTTATTTTAAACCAGATTGTCAGTCATAATTAAAGACTGAACAATCTATTTAGAAGTGTCCTAAATTGGCTCAGAAAAGACCTTAAAATTCACGACCGGTATCTCCTCGAAAATTATTTTTTCATTTTTAAACAATATCGATAGTTTAGTTCACTCACCCAGTTTAAAACTCCAAGCCTATAAGACCATATGCCAGCTTTATTACACCCCGCAACAAATCTGTAAGTGGTCCCACAACAATGTTCTTAATGATCGTTCGAAATGCCCAAAGTGCCAATTACAGGCTGCCGATCTAGATCATATGATTGTTTCATGCCCGGCTTTGTTTTCATTTTGGGATAGTTTAGAAAACATTTTGAAACAGAAACTATTAATTAACACACCATTACTACCCGAAATGATCCTCCTTGGTATACAACCTACAAATTCTCCATATCAAGATCTTGTTTTGTTATCATGTGCAAGACTGGTTATTGCGAGGGCATGGATATCGGACCAACCACCACATGTGAACGAATGGTGGTTTCTGGTGAAAAAAATATATGATATGGAATTATCTTTAGCTAGGAAAAGGGGCGATAAAGCACTCAAGAAAATACACAGAATATGGGGATGTCTTTTTTTTTCCGCTCTGATATGAATTGATCTGATTGTGGTCTTGCATACGCCTATTTCCTTGTTTTTTAGCTGATATATGAAATTGCTTTGGTGACTTTAAGCTTTTTCTTTTTTACTATGTATTATTCTCTGCACTAACCACCTAGATGTTTGCGATGCAGTATTTACTGATCAAATGTATTCTTGTTGGTATATTGTCTTTTGCTTGTGTCATCAATAAAAAAAATGTTTAAAATAAAAAAAAAGAAGTGAAAGGAAAATAGGTGGGAGGAAGGAATGAAGACCTCTGCAATACATATCTTGAAAAATTATAGAAGCCTTTATTTAACTGGGTTCTCATAATATAAGATACTAGCAGCCCGTCCCGACCTTGTCCGGGAGCAATCAGGCTTCCCAGACCCCTGCCCGACATTGTGCAGCAGCAGCCCAGCCCCCCGCCCGCCCGACATTGTCAAGCAGCCCGGGCCCACGCCTGCCCCGTCCCGTCCCCCGCCCGCCCCTTCCCCCGCCTGCCCCGACATTGTCAAGCAGCCTGGGCCCCCGCCCGCCCCCGCCTGCTCCGACCCCCACCTGCCCGGAGCCTTACCTCAGCCGCCGCTCCTCCCCCGCGCTCCTCATTTCACCGCTCCTCGCCGCGTACCGCTCCTCCCGCCTGTCCGCCGGTCCTCACCGCCATTCCGCCGTTCGTCACCGCTCCTCCCCCGCGCCATGTCCTCCGCTCCTCCTGGCGTTCCTGGACGCCTCTCCTCCCCGCACTCCTGACGTTAGCACGCAGGTTGCGGCCGGCGCTACTTCGAAGGGACTACTTTTTTTTTACTGTTAATTTTTTACATAATGCATATTTTTATACTTTATATAGCCTATGTCCATCTGCACACCCTGACAATTACAATGATGTATCGGGTGTGTGGATTGGCACTGTGGTTCCCGAGTTTACCCGCCTCAAAGGTTCAAAGTTCTTCCTTTATAATAGTAGTAGAGATATAGATTTTATACAATAAAGACGTATTCATTCAACACCTCCTGTGCTGTGTTGAGGCCGGGTGTGGTAGACGGTCAGGTTCTGTGCTATGTGATGGTGGGCCAGGATCCAGAGGGTAAAGTTGTCAGGCTGCATACTGCATCCCCACAAAGTCTGGCTGGTTTTAGCCTCCCTCTAACTACCTCCTTATGTGCACATGCCGTGCATAACATCTTTTTACCACGAGAGGGCGCACGAGTCCTGCAGACACCTTTCAATGTGGTTGTCTTCCAGGTTTGTCTCCTTGCTGTTCCTGTGTTACAAAGCACTTCACTTCACCCTCTTGTGTGGGAGTATAAAGTGCCGTGCCGTCCTGTACGTCTACACCATGGAATAAAACATTACTCTGCATTCCTCAGTCACAAGTGTGCTGAAGCATTATTTCTTGTTCTTCTACCTCTGGTATTTTAAAGCACTGTCCGAAGGCAGGGCCAAGGCAGGGCCGGGGGTGCAACTCCTTGAGAGACTGGGCGCCCGGGGAGCAGCAGCACCCCAAACTCGCTCAAGATGAGTCCGGGAGGCGCTGTCTGCTGTGAGGGGTTGTGTGTGTGCAGGGGGCACTACACAACGGCACCCCCCAGCAGCCCCCGACCTCTCATGTTCCTGGAATTCAGTTGGCATCATGCCCCTTACGACCCCTGGCCTGCCCTCAGCGGCCCCCAGACTCCGAGATTGCAAGGGCAGACGCAAGAACAGAAGGGAGGCGGGGCTCAGATGAGCACTGTTTGCTTTGTTTAGCTTGGCCTGGACTGGAACATTGGCGCATGCATCACACGCAATGGGCTTATTTTGCAGGTAGATTCAGTGCATTGAAATGTCTCTTTCTGATGATGGATTACGAACAAACTGGGTTCATTTAGCAGCAGATATTTTTCACTCCCTCTTCTGCTGCTGAAAGCCCGATTCACCCGTCCAGCGCCCGCTCTCTCCCCTCCGCCCGCCCTGGAAAGCAGAGACGAAACCAAACTCGGGTGAACAGCAGGCCATGAAGTGCTTGGCTTGCCTGGGACCGGGTATGGAGCCACAAACCTGCCAACAGTCCGTGAGCAAATAGACTTTGGACATTTCCAGTTTTAAACCCACTAATTCGCAGAAAAGAAACCACATAACTTGTAACCCAAGATGAACTTACTGGAAATTGGCCTATACGACGGCCCTAATCAATAACCATGTCTGCCCGGTCCGCTGCTCCTCACCGGCCGCTTGTCACCGCTCCTTCCCCGCGCCATGTCCTGACGTGAGCACACAGGTCGCGGCCGGCGCTACTTCTCAGGGACTATATTTTTTTTAAAGTAATTGTTTTTAAATATAACGTATTTTTTTACTATATATAGCCTATGCCCATCTGCACACCCTGAGGATTACAAAGATGTATTGGGTGTGTGGATTGGCGCTGTGGTTCCCGAGTTTACCCGCCTCAAAGCCTCAAAGTTCTTCCTTTATAATAGTAGTATAGATTACAGTTAAAACACGTATTAGCCAAATGTTGATATATCTGTACTTGAAAAGTATAATTTTTCATACCAGTTTTTATTAAAGTTACTTGGGGGTGAATGACACCATACACAGGCTAGTACTTAAAATCAAAACCAGGGAAAATACACATACCATTACAAGGATTACTGACGACTCTGAGACAGAACATTATTACACAAGAGACATAGTCCAGCAATTCCAAGCTACACACACTGACATGTACAGATTAAAAACAGGTGCACAGGCTGCGGAACTTGACGACTATTTCTCTGATGTCACGTTGGTGTGGCTTTCGGACGGTCACATAGACTACCTCTGCCAACCTATTACTGAGGACGATATTAAAACTACGATAAAATCCCTTCCAAATAAAAAAGCCCCGGGTCCCGACGGACTCACCAGCAAGTTCTATAGGGAGTTCACTGAGGAATTGACACCCTTCCTCCTTGAAATGTATGCTGAGGCATACGCTGCCAGCTCACTCCCTGTGATGCTTCGTGAGGCCCTCATTATCACTCTGCTCAAAAAGGATAAACCACCTAATCTGTGTGATTCCTATCGCCCGCTATCACTCATAAACAAGGATGCAAAACTATTGGCAAAGATACTGGCTACCAGACTCACACCATTGATGCCCCTGCTATTATTACCGGACTAGTCCAGCTTTATACCTGAGAGACCCATGTCGCACAACCATCGTATGCTGTTTGCAATGTACCACATTCTCGATCCCGATCTGCAGGCTGTGGCTGTGATGCTCAATGCTGCTAAAGCCTTCGACACCATAGAGCGGAGTTGTCTTTTTAGTATCTTTAGACAAATGGGTTTTCCATCACTTTCTACTAATTCTTATACGTCGCCCCGTCGGCAAGGATACGCATTGAAGGCATCACCACAGACCCCATTCCCATTCGCAGAGGTACGAGGCAGGGCTGCCCCCTGTCGTCACTTCTCTTTGCACTAATGTTAGAAGCACTCGCTTGTATTATCCGGCAGTGGCATAGAGCGGCAGCGCTGCAATTTGTTCACCGCCCGTGAACATCTCGCTGTATGCAGACGACGTGCTGATGTTTGTATGGGAGCCATGGACTTTTCTATCTACGGTGCTTAGAGTAAATGCACACTTTGGCAAATTCTCTGGTCTCACCATCAACTGGTCTAAGCCACTTGTTGTACCGCTCACTGTTTCCACCTCTCCTCACATGCTGAAATTCCCTCTATCGTGGTCAACAGAACCGGTGAAATACTTTGGAGTGTAGGTCCATGGTGATCCAGTTGTTGTGATCGAGAAAACAATGGCACCGCTTGCACGAAGCTGGAACAGCAGTTAGATGGGTGGATTTGCCTGCTGTTGTCACTTGCCGACCGCATGGCACTTATAAAACTGGTCTTTCTACCCAAATTCCTTTATCTCTTTAATAATATTCCCATAACGCTGCCCACCACGTTGTTCAAAACGATCCGTAAGCTCTTAATTAAGTTGATTTGGGCTGGCAAACACGCGCAAGTGAGCCTGTTGCCCCTTATTTTGGATTAGGATAGGGGCAGTTTTAGTGTCCCTGACTAACACCTTTACTACCTTTGTGCGCAGGCTCAGTACGCATACTATTGGTACCGCAACCACCACTACATACCGTATGTGGCTGTGAAATACGGCGACGCTCATCCGGTCCCTTTAAGTTCTATACTTACCAACACATGCAGAGGTACTCAGAAATCAACACCAGTGACACTACTGTTGAAGCTTGGCAAATACTGGGCCGTAGTGGTAAAATATAATCGACAGACGTGAACATCGCCGGTGCCATCTTGCTTAACAAGAGCCACTGCGTGCGCGTAAGCAGCAACCATTTTAGACATCGCAGCCATTTCACTCACTGCTAGTCACCTTTGATTCACCCTGACCTCGCAATCATCCCCAGCACCCTGACCAAGCCTGAACACACGTACTAGGGTCATAAAACCATGTCAGCCTGACAATGTCCTGGAGCCACTTTCCGCCCTAAAACACATTTGTCCTTTCATCCCCTGCACATGAGCAAGGCCTCCTGATAACCCTGTAACCACACCTGGCCACCCAATCCGGTCTCAGGCACTAAATGACCCCTACAGACATAGTTTATTGCCCCCCACATGGCAGGACTTGTAGCACTAACAAAGAAGTCTGATTTACTCAATAACACAAACCCTCAGATCTGACCGATCCCATACACTTTTAGATCCTGTCAGAATGTCTGGCTGCAAGATAGCAATCATCTGTTAGATTTGGGAGGGGGGGCGAAAGCTGGTGGGTCTGTGTGGGAACCGGCTGGAGGCAGGAATTCCACGGATGTTTGACCACCAATAAAATGTCTGTAATACTGTATAAAAGAGAAAGCAGCGGAGAAATTGTTAGAGCACCTCCCAAAGACATTCTGCGTGACCGAGTTGACGTGTTCTCCTCTGGAGTAATAAACCTGTTCTTGCCTTCCAGTCCTCCGGGGCCTGCCTCTTTATTTTGGTAACTATTATTGAAGTGAATTAGAGGCGTCTTGCGCCGGGCAGCTTTGGTATTTACAAGAGAAACGCTGTTTTTCTACAGTAGAGTGGGTAAGCTCCTGCTGTACTCTCCACTTATGCCGTCGGCACATCACGCTCTGATATCGTCACACGGGCGCTATGAGAACTCTAATCCTCGCTGGCATTGATAAAATGCAGGATCTGTTCCCAGGCAGAAGCTTTATGCAACCAACAGATCTCAACTATATCTGAAACCAGAAGCCTCTCTTTGTCTTACTGTCCACAGCTTAGGAAGGCACTACAGGTGCACTACCCCACGTTCCCAGTGGAGCCTCCAACACTGCAGGCCCTACATGCTCTGCTTCACAGCAAGACAAAACACTAGTTAGTTACTAAACTATACCGAGCGGCACAGGATGACACCCCAACCCCACACAATAAGAATCTAGAGCACTGGAATTAGAAGCTAGACCCGCCACTTACACTACGAGATTGGGAATATTGTTGCCAGCTGACCAAAGCTCTCACATCTAACAGCAATCTGCACATAATCCTCTCCAAGTACTTGCATCAAGTCTACCACACACCCTATAAGCTCCATAAATGTGGACTTCGAGACCATGATATGTGCAAACAATGCAATGTCCCGGGTGCGGACTTCTGGCATCTGGCATGGGAATGTGGTGCAGTTGCAGAGTTCTGGATTGGTGTGATTGCCATATTACATGATATGACTAACCATGCTCTCCACAGGTGTGTTTGTTGGGTCTGGTCCCATCCCTGCGAGGGGTGATGTGCAGATTTATCAAAATAGCGCTCTTGCTAGCTAAGTGAGTCGAATCAGCCCTTCAACCACACTATGGATAAAAGACTTGGGGCCAGATGTAGGTAGGCAAATACCGGTCGGTAACGGCCGAAATTTGGTAATTTCGTCCGTTACCGACCGGTATTTGGAAAATGAGATGTAGGCGAGCATTTTACTGATTCGTTAATTTACCGAATCGGTATTTTAAGGAATCGGTAAATTACCGATTCCTTAAAATACCGAATTGGTAAATTACCAATTTTGCTATGTAAGGATTACTCAAATGAGTGCTTTTCCCCTTTTAGGATTTGATATTTACCACCAACTACAAGTTGGTGGTAAATAATGAAAACCTTGGAAAAAGCTTTTTTTTGCTTTTCCAACAGTTCCATGTTGTATGTCTGCAACATGTGCACCCATACACAATTGAGGGGTGCAACAGGGTGTCAAAGTGTCACCCTGCCACCCGTCAATGTTTCCCCCTTTTACCGAATCGGTAAATACCAATTCGGTAATTGCCATTCATTCCTATGGGCCACCAGGCCCATAGGAATGAATGGCAATTACCGAATCGGTATTTAACGATTTGGTAATTACCGAAACTTACAGATTCTGTAATTTTTTCGGTAAAATTACCTACATCCCATTTGCCTGGGATTACCTACATCGGGCCCTTAGGGCCCGATGTAGGTAATCCCAGATTATCGATTCTTAAATACCGAATCATACCGATTCGGTATTTAAGTACAGGCAAATGGGATGTAGGTAATTATTCTTAAATAATTACCGAATCGGTAAGTTTCGGTAATTACCGAATTGGTATTTACCGATTCGGTAATTGCCATTCATTCTATGGGCCTGGTGGCCCATAGGAATGAATGTCAATCACCGAATCGGTAAATACCGATTCGGTAAATGGGGGAAACATTGAAGGGTGGCAGGCTGTCACTTTGACACCCTGTTGCACCCGTCAAATGTGTATGGATGCACATGTTGCAGACATACATGCCCTAAGGGCATGTATGCCTGCAACATGGCACTGTTGGAAAAGCAAAAAAAATGCTTTTTCTAAGGTTTTCATTATTTACCACCAACTTCTAGTTGGTGGTAAATATCGAATCCTAAGATGGGAATCAATCAATCAATCAATCAAAGACACTTATAGAGCGCGCTACATACCCGTAGGGTCTCAAGGCGCTTAGGGGGGGGGGGGGGTGCCGTTACTGCTCGAACAGCCAGGTCTTCAGCTTCTTCCTGAAGGAGAGGTGGTCTTGGGTCAGGCGCAGGTCGGTCGGGATGGAGTTCCAGGTCTTGGCGGCCAGGTAGGAGAAGGACCTTCCTCCTGTAGTTGCTCTTCGGATGCGGGGGACGGCGGCGAGGGCGTGGTTGGCTGAACGGAGGTGGCGTTTGGGAGCGTAGAAGTTGATCCGGCTGTTGAGGTAGCTCGGGCCTTGGTCGTGTAGGGCTTTGTGTGCGTGGGTGAGGAGGCGGAAGGTGATTCTTTTGTTGACGGGGAGCCAGTGAAGGTCTCTCAGATGTCCGGAGATGTGGCTGTGTCGTGGGATGTCGAGGATGAGTCTGGCTGAGGCATTCTGGATCCGCTGGAGTCTCTTCTGGAGCTTGGCGGTGGTACCGGCGTAGAGGGCGTTGCCGTAGTCCAGTCGGCTAGTGACGAGGGCCTGGGTGATGGTCTTCCTGGTCTCGGTGGGGATCCACCAGAAGATCTTCCGTAGCATGCGTAGGATGTTGAAGCATGCCGAGGAGACGTTGTTGACTTGCCTGGTCATGGAGAGGGAGGAGTCCAGGATGAAGCCCAGGTTGCGTGCATGGTCTGTCGGTTTGGGTGCGGTGCCCAGGGCGGGAGGCCACCAGGAGTCGTCCCAGGCGGAGGGTGAAGAGCCCAGGATGAGGACCTCCGTCTTGTCCGAGTTCAGTTTCAGGCGGCTGGTCGTCATCCACTCGGCTACCTCTTTCATCCCTTCGTGTAGGTTGGCTCTGGCGGTGGCGGGGTCGTTGGTCAGGGAGAGGATCAGCTGGGTGTCGTCGGCGTAGGAGATTATGCTGAGGTTGTGTTGGCGTGCGATGGCCGCGAGGGGGCTCATGTAGACGTTGAAGAGGGTGGGGCTCAGAGAGGATCCTTGAGGGACGCCGCAGATGACTTCAGAGGCCTCTGACTTGTACGGTGGTAGGCGGACTCTCTGTGTTCTTCCGTCGAGGAAGGAGATGATCCATTCCAGCGCCTTGTCCTGGATTCCGACGTTGCTGAGGCGCTGTACTAGGGTGCGTGGCAGACAGTGTCGAATGCCGCGGAGAGGTCTAGGAGGATAAGGGCCGCTGTTTCTCTGTTGTCCATCAGGGCTCGGATGTCATCGGTGGCGGCGATGAGGGCGGTCTCGGTGCTGTGATTGGCTCGGAAGCCGGACTGTGAGGGGTCGAGGGATCCATTCGTCTCGAGGAAGGCGGCCAGCTGCTTGTTGACGGTCTTCTCGATGACTTTGGCTGGAAACGGGAGGAGCGAGATGGGGCGGTAGTTCTTGAGTTCGGTGGGGTCCGCTGTTGGTTTCTTGAGTAGAGCGCTGAGTTCGGCGTGCTTCCAGCTCTCAGGGAAGGTGGCGGTGTCGAAGGATGTGTTGATGATGTCTCGCAGGTGGGGTGCAATGACAGCGTCGGCCTTGTTGAAGACGTGGTGAGGGCAGGGGTCGGTCGGTGATCCGGAGTGGATGGAGTTCATCGTGCGGATGGTGTCTTCGGTGCTGATCGGGGTCCAGGCGTGGAGGGTGGTGGTGGGGGGTGGTTGTTCGGTCATGGTGTCGTTGGTTGTTTGTTGAAGCTGTTGTGTATGTCCGCGATCTTGTTGTGGAAGTAAGAAGCGAGGGAGTCGCAGAGGTCTTGCACTCATTTGAGTGCTCCCTACATTTCAGATTCGGTAATATACCGATTCGGTATTTTTAAGAATCAGTAACTTACCGAATTCTTAAATACCGATTCGGTAAATTACCGTATCTGGCCCTTGGTATATTGCTGTGAGTCTTTGGCCTCATATGCTGAAGAATTGCCCGCTACGTCTCGACCCAAGGACATTTGGGAACCGTTATCAAACTATCTTAACTTGCAGGCCAGTGCTGCAGCATCTGACTCTGAGACATAAGATGGCTGCCTAACAGCATATTATCAACACATGCAACCATATTTCACTGTCTATCGATTACCCTGCAGATATGCATTACTGTACCTTTTTCTGAATGCCGCTGTTTTCATGTTTTATTTCTTGCTTGAAACGGTTCATAATGCTATGTATGTATTTTCCATGCATAACTATCAATAAACTTAAAACAAAAAACAGAAATTACCTGAAAATCTTATTCAGAAAATTGTGTGTTAACATGCATTGTTTGGCTTCTTTTATAATTGTCCAAAATATTAATGGGTTAGAGGGGTTCCCACAACATCCCTGGGGAAGGGAAAACCTCAGCAGGGAATATTTGATTTTCTGTTTTTGTTTGGAGAACAACCTTTACTACACGGTCCTAACACCGCGGTACACCGCGGTACGTTTAAATCGCGGTCATTACAACGCAAGTCGTTACAGCGACTTGCGATGGAATGTGCTCTAAACTAAGGAATAGTGTGATTTGCTATTCCAACACCTGTTACGTAGGCTGGAGTTGGAATAGTAAGTCATACGATTCCTAAGTCCAGCGCCCTCCAGTGCAAGTCGTTGTAGCGACTTGCGTTGTAACAAATGTGATGAAAAATACCGCCTTGTGAATGTATGCGATGTAAAGTCATACATTCTTTTCTTTCTACTCTCTTGATTTGGACAATATCAACAATCAATAACAATTTATCACCTATACATATTATATCTATGTATTTCTCAAATGCCCCTGCAAATGTGAATGACAACCAAGATCGAGCTTGATGAAGGAGATTTAGGTAATTTGTTGGAAGCAATGCTAGGTTGTTTATTTTGAGACAAGATTACCCATCATCATTCTCTTTTACATGGTAGACGTCATAGTATACATGGTTACTATCACTGCAATCATGCTGAAAAGATACACACTATATATTGTACATGGCATCTATCTCATTTTATAAATCATATTTAAGGGTGGTCATAATCACATCTCACTTAAAAGATACCATTTGGAGTAAATTATACATTGGTGAACTGGAAAGAAATTTCACAAAATTCAAGTAATGCGAAATTCAGAAATTCCTTGAGACATTGTCTTATTTTTCATCACATTGTGCATTTTCTCCTCTTTCTGTGTTTCACTTTCTAAATTTTTATCTGTTTCACAGGAAAAATCAAGCATACTATACTGTATGCAAAACACACTTCCTGGAATACTAAAACAGTGATTTCGGTGTTGTACACTTCCCGATCCATGCTTTTGGTTGCAAGATTCTTTCATGCTCACTCTGGTGCCAACCTAAGGAAAGATAGTGCCAGGCTGCTTCCAATCCATTAGCAAAAGAAAGAAATCCTGTTTTTGATTCATGGTTTCAACAGTTAAACATGCGGGGAGCACTTGGTGAAATGCTGCTTTCTCTTCCGCTTGACGCGGTGCAGCACAACAACTTTGCTGGCAGCCCTGTGTTGAATCAAAGCTTTCTAAATCTGGGCCAAGTCTGGATGAACATCTTGTCAATCCCTCAGACCGAAGGCAGTCAAAACATTCTTCTAGGTATAGACCATTTTGCCCATCATAAGCAAGCCTACTTATGCACAGACAAAAAGAGGCAGTATCCTTACTGGACACAACTACTACTTGACTTGCTTCTTACTAATGGTGTTCAGGAGCAATAATACTTTTGACGGAGTCATGAATGACTAAAGTGGATCAGAAACTTAACTGAACTTCATAAAAGACCCTAAGTGGAAATTGAAAAGATGTTGGAAACCTCACAGCCAAGCTGAGGTAAGGAATACCAAAAAACACAACGATAAATTGACAAGTGACTCAGTACACCTACAGAGTTTTCAACAAAGGTAATGAACAAACTAATGGATTGCTCTGACACTCAGTTCTAAATCAACATGACCATTTTCCAAAGCCGTCCCATCCTGGGAAATCACTTCTGAAGGCTGGGAGGTAGAGTAAGAAAGTATCCCAAGGCAACAGTATCCTGCACTTGGGCCAACTCATTTGAAGTTTCTGCAACTGGTCCACGATCAGAGGTAAGATCTTTAACGTCTCAAGGAATTGTTGGACGTTTTGGGCATTTTGTTGGATTTATCTGCTCTGAAGCTTAATTCTAGTGAAGATGGACATATGCTGTTTCAAGAAGTTGTGCACCCTCCATTGCCATCTACAGCCAACAACTTTAACAATTGTTCCATAAATCAAACTTCTGCTAGGTGCCCAGCTCATGCCACCTGTTCCAGCAGAGGTGTTCCTAACAATGAAGTTGGAAGGTCTTGACCTTCCAAAAAGTGTGTCCCACACTCTCAGGTCTGAAGATTACTTAGTACCTGTGCTGTATATTCTATGGTGCTTCTGGCAATTAGGAAAATGAGTCTTAGCACTTATTGAACAAAATCACCAAGGTTATGAGCCAGGAGAGGTCCTCACTTTTCCTAACCAGGGAAAGAGAAACAATATTTTAGTCTAGACCATTAGGGCTTAGCCTGGTATTGACCAAATACTAGCACTAAGATAATGCTTTTCTAGCCTTCTTTCAAAGGAGCTTTGGGCCCTCCATCTACAGCTACAGTTTACCAGTGTCCCTTGCCTTCTGGAAAGGTTTGTGGAAGTCTCAGTGGACTGCCGAATGCGACATGGTTCGATTCACCTCTGGAAAAACAGAGAAGCAATCTTTCCAGACCTCTCTTCTACTCAAGGAAGATAAAGAAGAATAGGGAATCAACCTGGCATTAAAACAAATATTAGTGAAAATTGAGATTTGGCAGGCAAAAACAATGAGTGAGATTGCAGCTTGAAAGTGATCCCCCTTATACCACCCTTCTCTGACTTACTTTAAATTTCATAGGATGACACACATTACATTTTCAAAGGGATGAATGGTCATCCGAAGCTCAACTAGATACATTATTTGCATCTTAATGCAAAATCACTTTGATTTAAAGTGAAATGTCAAGTGTTTGCCATAAGTCAGTTTTCTCACCATCTGAAGCTAGGCCAGGGGTATTCTGACCACTCATGTGAGAAATATGCCCCTCCACAACCTTATTGGTAGTGAGCGACAGCCTTGATCATGGTGCAAGGTCCACTCACAGCCCTGTTCCTAATGCTAGTGCACAAGCTGCACTAAAGCCACATACAGCCTATTAATATTATAATTACTCATCCAAACTTTCAAGATTTTAAAAATATTTCCAGTAACTTCCTCATTTCCACTGTCTTAAACCACAGCTTAGACATCTCAACGGTGAGAACATAAACAGTGTTATAGCTATGCCACTTGCTCCAGAATTGGATCACCAAAACCACACCGATACCAGAATATTTTGCACCAGCACAGAGTTATTTTCCAGTGACATTTAGACAAAGGGCTGGTGCAAAAACTAAATATGTGATTACTCATCTGTGCCGAAAAAACATTTTGTGACAATCAAATCAAATGTCAGTTCAAAGCCAACATCAGTGAATGAATGTTCAACTCTACCTACAGTCTCCTATTGGCACAACTACTCATCTTTCCTATCCGGTCCACTAACTCTGTCTGTGCTCATCAACCATAATAAGGGTTGTAAGGAGACTCTTAACATATTCTCAATGAAGGACCCAGGTGACAAGTAGCTTATCCAGGTGAGAGACCCTCCACCAGTGCTGGCTTTTAAGTCACATCTTTGAAACATAAATATCATGGGTGTGAGGGTCCTGGAGACCGAGTGTAAATGCATGGAAAGGAATTATTGATTTTTGCACATGTTAACCCCTTGCGTGCTGCCGTTGGCCGACGGGAGCACTACTTCGCTAGTGCTGCCGTCGGCCAATAGCCGACGCAGCCCTGCCCACCTAACAGAACACCCGCACCGCGGCGAAAAAAACGCAGCGGTTAAGGCGTTAAAAGGTGTTCAAGAATGCCACCTGTACCCAACAGCCTGCAAACAATACAACTCTTTTGAATAAACTGTCACAGCAATTATTTGTTTAGTCAAGTCTTTGTTCAGAGAATGGCAAACACTTTTATCATTCAGTTCTATTTCCTCTCTGGTTTGCTAAGTTTCCCATACATGCATTAGACTTTGTGAGAAAGTTTGCAGGATACCCAGGGCAGCCAGGAGTTACCGAGCCCTGATTCTACTAAATGATTGTTTACCTTTTACCTTTTGAGTCTCAATAGTTTCTACAACATGTCTTGCAAAAGCAGGAACAACACCTGTCACCACAGCCAGCATTGCCGTAGCAGCAAGAGCTGCAATGATAGTAACAAGGACACCAGGGGTGACAACTATGGCAAAAGCTTCCACCACCGTTTTAACTGCAGCAGGATCACAGTAGCAACCATGACAGGAATAGCAGCAATGGCATGGTAAGGACAATCAAAGTGGCCAGAACAAAACAAAACAGATGATAAGTGAAATGCTCATCTCAGTCACCACTAATGACGTGGGCTGGATTCCAATGCAGTACTATTTTTTCCAGATTGTGCCACTATAGAGGGAGTCTAAGCATTTGTAAACCAACATTCTTCCGCCTTAAATAGGAACCCTGCGGCCTGCATTGATAAGCTGGATTATCTCCTAAAGTGAACAAAAGTGTCCTAACACTGTTTTCAGCCTATTGGGCACCCTCATTGACTTAGAGCTCGAGTCCAGTGACACAGTGAGCAACGGATCGATGCCTCAATATACAATTAATACTTAGGGTGCCTCAATGAGAAAAGCAAACACGCACTATCAAACACAACTGTTCTGGTTTTAATACACAATATATGTAAAAACAGATATTCATTCACTGACTATTTGTGTCTCGCTTCAATGGGCTTCTCTTTTCATGTCTACAATATATTTGTGCACTGCTTTTTATCCACAGCTTGCAGCACTAAACCGCAGTATTCAAACTGACATGGCAAAAATAGGGTGCAGTTGTGCATGCCAGTTATTGCATGCATTAGCTCACTAACCACTTTAGTGCAGGGGATGAGACGTTCATGTCCCCGACACAACCTGTATGTGCAGAGCATGTGAATAGCACATCCTCCTTCCCGTTTCAATTTTTTCATATTTAATATCATTATTTTTTATTTA
Organism: Lissotriton helveticus; assembly: GCF_964261635.1. NCBI lineage: Eukaryota > Metazoa > Chordata > Amphibia > Caudata > Salamandridae > Lissotriton > Lissotriton helveticus. Next base: position 58,796,653 of record NC_136068.1, on the reverse strand, counting down.
AATAATTGCTATATTTTCGAAAACCATGAATGATCTATCAAATTACCCTCTGCTAAATTTAAAATGTGATCCGCTTTTCAGAAATGTACAGCTTTCCAGTTTCACACGAGTTGCACACCTAATTTCACCCTATATACTTCGAGTAGAAATAAACCACAGAAACAGGAAATATGCACTGCAATGTAGTAAATTGCAAAAACTGTGGTACATTTTTTTTTTGTTTTTTCAACTCTTCTGTTCCTGAAAGCTGGGAAGAGCGTGATCTCAACACAGCAAACCTTTTGTGGAGTAGTGTGGCTCACTGGTTAGAGGCGGCAGACCCGGGAGCAGAAGTCGGCCCGGGACCAGGGTTCAATTCCCGACGCGGCAGGGTCGTGGACTTGGGTCAGCAGACTCGATAATTCTCGCTTCGGTGCTTACTCTAATCAGGGGTTCCACTCGGCAACTCTGGGCATTAGCTTTCCTAATCTCCACAACGGCCCCATCAACTCCGGGGATGCCTGGCTCCACCTGGGGACTCCCAGCAGGGACCATCCCACAGGGAAAAGCCAGGACGGGTTCCCCAGAGTTATACAGCGCCAGGAAACCTACGGACGGGTAGCAGTGCGCTTTACAAGCTCAAAAACATTTACATGTACATTTGATGATGTCATTTTTAGAAAAGAAGACAACTTTATTGCAAAGCACCTATTCCCATTTTGAAAGCAATCCCCGCCAAACATCGTTACAGTTTGGCTGTTTTCTCCTTTCCCTCCAGGGGAATCCTCAAACTCTGGGAACTTTCACGATACTTGCAGGACACAAAGTTTTCCTGGATGATTTTCATAGAAAAAATGTTAAGGCGACTTCATAGCGAAAAGAAGGGATTTGGAGGAAGTGCAGCAGGGCCAAAGGGGTTAAAGCAGGTCTATTGGCAGTGTTTTTTTTACCAAGCACACTTTTATATAGGGTGTGCAAAACTTCGCAAACAAATAAATTCTGACATTAGAATTTTGCTGCATTTCATGTGAAATTCAATTAAAGGGCATCCCTTCCATTCGAAGGCAACTCAAGACACTGGGCAGGGGATGGGTTTGCTGAGAAAATATCTGCTGTGACATATTTTCTAATCAGACTTTTTTCTGCCAGACATTTTCTGCATGAAGCAGTCCTTGTCAGCTTTAGAATTATGAGAATTTTGCATTGGCAAAACTTCAGGCATTGTGCATAATTTCGTTAACATAGAATGGCATTAATTATGGAAGAATAACTGAAATTTTGCACAGACCTAGCTGTTACAAAAAGTGAGGGCAATCTTTATGAAAGTATTTTAGATTCCTTAAATGCCCTAAAAGCTCTTCCAGGCACAGAACAATTTCTTGGGGGAAGAGGAGGAGTGGTAATTAGGAATTATTGTCATACTAGACTCAAAGAGTTAGTCCCCACATCTTGATTTGATCAAGTGCTGGGTTTTAATCTATGCGGAGTGATATCAGCCCAGGGATATATCATAGATAGGCTATCCTGTTGTAGGTTTAAACTGATAATAACTGATAAAACCCCACCAAAAGAGAAAAAGCCCTCACCAGTGTAAGCATATAAACACTGAAAAAACACCAGCACAACCACAAACTAAATGCCATTCAAAGAAAGGATAAGGAGAGTGAACGAGTTATTTTTGTTTATTTCTGAAGAGACCAATACAATGTAACTTTTCTATACAAGGTAGCAGCAAGAAAGAGTGGGCTAAAGTTATTCTGCTTGAGTTTTGCTGTTTAGGGATGTCACTAAAATATTGTTTCTTCAGGTAGTGACAGGTATATGAAAAGAGAGCTGTCACCAAGCATCTTGTATAGTGCCAAAAACATGACAGCAGACTTTTGGAAAACATGGAACACAGTATCACTTGGAATGCTTCTCCAAAATGCTGTTACCAAGTTCAACAAAGATTGAAGTGATATTGTTTATATTTGCAGTGATTTAGCTACGTTTATGAAAATGTTGTGTGATGACATGTGAAAATCGGTACATGTGCTGAAGTGCTCCCCTGTAAGACATTCTTGCCACTTGCCTGATGGTATGCTAAAAGAATCATTACAATCTTCAGAGTTACTGAAAAATGCAATTGACTTTTTAGTCCATTCTGATGCACTGTTTTGTTATGTTATGCGCAAAAACTAAAAGATAAATATTTCTCATTCTGTACTTTGTGTGGCATCAAAACAAGAGTAATTCCAACTGTGTGATTTAGCTGGTGGATCTCAGTCCTAAGGCTATGAATGCTATATTACCCATGTGTCAACCTTTTACAGAATCTTTTCTGATTGATGACGTAAAAGGCAAGAAATGGGAGGATCTTCAGTCTCACATTGATAGTGGTGTGAAAAATGTACACTCTAATGCATTCTTGGATTTTTACAGGAAAACATGACTTCTGTAGTGGACATAAAAAAAAACCTAGAGTATGAATAAACCGTTGTCTACCAAATGTTCAGCATATTTGGTCTAGATGTGAAACATCCCCTTTAGAGTAGGCTGGTTGACACTTTTAGTGACTTTGGCACTGCAACATGTTCCATGTCAGAGTGCTTGCCACTTGGTAAGCAAAGAAATGTTGAGGAACAATTCAGGAAATGTTATTTTACAATGTATGAGAAATGGCTTGCAATGATGCATAGGTATGTCCCTTCACCAACCATGGCATTTGAAGTCAATGAAGCCTCACCGTGGTCACTTGCGCCCAGTTCAACACATTTGTTGCATACCTGTCCCAGAGAATTGCAATCTTCAGGTTCACCAGTATTGGCATGAAAAGTTCTGTCAGTGGCCGGAGTTAGCAAATTGTGTACTGGCTGTTTTGGGGTTGGCCATCTATAGTGACAATGTTGAAAGGGCCTTTTAACAGATAAAGGTTTACATGGGAAGCAAGCGTGCAAAATCAAAGGCTCATGGTGACCTACAATAAGTTTGATTCATAAAAATGTATTACGGCCTCATATACTTTGTCCATACACTGTTGACATACCATTCACTATCAGTGCTGAAAGGAAAATGTAAATCAAACCATTCCATAAACACTGGAAAAACAAAGTTTCTTTTGCTTTTAGTGGCTTGAAAGCGTGTAACCACTGATAACTGCTGTTTTTTTAAAGTATTGCAATCACTTGAAAACACTGAAAAAACAACACCAGAATTTAACAAAAATAGAAACTGAAAACAGGAAAGCCCAATCATAGACATATTACTCCGGAGATCCCTTTGAGTAAGTCAAAGAGTTATAATTGTAATTCGACAAAAGAGGTCAAACAAATAGCCAAGATAGTGATGAAACAGATAATCATAGCTTGTACTCTTAGCTTATTTTTCATTGTCCCCCTATATTGCCAGGCCTCCTCACAGTATCTTTACCTCAAGAACCTCTCTCTCAGGGAGATCGCTATGCTATTCTCCATTCATCTTCCCTACAGATTCCTTCCATCTTACTCCAGAGTGAGGCTTCCCTTCATGACTTTGTGTGTTCCTTCCTTGTACCCTCCTGCCCATAAAGTGCTTACAGGCAACATAGACATAGCATTCATTGATGAACAGATGTCCTTTATAGGTAAGATTACTAAATGATTATTGGGCAGGTCTGAGAGAGCCAAAGGACTCCTTTTTGATGGAAGGATTTAGATTTACAGTGCCACTCCACAAAGGAGTTCGATAAGCCCCTCTCCCCTTCAATGACATTTAAAAGGGGCATTAAAACAGAGTATGGGGTGTTAGGGAATAAGTATATTTTTGTTGTTTTACAAGGGCACTCCTGAGGTTATATGTATCAAACCTTTGTAGAAGTTATACACTTCATTCCCCATTAACCCCTCATTAAGGCAAATGGTCATCAGCTCAGTCAAGATCAGCATGAACCAACACCACTCTGGCAGTTAAGATGCGCGGGTTGCCATGAGGGCCGATGGATTGGGTATCTGCCCATGCATAACTCTGACATGCTCTTTATAAACCTCTTCTATCTTCAGCAGAAAATCATAAAATATATGGTAAGTGAATACAATGGTGCTGTGAAGACAAAAGGGCAGACTGATGTGAAAAGAATCGGGCACATTAACAGAAACAGTGAAGTTACAAAAATGGGAGGATAATGAATGTAAGAAGATTTATACCGTGCAACATAGCCCAAGGGCATCAAGGCGCCAGGCAAGTCTTAAGGACTGCAATTCTCACCAGTGCACAATTACGGATAGGCCTCATCAAAGAACCACGTTTTTAATGCTTTACGGAAGAGCATAGTAGAGGGTTGCCCAGCAAGTTCGGAGGGAAGCGAGTTCCACAGCCTAGGGGCTAAGGTTGAAAAGGCTCTACCTCCCCATGTCGCTTTTGTAAATCTGGGAACCATGAGAAGGTTTTTATTGGATGAGCGGAGAACTCTGCTGGGGGTATAGGAGTGGAGGAGGGACCTGATACCCTCTGGGCCAGTACCGTACACAGCCCCATGAGCAGGGCAAAGGATCTTAAAAGAGGTCCTAGACTGGATGGGCAGCCAATGCAGGTTTCCTCTAGCCAATGAAGCTGAAGAAAGCCTGGGAAGATTGAGAACCATCTTAGCCGCTGCATTCTGTACTATCTGCAAGCGGTGGATATGGCTCTTATTAATACCCACATACACTGCATTGCAGTAGTCCAGTCTTGAAGAGACAAGTGCCACAGAGGCTTGCTTCCGGGCATCGAGGGAGAGATAGTGACAGATCTTTCTAAGGATCCGGATGATACCTGCTACAGGTGGAAACAGTCCTGCTGACCTGACGGTCAAAAGAAAGTGAGGTATCTATCAGAACCCCCAGATTTTTGGCAAATTGAGAGGGAGTAGGACAGTCCCCAAGGGAGGCAGGCCACCAGTCACTTGACCAGATGTCCTGGTTGTCCCCAAAGATCAGAACCTCTGTCTTCTCCCCATTCAACTTCAAGAAGTTCTGGATCATCCATTGTGAAACCGCCTCCATACAGTTCCTGAAGTTCAGGGCAGAATCACTCACAGATTGTGTTAGAGAGACCATAATTTGGGTGTCGTCGGCATACGACAACACCTCCAGCCCAAAAGATCTCACCACCCTGGCCAGTGGGGCCACATAGATATTAAAAAGGGTAGGGCTCAACGAGGAGCCCTGGGGGACCCCACACTGTACAGGTTTAGGGGAAGAGAGGAAACCACCCAGCTTCACCCTTTGTTCTCTTTGATTGAGAAAAGAGCCCAGGAGGCTCAGAGCCAGACCTCCGACTCCTATCTCCCTAAGCCGAGTGACCAGGATGGAGGGAGATAGGGTATCGAAGGCCGCTGTAAGCGGCTTTCAGGGCACACCACTCCACCGAATCAGCCCTCCTTTTTACCACCGAAACCATTCGAGCTGCATTGGATCAGGGCAAGAAGGCGGTCCTGATCCTTTTAGATCTCTCTGCAGCATTCGACACGGTATCCCATGGTATCCTTTTACATCGCCTAGCAAATGCGGGCATAGCAGGAACCGTTTTCGAGTGGTTCAGAAGTTTCCTAGCACACAGACATCAGGTCACTATGCTGGGTCAATTCAGATCCGAGGAGAAAATGCTGACAACAGGGGTTCCGCAGGGCTCAAGTTTGAGCCCCACATTATTCAACCTTTATATGGTTCCCTTGATCAAACTAATCTCCTCCTTTGGGATTGACTCGATTGCATACACCGACGATGCTCAGTTGGTTCTAACATTGGACAAAGATGCTTCAAATGCCGAAAGCACTCTGAAAGAATGCCTCTCGGCAGTATTTACATGGATGACTAGCAATCATCTAAAATGTAATTCTGCCAAAACAGAAATAATACCTTTCGGCCCCAACAATTGTTTTTCTCCTCAGTCCTGGTGGCCCAAGGAAGCAGAGGCGCCACGTAATACTGTCAATACAGTCAGAAATCTGGGGGTTAAATTCGACAATACTTTGTCTTTTAACCAACAAACCAGAGAAGTAGCTGGAAACTGTTTCAACATCATCAGAGGTTTGAGAACATTCTTTAAGTTATTCCCTCTGAGTGCCAGACGGACGGTTGCATTGGCATTGATTACATCCAGATTGGACTACTGCAACAGTCTGTATGCAGGGCTAAATAGATCTGCCCTGCATGGACTTCAGATGGTGCAGCATGCCGCGGCTAGATTTGTCTTAGGCTGGACAAGAACATCTTAAGCCTCGGCCGCGCTAGACGCACTGCACTGGCTCCCGATACCAAAGCGTATTTTGTTTAAAGTCCTGATAATCTCCTTTAAAGCTTGCCACCACCAAGGACCAGCCTATCTACAAAAACATTTTAAACAATACCATCCAGTACGCGACCTAAGATCATCCTCAGCAAATTTGCTTACCGTCCCCAAGTTCAGGCTGATGACAAAGGGAGGAAAATCCCTATCTGTGATTGGCACTAAAGCATGGAATAAATTACCTCAATCCCTCCGTGCAGCAAACACAGAACTAACTTTCAGGAAACAACTTAAAACATGGATCTATTCACTGCCGGATACAGTATGCAAAACCTCAATATGATCCTCCTCCTGCCTCTCGAACAATCTAGATACGGCTATCTGCTAGATACAGGAAGTCTCAGCGCCAAGATACTCCTCGGAGTGGTAGTGCGCGTTACAAGAACTCTATCACATCACATCACATCTGTAAGGTCCAACAGGACCAGAAGGGTGGTGTGGCCCTTATCGACTTTCGAGCGGATGTTATTAATGACCACAGTAAGGGCAGATTCAGTACTGTGGGATCTTCTGAAGCCATGTTGTGACACATCTAATAGAGTGGAATCATCCAAGAAAGAGATAAGGTGGCTATTGAGATGTAGCTCAAGGATTTTTGCAGGGGCAGGTAAAAGAGAGATTGACCTAAAAATTTTCAAAACCCATGGATCCAAAGTAGCCTTCTTCAGGAGGGGTTTGACAACCGCCATCTTCCATGAGAGAGGGAAGATTCCCTCCGTAATCGCAGAATTCATCACCTCCAGAAGGGGAGGAATAACTACTTCCCTACAAGCCTTCAGGACCTTAAGCGGACAGGGGTCCAGGGGGGAGCCAGATTTGATGTAGTCAAGAAGCTGGTTAATCCGTTCAGGGGTGAGAAGAGGGAAATTCAGGAGACTGGCAGAAGGCCAATCCGCCTGGCACTCTATAGTAAGGAGGGCAGAGCCGGGAGAGAACCCAGCTCCAAGTTGAGAGATTCAAGAGTGTCATAGATACCTGCAATTTTAGAATGGAAAAATTAGGAAATGCTATCACACAACTCCTGAGTTTCCACTATGGGGTCAGCTGCCTGAGGGGCGGAAAGGGAGTCTATAATCTTAAAAAGATCTCGAGGTGAGTTAAGGGAGGCAGTCAAATTAGCAAAATGGGCCCTCTTTCCCTCAATAATAGCTAATTTGTATTCTTTTAGGAGAAGTTTGTGTTGTTCCTTCTCCTTGGGGTCAAGGCGAGTCCGCCAGAGCCTCTCCTGTTTTTGACATCCCTGCCTCAGCAGCCTGAGTCTATCTGAAAACCAGGGGGCCGAGGGGCTCTTCCTGGCAGAATAGTGCAACTTGGCTGGGGCCAGAATGTCCAAAGCCCCAGAGATGGTGTTTGACAATTCAAGAGCGGCGGAATTGGTATCCCTCATTTTAGTGGATCTTAGTCTATTCATAACTGGGAAGAGTGTTTCATTATTAATCACCTTAAGATTTCTTCTGAGTTCCCATTTCCTAGTGTCTGAGAGGGAAGGGGATGGTATTTAAACTCCAAAGGGACAGCCATATGGTCAGACCATGCCAGCGGGATAGGGGTGCCCGCCTTAAGTCTAGAGTCATTGGAGAAAACTACGTCAAGCGTGTGGCCCGCTAGATGGGTAGGGCTAGCCACAAGCTGTATAAGGCCACATGAGTCGAGAGAATCCACCAAGGAGAGGGTGTCTCTAGAACTCATGTTTTCCAGATGGAAGGAAGGAGAGAGGTGGCGAGACAGAGAAAATAAAAAAAGAAATATAATCAGGCAGAATAAAGTAAGTTGGGACAAGAAATGAAGGAAGAAAAGTGGGAAGCTAAGAAGAAAGGAAGAAAGGCAGGAACAGAAAGGAAATGAGGAATAGTGGAAGGATAGAAAAAATAAGGGCAGAGAGGATGAACAAAGAAAATAGAATTAATGAAACAGAATTACAAGAAAGGAAACAAAAAATCAGAAAGGGATAAATAAAAAGGAAGAAAACAACACAGGGAAGAAAAATGAAGCGGGGTAAAAAGAAAAAACTGTAAGAAGAAATAAAAAAGAAATGGAGAAGAAAGCAAACACAAAGAAAGAAAAAAGTTGGAGAAATGAGAGAAAGTGAACAAAAGAAAGTCAGAAAATGGAAACATTGTAGCAAAGAACAATTAAGTGGAAATTAATTAAAGTAATAGATTAAAGAAACAGTAAAAGAAGAGAGAAAAGGTAGGGGAAAGAGATGAAGAAGTGAAATGAACTAGAAAGAAATGAGAAAGAAACAGAAGGCACAAATTATAGTACCAGCAAAAAAATGTGGGAGACTGGATAACTAAAAAAGAAAGAAAAGTTAGGAAAGACACTAAGAAGTGAAGAAAGAAATACAGAGAGAAATAAAGGCTAAAACGAAAAGGGGGAAATCAACAGAAAGAAGGAAAGAATGGAAAGACAGAATGAAGTCCAGGAAGAAAAGAGAAAGAGAACAAGAGGGAGGAAAAGGGAAAGGAAGTTTTAGAAACATGAAATACCAATAGAACTTGGAAAAGGAAAACCGTGTTGGAAAACATATCTAAAGAAGGAAGACCATTAACATAATAAAAAAAAAGAAATAGGACACAAAGACAGACAAGGACAGCAAAAACAATGAATTGATACACAAGTATGGCAGAAAATGAAGACTGAAATTTAAGAGGGACAGAGAAAGAGGTTAGAGAAAAATGATAAATATAGTGCTTTAGGCAGAAGTGAAACTGAAAAATTGAGGTTTGAGGAACTGAAGAATGGAGGCAATCAAATGAGAGACAAGTAGTGTTGAGAAAGGAATGAGGAGACCAAGGTGACACTGACTTTTGCTAAGATTGTGGTGGGTGATTCAGGCACCATGGTGGCCCTCGCATATGGTGCGCCTGGGCCATACTGTGGCCATTTTTATTATCATTAATACTGCCCTCTCTACATACTATGGATAATGTAGACATTACGATAACCATAGAATAAGTTGGCCCTCCTTGGCATAATGTGGGTTTTAAAAATACTTTACAAGTACTGGCACACTGTTTTAGCACATTGTGGTCCTGGGATATTTTGGGCTTTGTAGACATCAAGGTGGCTGTGCACTGTTCATTCTTAACATATTGCAAGTAACATTAGTATTATTGTATTATTGTGGTCTTTGTTGTGGCCACTTAAGGAATAGTGCTTCATTCCTTGGCATACTATAGAAACCCATGGCTTCCATGGCTATATTTCCTAACATAGGTGGGCTTTTATGAAGTGGGTGGTTTTCCCATGCAGCAAACAACAAGGTGTAGAAAGGAATAATTAAATTAAACTAAGCCACTAGCGATTTCTCAAATTCTCAATTCAGAAATAGTTTTTGACCACTAAGGTCCAAGTTGCTTGTGTTCCCATTCAGAATGGACCAGGTCTGGTAGTTTGGGCTAGACTTTCATATCAGGATAAGGCAAAGACCGCTCAGCGTGTGGCTGGTTCCTGTCATAGGTGGCATATTAGGTCATGCTAAAATCATTTACCAAAAGATTCCTGAACCATCTGGATTAAAGAACAAATTAACCTTTATTCGACCATCATATAGTATGCCGAAAGAAATAGTGGCATATGAACAGGCAGTTCTGTCATTCATTACAAAACTGGCCAAGCAAAAAACTTTCTTTAAAAGAAACATCACCCGGCATCAAGAAGCAGCACTGAGGGATCTACGGAATGACAACTCAATAGTTGTGAAGCCCACATATGAAGGGGGAACCCTTGTCCTATGTTTAAAAGATAAATATTGTGCAGAAGCTAACAGCCAAATACTCAACGAAGAATGGTACATACAATAATTGGAAGACCTCACAAAAGAGATACAGAGTGAAATAAACAGCAAAATCAGTTGGTGTCTAGAAGAAGGCATCATTGGTCCAAAGGAATTTGAATTTTTAAACAAAAAACATCCGAGAATTCCACTAATTTATTTTCTCCCGAAAATATATAAAGATCTGATACAACCACCCGGGAGGCCAGTCGTATCTGGATGCAATTCGGTACTGGAACCAATAGCGAAATACGTTAATGTCTTCCTCAAACCTTTCCTAGACACAGTACCATCGTATCTTAGAGATACAACAGACTTTATCACTAAGATTGAAGGTCATCCGTTTGACTGTCACCAACAATGGATGGTTTCATTTGACTTCAACTCCCTATACACCCAGATCCCCCAAGATGAAGGCCTGGAGTCTCTGGAAGTTTTTCTTGAAACAAGACCAAAACCTCAAATGGTTCCGACAGACTTTATCCTGGACCGGGCTAGAATTGCCTTAAAAAAGAACTATTTCAGGTTCAAAGACACGTTGTGCATGCAAGTCAAAGTTACTGCCACGGGGTGTCCTTACGCCCCAGAAATGGAGGTACTTTTCATGGCCTTATATGAGTAACGATTCATTTTTAACAATAATACATACAGTAGTAACATCCAAACATGGTACTGCTACATTGACGACGTGTGGTGTTTGTGGCAAGGCACAGATGACCTATTGCAGTCCTTCTTTGAATGGCTCAACAGTAGACATGCAGAGATTAAATTTAGCATGACAAAGAACCAGACTCGTCTAACTTTTCTTGACGTGGAGGTGTTTGCACAAGACCATAAGCTAATTACAACTTTACACCGCAAGTCCACAGACAAAAACACTATTCTACACTACTACAGATTTCACCCATGAAGTCTTAAAGATAATCTACCCTACAGCCAACTGTTAGGAATCAGACGCAATTGCGCTCGCAAAGAAGACTTCGTTGTTCAGGCAAACATCTTATGCGAACAGCTAAAGGAAAGAGGGTACCCGAGGAAAATGCTAAAGCACGCAACGAAGAGAGCGTGGTACACACCAAGAGAAGAGTTACGGACTAAGAAGAATAAAAAATCATTGGAAAGATTGGTTTGTGTTTCCACGTTTGGCCCACATACTCACAAATTCCGGAAAATGATCTTAAATAAATGGCATCTGCTAACTAACCTTGCATGCACCATGGAAAGACCACTTTTCGCTATGAAAAAGAACAAAAGCATCGGCCAACTAATCATATGTGCAGACCTCAGGAACAGTAAAATCACCGCGGATTTAAGATCTTTACCGAATTTGACCCCGGTAGAGGGACACCACAAATGTGGCACCTGTTCAGCCTGCAACAACACAGCAGAGGGTAGTGAATCCACACACAACTCCATCAAATGGGTACACAAAGAATTTTCATACTGCAAAACTAAAAACGTTGTGTACGCCATTAAATGTCCTTGCCCGAAGCTGTACATTGGTAAAACCACACAACAAATCAACCAGAGGATCGTCCAACATAGATCACGGATTAAGCAAAATGTTCTATCAGTACCAATGGTACCACATTTCGTTGAAAAACATCATTCCGAAAAAGAATTCACTTGGACAGTCATTTCAGGAATCAAAGCACCACCTAGAGGTGGCGATGTTGAGACACTATTGCAAAAAAGAGAAGCATATTTAATTATGAAATATAATTGTGTGGCAAATGGTTTAAATGAGATGACAGAACTACAGCAGAGTTTGCGCTGGATCCCGGGGAAAGAATCTTTTTGCACTGCACTGAAGAATGCAGGGGCATATTATCAAGGACGGGCGATACATTATCGCCGCTTTTATCGGCAGGAAACTGCCGATAAAGCGGCGATAATGGGCTTGATAATATGTTCTATGAATTCCTATCGAAGCCCATGTTAGATGTGAAGACATCTAACATGGGCTTCGATAGGAATTCATAGAACATATTATCAAGCCCATTATCGCCGCTTTATCGGCAGTTTCCTGCCGATAAAAGCGGCGATAATGTATCGCCCGTCCTTGATAATATGCCCCGCAATTTCTTCAATTTTAGCAAATCAAGAATAGATTGGGTATTTACACACATTATGTGTTCATAAAAACGCACAAAAATTGCAACATTGTAGCTAATTGTTCTTGAACGAGGCCCCAAGTGCACAATAATGCATGGGCGCTGTGTCCCCGCTAAGGAATAACATTGCCACACTGTAGAATGCCTCCTTTCTAACTTTAACAAACCATGAATAAGGTTGGATATTAACAGATATGAAATGTTTACAAGAATGCACTAGACTGTTATTATTGTAGATATTGGTCATTAAATGAACCTCCGAGTGTCCAACAATGCAAGGCTATGTTCTCAAAACAGTCTGTAACTACAAATCCCAGAATCCACCTAATAAGAAACGTAATGTAGTTCATGTGCAACAGGATATAGAACGAGCTGATGCTCGTGACCGCTTCTTGCTTAGTTTCTCGGCGAGAATACACTTCAGCCTCAAAAGATAGCTTCAAAGTAAGTAAATGGCCTTGTTATTCGAACCACTAATAGTCAAGGTTATCTATTTCATTTCAGATACACAGCGCATCCGGTCGAAAGTTGTTTTAACTAGAATTAACCCTTCTGCATTCTAGGGCTAGTACAACATAAGTGGAATGTTAACAGAAATTTGATTTAATGAGACAAGCAGTAACAGCAGCATACTGACTGAAAGTGCCCTGTTCTCTTTAGGTCCTTGTTGGACCTGGGGGTCTTCAAGTCACATAGGGTAGCTTGGCACTAAATGGGAAGGCGTTATTCAAAGGCACATGTGTTAAGTTTACGTCACACCCTGTAGTAACTCAACGTCCCATCCACTCAAAAACAACACCACACCAATTTTTAGGAAAATACGGATTGCTTTATAAAATAATCTTTAGTAGTTTCTTTTTACGTCTAGCACAGTCTTCCTCTAATACAGTACATTTCTCTGTTGTCAAAGTAGGGGCTAAGCACAATTACATACAGCAGCAATAAATCTTTTCTCCCTTCTTCAATTCAGTAACACTAGGATAGTACTTGCAACTTGAGCATTGAGTATAGCTTATACAGCTTCATTTAGGATCCACAGAATAAGTTCACTCCCCGGTGTGACAGGTACAAAGACAGCAGTAAAAGTTACATTTATCTTATACCCAATTTCGTTGTTCTCGAGTCCCAAGGGGATGTTTGTCCCTCACAGAATCAGTTTCAGGCTCTAGAACCTTGATTAAGAGGAGTCGCCCTACTCATCTGCTCCCCTCTTAATTTCCATACAGCCCTTTGGCCTCAATTCTCATGTACAGTGCATCATTTCCGTCAATTAACCCTCCGTTTTCGTTATACTGCCATCTACCCTTCCCACAGTGTAACGCTCTCCTCCAGGAAGACTCCCCTAGAAGAAACAACAGGTTATTCAAAGTGTCACTCACTCGTGGCTCCGGGTAGTCTATTTGCCAACACAGTCTGAAGAGGAGTTGCCCCAAACCTGCTGCTGTCCGTCTGGCCCTTTTCTTGTCTACTGACAGCCTGCCCGGCAGTCTCTGCAGACAGGTTCAGTGGCTCTCCCCTCCCTCCGTTCAACACCAAAGCCCTCTCAGGTTCAGGGGCTCCTCTTCCCCCCTCACGGTCTTACCGCATAGATGATGATCTCGTCCGTTTACCACTCGCTCCAGCTGGAGCCTCGATGTCCCTGAGATCCCGGCTCTGGTATAATTCCGACCCCCGCGCTGCACGATGCAAAGCAGCTTGCGGGGTCGGAGCTCCGCCGCGACTTCCCCGGCGTTCCTCTCAACTCCAAGTCCCGCCCTCCTCTCGTCCGTCAGAGGGGGAGGAACTGCGCAGGCCGACCTCCTTCGGCTCTCGTCACCCGTCTTCCGGGTGCTCGCTCGCCTGCATCCGCTGTTCTCCTTAACGCTGGCCACTCGCTCACTGCCCCGCTGACCCCAGATAAGCGGCCCAGCTAACTTCTCACCACAGGGGCCCAGGGAATCAGTGACTGTAGTTCGATGACGGCGTGATCTCCCGCCAAACACTACCGGGTAGGTTTTAGCTTCATTCGGCTAATACTTCTCTCATGGAAGGGGCGAGGAAGGGTTTAACCCCACGACTTTTAAGTCAACAGTTCAGGTGGGGACACTCCAGAGGAGGAGAGAGCGAAGACGGAACAATCCCCTAGTTATTCAGGACTTGTTCCAACCGACTTTCCTAGCCAATTTACGACGTTCTCATAAAGGAAGGTTGATGGCTTCAGAAGTCTATAAGTAAAGTGGAGCTGTCAGGGCTCACTCAGTAGGCAGGGGGCTACATCAACAAGGTAGGGCTGCTGAACAAAAGGTCAGACTCTCTCCTAATGGTGCGCTTGCCTCCCCACTCTAACGCTTCACTCCTCACTAGGCTCTCCCTGGCTCTCTGGTCACTCCTCACCAACAGCATCTCAAAATGGCTGCCCAACATTCCGCCTTTTATAGGCTGACCCCAGAAGGTCCTGAAGGGTCCAGGGGGTTCTGGAACATTCCTATACTAACCTATAGGTCCAGTCCCTAAGGTGGCAGTTGTGGCAGTTGCTGTCCACCATTTTGTGGGTTGTGAATCTAGACAGGAAGGCGCCAAGGCCTCAAGAAAAGACTATGAGGGCAAGGAACACCTAACCCCTAGGCCAACACCTCAAAAATCTAGTGGACATAAAAAGAATGAAAGGTTATGAGGGGCAAAAAGGGGACAAAATAAAAAATTAATAGGAGGGGCTACCCAAAGGGCAGACAGGTCTAACACGCGTCCCCCCCAGCTGAAAGTGGGGAGAGCTACCCAACCCCTTGGGAGTCCTCATCACTAAGGCGGAAATACCTAGAGAGACCGTCTGCATTGGCGTGGTCCACTCCAGGCCGATGTTCCACCCGGAAGTCCCTGTAGGGAGATGGACCATCTCAACAGCTTGGGATTTTCCCCCTTCATTTGCATCAGCCAACAAAGAGGTCGGTGGTCAGTCTGAACCAGGAAGTGCGAGCCAAACAGGTATGGCCGCAACTTCTTCAGAGCCCATACCACCGCAAAAGCTTCCCGCTCAATTGCACTCCACTTCTGTTCCCGGGGAAGCAGTCTCCTGAACAGGAAGACTACAGGCTGATCCAGACCCTCTTCATTGAGTTGCGATAACACTGCCCCAATGCCATGCTCGGATGCGTCTGTCTGGACAATGAACTCCTTGGAGAAGTCTGGGGCCCTCAGGACCGGTGCTGCACACATTGCCTGTTTCAGTTTCACAAAGGCTTGCTGACAAGCCTCTGTCCAGACTACCCGTCGAGGTTGTTTCTTGGATGTGAGCTCCGTGAGGGGCGCTACAATAGTGCCATACCCCTTCACAAAGCGACGGTAGTAACCTGTGAGGCCCAGGAAGGCTCGGACCTCAGTCTGGGTCTTGGGGGGTTCCCAGGCCATGATCGCCTCAATCTTCGCCTGGAGGGGCTGCACTGTTCCCCTACCCACCAAGTGGCCTAGGTACACAACCGACCCCTGCCCAATCTGACATTTGCTGGCCTTGATTGTCAAGCCAGCCTGTTTCAGGGGCTGGAGAACAGCTTGCAAGTGACGCAAATGGTCCTCCCAACTGATGCTGAAGACGGCAATGTCAACCAGGTAAGCAGCGGAGAAAGCCTCCATTCCGGAAAGGACCTGGTTCACCAGCCGCTGAAAAGTGGCAGGGGCGTTCTTGAGCCCAAAGGGCATCACACAGAACTGGTAGTGTCCCTCAGGTGTGGAGAAAGCTGACCTTTCCTTTGCTCCATCTGTAAGGGAAATCTGCCAGTACCCTGAAGTAAGGTCAAAGGTACTCAGGTATTGGGCAGCTCCCAGCCGGTAAATCAATTCATCCGCCCTAGGGATCGGATGAGCATCAGTCTTGGTCACTGAGTTTAGTCCCCGGTAATCCACACAGAACCTTAGTTCTGGAGTGGTGCCTGGTGGAGCAGCTTTTGGTACCAAAACCACCGAACTGGACCAGGGGCTACTGGAAGGTTCAATGACTCCTAGCTCCAGCATCTTGGTAACCTCACCGTGGATGCTGGCCTTCACCTTGTCTGACAGCCGGTAGGTCTTTGACTTCACTGGTGGGCTGTCTCCTGTGTCCACATCATGGGTGCACAGGTGGGTCCTTCCCGGGACAAGGGAGAACAACGTGGAGTACTGCTCCAATATCTGGCGGCAGTCCTCCCGCTGCTCAGGGGTTAGGGATGCGGAGAGAATCACTCCCTCCACCGACCCATCCTTTTCCTGAGACGAAAAAAGGTCAGGGAGAGGTTAGCTTTCCGCTTCCTCTCCTCCATCAGTCACCATCATCAAGATAACCTCGGGCCTCTCATGGTGAGGTTTGAGGCGGTTAGCATGCAACACCCGTAGGGGCTGTCGAGGTAGGTGGCCTTACCCTTCTTCTCTAACACCTCAAAGGGGCCTGTCCAGCGATCCTGAAGAGCGCTTAACTCTCCAGGTTCCATCACCCACACTTTCTGGCCAGGCTCCAACTCCACAGGGTGAGCATTGTGGTCATACCACTCTTTCATCACTGCTTGGCTGGCTTCCAAGTTGTCAGAAGCTTGCTTCCACATCTTTGCCATTTGGCTCCGGAAGGCCAGCATATAACTCACCACAACCCGGGGAGGCTTTCTGGGAGACTTTTCCCATCCGTCCTTCACCAGGCTGAGAGGTCCACGCACAGGGTGCCCATACAGAAGCTCGAAGGGGCTGAAGCCCACTCCTTTCTGTGGCACTTCCCTGTAGGAAAATAGTAAACAGGGTAGGAGGACGTCCCATTTCCTCCGCAGGCTTTCAGGCAGACTTCTTATCATGCCTTTCAAGGTCTTGTTGAACCTTTCCACCAGACCATTGGCCTGGGGGTGATAAGGAGTGGTAAACCGGTAGGTAACTCCACACTCCTTCCACATAGCCTGCATATATGCTGACATGAAGTTGGTACCCTGTCGGACACAACCTCCTTGGGGAAACCCACTCGGGTAAAGATCCCCATCAGGGCCCTAGCCACTACAGGTGCAGTAACAATCCTCAGAGGAATTGCCTCTGGGTACCGCGTGGCGTGGTCCACCAGAACCAGGATAAACCTGTGACCAGCTGTAGTTGGTGGATCCAATGGCCCCACAATGTCGATGCCCACCCTTTCGAAGGGGGTGCTAACGACAGGAAGTGGTTCCAGGGGAGCTTTCAGCTTCACACCTGTCTTCCCACTGGCTTGGCAGGATACGCACGTCCGACAGTATGTGTCAGATGCCACTTTCATCTGAGGCCAGTAAAAGTGGGGGACAAGCCGGGCAAAGGTCTTGTCCTGACCTAAGTGTCCTGCCAAGGGAATCTCATGAGCCAATTCCAACAGAAAGGCTCGGTATCGTTGAGGGACTACCAAGGCCCGTGATGAACCGGGTAAAGGTACCTTGGGTTCACTGTAGAGGAGTCCGTCCTCCCAGTAAATGTGGTAATGCCCTGCAACATTCCCTGCTGCCTGGGCTTCGGCCTGTCGCCTCAGTCCCTCAAGGGTAGGGCACTCCTTCTGGCCCTTACAGAACTCCTCCCTGGTAGGCCCTCCCTCCACATGCCACTCAGCAGGGATGGGTAGGTCCTCCAGGGAGACTACTTCCCCCTCCACGGACTCCTGGCCCACCACCGCAGGTGGCCGATCTGTCTCATGGGCCGTGGAAGCCGAAGAAGGCTTCTCCTGTCTTCGGGTCTTTCCCTTTTTGGCAGCGGGCTGGGCCATTGTTCCAGGCTCCAGCCCAGACGAACTCCCTCTCTGGGCAGTCGCAGACCTGGTGCTTGCACAGGCCCAGTCAGGTGTACCCAGCATCTCCGAATGAGTCCGGTATTCCACCTCTCTCCAAGCATTGTGCTCCATGTCATTTCCTAGCAGACAATCGACTGGCACGGCAGGGCTTACGGCAACTCGAAGTGAACATGCAACCCCTTCCCACTCAAAGGGAACCTCGGCCACAGGGTAGTAGCCCAATCTGCCGTCAGCCATCGCGGCGGGGTGGAGTACATGGGGAATCACCTGCTCTGGAGACACCAGTTGACTCCTTACCATAGTCATACTGGCTCCTGTGTCTCTCTAAGCCTCCCCTCTTTGGCCATTGATGGTGACCCATTGCTCATACTTTACAGTATTTGAGGGCACCTGGATATTAGGAACCATCTCCCGATCTCCCAGGTACACTAAGGTGACACCCGCCCACTCACCCCCCCTTATTTAAGGGCAACTCCTCCCCGAGCACTACACTAGCTACTCCTGGGGCTTTTCCTCCAGTGGGAGGGGGTGGTCTCTTTGGGCACTTGACATCTCCCTTATAATGTCCAACACCACCACACTCAAAGCAGTGGACAACCCTTGGCTGCTGACTTTGGCCAGGATGAGGGTTTCTGGGCGGGTTAGCCTTAGGGGTGAATCCGGTTCCCTTACTCTGGAAACTATTTTGGGGACCTTTAGAGAACTCCCGCTTTTTATCTCCCCCTCCTTCTTCTGGGGGGCGCCCTGTCCGGCTCTATGGGAATCCCCTCCAGACCCCTTTGAGGACACCCGGGTACTGGCCCAGATGTCCGCCTCCTCTGCAAGCTTTCTGGGGTTGGTCAGCTTGCTGTCCACCAGGTGTTGACGCAGCTCGGGAAAACATTTCTCGAGTAGGTGCTCTTTGAGAAATAGGTCGTACAACCCCTCATAGTCCTTCACCTCGCTGCCTTGTATCCAACCCTCTAGTGCCTTCCTTGCATAGTCCAAGAAATCCACCCAATTTTGCTTGCCTAATTTGTGACTTCCCCTGAACTTTTGCCTGTACTTCTCTGGGGTCAGTCCAAACTTTTTGATCAGCGCCACTTTCATGGTGGGGTAGTGGGTCTGCTCATCCTGCTCTAGGGCCAATAGTGTATTCCGTCCAGTAGGAGGCATGTATTTGTATAAACTACCCCCCAGTGTTTTTCCTGGATCCCATGGGCTCTTAAGGAGACCTCATAGGCAGCCAGCCACTTGGCGATGTCATCCCCTGAGCTGTAACTGGCAACTATATCTTTAGGTAGGTAGGGTCTGGATTCCCTGGTCAGTTCTTTGGTTTCGCTGCCACCATTTGCAGAATTAGAGGGTCCTATCTTTAGGGCCTTGAGTTCTAGCTCCCTCAGTTTAAACTTGTGAGCCATCCTCTGTTCCTCTTTCTCCTTTTCCATCTTGGCTAACTCCCACTTCAACTGTCTCTCCTCTCTCCTATCTGCTAGTTCAGCTTCAGTTAAGCTTCTCGCGGAGACACTGCTGCCCTCTCTTGAGAGTGTTCTGGGACCTGTCAACAAGTTTCCCCTCTCAGATTGATACAACTCATCTATCCCGATGACCGCGTCCCGCTCCCCCTCTTCCTCCTCCTTCCCCTCTGGGTGCGCTGCCACCCATGCCCTCAAACTGGTTTGGAGTTCCCCCTTCTTGGCACCACGCTTAAAAAAAACTCCCATCTTCTGACAAAAGTCTCTAAGCTGGGCTGTAGTATAGGTCTCCAGTTCCTCCAGAGCAAATTCCATTTTGCTTATGAGATATGTAGGGACAACCACTCGGGAAGAATTGGTTCAAAAGGGACAAATTGAAGCTACCTCCACCCACCACCAGGAGTAAATTTAGAAAAAGCAAAAGAAGTAATTGGGAAGTCCGCCAGGAGAAAACTCCAGGTGTAGGCCTGTGGATTACACTTAGTTACTGCAGAGTAGACGCAAACACAGTTCTCATACCACCGCTAGACACCAATTATGTTGGACCTGGGGGTCTCCAAGTCACATAGGGTAGCTTGGCACTAAATGGGAAGGCGTTATTCAAAGGCACATGTGTTAAGTTTACGTCACACCCTGTAGTAACTCAACGTCCCATCCACTCAAAAACAACACCACACCAATTTTTTGGGAAAATACGGATTGCTTTATAAAATAATCTTTAGTAGTTTCTTTTTACGTCTAGCACAGTCTTCCTCTAATACAGTACATTTCTCTGTTGTCAAAGTAGGGGCTAAGCACAATTACATACAGCAGCATTAAATCTTTTCTCCCTTCTTCAATTCAGTAACACTAGGATAGTACTTGCAACTTGAGCATTGAGTATAGCTTCTACAGCTTCATTTAGGATCCACAGAATAAGTTCACTCCCCCGTGTCACAGGTACAAAGACAGGCAGTAAAAGTTACATTTATCTTATACCCAATTTCATTGTTCTCGAGTCCCAAGGGGATGTTTGTCCCTCACAGAATCAGTTTCAGGCTCTAGAACCTTGATTAAGAGGAGTCGCCCTTCTCATCTGCTCGTCTTTTAATTTCCATACAGCCCTTTGGGCTCAATTCTCATGTATAGTGCATCATTTCCGTCAATTAACCCTCTGTTTTCGTTATACTGCCATCTACCCTTCCCACAGTGTAACGCTCTCCTGCAGGAAGACTCCCCTAGAGGAAACAACAGGTTATTCAAAGTGTCACTCACTCGTGGGGTCCGGGTAGTCTATTTGCCAACACAGTCTGAAGAGGAGTTGCCCCAAACCTGCTGCTGTCCGTCTGGCCCTTTTCTTGTCTACTGACAGCCTGCCCGGCAGTCTCTGCAGACGGGTTCAGTGGCTCTCCCCTCCCTCCGTTCAACACCAAAGCCCTCTCAGGTTCAGGGGCTCCGCTTCCCCCCTCACGGTCTTACCGCGTAGATGATGATCTCGTCCGTTTACCACTCGCTCCAGCTGGAGCCTCGATGTCCCTGAGATCCCGGCTCTGGTATAATTCCGACCCCCGCGCTGCACGATGCAAAGCAGCTTGCAGGGTCGGAGCTCCGCCGCGACTTCCCTGGCGTTCCTCTCAACTCCAAGTCCCGCCCTCCTCTCGTCCGTCAGAGGGGGAGGAACTGCGCAGGCCGGCCTCCTTTGGCTCTCGTCACCCGTCTTCCGGGTGCTCGCTCGCCTGCATCCGCTGTTCTCCTTAACGCTGGCCACTCGCTCACTGCCCCGCTGACCCCAGATAACTTCTCACCACAGGGGCCCAGGGAATCAGGGGCTGTAGTTCGATGACGGCGTGATCTCCCGTCAAACACTACCGGGTAGGTTTTAGCTTCATTCGGCTAATACTTCTCTCATGGAATTGGCGAGGAAGGGTTTAACCCCACGACTTTTAAGTCAACAGTTCAGGTGGGGACACTCCAGAGGAGGAGAGAGCGAAGACAGAACAATCCCCTAGTTATTCAGGACTTGTTCCAACCGACTTTCCTAGCCAATTAACGACGTTCTCATAAAGGAAGGTTGATGGCTTCAGAAGTCTATAAGTAAAGTGGAGCTGTCAGGGCTCAGTCAGTAGGCAGGGGGCTACATCAACAAGGTAGGGCTGCTGAACAAAAGGTCAGACTCTCTCCTAATGGTGCGCTTGCCTCCCCACTCTAACGCTTCACTCCTCACTAGGCTCTCCCTGGCTCTCCGGTCACTCCTCACCAACAGCATCTCAAAATGGCTGCCCAACATTCCGCCTTTTATAGGCTGACCCCAGAAGGTCCAGAAGGGTCCAGGGGGTTCTGGAACATTCCTATACTAACCTATGGGTCCAGTCCCTAAGGTGGCAGTTGTGGCAGTTGCTGTCCACCATTTTGTGGGTTGTGAATCTAGACAGGAAGGCGTCAAGGCCTCAAGAAAAGACTATGAGGGCAAGTAACACCTAACCCCTAGGCCAACACCTCAAAAATCTAGTGGACATAAAAAGAATGAAAGGTTATGAGGGGCAAAAAGGGGACAAAGTAAATAATTAATAGGAGGGGCTACCCAAAGGGCAGACAGGTCTAACACGCGTCCCCCCCAGCTGAAAGTGGGGAGAGCTACCCAACCCCTTGGGAGTCCTCATACCTAAGGCAGAAATACCTAGAGAGACCGTCTGCATTGGCGTGGTCCACTCCAGGCCGATGTTCCACCCGGAAGTCCATTCCCTGTAGGGAGATGGACCATTTCAACAGCTTGGGATTTTCCCCCTTCATTTGCATCAGCCAACAAAGAGGTTGGTGGTCAGTCTGAACCAGGAAGTGCGAGCCAAACAGGTATGGCCGCAACTTCTTCAGAGCCCATACCACCGCTAAAGCTTCCCACTCAATTGCACTCCACTTCTGTTCCCGGGGAAGCAGTCTCCTGAACAGGAAGGCTACAGGCTGATCCAGACCCTCTTCATTGAGTTGCGATAACACTGCCCCAATGCCATGCTCGGATGCGTCTGTCTGGACAATGAACTCCTTGGAGAAGTCTGGGGCCCTCAGGACCGGTGCTGCACACATTGCCTGTTTCAGTTTCACAAAGGCTTGCTGACAAGCCTCTGTCCAGACTACCCGTCGAGGTTGTTTCTTGGATGTGAGCTCCGTGAGGGGCGCTACAATAGTGCCATACCCCTTCACAAAGCGACGGTGGTAACCTGTGAGGCCCAGGAAGGCTCGGACCTCAGTCTGGGTCTTGGGGGGTTCCCAGGCCATGATCGCCTCAATCTTCGCCTGGAGGGGCTGCACTGTTCCCCTACCCACCAAGTGGCCTAGGTACACAACCGACCCCTGCCCAATCTGACATTTGCTGGCCTTGATTGTCAAGCCAGCCTGTTTCAGGGCCTGGAGAACAGCTTGCAAGTGACGCAAATGGTCCTCCCAACTGCTGCTGAAGACGGCAATGTCAACCAGGTAAGCAGCGGAGAAAGCCTCCATTCCGGAGAGGACCTGGTTCACCAGCCGCTGAAAAGTGTCAGGGGCGTTCTTGAGCCCAAAGGGCATCACACAGAACTGGTAGTGTCCCTCAGGTGTGGAGAAAGCTGACCTTTCCTTTGCTCCATCTGTAAGGGAAATCTGCCAGTACCCTGAAGTAAGGTCAAAGGTACTCAGGTATTGGGCAGCTCCTGCCGGTAAATCAATTCATCCGCCCTAGGGATCGGATGAGCATCAGTCTTGGTCACTGAGTTTAGTCCCCGGTAATCCACACAGAACCTTAGTTCTGGAGTGGTGCCTGGTGGAGCAGCTTTTGGTACCAAAACCACCGAAATAGACCAGGGGTTACTGGAAGGTTCAATGACTCCTAGCTCCAGCATCTTGGTAACCTCGCCGTGGATGCTGGCCTTCACCTTGTCTGACAGCCGGTAGGTCTTTGACTTCACTGGTGGGCTGTCTCCTGTGTCCACATCATGGGTACACAGGTGGGTCCTTCCCGGGACAAGGAAGAACAACGTGGAGTACTGCTCCAATATCTGGCGGCAGTCCTCCCGCTGCTCAGGGGTGAGGGATGGGGAGAGAATCACTCCCTCCACCGACCCATCCTTTTCCTGAGACGAAAAAAGGTCAGGGAGAGGTTCGCTTTCCGCTTCCTCTCCTCCATCAATCACCATCATCAAGATGACCTCGGGCCTCTCATGGTGGGGTTTGAGGCGGTTAGCATGCAACACCCGTAGGGGCTGTCGAGGTAGGTGGCCTTACCCTTCTTCTCTAACACCTCAAAGGGGCCTGTCCAGCGATCCTGAAGAGCGCTTAACTCTCCAGGTTCCATCACCCACACTTTCTGGCCAGGCTCCAACTCCACAGTGTGAGCGTTGTGGTCATACCACTCTTTCATCACTGCTTGGCTGGCTTCCAAGTTGTCAGAAGCTTGCTTCCACAACTTTGCCATTTGGCTCCGGAAGGCCAGCATATAACTCACCACATCCCGGGGAGGCTTTCTGGGAGACTTTTCCCATCCGTCCTTCACCAGGCTGAGAGGTCCACGCACAGGGTGCCCATACAGAAGCTCGAAGGGGCTGAAGCCCACTCCTTTCTGTGGCACTTCCCTGTAGGAATATAGTAAACAGGGTAGGAGGACGTCCCTTTTCCTCCGCAGGCTCTCAGGCAGACTTCTTATCATGCCTTTCAAGGTCTTGTTGAACCTTTCCACCAGACCATTGGCCTGGGGGTGATAAGGAGTGGTAAACCGGTAGGTAACTCCACACTCCTTCCACATAGCCCGCATATATGCAGACATGAAGTTGGTCCCCCTGTCGGACACAACCTCCTTGGGGAAACCCACTCGGGTAAAGATCCCCATCAGGGCCCTAGCCACTACAGGTGCAGTAACAATCCTCAGAGGAATTGCCTCTGGGTACCGGGTGGCGTGGTCCACCAGAACCAGGATAAACCTGTGACCAGCTGTAGTTGGTGGATCCAATGGCCCCACAATGTCGATGCCCACCCTTTCAAAGGGGGTGCTAACGACAGGAAGTGATTCCAGGGGAGCTTTCAGCTTCACCCCTGTCTTCCCACTGGCTTGGCAGGATACGCACGTCCGACAGTATGTGTCAGATGCCACTTTCATCTGAGGCCAGTAAAAGTGGGGGACAAGCCGGGCAAAGGTCTTGTCCTGACCTAAGTGTCCTGCCAAGGGAATCTCATGAGCCAATTCCAACAGAAAGGCTCGGTATCGCTGAGGGACTACCAAGTCCCGTGATGAACCGGGTAAAGGTACCTTGGGTTCACTGTAGAGGAGTCCGTCCTCCCAGTAAATGTGGTAATGCCCTGCAACGTTCCCTGCTGCCTGGGCTTCGGCCTGTCGCCTCAGTCCCTCAAGGGTAGGGCACTCCTTCTAGCCCTTACAGAACTCCTCCCTGGTAGGCCCTCCCTCCACATGCCACTCAGCAGGGATGGGTAGGTCCTACAGGGAGAATACTTCCCCCTCCACGGACTCCTGGCCCACCACCGCAGGTGGCCGATCTGTCTCATAGGGCGTGGAAGCCGAAGCAGGCTTCTCCTGTCTTCGGGTCTTTCCCTTTTTGGCAGCGGGCTGGGCCATTGTTCCAGGCTCCAGCCCAGGCGAACTTCCTCTCTGGGCAGTCGCAGACCTGGTGCTTGCACAGGCCCAGTCAGGTGTACCCAGCATCTCCGAATAAGTCCGGTATTCCACCTCTCTCCAAGCATTGTGCTCCATGTCATTTCCTAGCAGACAATCGACTGGCACGGCAGGGCTTACGGCAACTCGAAGTGAACCTGCAACCCCTTCCCACTCAAAGGGAACCTCGGCCACAGCCCAATCTGCCGTCAGCCATCGCGGCGGGGTGGAGTACATGGGGAATCACTTGCTCTGGAGACACCAGTTGACTCCTTACCATAGTCATACTGGCTCCTGTGTCTCTCAGAGCCTCCCCTCTTTGGCCATTGATGGTGACCCATTGCCCATACTTTACAGTAGTTGAGGGCACCTGGATCTTAGGAACCATCTCCTGATCTCCCAGGTACACTAAGGTGACACCCGCCCACTCACCCCCCTTATTTAAGGGCAACTCCTCCCGAGCACTACACTAGCTACTCCTGGGGCTTTTCCTCCAGTGGGAGGGGGTGGTCTCTTTGGGCACTTGACATCTCCCTTATAATGTCCAACACCACCACACTCAAAGCAGTGGACAACCCTTGGCTGCTGACTTTGGCCAGGATGAGGGTTTCTGGGCGGGTTAGCCTTAGGGGTGAATCCTGTTCCCTTACTCTGGAAACCATTTTGGGGACCTTTAGAAAACTCCCGCTTTTTATCTCCCCCCTCCTTCTTCTGGGGGCGCCCTGTCCGGCTCTATGGGAATCCCCTCCAGTCCCCTTGGAGGACACCCGGGTACTGGCCCAGATGTCCGCCTCCTCTGCAAGCTTTCTGGGGTTGGTCAGCTTGGTGTCCACCAGGTGTTAGCTCGGGAAAACATTTCTCGAGTAGGTGCTCTTTGAGAAATAGGTCGTACAACCCCTCATAGTCCTTCACCTCGCTGCCTTGTATCCAACCCTCTAGTGCCTTCCTTGCATAGTCCAAGAAATCCACCCAATTTTGTGTGCCTAATTCGTGACTTCCCCTGAACTTTTGCCTGTACTTCTCTGGGGTCAGTACAAACTTTTTGATCAGCTCCACTTTCATGGTGGGGTAGTGGGTCTGCTCATCCTGCTCTAGGGCCAATAGTGTATTCCGTCCAGTAGGAGGCATGTATTTGTATAAACAAACCCCCCCAGTGTTTTTCCTGGATACCATGGGCTCTTAAGGAGACCTCATAGGCAGCCAGCCACTTGGCGATGTCATCCCCTGAGCTGTAACTGGCAACTATATCTTTAGGTAGGTAGGATCTGGATTCCGTGGTCAGTTCTTTGGTTTCGCTGCCACCATTTGGAGAATTAGAGGGTCCTATCTGTAGGGCCTTGAGTTCTAGCTCCCTCAGTTTAAACTTGTGAGCCATCCTCTGTTCCTCTTTCTCCTTTTCCATCTTGGCTAACTCCCACTTCAACTGTCTCTCCTCCCTCCTATCTGCTAGTTCGGCTTCAGTTAAGCTTCTCGCGGAGACACTGCTGCCCTCTCTTGAGAGTGTTCTGGGACCTGTCAACAAGTTTCCCCTCTCAGATTCATACAACTCATCTATCCCGATGACCGCGTCCCGCTCCCCCTCTTCCTCCCGCTTCCCCTCTGGGTGCGTTGCCACCCATGCCCTCAAACTGGTTTGGAGTTCCCCCTTCTTGGCACCACGCTCAAAAAAAACTCCCATCTTCTGACAAAAGTCTCGGAGCTGGGCTGTAGTATAGGTCTCCAGTTCCTCCAGAGCAAATTCCATTTTGCTTATGAGATATGTAGGGACAACCACTCGGGAAGAATTGGTTCAAAAGGGACAAATTGAAGCTACCTCCACCCACCACCAGGAGTAAATTTAGAAAAAGCAAAAGAAGTAATTGGGAAGTCCGCCAGGAGAAAACTCCAGGTGTAGGCCTGTGGATTACACTTAGTTACTGCAGAGTAGATGCAAACACAGTTCTCATCCCACCGCTAGACACCAATTATGTTGGACCTGGGGGTCTCCAAGTCACATAGGGTAGCTTGGCACTAAATGGGAAGGCGTTATTCAAAGGCACATGTGTTAAGTTTACGTCACACCCTGTAGTAACTCAACGTCCCATCCACTCAAAAACAACACCACACCAATTTTTAAGAAAATACGGATTGCTTTATAAAATAATCTTTAGTAGTTTCTTTTTACTTCTAGCACAGTCTTCCTCTAATACAGTACATTTCTCTGTTGTCAAAGTAGGGGCTAAGCACAATTACATACAGCAGCATTAAATCTTTTCTCCCTTCTTCAATTCAGTAACACTAGAATAGTACTTGCAACTTGAGCATTGAGTATAGCTTCTATAGCTTCATTTAGGATCCACAGAATAAGTTCACTCCCCCGTGTGACAGGTACAAAGACAGCAGTAAAAGTTACATTTATCTTATACCCAATTTCGTTGTTCTCGAGTCCCAAGGGGATGTTTGTCCCTCACAGAATCAGTTTCAGGCTCTAGAACCTTGATTAAGAGGAGTCGCCCTTCTCATCTGCTCCCCTCTTAATTTCCATACAGCCCTTTGGCCTCAATTCTCATGTACAGTGCATCATTTCCGTCAATTAACCCTCTGTTTTCGTTATACTGCCATCTACCCTTCCCACAGTGTAACGCTCTCCTGCAGGAAGACTCCCCTAGAGGAAACAACAGGTTATTCAAAGTGTCACTCACTCGTGGCGTCCGGGTAGTCTATTTGCCAACACAGTCTGAAGAGGAGTTGCCCCAAACCTGCTGCTGTCCGTCTGGCCCTTTTCTTGTCTACTGACAGCCTGCCCGGCAGTCTCTGCAGACGGGTTCAGTGTCTCTCCCCTCTCTCCGTTCAACACCAAAGCCCTCTCAGGTTCAGGGGCTCCGCTTCCCCCCTCACGGTCTTACCGCGTAGATGATGATCTCGTCCGTTTACCACTCGCTCCAGCTGGAGCCTCGATGTCCCTGAGATCCCGGCTCCGGTATAATTCCGACCCCCGCGCTGCACGATGCAAAGCAGCTTGCGGGGTCGGAGCTCCGCCGCGACTTCCCCGGCGTTCCTCTCAACTCCAAGTCCCGCCCTCCTCTCGTCCGTCAGAGGGGGAGAAACTGCGCAGGCCGGCCTCCTTCGGCTCTCGTCACCCGTCTTCCGGGTGCTCGCTCGCCTGCATCCGCTGTTCTCCTTAACGCTGGCCACTCGCTCACTGCCCCGCTGACCCCAGATAAGCCGCCCAGCTAACTTCTCACCACAGGGGCCCAGGGAATCAGTGGCTGTAGTTCGATGACGGCGTGATCTCCCGCCAAATACTACCGGGTAGGTTTTAGCTTCATTCGGCTAATACTTCTCTCATGGAAGGGGCGAGGAAGGGTTTAACCCCACGACCTTTAAGTCAACAGTTCAGGCGGGGACACTACAGAGGAGGAGAGAGCGAAGACGGAACAATCCCCTAGTTATTCAGGACTTGTTCCAACCGACTTTCCTAGCCAATTTACGACGTTCTCATAAAGGAAGGTTGATGGCTTCAGAAGTCTATAAGTAAAGTGGAGCTATCAGGGCTCAGTCAGTAGGCAGGGGGCTACATCAACAAGGTAGGGCTACTGAACAAAAGGTCAGACTCTCTCCTAACGGTGCGCTTGCCTCCCCACTCTAACGCTTCACTCCTCACTAGGCTCTCCCTGGCTCTCTGGTCACTCCTCACCAACAGCATCTCAAAATGGAGGGCCCAACATTCCGCCTTTTATAGGCTGACCCCAGAAGGTCCAGAAGGGTCCAGGGGGTTCTGGAACATTCCTATACTAACCTATGGGTCCAGTCCCTAAGGTGGCAGTTGTGGCAGTTGCTGTCCACCATTTTGTGGGTTGTGAATCTAGACAGGAAGGCGCCAAGGCCTCAAGAAAAGACTATGAGGGAAAGGAACACCTAACCCCTAGGCCAACACCTCAAAAATCTAGTGGACATAAAAAGAATGAAAGGTTATGAGGGGCAAAAAGGGGACAAAATAAATAATTAATAGGAGGGGCTACCCAAAGGGCAGACAGGTCTAACAGTCCTGAAAACTGAGACAATGGATTAATGCTAAAGCACAATGGGCCTCATTTATGAGGCTATGCTTCACTTTTACGCCACCAGTGCGTCACTTTTTGTGATGCACCAGTGGCGTAAAAAATGCGCCGTGTTGCGCCTTATTTACAAAGTGATGCATCTAGGTAGATACGTCACTTTGTAAACCCCTGAGCCACATTATACTTGCGCCAGGTATAATGTATGCAAGGGGGGCGTATTGACGCAAGAAAGGGTCGTAGAAGTGACGCAGTGAAATCTACCAGATTTTACTGCGCCACTTCTAGGGCTCAAATGCGTCAAAATCTTACGCCTGCGTCATTGTAGGCGTAAGACTGACGCAAGCCCTTTCACATGTGGCTTGCCCCATCTGAAAGGACACATTGCTGGAGTTGCGTCACTTTTGTGACACACTCCAGCAATGCGTCACTTTTGCGCCATACAGATACGTCAGAAATACTGACGTATCTTTAACTCCTTGCGACATGATGCGTCATACAGTAAATATGACACATCAATCATGTCGCAAGGAGCGCACACTGAGAAGTGACGCATCGCTGCTTTCACGCAGCGATGCGTCACTTCTCATAAATGAGGCCCCAGATGTGCAACAAGCTCATTCTAAGGTATTATGAGTTCTATTAAACACAGCAAATAAAAATTCATATAATAAGAGGGACGCCAAGTTTTAGGTAATTCGTTTTTTATTTAATTTCAATCTATAGGTTACCCTGTGCCTAGCCCTGATGAAAATCCCGTAAACACTGACCGGGATTGGAAACGCGTCGGCATTTCCTTTTCCTCGCCACAAAGGGCATTCAGAAAATTTTGGACTTCTAGAGAGGGCGCATGATATAAAGAGCACCCCACAGAGTAGTATCTCCCCCGTGTGGCTGCAGTTCCTATAAATACGCAAAGTCAAAGGGCTTTTTGAAATTGCTTTGTATTAAGAGTTGAACTCATTTTTTGCTTGTGTAAATCTATTGAATTTTTTGTATTGTTTATTCATGCTTTTGATGACATTTGATTGCACATTTGAGTTGTAATATCAATGTATTTCTTCACTTAACACTTTTTAGGTATCTCACATGTTTTATATCTGTAATGTATTCAACTTAGACATGAGTGAAATGTCTACAAACAATGTGTTGAACATGCTAATAATTGTGATTTAAACACTAAAAGCATATGAACTTAACAGTCTTTGCTCTCTGACCGCCTAAATAAATAGCGGCACAAAAATCGATAGCCAGGTTGTTTCTTCTTTTTTACACAAAATCATTTATTAAGGTATAATTCCCAATGGTCAATAGACATGCGTCTGTTCAGTGGAGCCAAATAAAGATTATTAATCAGTAAGATATACAAAGCCTAATGGATGATTTAATTTTTTTGTTGAACAAAAGTTATCTGTGAAAACAAACATCAGATCTGAAAACGTCAAGAGAATGCCATAGTCAAGCCTCAAAATTTCAAATAAAAACAGCCACCTATTCTTTTCTTAACAATGAGATAGTTTGAAGAATATTTCAGTTCTTGTGGGAATACTTCTTTTAATTATGAGAATCCATGAAAAAGCCAGGACAATGATTATGCAAGGGTTTCTGCATCACATTACATATTTTAAACTGCATGTTCCAAGGAATACAATGAAGCAAAGGCTTGTAGTAAGTGCCACACAGGTGAACTAAAAATACATTTGCTGCTGTGTTTTGGTATGAATTTAAGCAGTTGCAAAAGACGTGATGGAAAATACAGAGAGTAAACATTTGCACAGTCCAAGTGGAATCCAACACTCTTGCTGCATTGTGCTCTCAGTCTGAATATAGTGAAGGAAGATGGTGGGGAAAAACAATGGACTATATTGCCACCCAGAGTTACTTCATCGAACTAAGATTAATTCAAGAAATCCCCCTGTCACTTATATAAGTGTGAAGGGAAGGCCCAGATATGTGTCCTTTGCTCACTGTGTCATGGGACTCAAGTGGCACATTACTTGAGATTCCCAAATAGACTAAAGTCAGTCTTGGGTTGCTTGTATTACCTATGAGAATAGACTGTGCCTAGCAGTTTGATGAGTTGTATTTATACAGGGGCAGGAACAAGATCAATTTAAGTTTGACTGATTCCTTTCAGAGGTGACATAAAAAAAAAATGGACTGTATTGTGAACCACCAGATTTCCACCCCTAAAGTAATGCAATTGGCTTATTCTTGTGTGGGTGAGTGACGTCCCTCCCTAAAACCCCTCTCTGACCCTCCATAAACCCTCTTACTCCTCCCTAATCCCATTTACTTTATTAGCAAGTCTGCCCCTTTTGCCACCCTCTCCCATCCCACTCCCATTTGCTATGAAAATCTATACTTACAGGGGCATGATACTCCACACTCGTAGCAGAGAACTCTGCAAACATAAGTATAGGCAAAACCTACATTTTGCAATATGTTTTTTAGTACATTTCATAGGACTACAAAACATACTAAAAAGTATAGTTTGAGAAAAAGTTGTGTAGTTCGCTTTCTTGAATATTTCAGATATGAATAGAAGCAAGGGATTTAAACAACACCCATTTGAACACTGACAATAAAGGCAACAAATTAACATTGCTTCAATTATATTACCCACATCTTCTTCACTAGCTAAGATCAGTCTCTCTCTTGCTTCTCAGACACAGTTTCAGAGGCCTTTTCAGAATTCATATATAAAAATGTGTGGGTTATAAATTGTTAATGACTGCATTGTTATTCCATGAACCAGAGAATTAGCTAGAACATCAAGTGTTTCCTGCAGAGCTGTTCCTTTCCCACAGGTGAGGTTAGACACCTACTCCCCAAGAACATTTTGGAAAATTTTAAGAGGTCAAGCTGTAAGCACACAATTTGCGGACTAAAGTAGCTGAAGCCATAGATTTTCAGGCAGTTTGTCAACTATTCAAATGGTGTGCCAGACAAACTTAGTTCTACTTTAAGGCTTTGCATGGGGTCATTCCCCCACCACTAGTAACTATGATAAAAACTGGTATGAAAAATAAGACTTTTTCATTACATTTTTCTTAAAATTTGGCTATATAACGGTAGGTTTTACATGCTATACCAAATGGTATGAGAACCCAGTTACATATGTTTTTCTATAATATTTCAAGATATTGATTACATCTATCTTCAAATTGTTTTTCCACCCATTTTCCTTCCTCTTTCAAACTCATTTTTCAATCTTCAATTATGACTGACAAGTTGGATGAAAATACAAAAGTTACACACATCTCAATTTCTCAACTAGTAGACAGTTGGGCTATACCCCAAACCAATGCAATACAACAGACTAGGCTGCAAGGTCTACATGGGAATTACCCGTGTGGTAATTGTAACAATTGCCACCTCACTGAGAAAAGCCTGAGTCTCGAATTCAAAAATGGCACTAAGTGGGAACAACGTGCTGTCACGAATTGTAACAGCCGCAATGTGGTGTATCTCATCACATGCCCTTGTGAAAAAGAGTACGTGGGAATGACGACACGTGCTGTGAAAATCAGAATTAATGAACACAAGAGCAATGTGAGATGTAAGAAACAGACTACAAAAATGGCATCACATTTCCTTGAGGCGCAGCACTGCGTAAATGATATACACTGGACAGTAATTGAACAGTTGCCTTCAGAAAGAGGCTTGTTTGAAAAAGAACAGAGATGGGTGTTTCGTCTGGGCTCAGATGTCACGGGGTTGAACGATTCCATCCCATGGAGCCAATTACGTTAAACTAGAGCCCCCAGACGCCATGTAGTTAAGGTGCTCCAATGCTGGATGGTAGTCCATTTTCTGTAATTTTTGCAACTTTTTGCAACTTCTAACCATTCTCTGTAATTTCTGCAATTTCTAACCATGGGAATTGTGATATAGCCTTCTTCTATATTCCCCCGAATAACTTTGTCAATTCAAGCCCTAAATGTTAACTTTGAGCCCTTTGACGCCATGTAGTCAAGGTGCTCCAAATGCTATATGGGAGTCCATTTTCTGTAATTTCTAACGATGAGAATTAGGATATTTCCCCCCCAAAAAAACGTTGCCATTTCATGCCTTATTAATTAATTTTTTCCCCCCGCGCCTAGCCCGTCCACACTTTTTTTTTTTTTCCACTTGAAAATATGCCTAAAACAGAGGTTTTTCCAAAGGGCACTCTGCCACGCGCGAATGTGGAGTTAGCTTTTCCCCGCGCATGCGCTAATGACTCAGTGTGCCTGCGGAGGGTAACAGAGACACTACCGCGATGCGCAGGCACCGGCTAGTGTCACTACCCTTTCGCACATGCGCACAACCATGGGAACGCCCTACCCATTCAGCGCAGAAGCGGATTAGAAACGGAGGGTCAGGCCCCTATATGGTCCTTTTCCGTTTTCAATAAGTGGTCAATTAGGGACAGAGGAACACTATAAAAGGGCTCACCTCTGACCAAGTCGACCATTCGTCGGAGCCGCGTGGAGGGGTAGAGAGCCAGACAGCCCTGGACGTAACCGTGAGTGTGTGTTTGTGTGTATGGGAGCTTTTCACTGGCCTGAAAACCTTTACTAAGATCGAGGGCTCATAATGCTTTAACTCACTCCCTTGAATACCTCACAGGTTGCCACACCGGGCAGAACGGACCCCCTTACAACGTTTTGGCTCATGAGGCGATCTGGCCCATCACTATAAGTATGCAATGTACATCTATGTCATATTTTCTCATCTCAGGGCATCGCCAGACCATTAATGTGTGTCCCAGTCTTTGTGTTGTTCGTTATTTTCTTTTTCTTTTTAGGGTTCCTGGACCTTCATTTTTGCTCCTTGTTACCCTCCTGTGTATTTACACAGTGCTACCTGAATATGTGTATTACATCACGGTTTATTTGACCTTTCTCTATTCACAGGTTCTGTTCCTCGCCAATTGGGCGCATCGGACTTTACAACCTTAAAACAGATAGGTACATTTTCACCTAAAATTATTTTTGTAGAGCACACTTTTATATCTACATACGTGTGAGTAAGGTGGGGATAAGTAGTGCACATCCTCGTCCTGAAGAAGGAGTTTTTCCACTCCGAAACATGTCGACGCACTAATATGGTTGCTTTACCCTAATCAGTAAAAAACAACCTCTCTAGCACTCTTTTAATGATACCAGCCGAAGACTAATTAAAACATTTTTTTCAGTACTTACGTGCCAGGTATTTTTTAATTTTTCACTTTTCACCTCACCACTCACATTATTTACCCACACACACCACCACATAGTTCACAGATAGTGCTCCTACGTAGTCGTGAGTCGTAGCACGCCGCATCCCGTAGAGGTTTGCGAAGACCCCGATGATGAAGCATGACACCAAGGGGCCTGTTGGTGTGTGAGGGGTATTTAAACAACACTGGTTGCTCCTCACCATTGCAGCGACAACCAAACCCCACTTAGTGGATTCCTTTTGTTTATGAGTAGTGTTAGGGGAGACAGAATCCACTTCTCCCTCTCCCTCCCCCTCTTGTTTACTACTATACCTCAAGTTGGACACACATCATCTGCTTGAGCATTGGAGCTACAGCTCAGGTTATAGGATCCTTACATGGTACACTGATCGTACACGCTTTGATCAACATTTGTACCAATGAAAATGCCTTAAAAAGCTTTATCAATATAACATGATGGATTGCTTCCCCATGCAATTTGAAATAACAACTTTAAAAGTTAGTGCTCTCTGGCACTAGCAAACGGTATTAAAAAATATTGCATATATTGTATCCATTATTGCTGAAATATAGGCTTTATCTATACCATGAAATTCAACATTTGTGTGTCTTAGTATTAGTTTGACGTTCTCTAAAAAACATATATTGTTCCCAAGTGCCAGCATGCAGTTTATTCTCTCAATACCTGCTTTGCATGTGCAGTGCAGTATGTTGAGGTGTTTGGCAGCCAATCAGCAGCTTGTAATTACCTCCAAGCACTCACTTGTGCTATACTCGATATGGGCAGAATCTGACACACATGCCTATGTATCACATTGGCAACCCAGCGTTGACCATCATGGGCTTTTGAGATAAACAAAATAGTGCGTAGATCATGGCTTGAATTCATCTCAGTCACTAGGAACATTTTACCTGCTATGCTACTAGTGACAGTAACCAGCCAAAAGTAATATGAAGATCATTCTTGGACCTCTAGGATATAGAACTGACTGAACTGCCAGACCACATCCCCTATCAATGGAAACAGAAGCACCCAAGACTGGCCTTGGCCTATTTAGGCCTCACCAGTAGGTTGGAGCTTGAGTCTCATGGCACAGTGAGCAAAGGACCCATGTCTGGACATGATGTAGAGTGTTATACTGTGAAAAAGTAGCGGGGAGATTCCTTGAGTTAATCTTAGCTATCTTTAGACTGTAAGCAAAGTACAGTCAGAGCTTTAGATTGTGCCCGGACTGTACACTTTTCTTTCGCTTTGATCTTCCAAAGTATTTTCTGCAAAAGTTCCTGCACATTCAAAACACTGCCTGCACCCCCTTTTGGTGTACTGTCTGGCTGAAGGAAGAGTTAACGTTAAATGGCTAAATATCTTTGACTGTTTGAGTCTGGAGAACCATGGCTGTATTAAATCTTGTCCAATTTAAAAGATCTGAGACCAGACCGCTTTTTTTTATCATGGTCACATCATTAAAGGAAATCTTGCTTGGCTGAAGCAAGCTTTTTCTCTCTTGGTGACTGCAGAGCATGAGGCTTCTGCTTTAACCAAGGAGTGAAAGGTATTGAACCCTACCTTCTAAAGGAGATGTCTAACTGCCATTGCCAGCTCTTGAGTTACATTAGACTAGGTATTTTTATTAGCTGATGTTTGCAAATGGTGTTTGGTATAAAAAGTTAGATTGACATGTTTGTATGTGTGATGACACCTCAGTTTGTAAACTATGGGGTCGATTATGATGCCGTTTGGAAAGGCTCCAAATTGGATTCGAGTTTAGCGAATGGAATTCGGGAGCCTTGTTTCTGACAGATTCAGAAACATTTTCGAATGACCAATTACGATGTTCAGACTCTCCTAATATTTTTTTAATCCGAACTGGATCGCATTCAGAAATTCTGAGTCATTCGGACCCAAAACGTATGTGTCTATGGGCCAAAACGTATGTGTCTATGGGCCACGTTTCCGAACGACTCAGAAGCTCTACGACCGAGCAATTACGATGGCAGATTTGGACAGCCCTTCTGAATCAGGTGTTCTGACTCTGAGCGGCAGTCAGAATCTGATTTTGGGGGCCCGTGGCAGGCCCCCTTCCCCCAGAGCCTCCTTCTGAATTGGTTCCGTGGTAGTACCCCCCTTTCCAACCATGCACAGTGTGGCAGGCACCAAGTGGTGCCCGCCACAGAGTACACAATTTTCCCCAGCCACTGTTCCTTCAATTGGAGCCTGTGTATTCAGTCGGAACACAGGCTCCCATTGAATTCAATGGGAGTCCGACCGAATCATATCCGGAAGTATCTGGATGCATCGTACTCGGTCGGTCAGACTCCCGGATCTGAGTTGTTCAGAAACAATTCCGAGATTGAGTCGGTCGGAAATGCTTTCCGACCGGCATCGTAATCGACCCCATGCATTTTGCTCTTATTTGCCTCAGATCTAATTCTCTTCACTGTAAATTTATGAAGTCTATTTTGTTGTCTGTGAATTTTAGACAGTTTAGACCTGCATTTCAATACTTCCAGCTTTTGCCTTCATGGAAAATCTGTTTTTATGTGACATGGTTTTTAGCAGGAGTTCGGAGTTTGAGACATTAATAACCATGTTAGCTTGAGGTTTCTTATTTCAAATATGTAATACAAATCATTGTAAAACTTTTTTAAGAGTATATTATGTTAAGCTGCTATCTTCATCTGGGTTATATTTCATCGATTTTATTGAGTGTTTCATCCATTGCACTATGTTATTGTATTTTATGATTTTTTTTTGTTTCTTATAAATGTTGTATGGTCAGCACACTTTTATGATTTATTAAAAAATCTGATTAACATTTATATGATGATCAGGATGATGAAAAGTAAGTTTGGTTTTTGAGCTTTTGCTTGGCACTTACTCCAAGCCTTTGCTACAGAAATGAAATTGGCTTCCTATTCCTCAGTAAGTTTAGTTGAAAATCAGTTGTATGATCCCCAAGGCCTTTCATAATCATTTCCCGACTTTCTAAGCAGAACCCTAAATTTTTCTTCAAACTATCTAATTGTTAAGAAACATACTTTTGGGAAACCTTGCAGCAAGCCTATAGAATTCTCTTCTTTACATTTTCGAATATGAGTTTTCTTTCCAATTGTTTCACTCTCAACTCGATCTCAGTATTAATAGGCTTCATTTGGGTCCACAGAACAGTCACACCTCTAGTACCACTGGTGATAATGCATGTAATAAATGATTTTAAAATACCATAATATGCCAGCAGAGGCAGTAACTATCCATATGCACATTAGTCTTACTCCTGCTCTAATACTGCTACTTCCCAAGCAGCCAGGCCAAGTCCTCTTTGTGTGGAAACCTAGATCTCAGTGAGCAAAACACATTGCCTTGAATGGGGCCCAGAGAAATTGCCAGTGGCTGAAATTAATTCAAGCATTCATTCCATCATCTTGTTGCATGTTGCATCATGTGCATGGGAGAACTATTGGGCCCGATTCACAGAACTAATTTACGACAAAATCCTAAACTTACTACTTTTGGTATTCACAGAAGGCATTTAGTAGTAGTAAATTTAGGATTTTGTCTTAAGTTTGCTTTAAGATAAACTTAAGACAGACTTAAGACAGACTTAAGTTAGGATTTTGTCTTAAGTTTGTCTTAAGTCTGTCGTAAGTCTGTCTTAAGTTTGTCTTAAGTTTGTATTAAGTCAAACTTAAGACAAAATCCTAACTTTACTACTACTAAATGCCTTCTGTGAATACCAAAAGTAGTAAGTTTAGGATTTTGTCTTAAGTTAGTTCTGTGAATCGGGACCTATGTCTTCATTGAAACTCACCTTAACCCCTTCCACACTCATGACGAGCTGGGCTCGTCATGAAGTAGCCTCCTCGCACGCTCATGACGAGCCCAGCTCGTCATGAATAATGGGATTTACAAATTCTCAGCACAGGAGGGGAATATGCTGAGCAGCGAAGTGGTTAAGCTAAGGCATACATCAGAAGTCATAGGTGTCTATCATATGCCAAGGATGACAGCACTGTGCCATAAATAGCTACAATAATGGTCACAATAATGAAATGGTTACTGACAATATGATAAGAATTAGCAACCATGGCCACGATGATGCCTACAAAGGTCCAGAAATCCCAATGGGGGGGCACAATATGCCAGGGCCCTCAATTGTCCTGAATTGCCAAAAACTCCAATGAAACAGTCTGCAAGCATGTGTAACACCTTAATAAAACCTATTTATGCCCAAGAGTATCAATTTATTTCACGGCCATTATAAGGCTTTCAATGTCCACAGTAGCCAGAGAGGGTCATATAAATTAGGAAAATGGCTACCGTATGCTGGGATGCACACCTTATGCTAGGACCAACATGGTGCCTAAAATACTTTGGGGCAGATTTACAATAACTGGCGCATCCCATTGTGCGCCGCAGCTCCGCCACCCATGGTGCGCCGCATTTACAATGCGGCGCACCATGGGTCAAAAACGGCACTGATGCGTGACGCATCTGTGCCGTAAAGGCGGCGCATTGCTGGAGTTGCGTCGAAAGCGCGACGCAGCTCCAGCAATGCTCTGGGGGGCCCTATCTGTCCAATGCTGCGTCAAGCCTTACTCCTGCTTCAAGCAGGCACAGGGTTTTGACGCAGCATTGGCCTAAAAGTGCCTGCGTGAAATCTTTTAGATTTCACGCAGGCACTTTTGCGAGGGGCACCTGCCCCGGAACGCCCACCCTGCGCCGGAACGCCCACATGTGGTGCAGGGCTTTACAACGTGTCGCATCTGCCTAGATGCGTCACGTTGTAAATGGGTCACAGGGATGCGCCACGTTTACGCTGCCGTTGCGTGATGCAAAGGCGGCCTAAACGTGGCACAAGTCCGACATAAATCTGCCCCTTTCACTTTGGCCTACATCTCTATCTTTTTATCTTATCACTCTTTCCCTCTGTCCCTCCTAACTCCCAATGTACATTACTTAGCACAATGTCAGGCTTTTTACCATTGCTCTGTTTCAATCTTTCTTCTTTCCCATTTAATAATATTTTCCTGTCCTTAATGTCTTGCCAGATATCTCTCCTGCTTCTCTCACCTCATTTCTTTACTCATCAAATCATGTATCATTCATCCTTCTGCCAGACTTGTCTGTTTTTGTGTCTATTTTCATTTCTATTTTGTTACACTTGGCCGGTTCATAGTATATTTCCCTCTTTGGTCTGTACTAGGATTCTACTTCTTTGACTTACTCAAGGGGATTTTAGGAGTAATGAATCAATGGAAAGTTCTGAAGATGCACTATGAGCCCAAAATTGTTTCATGAGGATAGTCCTTACATTTTTGTAACAGGTATGCTGTGGAAAATGTTCATGCACTTGCATACCTCACAGAATTCCATTTTACCAAAATTAAGCAAAATGCCTAGAAATATGTAGTAAGGATTCAAAAAGGGGGGTGGTGATGGACAGAGTATCTGAATTAAGCAGAACACTCCTACCCAGTCAAAAGATCAGGGCTTGATCCATCACCGTTCTTTAGCTCACTGCACCATCCCAGTTCAGAACCAGGCTACATGCAAATTAGTCTGTCCCTGGCCCAGTGCATCATGGGAACAGGGCAGACCAAACTACCAAGCTAATTCTTTACTGGAAAGGAAACAAGCTTCCGGGGACCGGTTTCTGGCATTACAGCCATCTTCGGCCCGGGGCCTATGTATTTAGCTATGTTGGATGGGGAAATAATTAATCATTCTGGTTTTCTTTTTAAGTTTGGTAAACATGGGCTGAAGTCATGAAATCTATAAAATTAAATTACTTTTGTGAAAAAAACTCCGCTGTGGGGGTTGCCTGAGTATCCTGCTTGGCTTGATGACACTCTAGCAATCCCTTTGAGAGAGGCAGGCCTGGAAGTGTGGGGTGACCTCTTTTATGAGGGGGATTTACTCTTGTGGGAACATCTGCAAGCCAAGGTTGGCCCCAATCTTTCACGTTTCAAATACATACAGATCCATAGCTGGACTGTCGCCTATAAAACATCTCCCGCCAACAGGAATACATTTAAACTCGGAGGGCATAGCCCATTTATCTCTGATCTACTAAGCTGTGGTTCAGCTAAAGAAGAAATATCTAAATGGTATAATTTCATTATGGAGGAGTCGGATGTGGACTTTGTTCTGCCGGAGTCATTATGGGGCTCTGTTTTGACGGACCAGAATTTACAAAATCTTTGGATGACTTCTTTTGAACTTCTGTGGAACATTGTTAAGCCGTCCTGGCTTCTCAGAAATCATATCTTTACCCTGCATAGGGCATACTATTCCCCTCTTAGATTATCTAAATTTGCAGGAGGACAGTCAGTGTCTTGTGCTAAATGCAGTTTGATTGCTGCATCAGATACCACATGTTTTTTGAATGCCCACTATTAACCACATTTTGGGAGGATATCAGTAATTCCCTTACAGAATCATTGGGAAGACTTGTCACCATAGATTTGCCTCTAATAGTATTTGTTGTCCTAGAAGGCATACAAAATCCAGCCAGATGTCTAGTCTTTTATGCTATCCTGCTTGCAAGAAGGGAAATCTGCAGGAAATGGAAAGACTCTTCACCTCTTACTTTTAGAGATTGGCAAAACTCAGTCTTGCAGACCTCATGTACAGATCTGGCCAGATCTGGCAATCATAGTAAAAGGGCCTTCTGGTATCTACTTTCATGGCTTCATTGACTCATCCGGGTTTTTTTTGGGTTTTTTTCCCGGGTCCAATGATTGATCTCCTATGGTGCTTCAATATATTGTACCAATGGAACAGCCGTTATCCGGTTCCTGCCCGGCCCCACTTGGCTGCTAAAACTACCCCAAGGTTTGCCGCAGATTGGTAAATCATGGACTCTGTGCCTCCCTGGAATACAGTCGAAAGCTGAGGGATAGTTGGCCCCCACAAGACACGTGTCCCTTCCAGTTTTTCAGATAAACTGAGACAGCTATTCTCTGTTAATTCCTTTTGGTACTTTGTCTATATGGTGGTTATGAGGACAACAAAAAAATCATTGTTACCTTTAAATAAACAGTGAGGGCCTGATTCACAAAAGTAAACTTACATGTTTGTGTAAGTTTACATGTGCTGTAGTAACTTTATTATTGTTAAGGAATCCACAAACCATAAGTGTAAGTTTAGCACTAGCAATGCTACACTTTTGGGAATGTTTACGCTTACCGTAGTAACTTTACTACTGTTTTGGTATTGACAAACTACTAAAATTATTAGTAAAATTACACTTGCAGTTTGCGAATACCAAAAGAGTAGTAACGTTACTACAGTAAGAGTAATCTCACACAAAAGTGTAAAATTTATAGTATAAATAATAAGACTATAGATTGTGAATACAAAAGCAGTAGTAAAGTTTCTACAGCAAGTGTAAACTTTCACAAAAGTCTATGCGTCCCTTTGTAAACCAGGCCCAGAAATTAAAAAAATATAGAAACACCCAATATTGACTACAACATTTTCTGAAATATAAAGCCACATGCTTACAAAATAATCGAATAACAGTATTTTACTATAAATATTTAATACAAATAAACTTTAAAAACATGAATAAATAATATAACAACATTATAATAATTTAATATCACTAAAATAAACTTTTACATTTACTACACAAATATACCAAAGCTGCAAGACCATGGTACTTTGCCAGATTTCCTGCAGAAATCTAGAAAATACAAGTGCAAGAAAACATACTACCTTTAAAAGTAAAACCTTTAATTAAACAAACTTAAAAAGAACTGATGTAAAAAAAATGTTTAAATAACTAACAAAACACTTTATTGTTTATCTATTATACTTTAGAAAGTAGTGAAAAATTACAATACTACTGACCAACTACAAACCCACTAACAAACTCCAGAAATTAAATGCATGGAAAAGTCACATAGAAAGTGAGCAAATTTAAAACAAGTATCAGGTGAATCTTAAATGCAAAAAATAAAAATAAAAGGCCTCACCTCTAATAACTACCAACAAACAAACTTTGGAATAAAACTAACCAACTTTTTTACTCAACAGAAAAGAAGCCACTTTATCCACATTAAAACACCTCCAATGAAAAACAGGATAAAAACGACTACAATTAGCACCAAGAACATATACCTCAAAATAAAATAGAAAACAGTTACCAGATTTGTTTTTTTGTACATTTCAAATGTAAAATATAATCATTTGTATTTCATTAATTATATCATTAAACTATTTTCAGACATGACAGAAAGAGAAAGATACATCACATCAAAGAAAAAAAAACTTTTAATTCAAAATGTAAAAAACATTACTCTAATGCTTGTTATGGGAGGGCTATTACAAAACAGATTTTTAATCTGAACACAACCATCCCCTAAATATCACCAAAAACGAAGTAAGGCATGGATTACACAATTAACAAAGGCTAGCTCTTGTTCCAAAAACCACACTACTATAATACTGAAATATATACTCTGTAAGGTAACTGAACACATCACAGGCCAGCTACCAGCTGTACCCACCTTGAAACATTTATTATAAAACATTTAAAAAGCCACCAGTGATACTCCTCCTGCCCCTAAAATACACCAAAATATCCATATTTCTGAACACTTACCCACCAAATATTGAGGCATCTTTTCTCCTACATGAAATCCTTAATATTACATGTGCTACCACAGATACCTTATTAAAATTAAGTCAATGTCAAAATTGGATGATAAATGGGACATTCAAAATGTTTGCCTAATCATTGACTTAGATATATACCATACATGGTGAACACCAAAACAGTAATATGCCAATCGTATATGCCTTGCTACCTAATAAACAAAGTAGCACTCGCTACAAATTACTAAACTACATTAAAATAAATGAAAACAAACAACTACTACCCACGTAAAATAATAATGGAATTTGAACAATTCATGATACAAGCAAAATTTTAACTACACTCACACACAGCCATACAAGGGTATTACTACTATTTTAAGCAAAGCATTTGGAGACATCTCCAACAATTTTTGCTAAGAGTAGAATATACAACAAACTGTCAATTTGCCTTTGAAATAAAAAAACAAATATTGCACTAGCATATATCCCTGGAACAGAGGTAGCAAGCTACTACAACTTACCCACAGAACAAAAATAAACAAAGTCCCCTAATGGACTACTTTGAAGACAGTTGGGTTTGCATACTCCACCGATCTGAACTAAGACGCCAAGCCAAATTAAAAAAGAATAATGCAATGTCTATGACAGCACCATGGATTAAGAAGCCAAAACCAACAATGCAGCATTGGGATAGCACAACACCTTCCAATCCTCAGTAGGTAGAACCCAACCTACACTCTACAAATTCATAGAAGCCCCAAAAAAGAAAAAAAGAGCTACCAACAGCTATGGGCCCGAATACAATGTTGGGAGATTGCCACTGACAGACCGTCCGTGGC
Source organism: Lissotriton helveticus (assembly GCF_964261635.1). Lineage (NCBI taxonomy): Eukaryota > Metazoa > Chordata > Amphibia > Caudata > Salamandridae > Lissotriton > Lissotriton helveticus. The sequence continues at coordinate 58,753,017 of NC_136068.1, read as the reverse complement.
AGTCCGCCCAATATTCTGAGTATCGGTCCAAATGCTGGGTAACATTGCTGCCTATCGGAATGGTAGTCGGACCGTAATCCCTACAATAGGGGTGGCACAGCTGTAGGGATTACGATGTCCATTTCCCTCTGTCTTTACATTGTGGTCCGAACTCCATTCTAAGGCAGACAGAAAGGGAAATTGGGGTCGCTAGTAGGACCCCTGTCCCCTTAGGCCTCCACTATGGACCACATGCAGTGCCACCCCACACATCCATGCACTGTGTGCCAGGCGCCACATGGTGTCTGGCACACAGTGCGTAGATGTGCACAAATGCATTTTTCTGGTGCGACTTGTGCTACTGCTTTTTTCCTGGGCCATAGCACAACCCACATTAGGAAAAAAAAATGTTTACAACTGCCTCCACAGCGGTTGTATCTTAATAGGGAGCATGGAACCACCGACTCATAGTCGGACAGTTCCTGCTCTGGTACGATGGCGGTTGGACGCTCATACAACCGCCATCGTAATTAGACCCTTAGAGTGGAACAATTGGTAACCCAATTTAAACCTAAAATTAGCAAACAAACTAGTAGGATATAAGCCATACTACAATGTAAAATTAAACTCCTCTTTAACAACAAAGAAGTACACTACTTAGAATCAATAGCACAACCTTATTTTAAAATACCTAACTAACACTAACCAATAAACCTTTAAAAATGATGCACTTTGTTAAAGTAAAATGTTTTAACTAAACATTAAACCAACTATTTGAATACATCAGTCTGAGCAACTTGCAATTAAAACAGAAAAAGCCTGATACATAAACATATTTTTTTAATTAGTTAAAAATTGTCAAATCACCAACCACACAGTACAACATTAAAAATAAAACCAAATGGAACCAAGTAAATGCAACACATAGAAATGTAAAATAACACATTACAATTCCATCAAATACACATACATAATAAAATGTAACATTTACCACCAACAAATAGTTACCTAAATAAAGATATACTAATCTGTAGTGGTAAAATTCGTCCATATCCATTTTGTCAAACTGTAATTCACCAAAAATGATAAAATTGAGTCCAAAACAGTAAAATAATTGCTAAATGACACATGGCCAAATATAATAAAAAAAAGCAATCCATAATTAAAAATAACCATTAAAAACATAAACCATCATAAAAAAACACTCCAGGAAATATTGGTTTGCTAGAAAGCAAATCCATGTCCTTTGATATAAAAAGGCAAAAACAAAATGTCTACATTATAACTGTGCAAAAATACAATACCCACCAAAAGAAGACACTATTTTCAAATATACCAACGTCATTCATCATATGAAAAGGATACAAAACACATAACATATCATTATATAAAATAACAACACACTGGTAACAAACTCTACCGAGACCAAACACATATCACTTATAAACTAAATAACACAAAGTACAAATCAAAAACAAAAACCAATACTATAACTACCATTAGCTAGTTCTACCTACATCTCCCCTACTCCCAAAACCCAATAGAAAAGCTTAAAAAAGGTTGTATCTCATTCAATGAACTGCATTACCCTATCATGACCCACTCCTAGAAAAAGCCCAAAAAATTACACAAAAGACTACAAAAGTAGAGTTAGCTGTAAAACAAATGGCAACTACATTAAAACAAAAAGGTCTATCTTGTTTTAGAAAACAATGACAATTTAAATGCAAATTAAAAATGTGTTAGGCTGTTCTAAAAATGTGAAATATATCAATGTTAAATTAAAATAAACATTAGGATGTAAATATACAATAAAGAATACTAGCAAAACAAAAAAATAAATAATTATTATTATAAATAGTATACTTCAAATGTGTATTAAAGCTGTTTAAAAATACATATGTTCTAAAAATATATATAGCTGAAAATATATAAATGTACCATACTTGAAAAAATATTGTATAAATGAAAAAGGTCAAAACATTTTGTTAAAGAATATATAACTAATCACAATATAAACCATTTAGGGGACAGTGTTGGAAACCGGCCGTAACACAAGCTTCCATCGAGAAATGGGAGATTGTTAATCCCTGCACCCTGTGGCCGCAAGGTGCAGGGATCAATAAAGGGGCACCTATGGTTCACCCTCGGCCTCCAACAAGAGGCCGCAAAAAGAAGGAGGCCCTACTATGGTCCTCAAGCACACTTTTTGACAGTCTTTCCATTTCGGAAACACGGCATGGAAAGACTGTCAGAAACCATGCATTGTAATACGGATGGCGTAAAACGTCATCCATATGGATTATGGGCTGGCTTTCAACTGATACTTAAACCCGTTCCTGAGTGTGAAACCTTTTTAGATAAGCTCTATTCAGCCCTGAAAATTTCTATATATATCAGAATATATTATGCACTCTGCAGGTGAAACTTTATACTAGTACTTGGAAAAGGCAGGCAGTAGTACACCCGCCTGCAGATGCCAGTTTGGGGGGTTTGAATCAGTAACACCAGACTCTGTTTCCAGGAAGGAATGAAGAATGTGACAACCTGGATGAAAGACAGCTGTTTGAAGCTCAACTCAGAGAAGACCAAAGTCCTCATCCTCGGACCCTGCACCTCCGCCTGGGACAACACCTGGTGGCCCTCGGCAACCCACCCACCCCTACAGACCACACATGAAACCTAGGCATCATCCTTGACTCCATCCTCACCATGTGCCGCCAGATCAACGCCGTTGCCTCCAATAGTTTCAACTGCCTACGCATCCTCCTCAAGACCTTCAAATGGATCCCCTCTGACTGCAGAAGGACCGTCACCCACACACTCATACCCAGCAAACTCGACTACAGCAAAGCCTTATATGCTGTAATCAACAAAACCCTTCTCCACAGATTCCAAACCATCCAGAAAGCAGCTGCCAGACTAATCCTTGGGACTCCATGTCACAAACACATGACCCAACACCTACATCACCTCCACTGGCTCTCCGTGGAGAAGCGGGTCACCTTCAAGCTCCTCACCCATGCCTACAAATCCCCCAACAACATCGGGCCCAAATACCTCAATGAGAGAGTATCCTCCCACGTACTCAAGAGGAACCTTCGTTCTGCCAAACTCACCCTGGCAGAGGTCCCTGCATCAGCAGAAACGGAACAGGCAGAAGAGCCTTCTCCTACATCGCGGCCAAGAACTGGAACAATCTCCATGTGAACATCAGACACTCCCCGACCCTCCATACGTTTAGGAAGGACCTCAAGACCTGGTTCTTCGACTGATCTTGAGCTGCTCCCCCCCTCCCCCGCCAGCGCCTTGAGACCTTCATGGGTGAGTAGCGCGCTTTGCAAACCCCTGATTTATTGATTGATTGATTTTATGTTGTTTTCCCTGAAGGCCAAAAGAGGCTACCTCCATCCACGTTTCAGAGCTGACAGCTTGAGATGTCACAAGGATGCTTTGAATTTATGCATGTACACAGATTCTAAACAAAGTCTCAAACAGGTTTAATCACACATATCTGTGGCTTGAAGAGTAACTACATCATTAGCCCCTGTCAGCTGTAAGACCCAAGGTTCCTGACAAAAGTCTTATTTACAGCAGCAATGCTTTTACTCTGCCTAAAGTTTTGTCACATAGTTGATAGTTGTTTGCCTGCAACAGGAAATTAGGATTTTTGTACACTGAGAGCATTTTACCTATGATTTCAAAACCAGCTATGATATGCCCACCTAGAAGCACTTGCACGTTAGCAGCATTGAGCCTCTAAACAACACTTTAAGGATACATGTTCACAAAAGAATTTTAATTGTGGTTCCTAAATTACCCTGATGGTCCTTAAGCTTGCTATCCATTTACACACCCACCATAAATGTTAGCACTTTACTAAATGACTACACAGTCTTGCACCAACACTTTACTACTTGGCTGTATTTTTACACATGAGTAGAATTGTCTGGCAGTGGGATTTGTTTTAGATTTCTGTATATGAATTTACTATGTTATGTCGTCAAATGCTTAATGCTTACTTGTTTTTTTATCATATATTTTATGGCCTGTTTCCATCAGTCTGACACAAGAAAGTTATTTTCTATTTACTACTATTCTCACTCCAATATAAACTATTTAGAGAATGGCATTGGATACTAAAGTGGTAACATATACTACTCCCACTCCAATCTAAAATGTTTAGGGGAAGGCTTTGGACAATAGAGGGGTGCTATTTACTATTCCCACTTCCAATCTAAAGGAAGGGTTGGGACCCAAACCGATTGCCAATGATTAGACAAATTGCAAGCATCTAAATAGCATTGGTATGACCAGATATGGGTCCTGTGCTCACTGTGTCACGGGAACCTCAACCAAACTGTAGCCGGTTGATGAGCCCATAACTTGCGCAAAACCTGCCCTTTTTTGCTTGCGTACGAGATCGGGGAAAACCTGGCCTGGCAGGTCGGGCTGGACTGTTCCTCTGAGGAGCAGGGTCAAGCCTGAATTCTATATTTCTGTGTCTAAACTAAGGTGGCATTGTGAGCAAAAGAACAATGTGTTGCGATGCTATCCTGCCATTGGTTAGACAAATTGCAAGAATTCCTCCCATCACCTTTTGTGTGTTTCACGGACCCTAAAGAGTTAACATTTACTGTCCCCACTCCAATCTAAACTATTAAGTGGAAGATGTTGGGCACTAAAGAGGTCACATCCATTATTTACACTCCAATCCATGGACCTTAATACGAGTTTTGCGGTCTCAAATGCACAGTGGCAGTGTAGTTACCTCTTCACCGGTGGTTCGATTCCCTATTTCAAGGAGGGCAGTCGGACTATTATGGGCCTGCAGCTGCTGCCAGGGATTCGCAATCCACTTCAGCCACACCATGCAACCCCCATGGGTAGACCACTACTGCGTACACTTCCTCATCAACAAACCCACGCTGCCCAAACCTGCAATCCGCCCTCCACTAACAAACTGGAGCAAAGTCACTGAGGAGCATCGCAACTCCACCCTCAACCGCAATGCCCCCACCACCTCGCCCGACGCCTACCTTGCAGCCAAAGAACTCCACAAATGGATCTCGAACTGTGCAGACAAACTCGCACCCCTATGCAACACCAACAGACAGCGCCCCAGGAAGGCCTCCTGTTTCACCACTGACCTCCAAGAATCCAGACGCACCTGTCTCGAGAAGAACTGGAGAAACATCAAAATGAAAACAAATGGTGGGTGAGGTAAGCATTCCATTTCTCACTGGTTTTATTTTGATGTGGCCACTGTAATTGCCCTTTTTATGCTGACAGTTGTTGTTTCTTTTGGTGTAGTTGCTGTTGTCCTTGCCATGGTGACAGCTGTGGTTAAAGCTGTGGTGGCTGCTGTTATCCCTGACATGGAGGCAACTTTAGTCACCACTGTGATCCTGCTGTAAACAAAATTGTGGTGGAAGCCACAGATGTCTTACTTGATGTCCTTATTATTACTGTTGCAGCTGTTGTTGCTATTGCAGTGATGGCAGATGTTGCTTTTGACATGCTCCTACAGGCATTACAGCTTTGTTCGCTGCTGTTGAGTCTTCTGTGCTTGAAGCAGTTTTGCTGGTATGGCAATTGGTATTTCTGGTAAGGAGGTGTTTGATGTCATTGCTGTTGTCCCTCCTGCTGTTGCAACTGTTGTTGTTGTTCTTGCTGCAGTTGCAACCATGGTGTTGGTGGCAGCTGTGGCAGGTACTGTGGTCCCAACTGTGGTGATGACTGAGGTTGCTGCGACTATACCTGCTATTGTAGCAGTTGTTTTCCCTGTGACAGCTAGTGTCACTGAGGGGGCCCTTGCTCTGCTTGCAACAGTGATTGATGATATTACCCCTGTTATGCTGGCAGCTATTGTAGTTCCTTATGTAGTTGTTGCTATTCCAGCAACAGAAACCACTGCAGTAAAAACAGCTGTTATTGCTGCTTTAGTCCCCACTGTGGTCATAGTTGTCGAAGTTACTGTGGTGCCTGATTTTATGGTTGCTGTTTTCTCTGTCCTGGTAGCAACCACGGTCACTAACATGGTCCCAATTTACAACACTGTAGATACAGCTATTGAAACTAGTGCTCTGGCTTTTCTTAAAATTGTGGTTGAAGATAACATGGCCCTGTTTTGTCTGTTATAGTGATAGCTGAGATTGATTCTCAGTTCTTGACTGTGGTTACTGCTGTGGTTGCTGCACTGGTCTCAGAAAGACGGGCAGCTTTGTACTCTAGCATGGGCCCTGCTGGTATTATATCTGTTGTCACTGGTGTGCTTCCTGTCATGGTTACAGCTGTTGTTGTGACTATTGCTACTATTTGCGCTGCTGTTGTGGTGGTTATAGTGGCAGTTGTAGTGGCAGCTGTTTTTGCATTGTTGCCTCTTATCTTTCTCCATGTAACGCTTCACCTTCCTGATGAGCCAGTTTCACACAAAAACAAATACTTTTCTGCCACTTACCCTATAAATTCTAATTAAATAGCACTCCCATTTCCAGATTACTCCCTAATTTGCCTGATCCCTGGATTGCTTATTGGACATCTTTAATGTGTCAAAGAGTTTTGGGAAGTGCTTATAATCAGGGTTCTGTGGCATCTTTCCCTGAGCCGACCACCTCTTTCTCTGATGATAGATTGATGTGGTCTGGCATGCATCTCGAGCAGAGATGAATGGTGCACATAGGATTAAAAATGCATTGTTAGATAGGGGAGATGCAGTTCAGGATGCCATGGAGTGTATGAGTTAGTGAGAGAACTAGTAAGTTATGAAGAGAGTAAGCGAGAGAGTGAGTTAGGGAGTGGGGTAATTGTTCCCAAATTAGTGGATGAGAGAGGGAATTAGTGAGTTAGTTGTTTTTATTAAAACACTTTTATTGGATTTTTATTTGGGACAGTTAAACTATATAGTTTATATATGTTGTTTAACCCCTTCTAGGCGTCGGATGTGTGTGAGATGCCTGACGCAAAAGTGCTCTAATGTGTCGGACGGCTCGTGCACGTCAGACCAAATGGCACAGGAATTCCCTCTGGTGTGGGCACCTGAGGGATTTCCTTTACACCCAAACAGCCTCGGAGGCTGTGTAACAACTTCCCCAGCTCCTAAGGCTGTTCTGATTCTTTCACTGGAAAATGTTGGGAGATCCATGCAAGCCACATCTTCCTGAACTCCCCTTTGTACCTAGATTTCAGAAATGTCTGGGTTTGATAGATTTCCCTAGATGGCGGCCAAGCCCGGGACTAAAAACGCAGATGATTCCCCCGCAAAACTAGATAGTTTTGCAATCGATACTTTTGAATTCTCCACAGTACATTTTCTGCCATTTCTTGTCACGGGCACTAGGCCTACTGTTAGAAGCTGGAGTTCCCACGCGCACCGGTGTTGTCAAGAGCGCGTCCCGGACCTCCCCTCTCCCACGTTAGGCCAAGATAGGACAACGTCCGAGACAGCCCTGCACATCCCCTTAGTAACTTGACATGATCAGCCAGGCTTATCTCCAAGGCATGAGTGTTTAGTATGTGTAACCACACCCACAGCAACCCCAAGGATGTCACCACCAATGGACTCCACATGAGTTTGTATAAAATGAGTATACTTTATATAAAAAGATATATGGAATGACCACACGATACAACTTACATACATACACAATGGGTAATATTGTTCCCAGTGGGTTGGGAGGTTCAAATCCCCAACCACCGCTTCTAACCAACAGTTACGCTGACTTTTAACTGTTCTCAACAGGTTAGGGACGTCATATCACTAGATGCACACATGTTGCAAAATACAAGGAATACCGCACTACTTAACAATGGGTTTCTGTACCGTGTCACAGTGAAACAATGCAATGCTTAGAGTCAAGATCCTGTACTGAGTTCACACAAGATAATGCAACTCGGTTCGCTACCAGCATGCCCTGTTCGAGGAAGGAATACAGCAATGCATCAAGCTACAATTACATACAGTGCGATAGGAAAACAAAGCAATGCGTATCAACACTAGCATGCCCTTTGCAAGGAAGGAATAAGGTAATGCCATACAGTGCAATTCAGTACAGTGTAGTAAACAATCAATGCTGTGCGCTACGCTACAATAATGTATCTTGCAAAAGCAACATAACCTAGTGCGTAGAGCACTAACCCCCTGAGTTCGGTAAGCACCTCTAGTGTCAGATGTTGTTTAATAGTTCTATAGTTTGTTAGCAGTAAATATGCAAAGTGCTATACAATTGTTTTTAGAAGTGTGTGACCGGTTGGCCCCCAACGCGGATCAATGATGATACCCAAGTTCCACTCTGGGCCCTGGCCCCTTTACTGCCCTGTCCGAGACCTGCACGGACCGAAATCTGGGCCGGAGCAACAGGGGCACACAGCTGCCAGCAGCTAGAGGCCGAGAGAGTGTCCCTCCGTACCCGCACCCCGCCCCAGGTAATGATCCACTTTAACTGGGGGGCACGACCCCACTCTCCTCTCCTGCCGCAGCAGCTTGGGCTCACTCTAGAACCTTGTCACCACGTGCAAGGCGTGCTAGTGCAGGTAGTTCAGCTCCTGCGGCACTGGCGGTCCGGGCCGCTAACGTTCAGCACAAACGTCTTCCACAAAGCTTTCCAGCCGATGCTGGTGCTACTTCACGTTGCCTTTCAGGGCCCAATCACTTGGCCCTCCTCTCCAGTGCTGTTAGGATTCCTTCACTGCCTAGCTCACAGCTCCCCAGTACTCCTCAAAAGCACCTCTGGTGGCACCTTCGACACGCGCTCCCTGCGCGTCCGAGACTCACTCCGTCGCCTGGTGCACATGGCCTTCTGGCGCTCTCCATTAGAGCCCGGATTGCACCATGACACGCACACTGCGCGTCTGAGTCTCACCTCTCCACCACACGCCGATCCGTGTGTTGGAGACTCACTCCTTCTCAGTGCCCACGATGTCCCGGCACTCTCCACTAGTGCCTGGACTGCACTGGGACACACACCCTCTGCTTGTCCCGAATCTCGGCTCTCTTCCACTATGCCTGCAATCCACAGGCGCTCCAACACCTGTAGCTGCACCAAGACACACACCCTGTGAATCAGAGTCTTTATTTGTTCCGGGTGCCCACGATCACCTTAGTCACCCCTTCGGCGATCTCAGCTGCCACAACACGCTCCCACCACTGTGCACTTGAGACTTCCTGTAAACTTTTATGTTCCTGTGTTTCTGAACAGGGAGCCAGCTCACCTCGGGCCCTTGGGGTACAGGACGTAGCACACAGCAAAGTCCTGCACAGGAAGTAGGGGTACACGACCGACTGCAGCACCGCTTCAGTCTCTCCTCGGTCAAGAGTTACAAACTGCCCACAAGCCCCAGATCACGAAGCAAGGGTCAAGCGTCCCCCGCAGCCTATTCAGCAACTCTTCCTGAGGCAGAGGTTTTCTTCCCGATCGCAGACAGGTCAAAGCCGCCAGAGGCTCGACCAGTTCACGGCATCTTCAAAGCACTCCCAGCACTTCTCTGAACGATACAGAGACCATTCTTGATGACATTGTCCACATGACAAAACACAACCAAAGTCTTGGGGTTCCAGTTCTTCCAGTTATACCCCTCATCGACTTTGAAGTTTCCTCATGCTCAGGGGTGCCCACTCCCTCCCTAAATCAGTCTTGTGTATCTCCCCCCCCCCAGTTTCATCGTCCTCTCTTTGATACTGTGGGCCTAGATCCTTAATCACTCAGAGGAAAATGGGTCTATTGTTTTATGGCTCTGAACCTGGCCTCCTCACCTTGCAAAGCCCCTCATTCGCCCCGCTCCAGGTACAGGGCAGCCTGGCACCTTCTCCACCCCTCCCCTGGGGTACCACCTCCCTCAGCCTTTCTCACCTTTCCCAGATCCAGGCAGGCAATTCACTTGCTGAGACACTCAAATAGGTCTAAAGCACAAACTCTGCCGTTTTCTCAAACAGCGCTTTCTGGAAACACAGCGACAAAATCATCTACCCAAAAAGATGTTATGACGCTGTGAGTACAGACATACCAAATTTAATTGTTCCATCTCCAAGTCTTGGAAAACTAGGCTAACGCTACTACACCCAACCTCTCCCATTCTGTCCTACGAGGAGGATATAAATGTGGATGAATGTCGCACACTATCTTTAATTTATTCAATGTTCAGCGGTATGTGTGCTGCTCTGCATTAATGCCTGCTAAGCATTTTTGAATGAACTTAGAATTGTGGCCTAACACCGCTTGGGCTGCTAGGACTGCAGTGCGCACAACTTAAATCAACGTATAAAATGTTCAAACAACTTCTCCAATTCACCAAATTGTATACAAAGTAATAGCATTTATTTAGATTATCATTAAATCATAATCAAACACATTTTACGTGAAGTTCCTTCATATATCAATATACATCATGATTTACAAATTTTCTGAACCACCACCCAATGCATTTCGGGACTTCCTTGTCCCTTCGTCAGGGGTTCCAGTTGTCAACTTGCACATGTAAAAGATACTTTTATCTTGTTAAAACAACTGTAAATCCTGGTTCAAAAAACCAATACTGATGTCGGATGCCGACTCTCCGTTGCCACTAGATGTATCGAAACCGAGAGTCCGTTTATATTATCATCCGTGCCTGTCAGACACGCCGAGTAAATCCAAACAGCCAGGCGGGTCAGTTTGGATTTACTCGGCGTGTCTGACAGGATGATAATATAAACGGACTCTCGGTTTCGATACATCTAGTGGCAACGGAGAGTCGGCATCCGACATCAGTATTGGTTTTTTGAACCAGGATTTACGGTTGTTTTAACAAGATAAAAGTATCTTTTACATGTGCAAGTTGACAACTGGAACCCCTGACGAAGGGACAAGGAAGTCCCGAAATGCATTGGGTGGTGGTTCAGAAAATTTGTAAATCATGATGTATATTGATATATGAAGGAACTTCACGTAAAATGTGTTTGATTATGATTTAATGATAATCTAAATAAATGCTATTACTTTGTATACAATTTGGTGAATTGGAGAAGTTGTTTGAACATTTTATACGTTGATTTAAGTTGTGCGCACTGCAGTCCTAGCAGCCCAAGCGGTGTTAGGCCACAATTCTACGAGGAGGATAGCCTTTCACCAGGGAAATTGAAATGGAGCATTTTCCACTGTCAGGGCCTGGCACCCACTCTGGCATAGGTCCTGCCATTTACCTACACTGGGCCCTGTCTAGGGGTTACCCAGGACATCCTACAGTGGTGCGCTATGTGTATGCAAAAGGGAAAGTAAGGCCTGACAAGTGGTAGCACTTGTCAAGACAACATGCTAATTTAGCATAATGCGCGCAGGTGCTACGATGTAGACCTGTGTTCGCTCTCTGCGCATTTCCTTAGTACTAGCTCTTGCACACACAGTGCACATCCCTTAGGGATCTTGCTAGTATGGCATACATACCAATCAGAGACAATCAAACAACCCTACACTTTATACAGGGAACATCTGTACTTGCACACTGATTAGCAGTGGGAAGTACCTACAGCATCTTACTTTGCAGGAGGGAAAAGCAAAAAGTCAGGGGTAATCAGGCCAAGCTATGCCAGGTTTAACATGTGTCCCCTCCAGCCAAAAAGTGGGGGGAACTAACCACCCTCATTGGAGTTCTCATCACTGAGGTGGAAAATTTTTGACAGACCATCAGCATTGACGTTTTCAACTCCAGGACGGTGTTCCACCATGAAGTCCATCCCCTGTAGGGAGATGGACCACCTCAACATCTTTGGGTTCTGACCCCTCATCTGCATTAACCTTCTGAAGGGTCTGTGGTCAGTCTGAACCAGGAAGTGAGTCTCAAATAAGTAGGGCAGCAACTTCTTCAGAGCCCAGACCACAGTAAAAACTTCCCTTTCAATTGCACTCCACCTTTGTTCCTTAGGGAATAGCCTTCTGCTGATGAAAGCTACCGGATGGTCCAAGCCCACGTTGATCAATTGGGAGAGCTCTGCTCCCACACCATGCTCTGAAGCATCCGTCTGTACTATAAATTCCTTGGAGAAATCCAGCGCCAGCAACACCGGTGTGGTGCATAGAGCAGACTTCAGGGCATCGAAAGCGATCTGGTAGGCATCCCTCCAGATCACCTTCTTGGGCTGTTTCTTGGAAGTCAGTTCCGTCAAAGGGGCCACCAGGGTGCCATATCCCTTTACGAACCGTCTGTAATACCTAGTGAGTCCCAGGAAGGCCATCACTACTGTCTGTGTCTTGGGGGATACCAAGCCAGAATGGTATCAATCTTTGCCTGCTGGGGTGCCACCTGGCCGCTCCCCACCAGGTACCATAGAACCCTGCCCTATCTGACATTTACTTGCCTTGATAGGCAGGCCATCCCTCTGCAGGGCCTTCAACACTCCACAGAGGTGCTGAAAGTGTTCCTCCCACTCAAAACTGAACACTGCAATGTCATCCAGGTACGGGGCGCTGAATTCCTCCAGCCCACTCAGCACCTGGTTAACCAACCTCTAGAAGGTGGTAGGAGCGTTCTTCAATTCAAAGGGCATAACCCTGAACTGATAGTGCCCCTCGCAGGTGGACAACGTGGACCACTCTTTAGCTCCCTCGGTCAAAGCAATCTGCCGGTACATCGATGTTAAATCAAATGTACTGAGGTACTGGGCAGCTCTCAACCGATCCACAAGCTCATCAGCTCTGGGGATGGGGTGCATGTCCATCTTAGTGACCACGTTGAGCCCCCGGTAATCCACACAGAACCGAAGTTCTGGAGGGGTACCTGGCACAGCAGCTTTCGGTACGAGGACCACTGGGCTAGCCCAGGGGCTGCTGGAGGGCTCAATCACCCCTAGCACCAACATCTTGGAGACCTCCTCCTTGATGCTGGCCTTGACTTTATCAGCCACCCGGTAAAACCTTTGTTTGACAGGTAGGCTGTCCCCCGTGTCCACATCATGGACACCTAAACTGGTAGCACCTCTATGAGCCCATAGGTGTGTCTCCCATGGCACCAGTGTCACTATTTGCTGTACTCATTAACAGCTCAGTTCGTGAGAAAAAACGAGTTTACAACATAAAGTTCTTTGTTTTCAAATGAATTGTATTTGTATATTCCATCCAATATTCATGACGTGTAACAACTCATATTAGTTCCAATGCATTTCGGTGTTTATATCCACCTTCGTCAGGGAACGTCTGTTAATTGAACAAAAATACATACAATGTAACGGTTTCATCTTATCTACATATTAATTCATATGCTTTACTCAACATTCATGTTTTAATTTTAAATCCTTTTAACTCCTTTTAAATGCGCTTTAAATAATGCGGGAGAAGCTCAGGTGATTCATGTTTATAAAGCGGCGCGCCCCTTTAAAACAAACGGTCATGAGATTGAATATGTACCGCTTCCTTTTATACAGTTGCTTAAAGTCGCGTTTATACTAGTTACTCGAGGGTGCTCGGCCTCTCTACAAGATTACGCTGCGTTACGCTCGGTTTAACCAACTACATGCGCCTGCTCACCTTACTTGCTGTTAACGCTTAATCCCGTCACTCCGTGTGAGTTCCAAACGCGGTATGCGCTTTCAGTCTTTTAAGAAAAACTCCCTCTGACGCTGCGCGGTGTGAGCACATGCGCAGAGTGTAACTTGCACTTTTTTTTAAAAAAACTGATAGGTTTAACATAACGAAACTTTAACAATCCTACTTGTTCAACATCATAGACATTTACAACCTCGCGTGTAAAGAGAGATTAATCGCGACCTCACTTTTTGAACATTCGCTCGTATGTAGTTAACAGTTTTCTCAGCTACAATCTCCAATTTAATCCAATATAGTGGTATTAGTAAAATGTTATTCATAAGTAACATAAAAATTCAGTACGATCATTTAACCCATGAGGTTTAAGGCTGTTCAAATAATAAATCCAATGGTTTTCACGTTTAAGTAAGTTTTTCTTGTTTAGTGTACCTTCTTTCCTGGGAATAACCTCCAGAACACAAGCTCTCAGTTGATTCAAATTGTGGCGTTTTTCTGTGAAATGTACGGCGACTGTGGATTTAGTGGAGTGAGTCCTAATGTTGCTTTTGTGTTCAGTTAATCTCACTTTTGACTTCCTTTCCGTGTGTCCTACATAGACATATCCACAGGGGCATTTCAACAAATATACCACATTGGTGGTATCACATGTGGCATTTACTTTCAAAGGTATTTTGTGTCCTTTCATGGGGTGACTGATATTTATCCCCTTCATGATGTTGTGACAATTTGCGCAATTTAGGCATGGAACTGTTCCTCTGAATGTCTGATGTGGGGTGGTTCGCTTAGGTTTCTTCAGTAGTTCCCCTATGTTTTTTCCTCTTGAATGTGCAAATAAAGGTTCTTGGTCGAAGATCCCATTAAAATCCGGTTCCATTTTCACAATCTGCCAATTCTTGTGTATAATTTTTTTGAACCTGGTACTAACATTAGAAAACTTACTTACACACGTTATTCTCTGTGTTTTGCAGATGGTTTTATAGGTGAGCAGCTCCTGTCTCGTTTTGCTCTGTGCTCTTACCTGAGACTTCTTTATCATTTCATCCGGGTAACCTCTTGCGGTAAATCTACTCGCCATCGTTTGTAGTTGTTCTTGGCATACGTGATCCTCAGAAACCACTCTCTTAACCCTGAGAAATTGCGTGTATGGAAGATGTGCCTTCAATGATGGAGGGTGATGGCTGGTGTATTGTAACAAGTTGTTCTTGTCAGTTGGTTTACGATATAGGTTCGTAGAAAGAATTCCATGATTTAGGGTGATTTCCACATCCAGGTATTGAATAATATTGTCATTGATATTCCACGTGAATTTGATTCTCTCATTTTTCTCATCCAAATTTTGCAACTGTTGTTCTAATGACTCCTTAGACCCTTTCCATATGATAAACATATCATCGATGAATCTCATGTATGCTAGTAGGTGGGAGGCCCACTCCTGGTTATTGTAAATGTGTTCCTCTTCGAAGGCTCCCATGAATAAATTTGCATACGCAGGTGCTGCGCAATTTCCCATGGCCGTTCCATTGAGTTGCATGTACCAACGTTTGTCATGGGTAAAGTAGCTGTTCATGAGCGTGAATTCCATCAATTGCATCAAGAAGACTTGTAATTCTTGAGGATAAGTGCTATGTAATAATGCTTTCTCAATGGCTTCTAAGCCTTCTCTGTGTGGTATCGCTGTCTACAACGTTTTTACATCTATGGTGGCCATGATGCAGTCCGTTTCCATTTTCACAGTTTGTAACTTAACCAAGAAGTCTGTAGTGTCCTTGATGTACGAAAAGTTTTTAATCACCAGTGGTTGCAAATATTTGTCGATGAATTTTCCGACCGGTTCATGGATGCTCATCTTGGTGGATACTATTGGCCTGCATGGAGGTTTTTTTGGATCTTTATGTACTTTAGGTACTAGGTACATGGTTGGGCTCTTCGGGTTCTCTTGTGTCAGGTATCTTTTGGTTTTTTCATTTATGGTACCGTTGTCCGTTGCTTGTTTCAATATTATTTGCAATGTTTTACAAATTTCCATAGTGGGGTCTTGGTCAATTTCCATGTATGTGTTTAAATCACTTAAATGGGTCTTCATGGCTTCATCATAAAACTCCTTGTTCATAATTACTAATGCCCCTCCCTTGTCGGCTTTTTGGCAAATGATTTGTGGGTTATTCGCTATACTTTCAATTGCTCCAAATTCTTTTTTTGTCATATTCGGATTACATCATGGACACACCAGTGGGTGAATCCTGGGGTCAGGAAGAACAGTGAGGCAAACTAACCCAACACTCGGCAACAGTTCCTACGCTGTTCTGGGGTCAGGGAAAGCGAGAGTTTCACTCCATTCACGACCCATCCTTTTCCTTGGCAGCCAGGAGGTCGGGAAAAGGTTCACTCTACTCTTTTGCCCCGTTATCCGTAGCCCAGAACATGGTCACTTCCGACCTTTCAAAGTGTGGGTTGAGGCAATTTACATGGAGCACCCCTAGCGGATTTCTAGGCGAATGGAAGTCAACTAAGTAGGTAACTTCGATCCTGTGCTCCACCACCTCATAAGGCTCAGTCCACTTGTTTCGGAGTGCGCAGGGCTCCACCGGCGTTGTCACCCACACCTTATACCCAGGTTGAAACTCGACCAGAGTGGCATTCTGGTCATACCATTGTTTCATATCTCCCTGGCTGGCTTCCAGGTTTGCCTGAGCGAGCATCCTGAAATGCCTAGTTTGGTTCCTGAAGGTCAGCATGTAGCTGTGTACATCCTAGGGGGGTTTACTAGGAGCCTTCTCCCAGCCCTCCTTCACCAAACTCAAAGGTCCTCGGACAGGGTGCCCATACAGGAGTTCAAAGGGACTGTACCCCAAGGACTTCTGTGGCACTTCCCTGTACGCAAACAGCAGGCAGGGCAAGAGGACATCCCACTTCCACCTCAGGGGTTCCTCCAGACCCATGATCATGCCCTTCAAGGTCCAGTTAAACCTTGCAACCAGACCATTACCATGGAGTGGTACAGTGTGATGAACTTGTAGGTTACACCGCATTCCTTCCACAGAGATTTAATATACCGTGACATGAAATTAGTGCCTCTGTCGTACACCACCTCTCTGGGAAACCCCACCGGGGAAAAAATCCCCATCAGGGCCCGACCCACCACCGGGGCGTCACCGTCCGGAGGGGGATGGCCTCCGAATACTGTGTGTGGCATGGTCCACCAAAACAAGGATAAACCTGTTGCCCATGTCTGTCCAGCGGCCCCACAATGTCAATACCCACCCGCTCAAACGGCGTGCTGACCACAGGGAAAGGTTGGAGGGGAGCCTTTCACTTCCTTCCACTCTTACCACTCTCCTGGCACATCTGACAGGTCATGCACTCAGTATCATAACTCTTGCGTATCTGGGTCCAGTAAAAGTGGGTGAAAAGCCGCTCAAAGGTCTTGTCCTGCCCCAAATGTCCCGCCAAGGTTACATCATGAGCCAACCCCAATAGGAAGGCTCTCAAGCGCTGGGGTACCACCAACACACAGGCTGATTCATATTCAGCTACCCTTTGCTCACTATACAGGAGATCATTTTCCAAGTAAATCAAATGTGATCCTGCCGGATCACATGCTCCCTGGTTTAGGGCCTGCTGCCGCAAGCCCCTAAGAGAAGGGCACTACTTCTGCTCCTCGCAGAATACCTCCCTGGAGTGCCCGCCTTCCTACTGCCAATCGGTCAGCCCTGGAAGGTCCCCCAGTTCAGCTACTTGTTCCCCTGTCGGTTCCAGGGCATCTCCTTCATAGAGTGCCTCCTCCTGGACCGTGGGAACCGGGGTGGGGCGGTTTCCCACATCCCTTGCCTTTTCTCTTAATGACAGACGCCAGGGCCATTGTTTCAGCCCCCAGGTCCTCTTGAGTACCTTCACTGGCTACCATTGACCGAGTGGTAATGCAAGCCCACTCAGGCAGACCCAACATCTCCAAATGCCGCTGGCACTTCACCTCCTTCCAAAGGGAACTCTCCAGGTCATTCCTGAACAGACAGTCTACAGGCATGGACGGACTTACAACAACCTACTACAAGCCTGAGACTCCTCCCCATTCAAAGGGGACCAGTGCCACATTGCAAAGGCACACTGAATAATCTGCTGACATTACCGGGTGAAGCATGTCGGGAATTATTTGCTCGTCAGATACCCACTGACACCTAACAGATGTCAAACTGACTCCAGTGTCTCTCAGAGCCTCCACCCTCCATCCACTGATGGTCACCCACTGCCGGTACTTCTTGGTGTTTTCCGGCAGCTGAATTTCTTGGACCACCTCACGATATCTTAAGAAGACCAGGTTCATGACAGCTTGCTCCTCCCCATCCCAAGGAATTAGGTCCTCCCCAAGACCACACTAACGAAACCTGATGTTGGTGCACCAGGGGTTGTAGTGGACTTCTTGGGGCATTTAGGGGAGATATGACCCACTTCTTTACAGAAGTAGCACGTATGGGGACCTCGGGCTCCCTCTTGCCCCAGGAGACCCAGGCCAATTTGGTATTGGGAGACTGTGACCCCTTCTTGGGGGGGGGGTTACCTAAGGGCCCCTTAGATTACTCTTTATGGTTACCCTTATCTTCCCCCACCTTTCAAAATGTGTTATCTTCCGTTCCCAGTGTTCGCTAATTGTATGAAATTTCCACACTGTGTGAGAAAAGACTGGCAATACAACAAGGGCAGGTTTTGCAACTCAAAAATCTTATTGAGTTTCTGGGATGGTAAGTACACTTGGTGCAGGTAATAGAACTGAGTGAACTTACGTCCCTTCCAAGATTAGTTTCCCAATACACTCTTGGTCTATCTGTAGTTACACTTGCCATGTAATACATTTAGTAAAATCCCGGAACTAGTTTGGGGCTCGTGCCTGTTGTAAATAGGAGCTGCAAAAAGTCATGCTGCAGCGGATCTACATGTTTAGCTGACCATGTGCTGTCCATTGTGTGTCAATTGCTCCATTTGTCAAGAATTTCAGGCACTCCATACTCCTCCACCAGTGCCTCAAAAGGATTCAGATATTCGTAGATATTACCAGATCATATTCAGGGATTGAGGTTTGATACAGTTATATATGTTAGTTAGCAGTTTACTCAGCAATGGCTGTAAACCGGTGGGTCTGGGATACCAGCTAAAAAATATGGTCCTTCATATCAATTATGCTACCACACACTGCTACTTGTTTATAGGCAGATACTGGGAAAATTATAGTTCCGAGTTCAGTGGTGAACATCCCTTTTGGTGACACACTACTTAATCCCTGGGGCATTAGGCCTTGCTGGTGAGTAACACGAGGAACATCATGACACAAGTTTCCTAGCACAGAGAAATTACAGGATTAGCCTTGGCTCTGAAGCAGAATAGTTCAGTAGTACTGGTGCAGTATTTGGCCCCTCCCATGTGTGATCTCTCGAATTCTGCATGAGCAGCAAGAGGCTCTTACGACAATAAGCCCACCACCACCATTGTGTGCTCTCTCATCCTCTGGAAATCTTTACCAAAAGCAGACAAAACTTACACTATCCCCTTAATAGTGTAGCTGCATTGATTCCAATACTGCATGCATCAATAGAATGTGTTCAGCAAGGTATATATTTTGTGTGCTGCAGGGCCGTCAATCGAGTCAGGTTACAACCTGCTTTTACTATGTTACCACTGTCTTGGTCTTTAAACATATAGGGGCCCAAGTTCCTTTAAACTGTACCCATGAAATATAGAGGAAGTCCCTGTCGACTCATGCTCAATTGTTCCCTAAAACTGCTACCATGCGCCACCCCCATCGATTAAGTTGGGCAAGGTTCTCCCCCCTCTGTGCCCTTGATTTGTGTCTTGCCCACAAAGAGACCACAGCTCTAATCCATATTCCTGCTAAAATCAGAAAATAAACAGTATTGCTGGATGGGTATATGACAGAGGCACGGATGGCGAAAATGACGTGCCTCTACAGTGCTGCCTAAACAACAAATGCCTCTAAACAACACATTTCCTTACCACTCATGCCCTTAACATGCATGCCTTTAGCATGCACTTTTGTGGTAAAGGCATGACTGGTTAATGAATGCGTGATGAAGATCACACTGAGGCCCATCGTCCTTACGTCCCAGAACCCCCATGAGCCCTAATAACTAACCAAACCACGAGCCCTAAAAACCACATGACCCCTCATAGCCCTAAAATCTATCATACTCCCCTAAGCCATAAAACTTCCTGTACACCCACACAGCCCAAAAAACATGTCCGGCCTCCCCCAAACTCTAAAAAGTACCCGACACCCCATTAGCCCTTAAAACAACCCCGATCCACCCAAGCTCTAAAAACTACCCAGAACCCCTGAGTCTTAAAAAGGACCCAACCACAACCTGAGCCCTAAAAACTACCATGACCGCACGCTGACCCCTAAAAACGCTACCCCCCAATGAGCACTTAAAAGGAACCGACCTCCCTAAGCCATTAAAACTACCCTGACTCCACCTGAGCTCTCAAACTACCCCAACCCCCTCAAGGCCCTAAAAGCTACCGACTCACCAGCGCTAAAACCAATCCCTGCCCTCCAGCCCAGAAAACAAACTTGACCCCCCAACACTGAGCCCTGAAAATTCCCCCAACCATTAAAAACTACCCTTCAAAAAAAAAGCCCAAGCCCCACTTACCTGTCTGTTTCCTCGCACGATCCTTCCTCTTCATGTGCCCACCCATCTCAGCATCTAGACCATTCCTTGCCTTACCACGCATACGACTTGCTAAGGAATGTGTGTTGTTATGGCAAGCGTAGTTCCCATTGTGGAGAAACTGCCCTTGTGGCTCAGTCTGTATTGTTAAGGCAATATCCCTTGGTGGATCAGTCTGGTAGAACTATACAAAACAGGACCTGCATGAATCTCATAGTAGAGCTGGACCTTTTGAATTTGCACATTCTTCCTTCAAATGTGATATAAATATGGGCAGAAACCATCAGCTAGAGATTCATTCATTCACAACACCATAATTTGGTGTTGTGAATGAATTAATGAAATGATTGAGGCTTTTGATGGCCAACTCCCCTTCAACAGGATTGAGAACAGGAACCCAGGGTTTTGTTACTTACCCCTAGAGCAGAGGTGTATTGCACCTACTTTAAAAGAGATGGCTGTCTTCTGAGAATGGGTCCTTGAGGTGCCATTGCAGGATAAAGACAATTCCTAGAATGGAACAGGACTGCAAAGCGCTGAGGGAGGAAGAACTTAATAGTGCACACTATAGCCCAGAGAAGGATGTGCAGCTCCATCAGTGTGGTGAGGCCTTGAGCCTCTGGTGCCCCTACAATATGTCAAAAATGTAGGAGTGCCTCAGACAGCGTAGTGCTTATGAGTGGCACAAATGCATCCTGTGGTATTCTTGTAGCATCTATGACACCTCAGAATTAAAAATGTCCTAAATGTAATCACAGGTTACAATATAAAGAACCAGAGACCTCAAGAACCCTGGTTCTCAAACTAGATGAGACACAACAATTAGCAGTGGTTTCGACCTTCATGGTAAACCATACAACAATCCAATGTGGGTTCTTCACTTTGTTTGAGTGACAACTTTTCCTTCGTACCCAATGTAGATCTTGCCAGAAAAGGTTCACCTAACCCTACTTGTATCTAGTGGTGAGTAGTCTTCGTCTTCTCCAGCACCCATGTTACCGCACTGCATTTTATCGGAGATTGAAGCAGTGCGAACCCACTTGATGGGCCATTTGGATGACACATGATCTAAAGTGGGTGCTGCCTCCATCATAGTCAACAACTACAGGTTTGACCTGTCGAACCTGAGAGACAGCTACTAAAGTAGAATGCAATAAACAAGACTGCAGGGAGAGCTGTTTGTAGAACTCATAATGCCATCTGAAATTTTGTGTGCAGTATTCTTCAATTTCGTGGAAATTAAGCACTAGCTGGACAATGAATTATTAACTCTTTTAAGTAAAATATTGATTTCTAAGCACATAACCTCACACCATCCCTGTGAATACATTTGGACTGCTTGACTTGACTGCCCAGGTGGTAAAGGGCTAATAATGTTGTATTTGGCGCTCAGTTTTAGGCTCAATAGTACGGCAAATTCCCAGAACACAAAAGTAAATTATATGTTTATTACAATCAGGACTTAATAGGGTATGATTGCCCTGGAGCTCCTGCAAACTTTCTCAGAACACAAGAGGATGAGAAAAGTGTTTACTTTTCAATCTCATAAAAATGTATTGACTGAACAAACAATTGCTGGAACAAATTGATTAAAGAATGTTTTTTTTCTGCAGGCTGTTGATCACCAGAGGCCCCTTGAACATCCCATGACATGAAAAAACATCAGGAGTCCCTTCCAGGTCAATAGTAAATGATCTCAAGGACCTTCAAGTCATTGAGATTTATCTTTCAATTTTCTCTATCTGTTGATACAACTTTCAAAAGTCCCCAAATGCAATGAGTTGTGGATCTAAAAGCCAGCACTGGCTGATGGCGTCATACATGGCGGAGCTACTTGTCACTCAGCTGGGTCATTGGAGCTTCTGGGACACTATGTCAAGTGCTCCTCGCAATCCTAAAGAGGGTTTGGGCAGCACAGAGAGCGTTTTTATATATGTCAACCAGGGATAAATTGGGGGATGAGTAATTATGTCTCCAGTAAGTCGAGGTAGAGCCGAGCACTTATGCACTGATGCTGGGCTTGAACTGAAGTTTGATTTGACTGTTGCAAAATATTCTTCTGCACTGATAATGGTAGCTGTGTGGATATTGGTGGTAAAGTAAAATTGATTAACACATCTTATAAAAACATCTCCATCTTTAGCCAACATAAAAATTACAATATTGAAAAAAACCTGCTCTATTAAAAATCATTCAAATTCATCAGGATTTAAGAAAGTACGAATTTTTCAAGCATTTCCTTCATTAGTTAACATGAATCATTAATACAGGTTGACATAATTATTACAGCATATTTAAATATGAAAAAATATTATCTACATAATACACAAAAAATTGTGAATTGTAGTTAAAACTCTTCTTTAGATAAAAAAAATAGACCTCGTAGTTGCAATTTTAATATGAATGATTTCATAACAAATATAGTAGCTTGTGCTCCGTTACAAGAAACTGACACAATATTTTCCTTTCACCCAGAAAGAGAGCACAATCTAAATAAAAATTAGCTAAAGAATACTTTGGGAACGATTACGATGACGGTTGGACCGGCTGTCGGTGGCAGTCCAGCAGACATTGTAATTGGGTATTCCGCCTGCCACATTAGGATGGCAAGCAGATGGGTGGCATGCGGAAAGTCTGACCGCCACGGGTCCGACAGTTGGAATGTTTCCAACTGCCCATTGTACCTCCCGCAATGGCTAGAATGGATAGCAGTAGGGATAATCAAATCCCTTTTTAGCCTGTCTGTCAGCGGCGGTTAACCTGCCGGGACAGGGAAGGCGCAAACGGACTTGGGGGCCCGTAGCTAGCCCTCCTTCACCCCTGGGTCTCGGATATGGGCCTTAAGGTCCTACATATCTCAGCACAGTGCCTGCCACGTAGTGCAGGTATAGTAACATGTCATTTCTTTGTACTGCGGCAGGTGCTGCAGTCCGCAGCATGCACCAAAACAATGATTGGGCATTGTTTTAAAAGAGCCTCTTATCGTAGCCGAAGATTCTCCAGCTGCAATCAATACCAATACAATTATGAACAATACCGTACCTCAGTCGTTGAGGTGAAACCCGAGACATGTGAAGAAAAGACACACCCACTCCAAGATAGTCTAGAAATTGCACAACAGACCTTTTTGAGGCAAAATATGGTTTGTCTTCTGCTGTTGAGCGGGTCTTTACTCCATCATTGATTGTTCTTTTTAGCAGACTCGTCACAGTATTATCTGCCTCAAATCTATTGAATTCTAGATCCATTTCTTTTATTGAAGACAGAGTGTATCACAAGGATTTACTTGTAAACAGCTTTATATCCTGCATCATCAAACAAGAAAGTTTCAATTTCTTACAGCCTTGAATAAGGCCACAGACAAACCTTAACACACGTAATCTGGCAAGCAAAGTCCATGAGTCAAGGGCTCACTCAAGTCTTAGGCCTTTATTATGAGTTTGGCGGTTTGATGGATTGCAAAACCTATGGAGGTTCAACTGCCCTATTACAAGTCAGGTGATTGTGCTGCGAAAGGACGCTGCTCCTTCAAGCGATCCGCGAACCCTGATGGTCTTGCACCATTCTCAGGCTCCTATTATGGTGGCTGGTGAAAGTGGTCTGAACAGTGACTTCCTGTTGGTCGCTCCCCTCCTTGGCTTGTGCTTGCTCTCTTATGCATCTGCTTTTTGTACCAGAGTTGGGGTCTATGGCCAGGGTGGGCGGGAGGCCCAAGCAGACATGGGCTTAGATTGCAGTAGCCCACTGCCTTACCCCTGTTGCCTCCCCCTGATTCCTCCCCCTTCTCTCTTCTCTTAAATTGGAGAATTATTGCCACTGAGGCCTGATTGCGAGAGGGGGTGCAGTGGTGAGGTGCATACGACCATTCTGGAAGGGCCTTATACTACTGAATGAATTGCCTAGGTTGCGACTCTCTGAGAAGCGGCTGGAGCCTTATCAAGGTGGCGTTGCGGGACCTCTTTGTTGGCCTGCCTTGAACCCCCTGTTGCATGATTCTTGAAGGAGGTTGAGGGGGAACTTCCTCCCCTCTACCCTTAACCATTGCTTAAGGAAAATTGACTTGGGTGCCATACTGGATTCTAGGGGGCACATGTGAGGGACTAGTCCCGGTATAAGCTGATGTGCTGATACCCTGGTAGACTGCTGGCAAAGGAGTGTGTAATATCTCGTGTTTCTCTCTTCACGAGCTGGGCTCGTGAACCCTTGCATAGAACCTTTGTCAGTGCAGAACGTTATTGTACAAGTGTTCTGCACTGGGTGGTTGAGGATTGATCGTTAAGCTGAGAGCTGCACTGTCACTGCTCTGCATTTGATGGCCCAGTTATATAAAAGTTTTTCATCCTTCCTGCCTCCCTTCGTTGATTATGACATCTTTTTTTTGGCGACGTTGGCTGGCCATCAAGAAGAACCTGCGTGCTGACACGAAGAAGAGTGTCTTGTCCAAATCTGTCATGAGATCTCTGAGCTTGATTGCTCCTGAGGCGTGAGCCGGGAGTTGCCTAGAACAACACCAAACTGCCACAGTTTTTGCTAATTTTTGCACAGGACATGTTTGCTGCTATTTAGATGTAATAATTCACTGTTTTTACTCGTTTTTAAAACTTTCTTGTAACTTGTTGCTTTTGGCTCCTATTTGAGGACATTAGTAGCAGTGAAGCCAGGTCGCTATTTTTTATGATTTTGAGGCTCCAGAAGGGAGGGAAACGCGATCAGGCACTCACCTGGACGGCCGCCATTTTGAGTGGGCCAAGGTGAGCGCTCTAGTCTTTTTCCTCACCAGACCTTCAAAAAGTGGGCTGGCGCGACCGCGCAGCCTTGATTGCTCCTGAGGCGTGAGCAGGGAGTTGCCTAGAACAACACCAAACTGCCACAGTTTTTGCAAATTTTTGCAGAGGACATGTTTGCTGCTATTTAACTGTAATAATTCACTGTTTTTACTCGTTTTTAAAACTTTCTTGTAACTTGTTGCTTTTGGCTCCTATTTGAGGACATTAGTAGCAGTGAAGCCAGGTCGCTATTTTTTATGATTTTGAGGCTCCAGAAGGGAGGGAAACGCGATCAGGCACTCACCTAGACGGCCGCCATTTTGGGTGGGCCAAGGTGAGCGCTCTAGTCTTTTTCCTCCCCAGACCTTCAAAAAGCGGGCTGGCGCGACCGTGCAGCGGACGCGCGCCGCTGGCGCGCCAAAGGCAAGCCCGTCTGCGCCCAGCGCCAGCCACGCTGTCCGTTATGTCGGGGGAAGGGCGTCTCCTCTAAAAGCGGACTCCCGACTTTATTCTAGGGAGACCTTGCTTAACATAGGGGAACGCCATGCCAAAAAGGGTAATCTTGCCTTTGCTGACTCAGCTCTCCCCTTGAGCGATTTCCTTGCTGGAAGTCTCCTATCTTGCGGACTTCTTAATGTGAGGTCTCTGCCAAAACACTGCGCTGAAATTCAATTATTAATAGATTCTCACCAGCTTGATGTTTTATTCTTGACAGAGACCTGGACTCGCCCTGATTGTGAGATCGAGCCAGGTTGGGCCTACCCGCTAGATTGTAAAATTCTACACCTCCCCAGACCTAACGGAAGGGGAGGCGGGGTGGGGGTCATCTATAGGGCCACCTGGCAAATCGGGACCATTGATATGGATCCGGTTAATGGTGTAGAGCTACTTGGCCTGGCTATAAAAAATGCCTCTGGGCTTATCGCTACTGGGGTAATCTGTTACAGACCCCCTGGGGCCTTTACTGTTCAACAACAACAATCGTTGTTAACTACTCTCACGAACATGGCAGCCACTCACAACGAATTGATAGTCTATGGGGACTTTAATCTTTGGCTAAATGGTTCCCTTGACGCGGGGTTCCGTAACCTACTCCACTCGTGCGAAGGCCTTGGCCTTTTTCAGCATGTGGTGGGTGCTACTCATAAGGAGTGTCATAGCCTTGACCTTCTCTTTTCATGTCCTCACCTGCTGCACATGGGGGAAATTTCACCCATGGACTGGACAGACCATTTCCTAATTAAATTTATGTTAATTTTAATGTTGCCCAGACCCGGCCTGTGCGTATCACCACTGAAATTCTGTGTAGGGACTGGAAGGCCCTTGCATGACTGAGATCCTCAGATTTGGTGTTTAAGGTCGGAGATTGTTTTTCCCGGGACAAACAGGTCGACGAGAATTTTGCCTCGTTGTGCCTTAGGATTACCGCGACGGTAGACTCTCATGCCCCTCTAAAAAAACTTAGTTGTAAGGGCAGAGCATCTGCCCCTTGGTTTAATGATACTCTAAAATCCACTAAATTAGCATGTAAACAGGCAGAGAGGAAATGGAGGCGGGGGTACAAGGATTGAGACAGGCTGCTTTGGAAGCTCAAAATTGTTGAGTATAAGACCTTGATTCATAAATCCAAAGCAGAGTACTTTTGCTCCACGATCTGCAATGCTTCAAACAGTTCTAGGAGCATTTTTAACATTCTGAACAGCCTCACCAGTCCTGATTGCTCCAAGAACTCAATACCCCCCTTGCAGGAGCTCTGTGAGAACTTGGCTAAGTTCTTCAGAGAAAAAATTGAGATAATCATCAATGATCTCAAAGTTCCCACTGTTTCCAGCTGTTCCCAGACTCTGAGGGATCAGGCCTTGGAGGGTGGGGAGAATGGCCCCTGTTGGCAGCCTGCTGATCAACTATCGAAGTTTCCGCCCCTAGGGGAGGAGGACTTCAGTAGGCTGGCACAGGGCATTTCCTCTGGTTCGCCCATGGGCCCGGTCCCGCACAATATCTGGAAAGAGTATGAGTTGGAATTATTTCCTACTCTTCGCCTGATTTACAACCAGTCTCTGGCCAGCGGTATAGTTCCCGCTCGCTGGAAACAAGCCCTGGTATCCCCGCTGCTGAAAAAACCATAATTGGATCCAGAATGCTCTAAGAAGTACAGACCAATCTCTCTGTTACCTTTTCCTGCAAAGATTGTCGAACGCAGGGTTAGTCTATCACTTTCTAAACATCTGGAGCAACATCAGCAGCTTGAGGAATCGCAATTCGGCTTTCGCCCTGCCCATGGGACGGAGACGGCCCTGGTTACTGCCATGGATGAGCTTCAAATGCGTGCAGACACTGGACAGGCAGCAGCCCTGATTCTGCTTGACCTGTCTGCCGCATTTGAAACGGTCAACCATGAGACCCTCCTGAATAGACTGCGTGAGGCCGGGGTGAGAGGCTGTGCCTTACGCTGGTTTCTGTCTTTTCTGGAGGATAGACAGCAGGCTATGTCCCTGCCTCCTTTCCAATCCGCTTTTTTCCCTGTGCCGCACGGGGTTCCTCAGGGTTCGGCAATCAGCCCCATTCTGTTCAATCTTTATTTAAAACCCTTGATATCTTTGATCAAATCATATAGATCAATACGATCAACTATGCGGACGACACTCAATTGATCCTCTCCTTTGAGGGTGAGGACTCGACACCGGTGGAGGTGTTCCATGAGTGTCTGCGGGATATTGCCGGTTGGTTATGATGGAGCGAGATAGAAAACAAAATTTTGTTTAATCTCGTGAAGTCACATTTCCATAACATGAATAATTATATTAATGATTTGTGATTTGTCGTGCTAATACAACTTAGATTAAACTTTACACATGGGGGGACTAACATGTGTGCTCATAAACGTGCATAATTGTTGCATCTTTTTGTTCGTGCAAAATAATAAAATAAAATATTGTTTTCGTTTTTGTCATTACTAACTGCTGCAAACTTAAAAGAAGCATGTGCTTATTTTGCTTTTCCTTGTCTGTGTGATGTCATTTCTACTATTCTAGGTGCAATTGAGTCTCATGGAATAGCGGAGACTGGTAGATATAAACGCTGCTTTATTTGTTTGCAATGGCTAGGTAACATTTTGACTAATAAGGGTTGGTTAATTAATTAGTGAACCAAGGGGTGGATACAGAATCTACATTATTTCTTACATTAATACTTTTCTTGTGTTTGTTTTATATTAGAAATCATAAGTTGCCTGCTTTTGGGCCTAGTCGCTTGAGTCGCAGAAAAGAGCTGACTTGTAATTCTGCAAAAGTCACGAGACGCCCATTCTGAATTAAAGCGTTTATTAAAGCTGCATTCACAAAGCAAAAACTGATGAGCTGCCATCATTCTGTCGGACATGGCCAAGGTCGAAAGTGAACATTTTGTCAGCCTTAACTTGGCATCCGCGGAAGTCTAGTGAAAGTCAATGGACGCTGCGAGAATGACTTAATACATTTGTTGCAATATGAGGAAGCTTCTGGCTTCACGTGGAAGAGACAATGGTCTTTATGAAACTTGATGTAATGGAACTTTTTGAAAAGTGGGTGACATGTCACTTGTCACTCTCAGCCAATGGGACGTCGAAGATTTCTGAAAACTTTCCTTTGCTAGTTTAGTTAGCGTAGAAAGGTATAAAAAGTCATGCCCCTAGGGATGGGCTGGCTGCTGCTTTCTGACTTTCCGATGAGAGTGAAGTGCTGCTGGACTTTGCGTGGAGCACGTAAGAATCCTCAAAGAACTTTACTTTAATTTCTATCTATTTAGCTCAGTTAGGGAATTAGGTTTTAGAAATGCTAAACTTTATATATTCACTTTAAATTTGATTCATTTGCTTAAATTGTATTTTTCTCATATTTCTTACCATCATGCTTGCTTTATTGCAAATAAAATTCATTTATAAAACTATCAACTTATATACCATAATTTAGTAAATAAAATCTTACTTTTGACAAACAAGCTGGTCTTGGTTATTCAGAAGTGTAGGTTACTATTAGCTAGATCACGTCGCCAATGGTGGTCATTTAAATGGTTATGCTTTATTCTAATGACAATATTCTTTCCGCAGATGTATAAAATGTATATAGTTTGTAGATAATGTGCATATAGATTTAAACTGACCACCTGATTCAGTAGGCCCAAAATATGTCAGGTTTATAAATGGGTCCATATTTAGTATAGAATTTTGTTTATAGGTTATGAATTTGGGTAGCGTTGTTTATGATATATTTTCTATAGGCCGCTGGATCAATTCTCTGGTAGCAGAAATTGATGGTTGCTAAGGGGTAACCAAGGTAATATGTTGGTTGCTAAGGGTTACGTTATGGTATGGAAATAGGATCGATGTTTTAACACATGTTGAGTTCGTTTTTCGTGCTATCTGTAAGCTATACCGGTATAGATTGTGTGGCGAGAAATTAGTCACGCAAGCCATCTGTTCTGTTTGTAGTGATATCGCCGAGTATCACAAGAGGTATCGCCGTGTACCATAGTGTTGTCGCCGAGCAGCACAGTTTTAGGGCTAGATCTGAATCTTGTATAGTGAGGGTTTTCTAAGAAATTAGAGCAGCATGAGAATAGGGACAAAGCGCCTTTCATAAAACTCACTGTGATGAGAGTATTAGTTATATCCGAGCTTGAGTGAAGGGTAAATTAACGTCGGTGCATGATTATCTATAAACAGGTTAGAGTCCTGTACGGGTACATGTTTCATATCTATAAACAGGTGAGAGCCCTGTACGGATAACGTCGTTATTTTGCTAACGGTGCATGATTTCTATAAACAGGTGAGAGTCCTGTACGGATTTCATGTGTGTTTGAAATTAGGGAATTTTCAGTGTGAAAGTGCGAGTTTGAATTGTATTTTATGTTCAAGTGGAACTCTTAGAACTTTCACTTCGCGGTGGGTTCAGAGCAAAGCGAGTTCATAATTATACGTGTTAGAAGGGTGGGGTAAGGTTACTCTACTAACAATTGAATATTATCCTTAGTGTGAATAGCGCCGTCTATTCCGAAGTGTGGATACTTGAATGTATGTAAACTATCCTAAATAGTGAAACGAACAGATGTTGTCTTTAAAGTCATTGTTAAGAATTAATTTACACTGAAAAGTATTCTTAAAATGGCGCTGTGAAAGGATTTTGTGAAGGAGGGGTAAGCGCCAGGAGTGAGAAACGAGAAACCGCAGCTGCTGTGTACGTCACAGAGCCGCGCTGGGATTGGGTGACCTACGTCACAAGCTATATTCTGATTGGCTCTTGAGTCTCTGACGGCCTGTGAGCTGATTGGTCGTTCGGAAAAACCCCAAATTTATTGGTTGAGCAGAAAAGTGACGTAGCTCAACTGTCATTGGCTTGTTGGTGTGTTTCGCGCACGGATTGGTTGTTTTACGGAACATCCCGGAAATATTTTACGAACGACTTTGTGAATTAGATTTAACTCTTAAAAATGAGTTATCATTTTAAACATGTTGAGAAAAAGACAACATTATTTCAGAAATTTAAGAATTTATTTTCACCTGACAAGAAAATCGAAACGCGAGGTGGTAAACTACTTCATAAGTATAAAACACCTGCAGCGTATATGGAAGGTGAATATGGATATCATACTGTCTTATGGTTCGATAGTTGGAAACGCTATACTAAAAACGACGGTGTTTTAACTTGGCCTGATGATGGTTCTTTTAATGTAAGAGTCTTAAGAAACTTACGAGAGAAAATGAATGCTCTTGTTCCAAAACCGAGACCAACTCAATTTGAAGCATTAGTTGCGTGGGAAGACGAGATGTATCAGTTACAAAGAGAAGCTAGTGGAATTAAAAGACCTTCTAAAAATCCATCTTGGAAAAGAGAAACTCATGAAGATAGATTGCGAATGTGGAGACAGGGAAACATGAGTGAAGGATTGTATTTAATTCATGAAATGGTAATGGGTACTCCTACAGGGAAATCTATGGAAAGTGAATCTGAGGATGCAGTTATGGAAGAAATATATACAACTGCTAGAAAGAATCAGCCTAATCAGCCTTTGAGACCTCCTAGATCATGGTCTACTCCGGTGGTTTCTACTGAAACTTCACCGAGTGCACCTCCAATTAATGAAGCTCCTAAACTTTATCCAAATAATTGTGAAATCATTGAAACTCCTAGAAGACCAGAATTCGAGAATGCTCGAAATGAAGGTAGACATTTTACAATGACTCCAAGAGCAAGGGAACCTCCAAAAGATTATACTAGAGAGGCAAGAAATGTTGAAGATGTTGATTATAATGAATACTTAAGATCAAAAGAAGAATTAATAAAAAGAATGACAAAAGGCATGGAAGCTGTGACAGTTCCAGTAACTATTGGTCCTGTTCAGCCCGTATTTGATCATAAGGAAACAAACAAAACTGGATTAACTATTCCTTTAAATACAGAAATTCAAAAGGCAGCTGAAAAATTTTATTCAGACTTATCTGAAATAAACTCTTCTAAATCGAGAATGCCTGATTTAACCTTTAATGAGGATTTATCTCCAAAAACACCAATGGGTGCTATATCAGATATAGGGAGTCCTGAAGTCAGGGTAACCACACCAAAACTTGATGTGGCCAAATTAAAAGCGAATATCGAAGAATTAATAATTGGAACAATTGGTCCAGATAGTTTAAATTACTATCGAGATGATGAACTACTGTTCATTTGCAAAAGCATTCAGTGGAAAACGAAAAACAAATATGATCAACTAGAGGATCTAGCAGCTGAACTTGAAATCGATGTGAGTAAACAAAAGAATTTTGCAAAACATTACAGATTAGACTTTTCAGAAAGTGACATTGAGAGTCTGAACTCTATGGGAAGAATAGTTCATATTAAAGATTTGATTGTCTATATCAAAAAGCTAGGAGAACTGAACAAATGGAGAGTAAAATGGACGAAAAAGAAGGAAGATGAAAGATTGGATAAATTGTCAAAACAATTTCCAATGAGAGAAATTGCAGGTGGAGGATATGTTCATGTCCCTTGGTCGAGACAGGACATTCTGTTATTTACAAATGACTTTCCAAAATTGAGGGAAAAACCAGTTGAGTGGTACAGGCAAGTCGATAGATTTATCAAAGTGTCAAAAGTTCTGTGGATTGATTTAGATGGATTTTTTTACATTGTCGTTCCATCTGATCTTTGGACAGAATGCAAAATATCGATTAGTTGGCCAAAAACAGAACCTGAGCGAATCAAAGAAACAGGTGCTCCAAATCCACTTGTAATGGATTTTTATGAAAAAGTAATTGTTTGGATGAAAAACAAAATTCCACCCAAAGAAGTCGATTGGGTTAAAATAGAAAGAACAGAACAGGAAACGAAAGAATCAGTTCATTCTTTTTATGAAAGACTACTGTTAATCTTTAAACAATACAGTGGTTATGAAAAATTAGATGAAAAAGACATGAGTCATTTTGTCTATAGATTTGTTTATGGACTAAAACCTGAAATTGGAGAAATGATCAGAAATAGTATTGTCGGATGGCAATCACTATCTGTAGATGATATTCTAAGAAAAGCAAAGTATTGCAGCGATGAAATAGAAGTAAAACAGAAGAAGCTGAAGGAGAAAGCCATGTGGGCTCAGGTAAAGGTGGCTGAGCAACAGATTGCCAGCATGGGTAATAAGAACACTAATTTTGTTCAAACTGGAAATACAAACCAGATGCAAGGAAAGTTTAAAGGTAATAATTTCCCAAAGAAATTTAGCC
The DNA here is from genome assembly GCF_964261635.1 of Lissotriton helveticus. Classification (NCBI taxonomy): domain Eukaryota; kingdom Metazoa; phylum Chordata; class Amphibia; order Caudata; family Salamandridae; genus Lissotriton; species Lissotriton helveticus. The sequence continues at coordinate 58,720,331 of NC_136068.1, read as the reverse complement.
CAAAGATTGAGGAGCTGAAGCAAAGATTACCTTGTTTTAATTGTGGCGAAATTGGACATTGGAGAGACGAGTGTCCTCATCCTCCTAAAAACTCAAAGAATCCCTTATTGAATCCACAGATGCAGAATGGTGTTGACCTGCAGCGACAGCTACAGATGCAACAGGGGTTAAACGAATTTAATATTCAGCGACAGTTACAGCAACAGCAACAACAACAGGTGAATAATCGTCAAGACCAATTACCACAACCACCTTTTCCAAATTGTGGGGGAGTTCAAAAATATAATCCAAACGTGGGATTTCAGGGAAGTGAACAGGTAATAAAACCACAAAAACAGCAAAAGCAGCAAAGGGTTCAAATGCAAAATGCTTCACAACAATTTTTGTTAACAGAAAGTCAAGACAGCGATTCTGATGATTATTGCTGACGGTGCCCGAGAGAGGAGGAAGAGTGTGTTGTTGGAGCCACTCTTGAGGTTGACCAGTCTGGTCCTTTTGTAAATGGGAAAGTTAATGATGTAGACATCACTTTTCTAGTGGACACTGGTGCTACCCGTTCTACTGTTAGATCAGTGGAAATTGAAAACCTACCTCTCTCTGGGGATACCATCCAAGTTGTCGGAGTAAGTAATCAGCAAATTAAAACAGACTTAACTGATCCAGTACCAGTTGAAATTGGAAATTACAGAGATAAACACAGATTCGTGGTATGTAATAGTAGTCCAGTAAATCTATTGGGCAGAGACATCCTATGTAAAATGAATTGCAGAATATATTGTTCTCCTGATGGAGTTGAGTTACAAACAATGGAGGAAGATGGTTTGTACAGAATGACAATGATGATGATGGAAGCAGAAGAAACCAAATTGTTTCCTGCTTTTGAAGAAAAAGATTTACCTGAAGAACTCAAAGAAACAGTGAAATCTGAAATATGGGATTTTACTGGAAATGAGATGGGTCTGATGAAAAACGTAGATCCAGTAAAAATTACATTGAAACAGGGAATAGAATTTCCAAACACTCCACAGTATAAAATGAAAACAGAAACGATTGAAGGTATTACACCTATAATTGAAAAATTAATCAAGCAAGGTGTATTAAAAGAAATGGAGAGTAGCTCTTGTAATTCACCAATTATGGGAGTTAAAAAGTCTAACGGAACATTTAGGATCGTACAAGATTTGAGAAAGGTTAATCAAATTGTCGTTCCATGTTGTCCTGTGGTTCCAAATCCAGCAGTAATTCTATTTCAGATTCCACATGATGCTGAATGGTATACAGTCATTGACCTTTGCAATGCATTCTTTACTGTTCCCTTACATCCAGACAGTTATGAAATATTTGCTTTCAGATTCCAAGGTAAGACCCTCGGATGGTCAAGAATCCCTCAGGGCTATACAGAAAGTCCTTCAATCTTTAACGAATTGTTAAAAAGATCATTAGAAGACCTAGACTTACCAGGTAGGTCTACGCTAGTGCAGTATATTGATGATTTGTTAATAGCTGCAAAGACAAGAGAAAATTGTGTAACAGACACAATAATTCTGCTAAATCGCCTCGCAGAAGAAGGACATAAGGTGTCCCCAGCAAAACTACAGTTTTGCAAACAAGAAGTAAAATATCTTGGTCACAGAATTGCAAAAGGAAAAAGACAAGTAACAATAGAGAGAATAAAAATGATTCAAGCAATGTTACCACCTAGAACACAAAGACAGGTCAGAATGTTCTTGGGAATGGTAGGTTACTGTCGACAATGGATAAGTGGATTTTCAGTAATTGCAAAACCACTTCAAAGACTGACAAAATCAGATGTAAAAGATCCAATTATTCTCAATGATGCTGAGATGGAATCTTTTGAGAACCTGAAAAAGAGCTTATGCCAAGCTCCTGCTTTAGGTATGCCAAATTATGAGAAAGATTTTGAACTGTATTGCAGTGAGAGAGAAGGATGTGCATTATCTGTGTTAATTCAAAGACATGGAAATTTAAAGAAACCTATTGCATACTTCTCTGCAGTCCTTGATCCAATTGCAAAAGCATTACCAGGTTGTTTGAAAGCAGTTGCAGCTACAAGTATCAGCCTAGAACAAAGTGAGGGGATCATTATGGGATTTCCTGTAAAAGTTTTTGTGCCTCATTCAGTTGAAATATTACTGACAAGAGGTAAGACTCAACATTTAACAAGTAGCAGATTGACAAAGTATGAGAAAATCATACTGGGAGCAGATAATGTTTCGATTTCAAGATGTTTAAATCTGAATCCTTCTACATTACTGCCTGATTCTGAAATTGTTGATGACATTGAAACAGAACATGAATGTTTAGATGTCATGGAATTCTGCACTAAACCAAGAAAAGACATCAAAGACAGACCTTTGTCTGAATCGGATTTTGTCTACTTTGTAGATGGGTCATGCTTAAGATCCGAAGGAGGTGTCTTAAAAGCTTCATATTCAGTTTGTACAGTCGTAGATGTTGAAGAAGCATCATGTCTTGAAGGAGTTCGTTCAGCACAAGTGGCTGAATTGATTGCTTTAATTCGTGCATGTGAAATATCAAAGGATATAAGAGTTACCATCATTACTGATAGTCAGTATGGGTACGGAGTTGTGCATGATTATGGACAACTCTGGTCACAGAGAGGATACATGACATCAGCAGGATCACCAATTAAAAATGCAGTTTTCATTAGGAGATTAATTGAAGCAATACAATTGCCAAAAGAAATCGCCATTGTCAAATGAGCAGCACACACTAGAGGAACTGATTATATTTCCAAAGGAAATACCTTCGCAGATGAAACAGCAAAATACTGCGCAAGGAAAAATTATTCATACAATCGGAATAGAAGTAAAGAAACTGATTCAAATTCATTAATGCTAACAACTGTTGTAGAAACATGGCATGAGATTAGAGATTTACAAAATGAAGCAGAAGATGAAGAAAAAGACTTATGGTTAAGATCAGATTGTAGACCACGTGAAGAAGATGGAGTGTGGGTTTACAAAGATGGCAGAATAGTCTTACCAAATTGTTTGATTGCTGACATGGCCAGATTATATCATGGTCCAGCACATCTCGGAAGAGATTCTATGGTTAGACTTTTCAGAGAAACATGGTTCAATACCAAGTTTAGAACTATTGCTGAATCTTTTTGTCAAAGGTGTTTATCATGCCAACAAATGAATCCAAACAGAAAATCAGTGGTGGGGACAGGAATAATTGGTCGAGAAGGTGGTCCCTTTACCAGGTTACAAATGGATTTAATCGAAATGCCCTTACACAATTGTCTGAAATATGTACTTGTAATTGTATGCTTATTCTCAAGATGGGTAGAGGCTTTCCCTACACGACATTGTGATTCAATTACAGTGGCAAAACTAATGCTCAGAGAAATCATCCCAAGGTACGGTTTTCCAGTCACTATTGAGAGTGATGGAGGAAGCCATTTTGATAACAAACTGATGAAGTTAATTTGTGAAGCTTTGAGCATTGAGCAGAAAATACACTGTGCATACAGACCAGAGGCATCAGGAGTAGTTGAACAAATAAATGGAACAATCAAAAACAGAATTGGAAAAATGTGTCTTGAAACAGGTATAAAGTGGACTGATGCTCTTCCACTTGTTTTGATGTCATTAAGAAGTACACCAGATAAAAAGACAGGTTTGAGTCCTCATGAAATTTTAAAGGCAAGCTTTTGTACCTGTAGGTAAACTGTTGAGCATAAATGACAGTGCAATTTTTGATTACTGTAAAAGGTTATCTGATATGGTAACTTCTGTGTCTAATCAGGTGGGAACTGAAGCTCAATCAAATGAAAAGGTTTTGACACATGATCTGAGACCTGGAGACTGGGTCAGAACAAAAGTACATCGGAGAAGAAATTGTCTAGCTCCTAGATGGCAGAAACCTAGGCAGATAATTTTGATCACTACTAATGCTGTAAAGTGCAGAGGATTAAAACGTTGGATACATCCTAGTCATACTATTCCAGTACCAACTCCTGAAAGTTCAGACATTGAAAGTGATACCACAGATGATTCTGATTCTGAAGCAGAAGACAGAACAGAAGGTGAAATAATTCCAGATTCTGAAGATCGACAAGAAAGTCGACATCTGGAAACTGTGCCAGTGAATGAAAATCTGACAAGAAAAGACTTGGAAATAATTGTAATAGATTCTGAAGGTGAAGAGAATCTGTTAAAAGGAAAGATAACTGAGGATTCGGTTGTCTGCATCGAAGACAAAGAAGCTGAACAAAAGGAAGTTTCAGACCAGGAGAGTATCGAAAGGCAGAGAACAAACTCTGAAGTAAGGAACAATAATCCGAAATCTGGGAAGTTAGAGGTAATTGAGGAAGAGGAGGAGAACGAATTACCGAGTACCAGTGATGGAAGACAAAGTGAAGTTCCTGAAGGAGTGAAATTGCCGAATAGAGAAGTTCCTGAGTCAATTGAAATTTCAGACTACGAAACTGAAGAAAGTGACGTGGAAGGTGAAAGTGAAAACAGAAAGAAAAGGACTTGGAAGTCAGAATTAAATAATTCGGAACCAAAGAAGAAGTACGTGAGAAAAACAGACTACTGGCCAGGTGGAAGATTGAGAGTCAGATTGATCAGAAAGCCAAAAGAGCAAGTTGAAGAAATCAGTAGTCAAAAGAGTCCTGGAAAAGAAGTTGGAGTTGGAAGAAAAATCGAAGTGATATCGAGAAAAGGGAAGAGAATAATAAGACCAAACCAAAAATACAAGTCTCCTGAGTGGACTTACTTAGTAATTCCACCTGTTATTGACATATATGATAGTAGTGAAGAAGAAAACGAAATCCAAGAAATTAGTGACAATGATTGAAATACAGAAATATTAAATTGGCAAAAGGCTGAAGAAAAATTGTTAGTTGACACAAGGTCGAAGAAAAACTGTTTAGTTGAAGAAAACTTATGTATGACATAAGGTCGAAGAAATCTTGTTTAGGGTTTTAAAATAAAAATATTTTAAAAGGGGGGTGTAAATATAAATTTAGAATTTTAAAATTTATTTTTATTTTTTTAGAGGCTAAAACTAACCAAAAATGCCTTACGTTAAGGAGAGCACTTCAAAGTGTTCTGTTTTTAAAAGATGCTGTAAGATGACTCTGGTGTGTCTGCTCATTTTAGTTCTGCTCTGGTTGGTACTAGCTGTGATTATCCCTTTAGAAATGAATAGAGAATTACACAAAGATAACATAACAAGCAAAGCTCTGGTTAGCCAAACTAAACATAGTGCGTCTGCAAAAGTTATTGATCATCAGCCTAACATTCATCAAGATAAATCAATAGGTGACTTTTCAAGTAATACATTCACAAAGCTATTGAGTGAATATGTTAAGGTAATGGATGCAAAAGACTGCTATGTCTGTGTTAAGTTACCTGCTTCTGTTTCTGAGGGAGTAACATATAATATGCTTCCTCTCACTTATGCTGTAACATGTAGTGTATTAACTAGTTTATTTTATCAAACTGGACGTTTAGAATATTACTATTCAAATTATGATGAAATCTTTGCTAATATTAAAATTGATAATGCTTTAAATAAGCATAAGAAAGCAAAACAAATGAGAGAATTTTTCCTTGTTACTAATGAACTCACATATGAGTATGCTTATAAGAATAATCTAACATGTAAATTAAGTGCTGAAGGAAAGAAATTTTTGAACATGGTTGAGGAGAGAAGAGCAATTTATAAGAGGAATGAATTAGTCAAGCAGACTAAGTCTGCTTTCTGGCAGAAAGAGGATGAGAAATTAAATGGCAAAATGCTTGAAAATATTGCAATTCACATAGACAAACCAGTTAGTGGAAAACTTTGCATTAGAAGAGATAATACACTTTTTGATAATTATTTTGTAGGTGCAAGTAACTGTGAAGATACTTATCAGATTTTGGGAGGTTGGGGATTTAAAGGTGGAAAAGATCCTATCTTTCCTGGGATTTATTTTGTTTGTGGTGACAAAGCCTACTACAACCTTCCAGACCATTGGTATGGAACTTGTTATGTGGGAATTGTTTTTCCTAAAGTGTTTCATGTTGACAGAGATTCAGAAGGATTGTTTAAAATTCATAATTATGTAAATAGAGCTAAAAGAGAAACCTTTACTGAAGTTCTGGGAGATATTTTTCAAGCTGTAATACCTTTTGTGGGTATAACCCTAAATGCAGGAAGAATCAGAAAATTATCCACTATAGTTGATAGATTATCAACTGACACAGCTGATGGATTTCAATTAGTGAATGTTGAAGTTATTGCAATTAGATCTATGGTAATTCAAGACCGCCTTGCTTTAGACATACTCTTAGCAAAAGAGGGAGGAGTCTGTGGCATTTTACATGTGCAACATTGTTGTACATATATTCCGGATGAAAGTAAGAATATTGAAATGTATATTAAGAATATTACACAAATGCATTCAGAGATAATTCCTTTAGAAGAAGATGATTTTACAGGGAAACTTTCAAAAAGGTTTCAAGCAATTAAAAACTGGTTTCATAATATCGGAAGTTCAATTCTTGGCAAGATTCTGGCACCTTTGATTATAATAGTATTCATTTTTATTTTGACCAAAATAGGTTGTTTGTTACATAAAAGAAAGAAACAGTTGAAAGAAAAGAAAAGAATCTATAAACTCAGAAAAGAAGAAGAAAGGGAGATCGAGTTACAGGAGTTACATAGAGAGTGTCATGTTAATTGCAAAGATTATGCAGAAACAGACTTTTAGGTTTACTGATACAAATGAATTTGAATCGATTTCTTAGAAATTTAAATTACCAAAATTTTGAGTGCTGGTGTGGTGATTTGTTAATCACCAGATGAGGGAGTTGATGGAGCGAGATAGAAAACAAAATTTTGTTTAATCTCGTGAAGTCACATTTCCATAACATGAATAATTATATTAATGATTTGTGATTTGTCGTGCTAATACAACTTAGATTAAACTTTACACATGGGGGGACTAACATGTGTGCTCATAAACGTGCATAATTGTTGCATCTTTTTGTTCGTGCAAAATAATAAAATAAAATATTGTTTTCGTTTTTGTCATTACTAACTGCTGCAAACTTAAAAGAAGCATGTGCTTATTTTGCTTTTCCTTGTCTGTGTGATGTCATTTCTACTATTCTAGGTGCAATTGAGTCTCATGGAATAGCGGAGACTGGTAGATATAAACGCTGCTTTATTTGTTTGCAATGGCTAGGTAACATTTTGACTAATAAGGGTTGGTTAATTAATTAGTGAACCAAGGGGTGGATACAGAGTCTACATTATTTCTTACATTAATACTTTTCTTGTGTTTGTTTTATATTAGAAATCATAAGTTGCCTGCTTTTGGGCCTAGTCGCTTGAGTCGCAGAAAAGAGCTGACTTGTAATTCTGCAAAAGTCACGAGACGCCCATTCTGAATTAAAGCGTTTATTAAAGCTGCATTCACAAAGCAAAAACTGATGAGCTGCCATCATTCTGTCGGACATGGCCAAGGTCGAAAGTGAACATTTTGTCAGCCTTAACTTGGCATCCGCGGAAGTCTAGTGAAAGTCAATGGACGCTGCGAGAATGACTTAATACATTTGTTGCAATATGAGGAAGCTTCTGGCTTCACGTGGAAGAGACAATGGTCTTTATGAAACTTGATGTAATGGAACTTTTTGAAAAGTGGGTGACATGTCACTTGTCACTCTCAGCCAATGGGACGTCGAAGATTTCTGAAAACTTTCCTTTGCTAGTTTAGTTAGCGTAGAAAGGTATAAAAAGTCATGCCCCTAGGGATGGGCTGGCTGCTGCTTTCTGACTTTCCGATGAGAGTGAAGTGCTGCTGGACTTTGCGTGGAGCACGTAAGAATCCTCAAAGAACTTTACTTTAATTTCTATCTATTTAGCTCAGTTAGGGAATTAGGTTTTAGAAATGCTAAACTTTATATATTCACTTTAAATTTGATTCATTTGCTTAAATTGTATTTTTCTCATATTTCTTACCATCATGCTTGCTTTATTGCAAATAAAATTCATTTATAAAACTATCAACTTATATACCATAATTTAGTAAATAAAATCTTACTTTTGACAAACAAGCTGGTCTTGGTTATTCAGAAGTGTAGGTTACTATTAGCTAGATCACGTCGCCAATGGTGGTCATTTAAATGGTTATGCTTTATTCTAATGACAATATTCTTTCCGCAGATGTATAAAATGTATATAGTTTGTAGATAATGTGCATATAGATTTAAACTGACCACCTGATTCAGTAGGCCCAAAATATGTCAGGTTTATAAATGGGTCCATATTTAGTATAGAATTTTGTTTATAGGTTATGAATTTGGGTAGCGTTGTTTATGATATATTTTCTATAGGCCGCTGGATCAGTTACAGGATAACTCCCTTCAATTTAACGCTGGCAAAACTGAGTTGCTTTTCTATGCGGGGAACAGGATCCCGCATCCCTTTCCTGACAATTTCTGGCCTCCAGAAATAGAGATTAAGGTTTCACCAGTTAAAACCATGCGTAACCTAGGCATTATTCTAGATAACAAGCTGACTATGGAGGCTCAGGTTGCGAAAACTGTGTCTTGCTGTTTTGCCCTGATTAGGTTCCTTCGCAAGATTATGCCATTATTACCTACCCACGCTCGGGCTTTGGTGGCTAGATGTACAATCTTGAGCAGACTCATTAATGCAACGCCCTCCTACTTGAGTCCCCCAGCTTTCTGTTAGATAGACTTCAAAGAATTCAATCAGCGGCTGCTAGAATGGCCTTGGGATGGCCTAGATGAGCATCTGCATCTGCAGCTCTGGCCGAACTCCACTGGCATCCCCTCAGGCAGAGAGTACAATTTAAGTCTCTCTGCCTTGTTTTTAAAGCCCTTCATGGGCTAGGTCCTAGAACCCTGCAATCTAAATGTGCCTGGTACACTCCCACCAGGCCGCTTCGTTCTTCCTCGGCCCGGCTGGTGAGAGTACCTAGATTCAAAAAAGTCAGGGCAGGGGGAAGATCTTTTGGGGTGGCTGCGGCCAAACTTTAGAACAGTCTACCTTGGGAGATCAGACAAGTTGAGAAACTTCTCCCGTTCAGAAAATGTGTGAAGACCTGGCTGTTCCCAATGGTCTGAGTTCTTTAGTACCTTCTCGACACCCCTCCTCATACCTCTCATGGAGCCTCAGCGCCAGGATGCCTGCAAGGGGACAGTGCGCTTTATAAGCTTTATAAATAAATAAATAAATAAATAAATAAATACATACATAAATAAATAAATAACAGCTGTACCTGAGTTTGAGTGGAGGATGCGGACAGAAGAAGTGGACACGGGACGAACGGAAGTTGGTAACGAGGCAGAGCAGTGAAACAGTGAGTGTGCGGCATCTGAAATCTGATCTGTGAAACGCAAGAGAGGCAGTGTGTTTCAAAACAGAAACAGTGACGAGGGAGACGCACGTCATGATGTCGTGAAGGTGAACGTTGCCTGTTGTCAGTGGAACGTAAGCGCTGCTTGACGTTGTGAAGGTGAGAATTGCCTGTTGTCAGTGGAACGCAGGCGCTGCGTTCCAGAGAAGTTTTGCCTGATTGAGCAATCTTGGAATATTGGCAAGAGAGCTTGTACCGAAGAAGCTATTGTGAAGTCACAATAGAGGCTAATTTTAGTCTTCAGCCATTTGATTGTGGAACACGTCATAACAGAGCATTGTTTTAGAAGACAACAAAGATTGTATTGCTTTCCTATCAACACTATTCTTGTATTTTAAGCAGCATATGGATGGAAATATAGCAACCTGTGGCATAAATAGATAAATGGAGGAAAATACATCATTTATACAAACAAGTGAACTCATGACTTGTTTGGAAGTGTCTCAAAGTTTAATTTTACAATAAATAAACAAGAAGAACCCTCTATTTGTTAGAAATTTGCACATTTCAGTTCAAATATTATTTATTTTGATCAATTTTTATCTACACTAACAGCATGCAATCAGTCTCTCCACCTCCACCATTTTTATGAACGCCAGAAGATCCTCCCATTAAGTGGAAACAGTGGTATGATTTATTTGAGACCTATCTGGGAACAATTGGTGTTTCAGACCAGAAAGACGGAAATACCTTCTCCTGCATTCCTTAGGGTATGAGGGAAGAGAGATGTTGAAACATTTTCCACCCCTAATTGTTGTCAATGAGGAAGTTCTGGATGAATAGCAAGAAACTTTGAAAAAAATGCAAAAAAGGTTTGATGTGCAACCCAGCTTAGTGGTTTTGCGACACAAATTTTTTTTATGTGTCCAGAAACAAGGTGAGGATGTCAATCCGTATATCACTATATTGAGGATTAGTCTCAGAATGTCAATTCGAGATTTTTGCTGATCAACTTGTCAGGGATCAGCTCATTTGTCATTATACTGACAAACTGATTAAACAAAAATTGCTTTCAATGGGTAATCCAACATTGGAAGAAACCATCAAGTTGGCAACAAGTATTGAAACATCGCAGATATCAGCAAAAGAATTAGAACTTAAGACAAGTGAAAGTGTTTTGGCTATAAAAGTCAATGATTCAAAGGATAATAGTCTCCCTGGAAAACAACGTGCTAGAGTTGGAGATAAACGTAATATTTTTAATAATCATCAGAATGTGTGTTCTATATGTTGTTACAGAGCTAATGGGTATGGAGGTAAGTGTCCAGCGAAGTTTGGTACTTGCAGAATTTGTAATAAACAAGGACATTTTGCGAAGGTTTGTCAATTGAATAGAAGCAAACATTCGCAATCCTCAATGGTCAAGTGTGTAATGGATGGAAACTTAGATGACAGAAATGAAGACGTTTTAACTAGAGAATTGAGCAACATGGTTGTTGTTGTCCATGATGACGAAATCAAGGTGGGCAATCCTGAACTTTGTGTAGATCCTTATGTGGAAATTCAAGTTGGAGATAAGGTCCTAAGACTGTTATGGATTCGGGGGCTCAAATCTCTATGATAACACAAGATTTAATTGAAAAAACTTGGCCTGAAAGATCTTCAATTCCTCCTGATCGCAAAGCAGTTTTGTATGAAGGTCGTGAGATTGACCATTCCGGATATATTGAGGATATTATGGAGTTCAAGGGAAGGAAAATCTGGGGAAAAGTGTATGTTGCTCACAAAGGGTTGAACATTCTCGGGTGGTTCCACCAGGGGCTGTTTGGAATGGTGCTCAAGCCGGGTACCAATGAACAAGTTTGAGTTATACGAGACAATGAAGATCTAGAGAACATTTTTAACGAATTTCCTCATGTCTTTTATGGGGAAATTGGGAAGATTCATGACTACAAACACTCTATTATTGTTAAGGATGGTGCTAAACCAGTCAAACACAAACTAAGAAATGTACCTTTTAGCAAGATTTGGAGAAGGAGATGAAATCATTGTGTGTGAAGGGAATCATTGAACCTGTAGACTCATCTCTGTGGTTATCTCCACTTGTAGGTGCTAGGAAACAGAGTGGTGAACTGAGAGTGTGTGCTGATCCTCGATGCCTTAACAAGGAAATATGGGTAGACTCACTCCCTCCCCGAATATCAACAAACTTCTTGCAGTGCTAAAAGACGCTAAAGTGTTTTCAAAACTTGATTTAGCCTCTGCTTACCATCAAGTGGAACTAGCTCCAGAGTCCAGGCATCTGACTGCTTTTGTTTCTCCATTTGGCACATATCAGTATGTTCGTAATCTGTTTAGCTTAGCGTCCGCGGCATCAGTGTCCCAACATTTTCTGAGTAATATGATAAAGGGGATTGAGGGTTTGTCTGTTTTCCAGGATGATGTTCTAATTGTTGCTCCTGACAGGTCTACCCATGATGTAAACTTAGTAGAGGTATTATCTAGGTTTCAATCTTAAGGTGGGGTACTGCGCAGAGACAAGTATGTGTTTCTGACTGATGAAATGGAATATTTGGGACACCTTGTTACAAAGCAGGTTGTGCTTCTGAAGACCAGTCTGGTAGAATCTATCGTGAAAGCTAAACCGCCTACTGACAAAGCTTCTCTCAAGTCATTTTTAGGCTTATGTGAATTTCATTCACGTTTTGTACAAAATGTTGCTTCTAAATTAAGGCCACTCTCTCAGATGCTGATGAAAGGTTTTAGCTTTGAATGGTCAGATGAATGTCAAAGAGTGTTTGATTGGGTAAAAGAACAACTTGTGTCACCCAGGGTTTTGAAAAAATATGACCCTGATATTCCATGTACCTTGACTGTCGATGCAAGTAATGTTGGTGTGGGGGCTGTGTTAACCCAGACCAAGGGTGATGATGTAAGGACAATTGGGTTTGCTTCAAGGGTGTTATCCCAGTCAGAAACAACATATTCTGTAATTGAGAAGGAGTTGTTGGCTTGCTGGTGGCCTGTCATGAAATTTAGAAATTTCATATGGGGAAGAAGATTCTGTCTCCAGACTGTCCACAAGCCATTGATTTTCATTTTAAGTGGGAAAAATGTCAGGGGTTTCACTCCTCGTATTGCTCGCTTGTCATCGAAATTGCTTCAGTTTGACTGTTTGCCTGAGTATATTCCTGGTTGTGAAAATAGGTGTGCAGATTACCTTTCCCGTTCTTCTAATATTACGGAAGATCATCTTGGTGTGTCTGAAGATGACAAGGTTTACAAAGAAAGGGAGGTACCCTACTAATTACAATAGGGACTGGGTGAGATCAACAGTAACATCAAAAATAGTCCCAAAGGTCTACGCACAATTGTATGAGGACAGTTTAGCAGAAATAATATACATTAGCAGAAAAACTTATACAGCATACGGGAAATAACCTAAAGCTTCATAGTGTCAGCCAACACTTAAATAATACACATAAACCCAAAGATTGATATATCAAAATACATTTGTGTCATTTATTTTAAATACAGTTTAAAAACAGTTTATCCTTAAAAACATAAAAGTCATAATCAATTGTTACACATTTTATTACAGAAAACACAAGTCGACGCAGTGTTTCGGTGATATTCGATTGATGTTTCACCTTCTTCAGGACAGTTTTCTAAACAATGGAGGACATTTGTGTTATTATTAAGTACCCGTGTTGCTGACACCCAACTGTCATAGCTTTTAACAAGCATACATTTCTTTCTGTCTCTGATAATTGCTAATTCCAACATTTACATAATATACATTTATCAAAGATATACACAAAGATACATTCTAAGAAGTACATTCTTAACATTTCAAAGATTTTTTAAATGTATATACCCACATCGTTCAAGGGCAGAATTATCTTAATTTATGTAGGTAGGCATCGCTACATCAGGTTTTATTCAAAACCGATTCTATCTCCAAATGTATCAGTCTCTATATTACCGTACATTAAAAATGACAATCCATTGAAGATATTAATGGACTTGTGTCACAACCCTACCTGACTGTGTCCGTGGGGTTTTTACAGTGTTTGTGGAGCAACCTTTTGAAATAACAAAATCACTCCCAATGCATATCTACAAACAATATAAATCATGTTATCAGCAATACATTCATGGCCTCACTAGATCTTAGATCATCTCTGACTGGCGTGTTGTACGTACCAATTGTCAATGTTATCAATTTCTAGGGACCTTGGTTGGAGCCACTGTGTCTTTATTATTTAAAAGTGCACTGGGCATCTGCTGCAACAATCAATGAAAGAAGAGAGAAAGAAAGAGGCATTTTAACTTAAAGACACTTTTCCTCTATCAGTAAGCGAATAATCAGAAAAAAGGGAAAGGCTATTCACTTGCCTAAAAACGCAACCATTCAAGGAGCCTGATGGGATCTGCTTGTCAGTCGCAACTGGATATCGTCAAACAATCGGGGTGCCTCATAGGTTATTGTTCACAAGTTTGATGTCTACACGAATTTAAGTTCACTCATTACCAAAATTAACGTTCCAATACATTATATTTTGCTCTTTAACAAATAGCTCCCCTGTTTAAAATTTCTAGTTTTACGCTTTTTATTGATTCAGACTTCCTTGACATAGAGGAAATTATCTGTAGTATCAAGCACTACTCACTTAAAGTTGCGTGTGCGGGCATATCCTCATCATTATGTGTTAACAATCTTTTAATCATCTCAATAGTGCTGTCTTGCGGGATATTTGTATACAATGCCTCGATATCTAATGTAACGAGGCATTGTGTATCTGGGCAAAAGTTGATGTTTTCAATTTTTTTAATCATTGCAGTCGTGTCTTTTATATATGATTTTTGCTCCTGAACCATGGTCTGGTGAAAAATATCTGCATACTGGCTTAATGGCTCCGTGAGGGAATTGATACTCGATACAATTGGATGGATGTAGGGAGGCCGTAAATTTTTATTAAGGTAAGCGGAAACTGCGAAAAATAAAGAATAGGACTTAGAGGGCAATTTCGTTCAGGGAAATTATGGACGGATAGATATAACAGCTGCCAGCGAGCTTCTAAACTGTAGAGCGCGATGCTCAAGGACGGGCAATTTTTTTGCGGAAGCAGTTATAACGGGGGATTTGAAATAGTGTACCAATTGCTCGTAAATGAATGTAACTGAAAATATAGAAGCCATACTGATTTCATTAACAGCAGTGAGAACATATAAATATAGGAGAGCGCAAATATAGTATAGCGCGAATAGGATCAGCAATAAAGTACATCTCTCATTACTGAAGTTTTATGTAATTGAAGATGTCAGTAATATCGAACTCTGACAAAACAGGCGCCATGCAACGCACAGGGCGAGGTTATTTTAGCGATACAATAATTATACCAGACTACCCAGATGTAGTGAGCAGTGATTGATACTACAGATAAATTCCTCTATGTCAAGGAATTCTGAACCAATAAAAAGCGTAAAACTAGACATTTTAAACAGGGGAGCTATTTGTTAAAGAGCAAAATATAACGTTATGGAATAAAAAAATCATTTCAATTCCTTCTACACCTACAGGTCTTGTAAAGAAAAATACATACCCCAACACCTGTATAGCGTGGTTGGCCAAATTACATGACCGGGTAATCTACTACCTTCTTTGTAAACATATGGAAATCAAGGGTATTAATTGGAATGTTAATTTTGGTAATGGTTCCCTTTGGCAAAAGCAGTAAAATCAGCTGCATTGGCGGTTAGAGAACCTCTGAAGGGAGGGGAAAGTCTGACACCCCCTAACGAACGAGCGGGTCGGGGAAGGTTGAGTCGACCTACCAAAGATAAATTGCAGGGCCCTAATGTTGAATTGCCCCCCGATTCTGTGCCCTTTGTGGTCGTGCTTACTGGCGTCCCAACCCTAGAGGTTGGTAAAAGGGAGGGGTATTCCCAACTAAAAAACAAAACACTGCACTGGCTGGGACTAAATAGACCACTCCCATACTATGTTAATGGAGAGATTGTTCACGTCAGACGCATCCCATGGTTGGGTAGTAGGGAAAAACATTTAAAGGGAGACCTTATAGTCATAAACTTTAGAGACCCAGAGGCAGTCAGACTTATTCTGAATGGGTCCTCGGGGAACCCGCCATAGTTCCACATGATTTAACTCTTTTTTTTACCCAAGATCCCATCTGTGCCCCCCCTTCTTCCCGGGAGGTTTAGCTGACACTCAACTTAATATGTATATGCCATCCACCAACAGCTACACGGGGCAAGTCTTTAGACCTTTGCCCACTAGGAACGACCTTGGGTGGAATACAGTGCCCGCTAGAAACTATTGTATGCCACCAGGGAGGTTGGACCAAGCGTATGGGGACAGGAGAATGGACCATCTGATTCCATTCACCCCGTTAGAAACTTCCAACAGATTTAATATCCTCTCCTGCTTCGATGGGTGCGATTGACAGCCGGGGCATTCTGTTGGCAGCCCACCGGGTACACTCACTCCTAGATCAAACCCACAATCAGAACCAGCATATGAGTGGCCTTTACCTGCTTTATCTACTGAGCCCAAAACTGTTCTCCCTTCCGTTGATTGTTGCATATTATTTTTGAGTGATCTGAACAGGGGCTATCCGCTGGTTTAAATGCTGACAAAGCCATCCTTGGTGATTTATTATCTCCAGTTTTGCCTGTAAGTTCCCTACCTTCTTGCTTTGATGCTAGCCCTACTCTTTGTCCACCATGCCCTGCCATATTTGGCCCGGCAGGAGTGGGGAAGGGGGTAACCGACCTGTGTCTGTCGAAGTTACGGATATGCTCCTGGAACATTGCTGGACTTGAAGCAAAGCTTGATTTGCCGGATTGGGGGACCTTTATAGACCACTCTGACATTTGGACTTTCCAGGAAACCTGGGCCCTCGGGCCTATTTTTCGTGCTGGGTTTCTGAATTACTCTAGACCAGCTGTGAAGGGTGCAAGGGGCAGACCAGTGGGTGGTCTAGCTATCTGGGTACGCCAACATGCAGGTGTAACAGTGGAGGAGTTCCCATTGGATAACCCCGATATGTTGGCCATACGGGTAATCTCGTCTTCTGGACTGAATATGGTGATTGTAAATATCTATATGCGGGGTATCCAAGGGGGAAAATGCTCTCCTGTTGCTCTGGTGTTGGACGGATTCCTAAGCTCATTACCGGTGAATACAAACAGGGTGGTATTGGGGGATTTTAATACCTGTTTCGAACCTATGGGGTTGGACGATGGTTTGCTTACCGAGGACGAGGATTCTTTGTGGGACATCCCGGGTCTGGAACTACAACCCATCAAGAAATGGTCTCAATCAGCCATATTTTTGAAGGGTCTTTGTTTGAACCAGGGAATGCGTGCAGTTAATGGGCGTCTGAAGTCCGATAGGATGGGGGCAATGACTTTTGATAATGGTAGATCTGGCTCTCGCATAGACTATATCCTGGTGAATGTGGAAATAGGGCCGAGTTTGCTGGATATGGTGGTAGTAAATAGAGCCGAGAGTGACCATAATCCCTTGGTTCTATCGATTAAAGAAGGTGCTTTTGCAGTGCCCATGGTGGCAGAGGCGTCCCTGCCACAGGTCTTATTAACCAACAATGAAAGAAGGGTTAGTTGGCCCAAAATAGCCCTGGATGAGGAGGCTCTGTTAAGGATTAGAACCATGTTAATCAGCGGGTTCAGTCAGGAGTCGGCCCTTCTGGATAATATTACGTCACTACATAGGGATCTATTTTTAAATCTCAAAACCTTCTTTATTAAATCTACTGGCCCTAGTAGGAACAAGCCAAAGCCCCTAACCTGGTATGACAGCGCCTGCAGGGAATCACAAAAGGCGCTACACGCAGCTCTCAGGTTAAGAGACCAGACCTTAATCCGCTGTTGCAGGGCCACCTATAAAGTTGTGCAGGCCACTGCTAAGAAGAATTGGGACGAGACCCGTTGGAAGGAATTGTTGGGGGCTTGCCAGAGTAATAATATGACCAAATTCTGGCGGCAGCTTAAATGGGGCAATCGCCCACAGGATAGATCCCCCACAAATAGTGTTGAGCCAAGGGAATGGGTTGAGTACTATGGGAATCAATTTAAGGAGAATGTTTCCAGTCCCGCAAATCTGATGCACATTACTACCAACGAAGCCTTGGTTTTTACGCCTAATGAAGTGAGGGCAGTGTTAAGGGTTATCCCGGGGGGTAAAGCACCAGGTCCTGACTGCATACCAGCTGACATGTTTAAGCAGGAACAGGACCTCTGGGTCCCATATATTGTTCTCTTGGCCAATGCATTGGCAAGGGGTGCGAAAGTCCCTGAATCATGGCTTGGGGCGGAGATCCTCCCTATTCATAAGAAGGGTGACCGCTCAGTAACGGCTAACTATCGACCCATAAGCCTCATTGATGCTGTACAAAAGATTGTGGCCCGCCTTCTTTTGGGTAGGATCCAGACTTCTGACCATGATGTTTTAAGTCCTCTCCAGGCGGGTTTTCGGCAACATATGGGGACCTTAGAGCAAGTTTTTAGATTTATGCTACTATATTGGAAGGTGGTCCATCTTGGGGGAGGCCTGTTGTTTGCGGCATTCGTGGATCTCAGGTCAGCTTTTGACCTTGTGCCCAGGATTAAGCTCTGGGAAGTTTTGCTGGATTTAGGCATGGCCAAAGAGCTGGTGGTGCTGCTGATCAATCTGCACTCAATACCTACGCCAAAGTAAGATGGGGTGGTCCAGGGGAAGTCACTGATAGTTTTAAAGTTGCTAAGGGGGTTAGACAAGGGTGCGTGTTGGCCCCCACCCTTTTCTCTTTGTTTATTAATGGGGTGACCAAGTATTTTTCTAACTACCCAACGGACGCGCCCACTCTTGCTGGAAGGAAAATTCCCCTCCTCATGTTCGCGGACGACACTCTTATTATTTCCAAAACAAGGCAGGGACTGCAGTCCGCCCTGGCCCGTATTGGGTGTTTCTGCAGCGAGCACGAGCTAGAGGTGAATGTCAATAAGACCAAATTTATGGTTCTGCGAGGCCCCAAGGCTGTGAAGGCCAAGGTGTCAATGAGCGGTGCCATTTTGGATCAAACGGAGGTTTTCACATACTTGGGTGTCACATTAAGTGAGAATTTGAGCTGGAAACCTCAAATGGATCTTATGACCCTGAAACACGCGCAACTTGGGGGAGCCTTATTGAAGGAGTATGCAAAATCTCTCACCAAACCCATGGCACCATTGGTTAAAATTTATGGTTCCAAGGTAATTCCTGCAACTATCTATGGTGCCGAACTGTGGGGGTATAGTGATATATCCTCTTTGAGGGTGGCTCAGAATAGGTTCCTGAGAATGGCAACTGGCCTCCCACAATCGACACCCTGCTTACCCCTGCAGCTAGATTTAGGTGTCAAATCCATTGTGGATGAAGTACGGTATAGACCACTGGCGTTTTGGCGGCGTCTGTGGACTACACCGGAATTATCCCTGTTCGCTGAGGCCATCGATGATGTGAGGGGTCTTGAAGGGTCTCACAGGGTACCCTGGTTCTGTCACCTCAGGATGCTCCTGAAAAATTTAAACCTGGAGGCACTATGGGTTGATCCAGCACGCGCGACCTTTCCTTCAAAAAAGGCACTTAAAGATATTTACTGGCATTGGATCACTGAGAGGAGATCAGCTATGGTTGATGGTCCCACCATGACACTGGAATTTTTGGTCATAAAAGATGTCCCCAAATACGAAGCATATTGGGACTTAATCACCAAGCCAAATGATCGCAAACTGTACCACCAACTACGAGTAGGCTCGTTACCTGTGCGGGGGCTCACGCACTCTTGGACAACTGGTGGTAGTGATAAGTGCCCCTTCTGTGTAACAGCAGTAGAGAATATTGAACATCTTTTTTTCTGCTGCCCCATGTATTTGCTACCCAGGAAAGTTTGGCTTTTACCAGTTTGTCGGTTACTAGGTACCAGATCTGCTGTTGCAGCGTTTAGGATTCTCAAAACTGATACTTCCCCCTCCATCGCTATTGGTGTAGCAAAATTTGTGAGCTGGGCGTGGTCAATCCGAACCCGTAACCTTGGCAAATGAAGTTCCCATTGTACAGTTTTTATGACTATTAGTTTTAAAGTAGCATTGTTTTTATGTAGCAAGGGGTCCTTTCGTTCATCATTGTCTAAAAATGTAATACATTTTTAATATGGTTTTAAATTGTAATGTATTTATTATCTTATATGTAAAATTAATTGTTTTTTTTATATATATATATATTTGTCTTTTATGATGTAAATCGAATAAAGACCTCTTGACTGACTGGCTTTCGTTTTGATGGATTATTACACCAAATGGCCAGAAGTCATGTTTGTTAGAGAAGTGACTTCTTTGACAGGTATTGAATTTCTTAAAGATATTTTTTTGAAGGAAGGTTTCCTTGAATCTTTGGTGACTGATAATGGTCCCCAATTTGTTGCCAAATAAGTTGAGGATCTTCTTGTCACTAGTGGAGTCAAGCAACTTAAAAGTTCACTTTTCCATCCCCAAACTAATGGTTCAGTGGAGCGAATGAACAGAGTGTTGGGGGAATGTATTCAGTTAGCTCTAGCCAACAAGTGTTCTGTTGTCAACTCAGTTAGGAGCATGCTCTGGTTCTATCGCACTACTCCGCACTCTTCTACTGGTGTTTCACCTTTTGAGTTGTTGCTTGGACGAAAAACAACCATGATATGTTCTCCATGTTGGATAAGTAAGTGGGTTAAGGGTAGTAACTGGACAGATTCTTCTGTTAGGAAGTGCGTGAACTCTTCTCTGGAAAAACATGAATCTTATTTTGACAGCAGGAAAAGGGCAAAGGAGTTTGAGTTGGTTGTTGGTGATTGTGTGCGGGTTAAAAAACCTGTTCATGTGTGGAAAGATGGACCTAAATTTTCTCCGCCTATCAATGTGATTGAAGTTAAAGGAGATTCTGTAAAACTAGAAAATGGTCAATGGTGGAACAAATGTTTTTTAGTTAAATCTATGGTTGTTCTTCCTGTTTCTAATGCATCCAGTTCTGATGGAAGTTCTGTTTATTATGAAGTTGTACAAAATGATGTAAGACTTAGTTCTAGGACAAAAAACATTCCTTTGAGATTTAGGACATGAATATTCTTTATTGTAGTTGATTTCAATTTTACTTATGTTACTTTAGTCTGTTTTTATTGCATTGATGTTCCATTTCTTCTTCTTTTCTTGTTTCATTTCTTTCTCTTGTCTTTCTTTCAAATGTTTGGGAAAGACCCATGTAATATCTCATGTTTCTATCTTCATGAGCTAGGCTCGTGAACCCTTGCTTAGAACCTTTGTCAGAGCCGAACGTTATTGTGCGAGTACCAATGCAAATCGTTATTGTACGAGTGTTCTGCACTGGGTGGATGAGGATTTACCGTTGAGCTGCTTGCTGCACTGTCACTGCTCTGCATTTGATGGCCCAGTTAAATAAATGTTTTGTCATCCTACCTGCCTGCCTTCGTTGATTACGACAGAGTGGCCTTAAATGAAGAGGTAAACGGTGGTGAAACATCAGTAGATTTGGAATCATGCATCTTTACTACACTGTGGTCTGGCCTGGCTTGCTTCCTGACCAGAAAAGACTGGGGAGCTTGCGGGGTGAATGCTCCCGTCCACCCTTTATTGCTGTGAGAATAGCCAAGTGCAGTGGCAGTGCGTCCATTGGGGCATTGGTGCGTTGCCTCCCGCCCATGCCCGCAGCTCCGTCAGCGTCTTTGAACTTAAGTAAACTGACTCAGTTTACTTTAAGTTCAAAGACGCCGAGAGCTAACTGACAATCATGTCAGTCAGCATGACGTTGGAGCGCCCACCCCTTCAGGGGTGGGCGGTCTGGCGTCATGTTGACTGACATGATTGTCAGACCAGGGGCAGCAAGCAGCACAAGTGCCCATGACAGGTGACGGTCGGCGAATTGTTTTGCCGTGCCCAGTCATGCGCACTAGTGTCTGCTCTGGCTGGCACATGCCCATTAGGAGAGCGAGGGTTGAGCAAAGGCTCAAACCTCGGTTTCCTAATGGGCAGGCAGGTGTGAGTCACCCTGCTCTAAGTCAATCCTGGTGCTGCTCCAGCACCAGGATTGGCTGAGAGGGGTTGCCACTCTAGTCCTGTTCATGAAAGCGCCAAGGGGAGCATAGGTGGTGCGTACCGGCTGTCCCGTAAGTTTTATTTTTATTTTTATTATTCCCCAGCCCCTAACCCCGCGCTACACTTGGCACTGTTTATAATATACTTTTTGGGCAGAAAACATGCACATGTGCCCACTGTATCTAAACCCCCATTTAACTATATATGCGATATTTCATGTCATATCAGCTCCTTAACGACGCATGTAAGGGGTTAAGTCATCCGTTCTGCTCCGCTAGACTGAGCAGTTTTACTGTAAACAACACACTGGTTCGCTACAGGAGAGGTTAGGAAAAAATATTCATCAAACCTGTCATTGAATGTGGGGGATTCAAAGTGCTGTCCTTTGTGTGTCTATTGCTCTATATGTCAGGAATTCCAGGCACTCCATGCTCCTCCACCAGTGCCTCTAAAGGATTCAGATATGTGCAGATATTACCAGATGATATTCAGGGATTGAGGTTTGATATTGTTATATATGTTAGTTAGCAGCTTACTCAGCAATGGTTGTAAACCCGTGGGTCTGGGATACCAGCTAGAAAATATGGTCCTTCAATATCAATTATGCTACCACAAAATGCTACTTGTTTATAGGCAGATACGGGGAAACTTATAGTTACCAGTTCAGTGGTGAACATCCCTTTTGATGACACACTACTTAATCCCTGGGGCATTAGGCCTTGCTGGTGAGTAACACATGGAACATCATGACACAAGTTTCCTAGCACAAAGAAATTACAGGATTAGTCAGAGTCTTAGCTCTGAAGCAGAATAGTTCAGTAGTACTCGTGCAGTGCAGTATTTGGCCCCTCTCATGTGTGATCTCTCGAATTCTGCATGAGCAGCAAGAGGCTCTTGCGACAAGAAGCCCACCACCACCATTGTGTGCTCTCTCATACTCTGGAACACTTTACCAAAAGTAGACAAACCTTACACTACCCCCCTAATAGAGTAGCTGCATTGATTCCATTATTGTATGCATCAATAGAATGTGTAAAGCAAGGGATATATTTTGTGTGCTGCAGGGCCGTCAATCGAGTCGAGGTGCAACCTGCTTTTACTATGTTACCATTGTCTTGGGTCTTTAAACATATAGGGGCCCAAGTTCCTTTAAACTGTACCCATGAAATATAGAGGAAATCCCTGTCGACTCATGCTCAATTGTTCCCTAAAAGTGCTACCATGCGTCACCCCCATCGAATAAGTGGGCAAGATTCGCCCCCCTTTGGGCCCTTGATTTGTGTCTTGCCCACGAAGAGACAGCAGCTCCAATGCATATTCCTGCTAAAAACAGAAAATAAACAGTATTGCTGGATGGTGATATGACAGAGGCACGAATGGTGAAACCATGCTTGACTCTACAATGCTGCCTAAACAACACATGCTTCTAAACAACACATTTCTTTACCACTCACACCCTTACCATGCATGCCTTTAGCATGCACTTTTGTGATAAAGGCATGACTGGTAAATGGATGGGTGGTAAAGATCACACTGAGGCCCCAAGTCCTTCGCCCCCAGAACCCTCATGCGCCCTAATGACTACCCCAACCCCGAGCCCTAAAAACCACCTGACCCCCGCTGCGCCCTAAAATCTATCAAAACCCCATAAGCCATACAACTTCCTGTACCACACCCTCACAGCCATAAAAACATGTCCGGCCTCTCCCAAAAAGTGCCCAACACCCCCTGAGCCCTTAAAACTACCCCGATCACCCAAGCTCTAATAACTACCCAGAACCCCTGAGTCCTAAAAAGTACCTGACCACAACCTGAGCCCTAAAAAGTACCATGACCCCACCCTGACCCCTAAAAACGTTACCAACCCCCCCAATGAGCCCTAAAAAGGAACCAACCTCCCAGAGCCATTAAAACTACCCTGACTCCACCTGAGCTCTCAAACTACCCCAACCCCCTCAAGTCCCAAAAAACTACCCAACCCACCAGCACTAAAACCAATCCCATGCTCTGTAAAAAACTTTGCCCTCCAGCCCAGAAAACAAATTTGACCCCCCAGCCCTGAGCCCTGAAAATTCCACAAACCATTAAAAACTACCCCTCAAAAAAATACCTGTCTGTTTCCTCGCCCGATCCTTCCTCTTCATGTGCCCACCCATCTCAGCATCTAGACCGTTCCTTGCCTAACCACGCATAAGACTTGTTAAGGAATATGCGTGGTTAAGGCAAGCACAGTTCCCATTGTGGAGAAACTGCCCTTGTGGCTCAGTCTGTATTGTTAAGGCAATATACCTTGGTGGATCAGTCTGGTAGAACTACACAAAACAGAGGAACTGCATGAATCTCATAGAAGAGCTGGACCTTTTGCATTTGCACATTCTTCCTCCAAATTTGATATCAATATGGGCAGAAACCATCAGCCAGTGATCCATTTATGGTTACAAATCAGTGGGGAGTGAGAAGCTCTTCTCTCCTCCATGATTGAGGTTTTTGATTGCCAACTCCCTTCAACAGGATTGAGGACAGGAACCCAGGGCTTTGTTACTTACCCCTAGAGCAGAGGTGTATTGCACCTACTTTAAAAGAGATGACTGACTTCTGAGAATGGGTCCTTGAGGTGTCATTGCATAATAAAGACAACTCCTAGATGGAACAGGACTGCAAAGCGCTGAGGCAGGGAGAACATAATAGTGCACACTATAGCCCAGAGAAGGATGTGCAGCTCCATCAGTGTGGTGAGGCCTTGAGCCTCTTGTGCCTCTACAATATGTCAAAAATGTAGGAGTGCCTCAGACAGCTGAGTGCTTATGAGTGGCACAAATGCATCCTGTGGTATTCTTGTAGCATCTATGACACCTCAGAATTAAAAATGTCCTAAATGCAGTCACAGGTTACTATATAAAGAACCAGAGACCTCAAGAACCCTGGATCTCAAACTAGATGAGACACAACACTTAGCAGTGGCTTCGACCTTCATGGTAAATCATAAGACAATCCTATGTGGGTTCTTCACTTTGTTTGAGTGACAGCTTTTCCTTCGTACCCAATGTAGATCTTGACAGAAAAGGTTCACCTAACCCTACTTGTATCTAGTGGTGAGTAGTCTTCGTCTTCTCCAGCACCCATGTTACCGCACTGCATTTTATCATAGATTGAAGCAGTGCGAACGCACTTGATGGGCCATTTGGATGACACATGATCTACAACTACAGGTTTGACCTGTAGAAACTGAAAGACATCCAGTAAAGTAGAATGCAGGGAGAGCTGTTGGTAGAACTCATAATGCCATCCGAAATTTTGTGCGCAGTATTCTTCTATGTATTGGAAACTAAACACTAGCTGGACAATGAATTATTAACTCTTTTAAGTGCATTAGTGATTTCTAAGCACATAACCTCACACCATCCATGTGAATACACTTGGACTGCTTGACTTGGCTACCCATGTGGTAAAGGGCTAATAATGTTGTATTTGGAGCTCAGTTTTAGGCTCAATAGTAAGGCAAACTCCCAGGACACAAAAGGAAAATATATGTTTATTACAATCAGGGCTTAATAGGTTATGATTGCCCCGGAGCTCCTGCAAACTTTCTCACCAAGCCTCATGCATAGAAGGCAATCTTGAAAACCACAGATGAAACAGCACAAGACAAGAGAATGAGAAAACTGTTTACTTTTCATTCTCAGAAACATTTATTGACTGAACAAACAATTGCTGGAACAAATTGATTAAAAAATGTTTTTTTTTCTGCAGGCTGTTGATCACGAGAGGGCCCTTGAACATCCCATGACATGAAAAAACATCATGAATCCCTTCCAGTTCAAAAGTAAATGATCTCAAGGCCCTTAACGTCATTGAGATTTATCTTTCAATGTTCCTCTATCTGTTGATACAACTTTCAAAAGTCCCCAAATGCAATGAGTTGTGGATCTAAAAGCCTGGGTGTGAGTGTTTGATTGGCTCAGATGCTCTGTCCATCACCACCCCCTTTTGTACTGCTTTGGCCGCCATAGGTGTGGCAGGGTATGCTCAGACGAGGGACCCTTGCTCACTTTGCCACTGGATTCAAGCAAGCCGGGCTGAAGACGGCTGGAATGCCAGAAACCGGTCCTCGGAAGCTTGTTTCCGGTCCAGGGAAGACATGGCTTGGCAGTTCGGGCTGGACTGTTGCCATGAGGCACAGGGTCAGACTGATTTGCATATAGCCATGTCTGAACTGGGGAGGCAGAGTGGGCTAAAGAACGGTGATGGATCAAACCCAGATCTTTTGACTGGGTGTGAGT
Organism: Lissotriton helveticus; assembly: GCF_964261635.1. Taxonomy (NCBI): domain Eukaryota; kingdom Metazoa; phylum Chordata; class Amphibia; order Caudata; family Salamandridae; genus Lissotriton; species Lissotriton helveticus. Next base: position 58,694,534 of record NC_136068.1, on the reverse strand, counting down.
GTTTGATTGGCTCAGATGCTCCGTCCATCACCACCCCCTTTTGTACTGCTGTGGATCTAAAAGCCAGCACTGGCTGATGGTGTCATACATGGCTGAGCTACTTGTCAGCTGGGTCATTGGAGCTTCTGGGACAATATGTCAAGTGCTCCTCACAATCCTCAAGTGGGTTTGGGCAGCACAGAGAGCATTTCAGCCAGGGATGAATTGGGGGATGACTAATTTTGTCTCCAGTAAGTCGAGGTAGAGCTGAGCACCCTCTCACCGATGCTGGGCTTGAACTGAAGTTTGATTTGACTGTTGCAAAATATTTTTCTGCACTGATAATGGTAGCTGTGTGGATATTTGTGGTAAAGTAAAATTCATTAAACCATCGTATAAAAACATCTCCATCTTTAGCCAACATAAAAATTACAATATTGAAAAATCCTGCATTTAAAAATCATTCAAATTCATTAGGATTTAAGAAAGTAAGAATTTTTCAAGCATTTCCTGCATTAGTTAACATGAATCATTAATACAGGTTGACATAATTATTACAGCATATTTAAATATGATATAATATTTTCCACATAATGCACAAAAAATTGTGAATTGTGTTAAAAACTCTTCTTTGGATAAAAAAATAGACCTTGTAGTTGCAATTTTAATATGAATGATTTCATACCAAATATAGTGGATTGTGCTCTGTTACAAGAAACTGACACAATATTTTCCTTACATCCAGAAAGAGAGCACAATCTAACAAAAAATTAGCTAAAAAATACTTTGGGCCCAATTACGATGACGGTGGGACCGGCTGTCGGTGGCAGTCCCACGGACATCGTAATTGGGTTTTCCGCCTGCCACATTAAGATGGCAAGCGGATGGGTGGCATGCAGAAAGACTGACTGCCATGGGTCCGACAGTTGGAATGTTTCCAACTGCCCATCGTACCTCCCGCAATAACTAGAATGGATAGCAGTAGTTATAATCAAATCCCTTTTTAGCCTGTCTGTCAGTGGCGGTTAACCCGCCGGGACAGGGAAGGCGCAAACCGACTTGGGGGCCCGTAGCTCACCCTCCTTCACCCCTGGGTCTCGGATATGGGCCTTAAGGTCCTACATATCCCAGCACAGTGCCTGCCACGTAGTGCAGGTATATGTAACCTGTCGTTTCTTTGTACTGCGGCAGGTGCTGCAGTCCGCAGCATGCAGCAAAACAATGATTGGGCATTGTTTTAAAAGAGCATCTTATGGTAGCCGGAGATTCTCCAGCTGGAATCAATACCAATACAATTATGAAGAATACCGTACCTCAGTCGTTGAGGTGAAACCCGAAACATGCGAGGAAAAGACACACCCACTCCAAGATAGTCTAGAAATTGCACAACAGACATTTTATTAGGCAAAATATGGTTTGTCTCCTGCTGTTGAGCGGGTCTTTACTCCATCATGAATTGTTCACATTAGCAGACTCGTCACAGTATTATATGCCTCAAATATTTTGAATTCTAGATCCATTTCTTTTATTGAAGACAGAGTGTTTCACAAAGATTTACTTATAAAAAGCTTTATATCCTGCATCATCAAACAAGAAAGTTTCAATTTCTTACAGCCTTGAATAAGGCCACAGACAAACCTTAACACACGTAATCTGGCAAGCAAAGTCCATGAGTCAAGGGCTCACTCAAGTCTTAGGCCTTTATTATGAGTTTGGCGGTCTGATGGATTGCCAAACCCATGGAGGTCCAACTGCCCTATTACAAGTAAGGTGATTGTGCTGCGAAAAGACAGCTGCTGCTTCAAGCGATCCGCGAACCCTGACGGTCTTGCACCATTCTCAGGCTCCTATTATGGTGGCTGGTGAAAGTGGTCTGAACAATGACTTCCTCTTGGTCGCTCCCCTCCTTGAATTGTGCTAGCTCGCTTATGCATCTGCCTCTTGTACCAGAGTTGGGGGCTAAGGCCAGGGTGGGCGGGAGGCCCAAGCAGACATGGGCTTAGATTGCAGTAGCCCACTGCCTTACCCCTGTTGCCTCCCCATGCTTCCTCCCCTTCTCTCTTCTCTTAAATTGGAAAATTATTGCCACTGAGACCTGATTGCGAGAGGGGGTGCAGTGGTGAGGCACACACAACCATTCTGGAAGGGCCTTATACTGCTGAATGAATTGCCTACGTTGTGACTCTCTGAGAAGCGGCTGGAGCCTTAGCAAGGTGGCGTTGCGGGACCTCTTTGTTGGACTGCCTTGAACCCCCTGTTGCCTGATTCTTGAAGGAGGTTGAGGGGGAACTTCCTCCCCTCTACCCTTAACCATTGCTTAAGGAGAAGTGACTTGGGTGCCATACTGGATTCTAGGGGGCACATGTGAGGGAGAAGTCCCGGTATGAGATGATGTGCTGATACCCTGCTAGACTACTGGCCAAGGAGTGTGTAATATCTCGTGTTTCTCTATTCACGAGCTAGGCTCGTGAACCCTTGCATAGAACCTTTGTCAGTTTAGAACCTTATTGTACAAGTGGTCTGCACTGGGTGGTTGAGGATTGACCGTTAAGCTGAGAGCTGCACTGTCGCTGCTCTGCATGTGATTGCCCAGTAAAATCAAAGTTTTTCATCCTTCCTGTCTGCCTTCGTTGATTACGACATCTTTTTTTTGGCGATGTTGGCTGGGCCATCAAGAAGAACCTGCGTGCTGACACAAAGAAGAGTGTCTGGTCCAAATTTGTCATGAGATCTCTGAACAGCTGTACCTGAGTTTGAGCAGAGGATGCGGACAGAAGAAGAGGACACGGGACGAACGGAAGTTGGTAACGAGGCAGAGCAGTGAAACAGTGAGTGTGCGGCATCTGAAATCTGATCTGTGAAACTCAAGAGAGGCAGTGCGTTTCTAAACAGAAACAGTGACGTGGGAGACGCACGTCATGATGTCATGAAGGTGAGCCTTGCCTGTTGTCAGTGGAACGTAAGCGCTGCTTGACGTCGTGAAGGTGAGCGTTGCCTGTTGTCAGTGGAACGCAAGCGCTGCGTTACAGAGAAGTTTTACCTGATTGAGCAATCCTGGAATATTGGCAAGAGAGCTTGTACAGAAGAAGCTATTGTGAAGTCACAATAGAGGCCAGTTTTAGTCTTCAGCTAATTGATTGTGGAACACGTCATAAAAGCTAATTGTTTTAGAAGATAACAAAGATTGCATTGCTTTCCTATCACCACTATTCTTGTATTTTAAGCAGCATATGGATGGAAATATAGCAACCTGTGGCATGAATAGATAAATGGAGGAAAATACATCATTTATATAAAAACGTGACCTCATGACTTGTTTGGAAGTGTCGCAAAGTTTAATTTTACAATAAATAAACAAGAAGAAGCCTCTATTTGTTAGAAATGTGCACATTTCAGTTCAAATATTATTTATTTTTATCTATTTTTATCTACACTAACAGCATGCAATCTGTCTCTCCACCTCCACCATTTTTAGAAACGCCAGAAGATCCTCCCAATAAGTGGAAATTGTGGTATGATGGATTTGAGACCTATCTGGGGGCAATTGGAGCAATGTGTTTCAGACCAGAAAGGCGGAAATACCTTCTCCTGCATTCCTTAGGGTATGAGGGAAGAGAGATTTTGAAACATTTTCCACCCCCAATTGTTGTCAATGAGGAAGTTCTGGATGAATATCAAGAAACTTTGAAAAAATTGCAAAACAGGTTTGATGTGCAACCTAGCTTAGTGGTTTTGTGACACAAATTTTTTTTTTGTGTCCAGAAACAAGGTGAGGATGTCAATACGTATATCACTACATTGAGGAAATTAGTCTCAGAATGTCAATTCGAGATTTTGGCTGATCAGCTTGTCAGGGATCAGTTCATTTGTCATTATACTGACAAACTGATTAAACAAAAATTGCTTTCAATGGGTAATCCAACATTGGAAGAAACCATCAAGTTTGCAACAAGTATTGAAACATCGCAGATATCAGCAAAAGAATTAGAACCTAAGACAAGTGAAAGTGTTTCGGCTATAAAAGTCAATGATTCAAAGTATAATAGTCACCCTGGAAAACAACGTGCTAGTGTGGGAGATAAACGTAATATTTTTAATAATCATCAGAATGTCTGTTCTAGATGTTGTTACAGAGCTAATGGGTATGGAGGTAAGTGTCCAGCGAAGTTTGGCACTTGCAGAATTTGTAATAAACAAGGACATTTTGCGAAGGTTTGTCAAATGAATAGAAGCAAACAATCTCAATCCTCAATGGTCAAGTGTGTAATGGATGGAAACTTAGATGACACAAATGAAGATGTTTTAACTAGAGAATTGAGCGATATGGTTGTTGTTGTCCATGATGAGGAAATCAAGGTGGGCAATCCTGAACTTTGTGTAGATCCTTATGTGGAAATTCAAGTTGGAGATAAGGTCCTAAGACTGTTGGTGGATTCGGGTGCTCAAATCTCTATGATAACACAAGATTTATTTGAAAAAACTTGGCCTGAAATATCTTCAATTCCTCCTGATCGCAAAGCAGTTTCAGATGAAGGTCGTGAGATTGACCTTTCCGGATACATTGAGGATATTATAGAGTTCAAGGGAAGGAAAATCTGGGGAAAAGTGTATGTCGCTCACAAAGGGTTGAACATTCTTGGGTGGTTCCACCAGGGGGTGTTTGGAATGGTGCTCAAGCCGGGTACCAGTGAACAAGTTTGTGCTATACGAGACAATGAAGATCTAGAGAACATTTTTAATGAATTTCCTCCTGTCTTTTCAGGGGAAATTGGGAAGATTCATGACTACAAACACTCTATTATTGTTAAGGATGGTGCTAAACCAGTCAAACACAAACTAAGAAATGTACATTTCAGCAAGATTTGGAGAAGGAGATAAATTCATTGTGTGTGAAGGAAATCATTGAACCTGTAGACTCATCTCTGTGGTTATCTCCACTTGTAGGTGCTAGGAAACAGAGTGGTGAACTGAGGGTGTGTGTTGATCTTCGATGCCTTAACAAGGAAATATGGGTAGACTCACACCCTCTCCTGAATATCAACAAACTTCTTGCAGGGCTAAAAGACGCTAAAGTGTTTTCAAAACTTGTTTAGCCTCTGCTTACCATCAAGTGGAACTAGCTCCAGAGTCCAGGCATATGACTGCTTTTGTTTCTCCATTTGGCACATATAAGTATGTTCGTATGCTGTTTGGCTTAGCGTCCGCTGCATCAGTGTCCCAACATTTGATGAGTAATATGATAAAGGGGATTGAGGGTTTGTCTGTTTTCCAGGATGATGTTCTAATTTTGGCTCCTGACAGGTCTACCCATGATGTAATCTTAGTAGAGGTATTATCTAGGTTTCAATCTAAAGGTGGGGTACTGCGCAGAGACAAGTATGTGTTTCTGACTGATGAAGTGGAATATTTAGGACACCTTGTTACAATGCAGGGTGTGCTTCTGAAGACCAGTCTGGTAGAATCTATAGTGAAAGCTAAACCGCCTACTGACAAAGCTTCTCTCAAGTCATTTTTGGCCTGATGTGAATTTTATTCACATTTTGTACAAAATGTTGCTTCTAAATTGAGGCCACTCTCTCAGATGCGTATCAAAGGTTTTAGCTTTGAATGGTCAGATGAATGTGAAAGAGTGTTTATTGGGTAAAAGAACAACTTGTGTCACCCAGGGTTTTGAAACACTATGACCCTGATATTCCATGTACCTTGACTGTCGATGCAAGTAATGTTGGTGTGGGGGCTATGTTAACCCAGACCAAGGGTGATGATATAAGGACAATTGGGTTTTCTTCAAGGGTGTTATCCCAGTCAGAAACAAAATATTCTGTAATTGAGAAGGAGTTGTTGGCTTGCTGGTGGGCTGTCATGAAATTTAGAAATTTCATATGGGAAGAAGATTCTGTCTCCAGACTGACCACAAGCCATTGATTTTCATTTTATGTGGGAACAATGTCAGGGGTTTCACTCCTCGTATTGCTCGCTTGTCATCGACATTGCTTCAGTTTGACTGTTTGCCTGAGTATATTCCTGGTTGTGAAAATAGGTGTGCAGATTACCTTTCCCGTTCTTCTAATATTACGGAAGATCATCTTGGTGTGTCTGAAGATGACAAGGAACAATACATTGTAGCTGCTATTGATATTCCTAAAATATGTGCGATCACCGAGCATGATTGGCGTGGGGCATTGGCCAAGGATTCATCTTTGCTATCTGTAATGAGGTATGTAGAGACAGGCTGGCCCAATGAGAGAAATTTGAAAGATGAATTTAAGCCCTATGTACAAGTAGCCGACGAGTTGTCGATTGAGGATGGTTTACTCATGAGGAGTGATAAACTCATTCCTCCGGTGTGTCTGAGGTCATGCATTATTGTGAGTGCACATATGGGACACCTAGGTGTCACCATTGCAAAGAAAAGAATCAGACTTTCTTTCTGGTGGCCCAACATGGATAAGGAGGTTGAAGATGCTGTTAAGACTTGTGTTGTTTGCTCAAGTTGTGACATATCAGCTAAGTTGGCTACTCCTCCCTTGTCTCCCATTGTGTTGCCTTCTGCACCGTGGGTAAAATTAGGAATTGATATTATTGGTCATTTCCATGCTTTGGACTCTTCATGTAAATTTGCTTTAGTTTTGATGGATTATTACACCAAATGGCCAGAAGTCATGTTTGTTAGAGAAATGACTTCTTTGACAGGTATTGAATTTATTAAAGATATTTTTTTGAAGGAAGTTTTCCTGAATCTTTGGTGACTGATAATGGTCCCCAATTTGTTGCCAAATAAGTTGAGGATCTTCTTGTCACTAGTGGAGGTAAGCATCTTAAAAGTTCACTTTTCCATCCCTAAACTAATGGTTCAGTGGAGCAAATGAACAGAGTGTTGTGGGAATGTATTCAGTGAGCTCTAGCCAACAAGTGTTCTGTTGTCAACTCAGTTAGGAGCATGCTCTGGTTCTATCACACTACTCCGCACTCTTCTACTGGTGTTTTACCTTTTGAGTTGTTGCTTGGACGAATAACAACCACGATATGTTCTCCATGTTGGATGAGTAAGTGGGTTAAGGGTAGTAATTGGACAGATTCTTCTGTTAGGAAGTGGGTGAAACATGTATCTTATTTTGACAGCAGGAAAAGGGCAAACGAGTTTGAGTTGGTTGTTGGTTATTGTGTGCGGGTTAAAAAACCTGTTCCTATGTGGAAAGATGGACCTACATTTTCTCCGCCTATCAATGAGATGAAAGTTAATGGAGATTCTGTAAAACTAGAAAATGGTCAATGGTGGAACCAATGTTTTTTAGTTAAATCTATGGTTGGACTTCCTATTTCTAATGCATCCAGTTCTGATGGAAGTTCTGTTTATTATGAAGTTGTACAAAATGGTATAAGACTTAGTTCTAGGACGAAAAACATTCCTTTGAGGTTTAGGACATGATTATTCTTTATTGTAGTTGATTTCAATTTTACTTATGTTACTTTAGTCTGTTTTTATTGCATTGATGTTCCATTTCTTCTTTTCTTGTTTCATTTCTTTCTCTTGTCTTTCTTTCTTCCTTTCAAATTTTTGGGAAAGACCCATGTAATATCTCATGTTTCTATCTTCATGAGCTAGGCTCGTGAACTCTTACTTAGAACCTTTGTCAGAGCCGAACGTTATTGTACGAGTGCCAGTGAAAATCGTTATTGTACGATTGTTCTGCACTGGGTGGATGAGGATTGACCGTTAAGCTGAGAGCTGCACTGTCACTGCTCTGCATTTGATGGCCCAGTTAAATAAAAGTTTTTTTCATCCTACCTGCCTGCCTTCGTTGATTACCACAGAGTGGCCTTAAATGAAGAGGTAAACGGTGGTGAGACATCAGTAGATTTGGAATCATGCATCTTTACTACACTGGGGGGGCTGGCCTGGATTGCTTCCTGACCAGAAAAGACTGGGGAGCTTGCGGGATGAATGCTCCCCTCCACCCTTTATTGCTGTGAGAATAGCCAAGCTCAGTGGCAGTGCATCCATTAGGGCGTTGGCTCCTGCCCTTGCCCGCAGCTCCCTCAGCATCTTTGAACTTAAGTAAACTGACTCAGTTTACTTTAAGTTCAAAGACGCCGAGGGCTAACTGACAATCATGTCAGTCAGCATGACATTGGAGCGCCCACCCCTTGAGGGGTGGGCGGTTTGGCGTCATGTTGACTGTCATGATTGTCAGACCAGGGGCAGCAGGCAGCAGCACAAGTGCCCATGACAGGTGACGGTCGGCGAATTGTTTTGCCTTGCCCAGTCATGCGCACTAGTGTCTGCTCTGGCTGGCACATGCCCATTAGGAGAGCGAGGGTTGAGCAAAGGCTTAAACCTCGGTTTCCTAATGGGCAGGCGGGCGGTGAGTCACCCTGCTCTAAGTCAATCCTGGTGCTGCTCCAGCACCAGGATTGGCTGAGAGGGGTTGACACTCCAGTCCTGTTCATGAAGGCGCCAAGGGGAGCAGAGGTGCTGCGGACCGGTTGTCCGGTAAGTTTTATTTTTTATTTTTATTATTCCCCAGCCCCTACCCTCGCGCGACTCTTTATAATATACTTTTTGGGCAGAACACATGCACATGTGCCTACTGTATCTAAACCCCCATTTCACTATATGTGCGATATTTCATATCATATCAACTCCTTACCGACGAGTGTAAGGGGTTAAGTCATCCGTTCTGCTCCGATAGACTGAGGAGTTTTACTGTTAACAACACACTGGTTCGCTACAGGAAAGGTTAGGAAAAAATATTCATCAAACCTGTCATTGAATGTGGGGGATTCAAAGTGCTGTCAATTGTGTGTCTATTGCTCTATATGTCAGGAATTCCAGGCACTCCATACTCCTCCACCAGTGCCTCAAAAGGGTTCAGCTATTTGCAGATATTACCAGATGATATACAGGGATTGAGGTTTGATATCGTTATGTATGTTAGTTAGCAGCTTACTCAGCAATGGTGTAAACCCGTGAGTCTGGGATACCAGCTAGAAAATATGGTCCTTCAATATCAATTATGCTACCACAAAATGCAACTTGTTTATAGGCAGATACTGGGAAAATTATAGTTCCCAGTTCAGTGGTGAACATCCCTTTTGATGACACACTACTTAATCCCTGGGGCATTAGGCCTTGCTGGTGAGTAACACATGGAACATCATGACACAAGTTTCCTACCACAGAGAAATTACAGGATTATTCAGAGTCTTAGCTCTGAAGCAGAATAGTTCAGTAGTACTGGTGCAGTGCAGTATTTGGCCCCTCCCATGTGTGATCTCTCGAATTCGGCATGAGCAGCAAGAGGCTCTTGCGACAAGAAGCCCACCACCACCATTGTGTGCTCTCTCATCCTCTGGAACACTATATCAAAAGTAGACAAACCTTACACTATCCCCCTAATAGAGTAGCTGCATTGATTGCAATATTGTATGCATCAATAGAATGTGTTCAGCAAGGGATATATTTTGTGTGCTGCAGGGCCGTCAATCGAGTCAAGGTGCAACCTGCTTTTACTATGTTACCATTGTCTTGGGTCTTTAAACATATAGGGGCCCAAGTTCCTTTAAACTGTACCCATGAAATATAGAGGAAATCCCTGTCGACTCATGCTCAATTGTTCCCTAAAAGTGCTACCATGCGCCACCCCCATAGAATAAGTGGGCAAGATTCTCCTCCTTTGGGCCCTTGATTTGTGTCTTGCCCACGAAGAGACTGCAGCTCTAATCCATATTCCTGCTAAAAACAGAAAATAAACAGTATTGATGGATGGTGATATGACAGAGGCACGGATGGTGAAGCCATGCTTGACTCTACAATGCTGCCTAAACAACAAATGCTTCTAAACAACACATTTCTTTACCACTCACACCCTTACCATGCATGTCTTTAGCATGCACTTTTGTGAGAAAGGCATTACTGGTAAATGGATGTGTGGTAAAGATCACACTGAGGCCCCAAGTCCTTCGCCCCCAAAACCCTCATGCGCCCTAATAACTACCCCAACCCCGAGCCCTAGAAACCACCTGACCCCCCCCGCGCCCTAAAATCTATCAAACCCCCATAAGCCATAAAACTTCCTGTACCACACCCTCACAGCCATAAAAACATGTCCGGCCTCCCCAAACTCTAAAAAGTGCCTGACACCCCCTGAGCCCTTAAAACTACCCCGATCCACCCAAGCTCTAATAACTACCTAGAACCCCTGAGTCATAAAAAGTACCTGACCACAACCTGAGCCCTAAAAAGTACCATGACCCCACCCTGACCCCTAAAAACGTTACCAACCCCCCCAATGAGCCCTAAAAAGGAACCAACCTCCCAGAGCCATTAAAACTACCCTGACTCCACCTGGGCTCTCAAACTACCCCAACCCCCTCAAGTCCCTAAAAACTACCCAACCCACCAGCACTAAAACCAATCCCAAGCTCTGAAAAAACCCTGCCCTCCAGCCCAGAAAACAAATTTGACCCCCCAACCCTGAACCCTGAAAATTCCCACCAACCATTAAAAACTACCCCTCAAAAAAATACCTGTCTGTGTCCTCGCCTGATCCTTCCTCTTCATGTGCCCACCAATTTCAGCATCTAGACCGTTCCTTGCCTTACCACGCATAAGACTTGTTAAGGAATGTGCGTGGTTAAGGCAAGCGTAGGTCCCATTGTGGAGAAACTGTCCTTGTTGCTCAGTCTGTATTGTTAAGGCAATATCCCTTGGTGGAACAGCCTGGTAGAACTACACAAAACAAAGGAACTGCATGAATCTCATAGTAGAGCTGGACCTTTTGAATTTGCACATTCTTCCTCCAAATGTGATATAAATGTGGGCAGAAACCATCAGCCAGTGATCCATTCATTCACAACACCATAATTTATGGTTACAAATCAGTGGGGATTGAGAAACTCTTCTGTCCTCCATGATTGAGTTCTTTGATGGCCAACTCCCCTTCAACAGGATTGAGGACAGGAACCCAGGGTTTTGTTACTTACCCCTAGAGCAGAGGTGTATTGCACCTACTTTAAAAGAGATGACTGACTTCTGAGAATGGGTCCTTGAGGTGTCATTGCAGGATAAATACAGCTCCTAGATGGAACAGGACTGCAAAGTGCTGAGGCAGGGAGAACATAATAGTGCACACTATAGCCCAGAGAAGGATGTGCAGCTCCATCAGTGTGGTGAGGCCTTGAGCCTCTTATGCCTCTACAATATGTCAAAAATGTAGTAGTGCCTCAGACAGCGGAGTGCTTATGAGTGGCACAAATGCATCCTGTGGTATACTTGGAGCAGTGGCTTCGACCTTCATGGTAAATCATAAGACAATCCAATGTGGGTTCCCCACTTTGTTTGAGTGAGAACTTTTCCTTCGTACGCAATGTAGATCTTGCCTGAAAAGGTTCACCTTACCCTACTTGTATCTAGTGGTGAGTAGTCTTCGTCTTCTCCAGCACCCATGTTACCGCACTGCATTTTATCGGAGATTGAAGCAGTGCGAACCCACTTGATGGGCCATTTGGATGACACATGATTTAAAGTGGGTGCTGCCTCCATCATAGTCAACAACTACAGGTTTGACCTGTCGAACCTGAGAGACATCTACTAAAGTAGAATGCAATAAACAAGACTGCAGGGAGAGCTGTTGGTAGCACTCATAATGCCATCTGAAATTTTGTGTGCAGTATTCTTTGATTTCGTGGAAATGAAGCACTAGCTGGACAATGGATTATTAACTCTTTTAAGTAAAATATTGATTTCTAAGCACATAACCTCACACCATCCCTGTGAATACGTTTGGACTGCTTGACTTGGCTGCCCAGGTGGTAAAGGGCTAATAATGTTGTATTTGGCGCTCAGTTTTAGGCTCAATAGTACGGCAAATTTCCAGAACACAAAAGTAAATTATATGTTTATTACAATCAGGACTTAATAGGTTATGATTGCCCTGGAGCTCCTGCAAACTTTCTCAGAACACAAGAGGATGAGAAAAGTGTTTACTTTTCAATCTCATAAAAATGTATTGACTGAACAAACAATTGCTGGAACAGTTAATTAGAACATGTTTTTTTTCTGCAGGCTGTTGATCACCAGAGGGCCCTTGAACATCCCATGACATGAAAAAACATCATGAATCCCTTCCAGTTCAATAGTAAATGATCTCAAGGACCATCAAGTCATTGAGATTTATCTTTCAATTTTCTCTATCTGTTGATACAACTTTCAAAAGTCCCCAAATGCAATGAGTTGTTGATCTAAAAGCCAGCACTGGCTGATGGTGTCATACATGGCGGAGCTACTTGTCACTCAGCTGGGTCATTGGAGCTTCTGGGACACTATGTCAAGTGGTCCTCGCAATCCTATAGAGGGTTTGGGCAGCACAGAGAGCGTTTTTATATATGTCAACCAGGGATAAATTGGGGGATGAGTAATTTTGTCTCCAGTAAGTCGAGGTAGAGCTGAGCACTTATGCACTGATGCTGGGCTTGAACCGAACTTTGATTTGACTGTTGCAAAATATTCTTCTGCACTGATAATGGTAGCTGTGTGGATATTGGTGGTAAAGTAAAATTCATTAACACATCTTATAAAAACATCTCCATCTTTAGCCAACATAAAAATTACAATATTGAAAAAACCTGCTCTATTAAAAATCATTCAAATTCATCAGGATTTAAGAAAGTAAGAATTTTTCAAGCATTTCCTTCATTAGTTAACATGAATCATTAATACAGGTTGGCATAATTATTACAGCATATTTAAATATGAAAAAATATTTTCCACATAATACACAAAAAATTGTGAATTGTAGTTAAAACTCTTCTTTAGATAAAAAAAAGTAGACCTCGTAGTTGCAATTTTAATATGAATGATTTCATAACAAATATAATAGCTTGTGCTCTGTTACAAGAAACTGACACAATATTTTCCTTTCACCCAGAAAGAGAGCACAATCTAACTAAAAATTAGCTAAAGAATACTTTGGGAACGATTACGATGACGGTTGGACCGACTGTCGGTGGCAGTCCCACAGACATCGTAATTGGGTTTTCCGCTGCCACATTAGGATGGCAAGCGGATGGGTGGCATGCGGAAAGACTGCCCGCCACGGGTCCGACAGGTGGAATGTTTCCAACTTCCCATCGTACCTCCCGCAGTAGCTAGAATGGATAGCAGTAGGGATAATCAAATCCCTTTTTAGCCTGTCTGTCAGCAGCGGTTAACCCGCCGGGACAGGGAAGACGCAAACGGACTTGGGGGCCCGTAGCTAGCCCTCCTTCACCCCTGGGTCTCGGATATGGGCCTTAAGGTCCTACATATCTCAGCACAGTGTCTGCCACGTAGTGCAGGTATATGTAACATGTCATTTCTTTGTACTGTGGCAGGTGCTGCAGTCCGCAGCATGCACCAAAACAATGATTGGGCATTGTTTTAAAGGAGCCTCTTATCGTAGCCGGAGATTCTCCAGCTGGAATCAATACCAATACAATTATAAAGAATACCGTACCTCAGTCGTTGAGGTGAAACCCGAGACATGTGAAGAAAAGACACACCCACTCCAAGATAGTCTAAGAATTGCACAACAGACCTTTTTGAGGCAAAATAAGGTTTGTCTCCTGCTGTTGAGAGGGTCTTTACTCCATCATGGATTGTTCTCATTAGCAGACTCGTCACAGTATTATCTGCCTCAAATATATTGAATTCTAGATCCATTTCTTTTATTGAAGACAGAGTGTATCACAAGGATTTGCTTGTAAACAGCTTTATATCCTGCATCATCAAACAAGAAAGTTTCAATTTCTTACAGCCTTGAATAAGGCCACAGACAAACCATAACACACGTAATCTGGCAATCAAAGTCAATGAGTCAAGGGCTCACTCAAGTGTTAGGCCTTTATTATGAGTTTGGCGGTCTGATCGATTGCCAAACCCATGGAGGTCCAACTGCCCTATTACAAGTAAGGCGATTGTGCTGCGAAAGGACAGCTGCTGCTTCAACCGATCCGCGAACCCTGACGGTCTTATACCATTCTCAGGCTCCTATTATGGTGGCTGGTGGAAGTGGTCTGAACAGTGACTTCCTCTTGGTCGCTCCCCTTGCTTGTGCTTGCTCGCTTATGCATCTGCCTCTTGTACCAGAGTTGGGGGCTATAGCCAGGGTGGGCGGGAGGCCCAAGCAGACATGGGCTTAGATTGCAGTAGCCCACTGCCTTACCCCTGTTGCCTCCCACTGCTTCCTCCCCCTTCTCTCTTCTCTTAAATTGTAGAAATATTGCCACTGAGGCCTGATTGCGAGAGGGGGTGCAGTGGTGAGGCGCACATGACCATTCTGGAAGGGCCTTATACTGCTGAATGAATTGCCTAGGTTGTGACTCTCTGAGAAGCAGCTGGAGCCTCAGCAAGGTGGCGTTGCGGGACCTCTTTGTTGGACTGCCTTGAACTCCCTGTTGCCTGATTCTTGAAGGAGGTTGAGGGGGAACTTCCTCCCCTCTACCCTTAACCATTGCTTAAGGAGAAGTGACTTGGGTGCCATACTGGATTCTAGGGGGCACATGTGAGGGACTAGTCCCGGTATAAGCTGATGTACTGATACCCTGGTAGACTGCTGGCCAAGGAGTGTGTAAGATCTTGTGTTTCTCTCTTCACGAGCTAGGCTTGTGAACCCTTGCATAGAACCTTTGTCAGTGCAGAACGTTATTGTAGAAGTGTTCTGCACTGGGTGGTTGAGGATTGACCGTTAAGCTGAGAGCTGCACTGTCGCTGCTCTGCATTTGATGGCCCAGTTAAATAAATGTTTTTTCATCCTTCCTGCCTACCTTCGTTGATTACGACATCTTTTTTTTGGCGACTTTGGCTGGGCCATCAAGAAGAACCTGTTTGCTGACACGAAGAAGAGTGTCTGGTCCAAATTTGTCATGAGGTCTCTGAACAGCTGTACCTGAGTTTGAGCGGAGGATGCGGACAGAAGAAGTGGACACGGGACAAACGGAAGTTGGTAACGAGGCACAGCAGTGAAACAGTGAATGTGCGGCATCTGAAATCTGATCTGTGAAACGCAAGAGAGGCAGTGCGTTTCAAAACAGAAACAGTGACATGGGAGACGCATGTCATGATGTCGTGAAGGTGAGCGTTGCCTGTTGTCAGTGGAGCGTAAGCGCTGCTTGACGTCGTGAAGGTGAGCGTTGCCTGTTGTCAGTGGAACGCAAGCGCTGCGTTACAGAGAAGTTTTGCCTGATTGAGCAATCCTGTAATATTGGCAAGAGAGCTTGTACAGAAGAAGCTATTGTGAAGTCACAATAGAGGCTAGTTTTAGTCTTCAGCCATTTGATTGTGGAACACGTCATAAAAGCTCATTTTTTTAGAAGACAACAAAGATTGCATTGCTTTCCTATCAACACTATTCTTGTATTTTAAGCAGCATATGGATGGAAATATAGCAACCTGTGGCATAAATAGATAAATGGAGGAAAATACGTAATTTATATAAACAAGTGAACTCATGACTTGTTTGGAAGTGTCACAAAGTTTAATTTTACAATAAATAAACAAGTAGAAGACTCTATTTGTTAGAAATGTGCACATTTCAGTTCAAATATTATTTATTTTTATCTATTTTTATCTACACTAACAGCATTCAATCTGTCTCTCCACCTCCACCATTTTTAGAAACGCCAGAAGATCCTCCCATTAAGTGGAAACAGTGGTATGATGGATTTGAGACCTATCTGGGGGCAATTGGAGCAATGTGTTTCAGACCAGAAAGGCGGAAATACCTTCTCCTGCATTCCTTAGGGTATGAGGGAAGAGAGATTTTGAAACATTTTCCACCCCCAATTGTTGTCAATGAGGAAGTTCTGGATGAATATCAAGAAACTTTGAGAAAACTGCAAAACAGGTTTGATGTGCAACCCAGCTTAGTGGTTTTGCGACACAACTTTTTTTTATGTGTCCAGAAACAAGGTGAGGATGTCAATACGTATATCACTACATTGAGGAAATTAGTCTCAGAATGTCAATTCGAGATTTTTGCTGATCAACTTGTCAGGGATCAGTTCATTTGTCATTATACTGACAAACTGTTTAAACAAAAATTGCTTTCAATGGGTAATCCAACATTGGAAGAAACCATCAAGTTGGCAACAAGTATTGAAACATCGCAGATATTAGCAAAAGAATTAAAACTTAAGACAAGTGAAAGTGTTTCGGCTATAAAAGTCAATAATTCAAAGGATAATAGTGTCCCTGAAAAACAACATGCTAGTGTTGGAGATAAACGTAATATTTTTAATAATCATCAGAATGTGTGTTCTAGATGTTGTTAAAGAGCTAATGGGTATGGAGGTAAGTGTCCAGCGAAGTTTGGCACTTGCAGTATTCGTAATAATCAAGGACATTTTGCAAAGGTTTGTCAAATGAATAGAAGCAAACAATCTCAATCCTCAATGGTCAAGTGTATAATGGATGGAAACTTAGATGACAGAAATGAAGACGTTATAACTAGAGAATTGAGCAACATGGTTGTTGTTGTTCATGATGAGGAAATCAAGGTGGGCAATCCTGAACTTTGTGTAGATCCTTATGTGGAAATTCAAGTTGGAGATAAGTTTCTAAGACTGTTGGTGGATTCGGGTGCGCAAATCTCTATGATAACCCAAGATTTATTTGAAAAAACTTGGCCTGAAAGATCTTCAATTCCTCCTGATCGCAAAGCAGTTTTGTATGAAGGTAGTGAGATTGACCTTTCCAGATACATTGAGGATATTATGGAGTTCAAGGGAAGGAAAATCTGGGGGAAAGTGTATGTCGCTCACAAAGGGTTGAACATTCTTGGGTGGTTCCACCAGGGGCTGTTTGGAATGGTGCTCAAGCCGGGTACCAATGAAAAGTTTTGTTATACGAGACAATGAAGATCTAGAGAACATTTTTAAAGAACTTCCTCATGTCTTTTCATGGGTAATTGGGAAGATTCATGACTACAAACACTCTATTATTGTTAAGGATGGTGCTAAACCAGTCAAACACAAACTAAGAAATGTACCTTTTAGCAAGATTTGGAGAAGGAGATACATTCATTGTGTGTGAAGGGAATCATTGAACCTGTAGACTCATCTCTGTGGTTATCTCCACTTGTAGGTGCTAGGAAACAGAGTGGTGAACTGAGGGTGTGTGTTGATCTTCGATGCCTTAACAAGGAAATATGGGTAGACTCACACCTTCTCCCGAATATCAACAAACTTCTTGCAGGGATAAAAGACGCTAAAGTGTTTTCAAAACTTGATTTAGCCTATGCTTACCATCAAGTGGAACTAGTTCCAGAGTCCAGGCATCTGACTGCTTTTGTTTCTCCATTTGGCACATATCAGTATATTCGTATGCTGTTTGGCTCAGCGTCCGCGGCATCAGTGTCCCAACATTTGATGAGTAATATGATAAAGGGGATTGAGTGTTTGTCTGTGTTCCAGGATGATGTTCTAATTTTTGCTCCTGACAGGTCTACCCATGATGTAATCTTAGTAGAGGTATTATCTAGGTTTCAATCTAAAGCTGGGGTACTGTTCAGAGACAAGTATGTGTTTCTGACTGATGAAGTGCAATATTTAGGACACCTTTTTACAAAGCAGGGTGTGCTTCTGAAGAAGACCAGTCTGATAGAATCTACTGTGAAAGCTAAACCGCCTATTGACAAAGCTTCTCTCAAGTCATTTTTGGGCTTATGTGAATTTTATTCACGTTTTGTACAAAAGTTTGCTTCTAAATTGAGGCCACTCTCTCAGATGCTGATGAAAGGTTTTAGCCTTGAATGGTCAGATGAATGTCAACGAGTGTTTGATTGGGTAAAAGAACAACTTGTGTCACCCAGGGTTTTAAAACACTATGAACCTGATATTCCATTTACCTTGACTGTCGATGCAAGTAATGTTGGTGTGGGGGCTGTGTTAACCCAGACCAAGGATGATGATGTAAGGACAATTGGGTTTGCTTCAAGGGTGTTATCCCAGTCAGAAACAAAATATTCTGTACTTGAGAAGGAGTTATTGGCTTGCTGGTGGGCTGTCATGAAATTTAGAAATTTCATATGGGGAAGAATATTCTGTCTCCAGACTGACCACTAGCCATTGATTTAAATTTTAAGTGGGAAAAATGTCAGGGGTTTCAATCCTCGTATTGCTCGCTTGTCATCGAAATTGCTTTAGTTTGACTATTTGCCTGAGTATATTCCTAGTTGTGAAAATAAGTGTGCAGATTACCTTATCCGTTCTTCTAACATTACGGAAGATCATCTTGGTGTGTCTGAAGATGACAAGTAACAATACATTGTAGCTGCTATTGATATTCCTAAAATATGTGTGATCACCGGGGCATGATTGGCGTGGTGCATTGGCCAAGGATTCATCTTTGCTATCTGTAATGAGGTATGTGGAGACAGGTTGGTCCAATGAGAGAAATTTGAAAGATGAATTTAAGACCTATGTGCAAGTAGCCGTCGAGTTGTCGATTGAGGATGGTTTACTCATGAGGAGTGATAAACTCTTTCCTCCGGTGTGTCTGAGGTCATGCATTATTGTGAGTGCACATGAGGGACACCTCGGTGTCACCATGGCAAAGAAAAGAGTCAGACTTTCTTTCTGGTGGCCCAACATGGATAAGGAGGTTAAAGATGCTGTTAAGACTAGTGCTGTTTGCTCAAGTTGTGACAAATCAGCTAAGTTGGCTACTCCTCCCTTGTCTCCCATTGTGTTGCCTGCTGCACAGTGGGTCAAATTAGGAATTGATAATATTGGTCCTTTCCATGCTTTGGACTCGACATGTAAATTTGCTTTAGTTTTGATGGATTATTACACCAAATGGCCAGAAGTCATGTTTGTTAGAGAAGTGACTACTTTGACAGGTATTGAATTTCTTAAAGATATTTTTTTGAAGGAAGGTTTCCTTGAATCTTTGGTGACTGATAATGGTCCCCAATTTGTTGCCAAATAAGTTGAGGATCTTCTTGTCACTAGTGGAGTCAAGCATCTTAAAAGTTCGCTTTTCCATCCCCAAACTAATGGTTCAGTGGAGCGAATGAACAGAGTGTTGGGGGAATGTATTCACTGGGCTCTAGCCTACAAGTGTTCTGTTGTCAACTCAGTTAGGAGCATGCACTGGTTCTATCGCATTACTCCGCACTCTTCTACTGGTGTTTCAGCTTTTGAGCTGTTGCTTGGACGAAGAACAACCGCGATATGTTCTCCATGTTGGATGAGTAAGTGGGTTAAGGGTAGTAACTGGACGCCTCTCTTGCGTTTCACAGATCAGATTTCAGATGCCGCACACTCACTGTTTGAGTTGGTTGTTGGTGATTATGTGCGGGTTAAAAAACCTGTTCATGTGTGGGAAGATGGACCTAAATTTTCTCTGCCTATCAATGTGATTGAAGTTAAAGGAGATTCTGTAAAACTAGAAAATGGTTAATGGTGGAACAAATGTTTTTCAGTTAAATCTATGGTTGTTCTTCCTGTTTCTAATGCATCCAGTTCTGATGGAAGTTCTGTTTTTTATGAAGTTGTACAAAATGGTGTAAGACTTAGTTCTAGGACGAAAAACATTCCTTTGAGATTTAGGACATGATTATTCTTTATTGTAGTTGATTTCAATTTTACTTATGTTACTTTAGTCTGTTTTTATTGCATTGATGTTCCATTTCTTCTTCTTTTCTTGTTTCATTTCTTTCTCTTGTCTTTCTTTCTTTCACATTTTTGGGAAAGACCCATTGAATATCTCATGTTTCTATCTTCATGAGCTAGGCTTGCTAACCCTTGCTTAGAACCTTTGTCAGAGCCGAACCTTATTCTACGAGTGCCAGTGCAAATCGTTATTGTACGAGTGTTCTGCACTGGGTGGATGAGGATTGGACAAAACATAACAGAAGCTCTCTCCGAGGGTTGGATCACTCAAAGTGAGGCGACTTATTTGGTTGCCAAACATCCAACAATTCCTTATTTCTACCTTTTACCGAAGGTACACAAACCTCAGAGGCCGCCGCCTGGTAGGCCTATTATTTCTGGAATAGGGTCTCTTTTGGAGCCATTGTCAACTTTTGTTGATTATTTTCTGCGGCCAATTGTACAAAAAATGCCTACATATTTGCAGGACACTAAAGATGTGCTGCGTGTCTTACCAGAAATTGATTTCGACATTGAAAGAGACCTCCTGGTCTCTTTCGATGTGGAATCATTGTATACCTCTATCCCTCATTATGAGACTTTGGAAGTCGTAACATCCATCTTGAGGGATAGTATAGGTGAGACCATCACTCCTGTACCGTTCATAATGGCTTTAGCGACTATGGCCATGAAAATGAATTTTTTCAAGTACGAGGATAAGCTGTTTCTCCAGATCTCTGGAACAAGTATGGGCAGCGTTTTCGCGCCGAGCCTGGCGAATTTATACGTGCACCAGTTCGAACAACAACACGTACTGACACCCACCAACCCCTTCCACACCTCTATTAGGTGGTGGAAGCGTTATATTGACGACGTGTTGGTGGTGTGGAGAGGCACGCTGGACTCAGTCAATGAATTCCATCAGTGGCTAAACAGTAGAAACCAGTTTCTCAGATTCAACATGGAAGCACACAAAGAAAGATTTGCATTCCTAGATTTGTCGATCTATGTCACTCCTGCAGCATTGCAGAGTGGACTGTATAGGAAACCCATGGCGCGGAACTCACTCCTCCTTTACGAGAGTTACCATCCGAAGTCCCTGCGCCAGAACTTACCTTATGGCCAGTTTCTATGGCTCCGTAGAAACTGCTCCAATAGAGAGGACTTTGAGGTACATGCTAGTAACCTTTGTGCACAATTAAGGGACAGACATTATCCAAACTCACTTATTAGAAGATCAAGGAAGAGAGCGTTTAATAACAACAGAGAGGCCCTCCTTGAAGCTCCAATCCCTAAACCACCTCTGACGAGACTCACGTTTGTGAGCACCTTCAACACCAGAAGTAATGCCATCCAGAAAATCGTAAAAAGACACTGGCGCCTTCTGAACCATGGGAAAGAGGAAATCGCGCAACCTTTGTTCGCGTTGAAAAGGGCTAGTAGTATCCGTGATCGACTTGTTCACACACGCCCAAAAGAGTTTCCCAGAAAACTTGGCGAAACCCTATGGAACCTCCCGCCAGCTGTTGGGCATCACCCTTGTGGCACCTGTTCGGTCTGCCCTCAGACTAAACACACGAAGGAGATAGATATAGGTACTACGAGACCTTGTTTGCAGTTCAATTTCAGTAATTGCAACAGTACCAACTTGATTTACATGCTGACATGCCCGTGTTCCACACGATATGTGGGTATGACGACCCGGAAAGTCCGTACCAGGATGCTGGAACATAAGAGCTCTTTCCGGTGTAAGAAAAGCCACACTAAACTTACGAGGCATTTCCTAGATCAGGCACATCTTGAAACGGACTTCCAATGGACTGTCCTGGAGAAGCCATACATACCTAGTCACATAAGTGATGTGTCGGGGTACCTTTTTAGAAAGGAACAAAAATGGATTTATAAGCTTCGGACTGACACAGGAGGATTAAATGATGATATTCCTTGGACATCTTTGTAGTAATCTGCTCCTGTGTCCATTAGAGGTAGCACCAGTGAGCAGTAATCATGATGTACTGACTGTATCTGGTTGTGCTCACATGATCTACACACTTTGTACACATTGATTTGCGCATTTTTTTCTTGCTCACACCAATTAAATATAATCATATACGTGTATTACTGTAGGTGTATTTTTATTACAATTGGAGGATAACACACAGCTATCAATTAATATTACGATGGTATTCCATTTTGTAGTAATTTGGAATAATTTTCCAGTCATTTTCTCTGAACAATCTGACATTAAGATACTCGGGGACACATTACAACTTGGTCTGAGTCATTAAACTACAAAAATGGCCGATATGACGCCAATTAGTAGTTTTGAGCGCGTCTTCTCGCGCTTTTTCGAGCGCGAAGTAGTGCGCTTGGTCTTCCAAGTGAAATAGACCAACTAAGCCTTATCCATAGATATTCTGCGCTAGACTAACGGAGCACACTTCAGGCACTTGCTCGTAGGACTTTGGGCTTTTCTGTAAAAATATTCAAGCACAAGGACCTCGGGGACCCATTAAAATCTGATCGTAGTCTTCGAACTACAAAGATGGCCGAAATGATGTCAAATAGTAGTGCTGAGCGCGTTTTCTCGCGCTTTTTCGAGCGCAAAGTAGTGCGCTCGGTTTTCTAAGTAAAACAGATCAACTAAGCCTACTTCACAGCTATTTTTGACAAAAGCGCCCTTCCTTTACACAGAATAGTAGTTGAAGGAAACACAGGGACATATGACAAGAGTGCTGCAAGAAGTTAGTATACACCACATAGGTGGAGGGTTACTACATCAACAAACCCTCACTAGACTATTAATACTAAGATCACCCACATGTCGGTGCCTCCTCCAAGCCTCAGATGGGAGCTTGAGGTACCGACGGAAAGGTGAGCAGACATCAGTATTACAGAGCGTTTTAGCTATAACATGTTGAAAGCTTTGGTAATTACACTATTTTTAGTTTATCGTGTTGAAGAACTTCCTGAAACAGTACATTAAGGAGTTTTAAGAGCTTGGTGTCATAGTCGAGTTTCTGGGTTATTTTGAGGCTTAGTACACTAAGTCTGGGTTGCTGACCTACCTCACATGTTTTGCCTCTAGATATAGGGCATTTGTTCATAGGAATGATTGGAGGCATGGTGTTAAGCTTAAAAAACTTTGCAGTATTGTGCCACATTCCTTTTTCTTCCCTATATCTTTGTAGTGCGGGCCTCGTAGTACCTGAGCAGAGTCCAGGTGAGGTGAGGTCCATTGCCCTACCACTAAGGGTGAGCATACAAATGTTAATTTTCCTACACATATAATTGGTTTGCTGGTGACACACTATGCACATGAGACTGACACATCTAATACAGTACTATTGATGTAACGTTTTCCTTCACAGAATTCACAGTAGCCATTGTGAATCGAAGGGTTAATGTCCATGGTTGTTACAGGTTGTACCGTTCCTAACCAGTTTTATTACAATTTGTTTTGGTGTTGGTGGTGATTTCTTTATTCCACTATTAGGAGTGCAACTATCATAAGAGCAGAGGCCCTGATGAATGCCAAGGGATTAAATACCCGTTAGGCAGAAACATGTTGGCCCATTTGTAGACAGATATTTGTTACTGTCTTTTTTGCACTGTTCTATTTTTTAATTAGGAGGCGTGTCTGGTCCGCAGAATAAAGTTGTTAGAAGGAGGACATTCCATCCTATTTTAAATCACTCATTTTTTCTTGCACTTGTTCTTTGTATTTTACCATCAAAAGATCAGTCATCATGGACGGTTTGTGTATCTTCATGGACCAAATCCTAATACAACAATAAGGTGCGGAGCTGAGTGTCCCACTGATCAGGGGACCAGCCTCATTTGCACCAGGGTTTGGCCAAATGATAGGACTGATCATTGAGTCTATTTTGATGGAAACCCTTTACAATCTGTTGTGGATTAATCAGCCATATACGAATAATCGATGATGTACCGGTCTCCTCTATGCATGTAGTGTTCACCTTTTTCTCCTTTTTTCTTATCAATACGTTGTCTTTATGTGATACAGATACTCTGAGATCCTGTGGACTCGGTATCGACAGTGCAGCTTCTCAATTTGGCTGGATGAGGATTGACCATTAAGCTGAGAGCTGCACTGTCACTGCTCTGCATTTGGTGGCCCAGTTAAATAAACGTTTTTTCATCCTACCTGCCTGCCTTCGTTGATTACGCCAGAGTAGCCTTAAATGAACAGGTAAACGGTGGTGAAACATCAGTAGATTTGGAATCATGCATCTTTACTACACTGGGGGGCTGGCCTGGCTTGCTTCCTGACCAGAAAAGACTGGGGAGCTTGCAGGGTGAATGCTCCCCTCCACCCTTTATTGCTGTGAGAATAGCCAAGCGCAGTGGCAGTGCGTCCATTGGGGCGTTGGTGCGTTGCCTCCCGCCCATGCCCGCAGCTCCCTCAGCGTCTTTGAACTTAAGTGAACTGACTCATTGTACTTTAAGTTTAAAGACTCAGAGGGCTATCTGACAATCATGTCAGTCAGCATGACGTTGGAGCTCCCACCCCTTGAGGGGTGGGCGGTCTGGCGTCATGTGGGCGCTGTTCGTTAACCAATTTACCATATGCATATTCCAAGAAACATGGCTACTAGACACCCAACACTTCCCAGGGTTCCTAAACTATAGTGTTCCGGCCGAAAAAAGTGACAGAGGGCGACCCTCGGGTGGTTTAACAATCTGGGTCAAACAGGACACTGGAATTATCGTTAAAGATTTCCAGACGAATCATAAGGACATTCAGATTGTATCTCTTACACTTAATCAGGCTAAATCCCTAGACATCTACAATGTGTATGCTAGGAGCACAGGGGGGAAGAAGTCTGGCACATTTGCTGCTCTTGACGACCTCATTGACAAATTCTCTGCGCACTCACGTGTGATTGTTGCAGGAGATTTTAATGTAACTTTCGAACCTCTGTCAAGTGGTGAGTCTTTTTTTATGGAGGAACAGGACAGTCATTGGGGGGTCTCCAAGCTCGAATTGGACCCAGTGAAGAGGTGGACCGATCTGGTGATCCTGATCAACTCTATCTGCCTAAATAAAGGACTAAGAGCAGCCAATGGTAGAACCCCAAAGGACAGGGCGGGTGCGATCACATTCAAGAGCGGTCATAGAGTAAGTAGAATTGATTACGTATTAGTCCATCTTGAGTTGTGGAATCATCTAGAGGACATGATGGTTGTTGACTGCTTTGAGTGTGATCACAACCCCCTATGCATGACCTTTTCTTATTGGGAACTGCCCGTGGCAACCGAGGGACCACTTGATGAATGTCCCCAAACGGTCCTCCTCACAAATGACATGCGCCACTTGAAGTGGCCCATAGTTGCCCAAAGTCAGTCAAACATTGACTTTATTTTAAATAAATTAGAACAAGCTATTAGGGACCTGAGTGCCTGTGCCAATGCCGAAGCCTCAGTACTAGAGAGAGATAGTGCTATTAAGGTGCACGAAACTCTGTTTTTTCAACTAACAGGCTTATTTGTTAAAACAAATAACCCAAACAAAGCCCTAACTAATACCTCTCCTAGTTGGTATACTAAGGAATGTAGGAAAGCTCGCCACAAACTAGGGCAGGCTATCAAAACCAGATCTAGTGCCGATGTCCGTATTGCAAGGAGCGTGTACAAAACCGCTATTAAAAAATCCAAGCGCGCTTGGGACGAAAAAAAGTGGGGGTAGCTTAAGGAGGCTAGCTCAACCGAAAACTCCAAGCAATTCAGGAATTTGTTGAAATGGGGATCTGAAGGCCGCCCAGAAAAATCCCAAAATTGGGTAGCCCAAGATGAGTGGGTGGCACACTTTAGGCCCCAATACGCTAAAGGCCCAGAACTGCCCCTAGAACAAAGAGATGGTGTCACATACACCCCATGGGTGGAAGATATCTTTACTATTAGGGACATTCAACATGCTCTGGATTCTATTACACCTGGTAGAGCGCCAGGAATAGATGGTGTCCCAGCTGACATCTTCCTACACGATAGAGAACACTGGGGAAAGTATATATTATTACTGGCAAACATGATAGCCAAGGGATTGCCTATACCTGAATCTTGGAATGGGGCGGAAATAATTCCTGTCTTTAAAAAGGGTGACAAGTCACTTCCAGGTAATTACCGCCCCATTAGCCTGATTGACACCATTTAGAAGATCTATGGCAGACTGGTTTTAACCACTTCCATGCTGATGACGAGCTCAGCTCGTCATCAACGTTACCTGCCGTGTGCTGATGACGAGCTGAGCTCGTCATGTAACGCGGTAATTTTTAAAATGCCGCATACAGCGGGAAAAGCCGCCGCACGCATGCGGTTAAACAAAGTTCAGGAGTGGGAGCGCGAGACGAACATCCTGTCCCACCTCCAAGCAGGATTCAGAGCCTGCATAAGTACAGTCGACCAAGTATTACATTTTGCCATGCTTTATTGGAAGACTGTTCAATTGGGGGGGTAGCTTATATGCTGCCTTCATTGATCTGAGGGCAGCCTTTGATCTCGTCCCACGCGCAAACCTGTGGCTCGTACTGAATGACATGGGCGTGCCTCCTGCCCTTCTTTCCCTGATTGTCAAACTACATGAGCACAACTATGCCCAGATAAGATGGGGCCCTCCTGGAAGCGTTACAAATCAGTTCCAGTAGAGAGGGGGTGCGCCAAGGTTGCGTGCTAGCCCCGACCCTTTTCTCCCTCTATATTAACAACGTGGCAAAGGTTTTGATAGAGGCAAATGTTGACGCCCCAATTTTAGCAGGCGCTAAGGTACCAATTTTAATGTTCGCTGACGACTGACTCATTATTTCCAAGACCCCTAGTGGCCTGCAAAAAGCACTTGGGATCTATGAAGCCTTTTGTATTAATCACGGGCTGGAAATAAATGTTTTAAAATCAAAATGTATGTCTTTTAATCAACACAAGTCATATAGAGGAAAAATACTCATGAATACCCCTGGAACAAGTCAAATCATTTTCATATCTGGGTGTAACCATCCAGCATGATCTCCGATGGAATGAACAGATAGACCTAGCAACGCTAAAACCTCGGCAACTTGCAGGGGCACTGAATAGAGAACATGCCAAGTCCTTGACAAAACCGGTGGCCCCGGCAATTACTGTGTACAAAGCGAAGGCTGTGAGTGCAGCACTTTACGGTGTAGAAATATGGGGGCTTGGGAACCTAAACAAGCTTACGGGCTCTGAAAATAGGTTCCTACGCAATTTTATTAACCTACCTCAGAGTACCCCCATGAGCCCCGTTTTTCAGGACTTGGGTATGAGACCAATCGAGATCATTGCAAACCTTTGCCCAGTACTATACTGGAGGCGCTTATGGGTAACGCCGGAATTAAAAATATTTGCCACAGGACTCATGGACATAATAAAAAGTGATGTCTTCCATCAGGTAAAATGGCTCTCTGGAATTGGAGCGATTCTCAGAGAGTTGGGTCTGGTGGAGGCATGGGAGGACCCAACTAATGCTACATTTCCCTCAAAAAAGGTAAAAAAGGGTTTGTATTGGGGACTGAAATCCTCCAGAGTGTTCAGGACCACTGCTCCACTCTCACTAACTGGGGTTTTTATGGAGTTCAAGGATGAGACTCTATTTGAGCAAATTCAAGAATTATAAATAATTGCAATATATAGAACACAATGGTAGCTATATAGTTCTCCTGTCCAGCCGGACCAGGGATTTTATTGTTAATGAATAACACAATAAAGAGGAAATACAAAACAGTAATCATGGAAAGTAGGGCACAATCCTGTACCGTACTGGAAAATTAGGGACAGGGTGATAAGGGCAAGTAGAAAAGAGAAATTACACAGGCAAAGAAAAAGAGCAGCCGGGACACTTGTTATATCAGTGCAATTAGTGTTCTCCAGAGTAGAACATACAAAGTATTTACACAATGGTTTACATGTATGTCTACTTGTAAAAGTCGACGACGTTTCGATCCATTTGCTCTAATCTATAAGGATCATCTTCAGGACTACAAATCAAATTAATTTGCCTCAGTTAAATACTAAGCCTGTTTGGAAGAAACAGGATTTCCATTAGAAAATCGAAGTGTAAAAAGGTCAGCATTTCAATCGCTTTTACACACAATATTCGGAAACGCAGTGAGCCAACAGGTATTTGTGCGGCTAAAATAACCATGTGAAATGGTGCGAGAGTTATCTCTTACTTCGCTGTTCGATTCCAATTTGTGAAGGCAGTGTGGGTGAGAGGCAGATTGGTGAAGCTGGAGCTCACCGTGCAACCGAGTGGCTCAGCCAGGTAACGGACTCATCGTACAAGTATTGGGGTGATAATAGTCACGTCATTGGGGGAAAGTCATATTGTGAAAATAAAGTGCTTGATGCAATTAATAGTGACATCGGTCTTAAGCTTACTTCGCTTTGGAGGAGGCTAGATGCTGATTACTGCATCTGACGATTTCGGCGGTCAAATTAGTACTGCAGATTTGGAGACATGGATTGTTTGAAATCGCAATTCCGCTGTAAGGACGAAAAGGGTTTTAGCCACGAGGCGATTTAATAACATGCATCTCTATTGGCCATGTGAATGTAGGTACCTTACCGGGTGGGGTTTCAGTCTACAGTCACTGAGTACGGGATTATCCATCCATTCGAACGGTTTCTGGATGGGAAACTCCGCTGTGCTACTGGGAGAGACAAAAGGTTTTTTTACCATCAAACGGAACTCAGAGGGGGCGGTGTGTGGGCAGACATGGCCATAGCTACGGGGGTGAGAAGCTTACCAATTTAGCTGATAATTAGGAGTTCAATGCAAGGTCCGTGGCAATCCGACGGGGTGCACTTGCCGTATGATCCGCCTGTGAAGTTACTCGGCAGCCATATAAAGAAGACTGGGATACGTGGTCATGTGATCCTAAGCCTTGGTCACGCGCTGCGGGTCAGAAGTTGTCTAACCTCAGCGACACTGAAACCTGGCAGACATATTGGAATGGTGAGGGTTCGTCTCTAGGTGGTGAGGAATTACCGAAAGTGATTATTAAAATACAGCGCAAGTGAGTGAAGTGTCCGTGACATAGAAATTTTTAAAAAACATTATACAGATTATAAAATTACACATGCAGATTATTAAGGGCAAAAGCTGTGGTGTAAAAAAAGTTCTGAACGGTGATTGTTCAACCTCAATGCATGTCTCAATTATGGTTTCAAGATTACAATAAGGTAGTCCAGTCCTCACTCCTATTGAGACCTGTCCGTATAGTATCAAATTGAATTATACTCTTCAGTTCTTCCCGATTAAGGAGTTGGGCCAGATTCCCACCTCTCTGTGGTAATTTGACGACCTTCAGAATTGTCCATCTGATATCATCCTCAGTGTGATTCTGTTCTGTGAAGTGTTCAACCAACGGTGCATTGGGAGTCCTGCATCTGATCCGACTCCTATGTTGACAAATGCGGGTCTTTGCTTTCTGCGTAGTCTGTCCCACATACATTTTAGGGCAAGGGCACAATATCGCATAAATAACATTGTGAGAGTTACAGTTGGAAAAAGATTTTTACTCAACTTTTACACCATTATGATCAAAATTTCGTGTCTCAATTGTGTCAGAATCGAACCCTTTCCACTCAGGCATTGGGCTGTGGCGGCGCTATATCGATGACATTTTCCTCATATGGAACTTGGACATCGATGCGCTGCATCAGTTCCTGCACTGGCTGGATAACAACTGTGCTGATCTGCACTTCACACTCTCGCATGATAAAGCAGAGATTGCATTTTTGGATCTCACAATCTACCACAAAGAAGGCGAATTACTTACACGCCTCTTCAGAAAACCTACGGAGCGGAACACGCTCCTAAGCTACGACAGCAATCACCCCAGGGCACTAAAAGATTCTCTGCCTTACTCACAATTTTTACGGATAAGGTGTAATTGTTCATGCAAATCTGACTACTTCAGGGAGGCCACCATCCTATCAAACAAATTAAAAAACCGAGGGGACCCTAGGAGACTAGTCAAAAATGCACTTAAAAGGGGATGGTATTGTCCAAGGGAGGCGTTACTAACACCGAAGGTACGTGACCAGAAAGAATAGCCTGTGTCACTACCTTTTCGCCTGTATCTAACAAAATCAGAAAATCTATCTTGAAGCACTGGCCAACGATTAATGCAGGCCCCATCAACTTAGAGAGACCCATTTTTGCCTTCCGTAAAAGTAAGAATCTAAAGGACCACCTGGTCAGAGCAGCGCTCCCTGCCCCTGTCCCTAGGACAACGATTGAAGCAAACTGGAATCTCCCTCCGCTTGTGGGCCATGTGAAATGTGGAGGATGCAATGTCTGTGGGTACACAATTGAGACACGAAATTTTGATCATAATGGTGTAAAAGTTGAGTTAAAATCTTTTTCCACTGTAACTCTCACAATGTTATTTATGCAATATTGTGCCCTTGCCCTAAAATGTATGTGGGACAGACTACTCAGAAAGCAAAGACCCGCATTTGTCAACATAGGAGTCGGATCAGATGCAGGACTCCCAATGCACCGTTGGTTGAACACTTCACAGAACAGAATCACACTGAGGATGATATCAGATGGACAATTCTGAAGGTCGTCAAATTACCACAGAGAGGTGGGAATCTGGCCCAACTCTTTAATCGGGAAGAACTGAAGAGTATAATTCAATTTGATACTATACGGACAGGACTCAATAGGAGTGAGGACTGGACTACCTTATTGTAATCTTGAAACCATAATTGAGACATGCATTGCGGTTGAACAATCACCGTTCAGAACTTTTTTTACACCACAGCTTTTGCCCTTAATAATCTGAATGTGTAATTTTATAATCTGTATAATGTTTGTAAAAAATTTCTATGTCACGGACACTTCACTCACTTGCGCCGTATTTTAATAATCACTTTCGGTAATTCCTCACCACCTAGAGACGAACCCTCACCATTCCAAGATGTCCGCCAGGTTTCGGTGTCGCTGAGGTTAGACAACTTCTGACCCGCAGCACGTGACCAAGGCTTAGGATCACATGACCACGTATCCCAGGCTTCTTTATATGGCTGCCGAGTAACTTTACAGGCGGATCATACGGCAAGTGCACCCCGTCGGATTGCCACGGACCTTGCATTGAACTCCTAATTATCAGCTAAATTGGTAAGCTTCTCACCCCCGTAGCTATGGCCACGTCTGCCCACACACCGCCCCCTCTGAGTTCCGTCTGATGGTAAAAAACCCTTTTGTCTCTCCCAGTAGCACAGCGGAGTTTCTCATCCAGAAACCGTTCGAATGGACGGATAATCCCGTACTCAGTGACTGTAGACTGAAACCCCACCCGGTAAGGTACCTACATTCACAAGGCCAATAGAGATGCATGTTATTAAATCGCCTCGTGGCTAAAACCCTTTTCGTCCTTACAGCGGAATTGCGATTTCAAACAATCCGTGTCTCCAAATCTGCAGTACTAATTTGACCGCCGAAATCGGCAGATGCCGTGATCAGCATCTAGCCTCCTCCAAAGCGAGGTAAGCTTAAGACCGATGTCACTATTAATTGCGTCGAGCACTTTATTTTCACAATATGACTTTCCCCCAATGACGTGACTATTATCACCCCAATACTTGTACGACGAGTCGGTTACCTGGCTGAGCCACGCGGTTGCACGGTGAGCTCCCACTTCACCAATCTGCCTCTCACCCACACTGCTTTCACAAATTGGAATCGAACAGCGAAGTAAGAGATAACTCTCGCACCATTTCACATGGTTATTTTAGCCGCACAAATACCTGTTGGCTCACTGCGTTTCCGAATATTGTGATTAAAAGCGATTGAAATGCTGACCTTTTTACACTTCGATTTTCTAATGTAAATCCTTGTTCCTTTTCTTTCTTCCTGTTTCTTCCAAACAGGCTTAGTATTTAACTGAGGCAAATTAATTTGATTTGTAGTCCTGAAGATGATCCTTATAGATTAGAGCAAATGGATCGAAACGTCGTCGACTTTTACAAGTAGACATACATGTAAACCATTGTGTAAATACTTTTGTATGTTCTACCCTGGAGAACACTAATTGCACTGATATAACAAGTGTCCAGGCTGCTCTTTTTCTTTGCCTGTGTAATTTCTCTTTTCTACTTGCCCTTATCACCCTGTCCCTAATTTTCCAGTACGGTACAGGATTGTGCCCTACTTTCCATGATTACTGTTTTGTATTTCCTCTTTATTGTCTTATTCATTAACAATAAAATCCCTGGTCCGGCTGGACAGGAGTACTATATAGCTACCATTGTGTTCTATATATTGCAATTATTTATAATTCTTGAATTTGCTCAGGACCTTTGTTTTCTGAAGTAGCATATACCCGTGGTCCTTTGCTACCCTATGGGTCCCCCTTGTTTTCCAAAAAGACTTGAGCTCAATCGCCAGATTGCAGGGGTTTTTGCATAAACCTTTTCCTCGCTTGACGAGGTGGGCTTTCCTAGTGCCCAAGTACACTTATTTCTACATTCTATCTCTATTATTTCTACATTCTATCTCTAATATACACTGTGAAATGTCAGCACATGCCCCGCTTTACACAGCAGACTACATTAAGCAACTATGTTCAGGCCCCTCCCTCCTTTCTGACACTCCAGAGACTTCTGTGTCTACCGACTCCTCCCTACCTGACCAACTCGAAAAATTGAAGAAAAAACAGGTCCGACTTCAGCTTATGGTACTAATGCTAACAGATTATTTGAAGTCTGATGTTATACCACTAGGCCTCCAAGTTAGAAATATCCCTGGAATCTTTACAGACAATCCGAAGTACACCACCAACTTAAGTTATATAGGAACCACCTGCTCGAGGCACTGGCTCGCACTTGGTATAGATATTGCAACGGAGACGTTGAAATCTTAGAACAGGAAATAGAGGATATTTTGAAACAGATTGATGACTCTGACCCCACAGCTGAGACCAAAAAATTGGTTGAACAGGTTGAGAAAACCGTAGCGGATTTCCACCGGATTGAGCAAAATAAAAAGGCAAATAAAATAAAAAAAGATATCAAGGTATACAATGTTGAGAATACCTACCCCTACCTTAAAAAGGATTTTTATACCAACAGAGCATACTCCAACCCCCAACATAACAGACCTTGGGGACGTTACAACAAACGTCAAACCTTAGTAGGATTTTCGGATACATCTGCGGAATCCTCGGATAACTCAGACCCTGACGAGGGTGCTAGTAACTCAAGAGGTGGGGGAAGAGGACAACACAATTTTTTAGGCAGAGGCCAGTAACACACTCCACAAAGAGGCAGGGTGAAAAAACCCCAGAGATGGGTCAACCCACCCGGAGAGCGCAGGACGAGGAACAACTTTTACCGATGGTAATCCCCAATGAAATACCGGATCCCATAGGGACAGTCTCTCTGACTTCTGCGTCAGAAATCATTCCGATCTTCAACCTCTCAAATCATAACCTGGTAAACTCCGAGCTTGAACTCCTAAAGAAAGGGCTATCGTTTGTCCCCACAATCCGTCCCAATTTTATGGACCTTCAGACTGAGCTACTAAGATTCTTCAGATTAGTCCGTCTAAAGGCCTTCTTCCAACTCCACCCTTCACCTACTAGCCATTCTAGTACACCTTTTCGTCCACCATCTACATTTTTGCCCTCTGCCAGCATGGTCCCGTCTGAGATCGTGACTTTCGAAAAACTAGTTCAAAATGACCTTCAAGCACTAGAAAAACAAAAATTGTTCATTCCCTATAATATTTCTCGCCAAGAGAAGGATGCCATAAGCACATTAAAGAAGAATCCTTCACTAATAATAAAAAGTGCAGACAAGGGTGGCGGAATTGTCCTTCAAAACGTCGACTCTTACAAAGATGAAATCCTACGACAACTAGGAAACACCGACCACTACCAAAGACTGGCAGGGAACCCCACTAAGGACCTCCAGGAGACTATACTCAGAATCACATCCGAGGCGTGTGCTGAAGGCTATCTAAGTAAAAAGGAATTTAATTTCCTAAATGTAAAATCCCCACGCCTACCTGTCATATATACTCTCCCAAAAGTGCATAAAAGCACTACCAATCCCCCAGGCAGACCAATTGTTTCTGCCTGCGGGTCAGTCCTTGAGCCATTAGGTGCCTTTGTTGACTTCTTTATAAAAGATTTCGTGCCAGGTACCGTTTGCTACGTTAGGGACACCATGTCCATGGTTAACCTGGTTGAACATTACCCCTTTGATCCACTAGTTAGCACATTGAGCACTTTAGATGTAGAGTCGTTATATACGAACATCCCTCAAGTAGCGGCTCTACTAGTGATCCAGAAAAAACTTGACACACACCCACGGCCACATAAAATCCCAACCCTTTTTATCCTCCAACTCTTGGAGTTATGCCTTACAAGGAATTTTTTCACCTTTGACAATATTTTTTACCAACAGATTAAGGGGACATCCATGGGAGCTATTTTTGCTCCCAACCTGGCTATTCTTTTCATGGACGAACTAGAAACCAGCGCAATTCTGTCAGACTCGAACCCTTTCCACTCAGGCATTGGGCTGTGGCGGCGCTATATCGATGACATTTTCCTCATATGGAACTTGGACATCGATGCGCTGCATCAGTTCCTGCACTGGCTGGATAACAACTGTGCTGATCTGCACTTCACACTCTCGCATGATAAAGCAGAGATTGCATTTTTGGATCTCATAATCTACCACAAAGAAGGCGAATTACTTACACGCCTCTTCAGAAAACCTACGGAGCGGAACACGCTCCTAAGCTACGACAGCAATCACCCCAGGGCACTAACAGATTCTCTGCCTTACTCACAATTTTTACGGATAAGGCATAATTGTTCATGCAAATCTGACTACTTCAGGGAGGCCACCATCCTATCAAACAAATTAAAAAACCGAGGGTACCCTAGGAGACTAGTCAAAAATGCACTTAAAAGGGGATGGTATTGTCCAAGGGAGGCGTTACTAACACCGAAGGTACGTGACCAAACAGAAAGAATATCCTGTGTCACTACCTTTTCGCCTGTATCTAACAAAATCAGAAAATCTATCTTGAAGCACTGGCCAACGATTAATGCAGGCCCCATCAACTTAGAGAGACCCATTTTTGCCTTCCGTAAAAGTAAGAATCTAAAGGACCACCTGGTCAGAGCAGCGCTCCCTGCCCCTGTCCATAGGACAACGATTGAAGCAAACTGGAATCTCCCTCCGCTTGTGGGCCATGTGAAATGTGGTGGATGCAATGTCTGTGGGTACACAATTGAGACACGAAATTTTGATCATAATGGTGTAAAAGTTGAGTTAAAATCTTTTTCCAACTGTAACTCTCACAATGTTATTTATGAGATATTGTGCCCATGCCCTAAAATGTATGTGGGACAGACAACGCAGAAAGCAAAGTCCCGCATTTGTCAACATAGAAGTCGGATCAGATGCAGGACTCCCAATGCACCGTTGGTTGAACACTTCACAGAACAAAATCACACTGAGGATGATATCAGATGGACAATTCTGAAGGTCGTCAAATTACCACAGAGAGGTGTGAATCTGACCCAACTCCTTAATCGGGAAGAACTGAAGAGTATAATTCAATTTGATACTATACGGACAGGTCTCAATAGGAGTGAGGACTGGACTACCTTATTGTAATCTTGAAACCATAATTGAGACATGCATTGCGGTTGAACAATCACCGTTCAGAACTTTTTTTACACCACAGCTTTTGCCCTTAATAATCTGAATGTGTAATTTTATAATCTGTATAATGTTTTTTAAAAATTTCTATGTCACGGACACTTCACTCACTTGCGCCGTATTTTAATAATCCCTTTCGGTAATTCCTCACCACCTAGAGACGAACCCTCACCATTCAAAGATGTCCGCCAGGTTTCGGTGTCGCTGAGGTTAGACAACTTCTGACCCGCAGCACGTGACCAAGGCTTAGGATCACATGACCACGTATCCCAGGCTTCTTTATATGGCTGCCGAGTAACTTCACAGGCGGATCATACGGCAAGTGCACCCCGTCGGATTGCCACGGACCTTGCATTGAACTCCTAATTATCAGCTAAATTGGTAAGCTTCTCACCCCCGTAGCTATGGCCACGTCTGCCCACACACCGCCCCCTCTGAGTTCCGTTTGATGGTAAAAAACCCTTTTGTCTCTCCCAGTAGCACAGTGGAGTTTCCCATCCAGAAACCGTTCGAATGGACGGATAATCCCGTACTCAGTGACTGTAGACTGAAACCCCACCCGGTAAGGTACCTACATTCACATGGCCAATAGAGATGCATGTTATTAAATCACCTCGTGGCTAAAACCCTTTTCGTCCTTACAGCGGAATTGCGATTTCAAACAATCCGTGTCTCCAAATCTGCAGTACTAATTTGACCGCCGAAATAGGAAGATGCCGTAATCAGCATCTAGCCTCCTCCAAAGCGAGGTAAGCTTAAGACCGATGTCACTATTAATTGCGTCGAGCACTTTATTTTCACAATATGACTTTCCCCCAATGACGTGACTATTATCACCCCGAAACTTGTACGACTAGTCCGTTACCTGGCTGAGCCACTCGGTTGCACGGTGATCTCCAACTTCACCAGTCTGCCTCTCACCCACACTGCCTTCACAAATTGGAATCGAACAGCAAAGTAAGAGATAACTCTCGCACCATTTCACATGGTTATTTTAGCCGCACAAATACCTGTTGGCTCACTGCGTTTCCGAATATTGTGATTAAAAGCGATTGAAATGCTGACCTTTTTACACTTCGATTTTCTAATGTAAATCCTTGTTCCTTTTCTTTCTTCCTGTTTCTTCCAAACAGGCTTAGTATTTAACTGAGGCAAATTAATTTGATTTGTAGTCCTGAAGATGATCCTTATAGATTAGAGCAAATGGATCGAAACGTCGTCGACTTTTACAAGTAGACATACATGTAAACCATTGTGTAAATACTTTGTATGTTCTACTCTGGAGAACACTAATTGCACTGATATAACAAGTGCCCAGGCTGCTCTTTTTCTTTGCCTGTGTAATTTCTCTTTTCTACTTGCCCTTATCACCCTGTCCCTAATTTTCCAGTACGGTACAGGATTGTGCCCTACTTTCCATGATTACTGTTTTGTATTTCCTCTTTATTGTGTTATTCATTAACAATAAAATCCCTGGTCCGGCTGGACAGGAGAACTATATAGCTACCATTGTGTTCTATATATTGCAATTATTTATAATTCTTGAATTTGCTCAGGACCTTTGTTTTCTGAAGTAGCATATACCCGTGGTCCTTTGCTACCCTATGGGTCCCCGTTGTTTTCCAAAGAGACTCTATTTGAGCCATTCTGGGACGACATAACAAAACCACTGGATAGAAAGCTTTATTTCCAATTGAGAATCGGCAGTATTCCTGTCAGAGCTTTCACATCCATGTGGTCTAGTGGTGGAAACACCTCATGTACATGCTGCCCGGATCCTAAAGAAACAATTAGCCATCTACTGTTTGGGTGCCCTTCCTACTCTGCCCTGCGCAGAGTCTGGTTGCAACCTATGGCTAAATTGCTGGGCACAAGGAGTTGAATAGTGGCTGTTAGAATCATTAGCACAAACCCAAGCCCATTAGTATACATAGCTGTTTCTAAATTTTTAGGATGGTCATGGGTCATCAGAAACAAAAGTGTAAAGAGATGAGTTAACACATGATTATTTTTCTGACTGATTGGTGTTTTTTAAACATGGCGAAATTCTTGTCATTATGATGAATTTTATCTAATTTTTATATTCTTGTGTAATTTTATCCCTATTTAGATGAAAGAATTTTTTTAACTGTTATGCTTTTATGACAATCGTCAAATAAAGCTTGTTTGACTTTGACTGACATGATTGTCAGACCAGGGGCAGCAGGCAGCAGCACAAGTGCCCATGACAGGTGAAGGTCGGCGACTTGTTTTGCCGTGCCCAGTCATGCGCACTAGTGTCTGCTCTGGCTGGCACATGCCCATTAGGAGAGCGAGGGTTGAGCAAAGGCTCAAACCTCAGTTTCCTAATGGGCAGGTGGGCGGTGAGTCACCCTGCTCTAAGTCAATCCTGGTGCTGCTCCAGCACCAGGATTGGCTGAGAGGGGTTGCCACTCCAGTCCTGTCCATGAAGGCGCCAAGGGGAGCAGAGGTGGTGTGGACCGGCTGTCTGGTAAGTTTTATTTGTTATTTTTATTATTCCCCAGCCCCTACCCCCGCGTGACACTTGGCACTGTTTATAATATACTTTTTGGGCAGAAAACATACACATGTGCCCACTGTATCTAAACCCCCATTTCAAGTCAAGTCAAGTCAATCAGCTTTATTTCGATAGTAAAAGTATCATAAAAGCATTACATAAAAACAATACAGTAAAACCATGTTACTTAAAATCCAATAACTGTCAGATAAAAATGATACACTTTACAATAAATTAGATAAGAAGGTCCAGTACATGACCACAATTAAACAATACATTTTAACCTTTTACATCTGATTGACCAAGCCCAGCCTAGGTATTTGGCCATACCACAAACATACAGTAGCCGGGTATCCAACCTCAAGATTCGCAATGCGACAATGTGGTGTCTGGTCCTCAGCTCCCTGCATACGGGTTTTAGCCACAGGGACCTAGGAGATTTGTAGGCCGGGCAATCAAATAAAAAGTGGGCCACAGACTCCACTCTAAGGGTACAAAATATACAAAAAGGAGAAGTTTGTGCAGGAAGGTTCCAGCGGGCAGTCAATTCTCTCAGAGGAAGTAAGCCCACCCTGAATTTAAAATACAACGCTCGGTCGAGGGATTTGGAGATCAGGTCCAAATAGGGTTCGCATAGGGGGACATCCTTAATCCTTAGGAACTCAGTGGATGTCCTGCTGAGCTTGGATTTGAGTTTAATTTGTTAGCTACCCACTGCCAATACATGGATTTAAGAACTTGTTTAGGGGGAGGGGAGCGCTCCTAGAAGCCCAAGCATCCCCAAGACCCAAGTTGTCATGAAGTGTTTTGACATTGGTAAGCCACCCAATTTTTGACCACTTGGGCGTTGACAATATTTCCATTAACCCCTCTGCATAGCTAGCAAGTTCGGGGGTTCTCCATAAGCGAGCCCACAATAAGAGCGGGCGCAGTTTGGCCTGGGCACCTATCGAACGACAACCCATATCCAACAACAAGGGAAGTGTGGGGATGCTGTGGGGAAGGGGCAATAGGTCCTTTAAAAATTGGTTTTAAGAGATAGTCAGTAGTACCTACTCCCCAGAGTTCAGCCCCATAGAGCGCTGGACTGACTCCCCTTGCTTTATAAACATCTAGGACTGGGGCAATAGGCCTATATGAGGTTGAGGGTTGCTCTTTGATCAGTGTCCCTACAACCCTTTTGTGAGCCAAAAATGAATGCCCAGATAATCAAATTCCTTGACCCTATCCAGGGGCACAAGGTTTAAAGAGGGAGGGCAACCAAGCTTCCTGGGGGGATTCAGTACTAAATACTTAGTTTTGTCGGTATTGATCCTGAGGCCCCTGCTATTAAAAAAAGATTGAAAATTGTCCAGGAGGCTCTGTAAGCCCATCGGGGTCTTCGAGATGAGCAGGGTATCGTCAGCGAATAGGAGCGTGGGTATCTTCTTTTCTGCCAAGTGGGTGCGTCAGATGGCTGATTTAAAATATGCTCCACCACCCCGTTTACGTATAGTGAGAACAGGGTGGGGGCAAGGACGCACCCCTGGCGGACGCCCTTATCCACTGGAATTTTAGCTGTCTTCTGACCCGGGGTACCCCACCTCACCTGCGCGTAATTCCCATCATGCAACTTTACCAACAGGGACAAAATGTAAGCAGGGATCCCCAGGTCGAGAAGTACCCCCCACAAGCGGTCCCGAGGCACCAGGTCAAAGGCAGTCTTTAGATCGATAAAGGCGAGGTAAAGACTGCCCTTGCCAAGTACTACCACCTTCCAATAAATGAGCATCAGTCTAAAGACCTTGTTCAATAGTCCCTGTGCCAGACCTAAAACCTGCTTGAAATTCTGAGAGAATGTTGTTCTCAACCTCCCACTGGAGGACTCTCTCCAGAACAACCTTACCGGCTACCTTCTGTGTGGAGTCTAAAACACTAATAGGGCGATAATTCGCTGGGTCGTCCCGACAGCCCTTTTTAAAAATCGGGACGCCCTCGGCCCCCTTCCACAAGACTGGAATCGCCGCACCATGCATAATGGCATTGAGTAAAGTTGCTATAAGCTTACCCCAATCTTTTGGGTGCTGGCGAAGGAGGTCCCCCAGTAGCCCATCAGGGCCTGCTGCTTTATTTGGCACTAGGGAATTGATCACGACTTCCACCTCTTTCGATGTGAAGAGTAACAGGTCGCTTGCCTCAGAAAGGCCCAAAGCAGGGGATGTGGTTGGTCCCAGCCCCACCGCAGGGTGGGTAGAATAGAGAGATGAAAAGTGATCCTACCACGCTTGCCCCGTGATATTACATGTCATAAGGGTACAATCTGGCCTGTTCCTGGTCCTTACCAGGTTCCAGAAACCTCCCGCATCCCTCCTTACACTAGCAACCTTTAGGTCACACCAAAACTGATCGTCCCAATCCCTCCTAGCTTCCCTAATGGTAAGCCTGTAGTTCTTCCTGACGGACCGAATCAACGCGAGATCTTTTAGCTTGACAGCCTTCACCAAGGCAGCTTTTGATATCCGACACTTTTTGGTAAACCACCCCGGATTATGTTTCGGTTTCTGATCCACCCTAGCATAAGAGTCCCTACATGGTTTAGTAAGTAGGCTTCCCAGGGCTTCAGTGGTATTGCAAAAGAGGCGGAGAACCTCAGGCGGGGCTAAAGTGGAGGTGTCCAGCCTGGATACTG
This sequence comes from Lissotriton helveticus, assembly GCF_964261635.1. Taxonomy (NCBI): domain Eukaryota; kingdom Metazoa; phylum Chordata; class Amphibia; order Caudata; family Salamandridae; genus Lissotriton; species Lissotriton helveticus. Next base: position 58,654,011 of record NC_136068.1, on the reverse strand, counting down.
CCTCTTCAATCAAGGCCCCTAGATTTTGCACCAGGCCATCGTCAAGAACAACCACACGCCAATTGAGGCGCCTTCTCCCGTTCGATGGATGAACATCAGACGTTGTTCTTACTTGGGATTGGCAAACAACGTCTGGGGATGGCCACATAGACTTTATATGTGTGATATTTCATGTTATATCAACTCCTTACCGACGTGTGTAAGGGGTAAAGTCATCCATTCTGCTCCGATAGACTGAGCAGTTTTACTGTAAACAACACACTGGTTCGCTACAGGAGAGGTTAGGAAAAAACTATTCATTAAACCTGTCATTGAATGTGGGGTATTCAAAGTGCTTTCCATTGTGTGTCCATTGCTCTATATGTCAGGAATTCCAGGCACTCCATACTCCTCCACCAGTGCCTCAAAAGGATTCAGATATATGCAGATATTACCAGATGATATTCAGGGATTGAGGTTTGATATCGTTATATATGTTAGTTAGCAGCTTACTCAGCAATGGTTGTAAACCCTTGAGTCTGGGATACCAGCTAGAAAATATGGTCCTTCAATATCAATTATGCTACCACAAAATGCTACTTGTTTATAGCCAGATACTGGGAAAATTATAGTTCCCAGTTCAGTGGTGAACACCCCTTTTGATGTCACACTACTTCATCCCTGGGGCATTGGGCCTTGCTGGTGAGTAACACATGAAACATCATGAGACAAGTTTCCTAGCACAGAGAAATTACAGGATTAGTCAGAGTCTCAGCTCTGAAGCAGAATAGTTTACTAGTACGGGTGCAGTGCAGTATTTGGCCCCTCCCATGTGTGATCTCTCGAATTCTGCATGAGCAGCAAGAGGCTCTTGCGACAAGAAGCCCACCACCACCATTGTGTGCTCTCTCATCCTCTGGAACACTTTACCAAAAGTAGACAAACCTTACACTATCCCCCTAATAGAGTAGCTGCATTGATTCCATTATTGTATGCATCAATAGAATGTGTTCAGCAAGGGATATATTTTGTGTGCTGCAGGGCCATCAATCGAGTCAAGGTGCAACCTGCTTTTACTATGTTACCATTGTCTTGGGGCTTTAAACATATAGGGGCCCAAGTTCCTTTAAACTGTACCCGTGAAATATAGAGGAAATCCCTGTCGACTCATGCTCAATTGTTCCCTAAAAGTGCTACCATGCGTCACCCCCATCGAATAGGTGGGCAAGATTCTCCCCCCTTTGGGCCCTTGATTTGTGTCTTGCCCACGAAGAGACTGCAGCTCCAATGCATATTCCTGCTAAAAACAGAAAATAAACAGTATTGCTGGATGGTGATATGACAGAGGCACGGATGGTGAAACCATGCTTGACTCTGCAATGCTGCCTAAACAACACATGCTTCTAAACAACACATTTCTTTACCACTCACACCCTTACCATGCATGTCTTTAGCATGCACTTTTGTGATAAAGGCATGACTGGTAAATGGATGGGTGGTAAAGATCACACTGAGGACCCAAGTCCTTCGCCCCCAGAACCCTCATGCGCCCTAATAACTACCCCAACCCCGAGCCCTAAAAACCACCTGACCCCCGCTGCGCCCTAAAATCTATCAAAACCCCATAAGGCATAAAACTTCCTGTACCACACCCTCACAGCCATAAAAAAATGTCCGGCCTCTCCCAAAAAGTGCCCAACACCCCCTGAGCCCCTAAAACTACCCCGATCCACCCAAGCTCTAATAACTACCCAGAACCCCTGAGTCCTAAAAAGTACCTGACCACAACCTGAGCCCTAAAAAGTACCATGACCCCACCCTGACCCCTAAAAACGTTACCAACCCCCCCAATGAGCCCTAAAAAGGAACCAACCTCCCAGAGCCATTAAAACTACCCTGACTCCACCTGAGCTCTCAAACTACCCCAACCCCCTCAAGTCCCAAAAAACTACCCAACCCACCAGCACTAAAACCAATCCCATGCTCTGAAAAAAACTTTGCCCTCCAGCCCAGAAAACAAATTTGACCCCCCAGCCCTGAGCCCTGAAAATTCCACAAACCATTAACAACTACCCCTCAAAAAAATACCTGTCTGTTTCCTCGCCCGATCCTTCCTCTTCATGTGCCCACCCATCTCAGCATCTAGACCGTTCCTTGCCTAACCACGCATAAGACTTGTTAAGGAATATGCGTGGTTAAGGCAAGCGCAGTTCCCATTGTGGAGAAACTGCCCTTGTGGCTCAGTCTGTATTGTTAAGGCAATATCCCTTGGTGGATCAGTCTGGTAGAACTACACAAAACAGAGGAACTGCATGAATCTCATAGAAGAGCTGGACCTTTTGCATTTGCACATTCTTCCTCCAAATTTGATATCAATATGGGCAGAAACCATCAGCCAGTGATCCATTTTTGGTTACAAATCAGTGGGGAGTGAGAAGCTCTTCTGTCCTCCATGATTGAGGTTTTTGATTGCCAACTCCCTTCAACAGGATTGAGGACAGGAACCCAGGGCTTTGTTACTTACCCCTAGAGCAGAGGTGTATTGCACCTACTTTAAAAGAGATGACTGACTTCTGAGAATGGGTCCTTGAGGTGTCATTGCATAATAAAGACAACTCCTAGATGGAACAGGACTGCAAAGCGCTGAGGCAGGGAGAACATAATAGTGCACACTATAGTCCAGAGAAGGATGTGCAGCTCCATCAGTGTGGTGAGGCCTTGAGCCTCTTGTGCCTCTACAATATGTCAAAAATGTAGGAGTGCCTCAGACAGCTGAGTGCTTATGAGTGGCACAAATGCATCCTGTGGTATTCTTGTAGCATCTATGACACCTCAGAATTAAAAATGTCCTAAATGCAGTCACAGGTTACTATATAAAGAACCAGAGACCTCAAGAACCCTGGATCTCAAACTAGATGAGACACAACACTTAGCAGTGGCTTAACCTTCCTGGTAAATCATAAGACAATCCTATGTGGGTTCTTCACTTTGTTTGAGTGACAGCTTTTCCTTCGTACCCAATGTAGATCTTGACAGAAAAGGTTCACCTAACCCTACTTGTATCTAGTGGTGAGTAGTCTTCGTCTTCTCCAGCACCCATGTTACCGCACTGCATTTTATCGGAGATTGAAGCAGTGCGAACGCACTTGATGGGCCATTTGGATGACACATGATCTACAACTACAGGTTTGACCTGTAGAAACTGAAAGACATCCAGTAAAGTAGAATGCAGGGAGAGCTGTTGGTAGAACTCATAATGCCATCCGAAATTTTGTGCGCAGTATTCTTCTATGTATTGGAAACTAAACACTAGCTGGACAATGAATTATTAACTCTTTTAAGTGCATTAGTGATTTCTAAGCACATAACCTCACACCATCCATGTGAATACACCTATACTGCTTGACTTGGCTACCCATGTGGTAAAGGGCTAATAATGTTGTATTTGGAGCTCAGTTTTAGGCTCAATAGTAAGGCAAACTCCCAGGACACAAAAGGAAAATATATGTTTATTACAATCAGGGCTTAATAGGTTATGATTGCCCCGGAGCTCCTGCAAACTTTCTCACCAAGCCTCATGCATAGAAGGCAATCTTGAAAACCACAGATGAAACAGCACAAGACAAGAGAATGAGAAAACTGTTTACTTTTCATTCTCAGAAACATTTATTGACTGAACAAACAATTGCTGGAACAAATTGATTAAAAAATGTTTTTTTTTCTGCAGGCTGTTGATCACCAGAGGGCCCTTGAACATCCCATGACATGAAAAAACATCATGAATCCCTTCCAGTTCAAAAGTAAATGATCTCAAGGCCCTTAACGTCATTGAGATTTATCTTTCAATGTTCCTCTATCTGTTGATACAACTTTCAAAAGTCCCCAAATGCAATGAGTTGTGGATCTAAAAGCCTGGGTGTGAGTGTTTGATTGGCTCAGATGCTCTGTCCATCACCACCCCCTTTTGTACTGCTTTGGCCGCCATAGGTGTGGCATTGTATGCTCAGACGTGAGACCCTTGCTCACTTTGCCACTGGATTCAAGCAAGCCGGGCTGAAGACGGCTGGAATGCCAGAAACCGGTCCTCGGAAGCTTGTTTCCGGTCCAGGGAAGACATGGCTTGGCAGTTCGGGCTGGACTGTTGCCATGAGGCACAGGGTCAGACTGATTTGCATATAGCCATGTCTGAACTGGGGAGGCAGAGTGGGCTAAAGAACGGTGATGGATCAAACCCAGATCGTTTGACTGGGTGTGAGTGTTTGATTGGCTCAGATGCTCCGTCCATCACCACCCCCTTTTGTACTGCTGTGGATCTAAAAGCCAGCACTGGCTGATGGTGTCATACATGGCTGAGCTACTTGTCAGCTGGGTCATTGGAGCTTCTGGGACAATATGTCAAGTGCTCCTCACAATCCTCAAGTGGGTTTGGGCAGCACAGAGAGCATTTCAGCCAGGGAGGAATTGGGGGATGACTAATTTTGTCTCCAGTAAGTCGAGGTAGAGCTGAGCACCCTCTCACCGATGCTGGGCTTGAACTGAAGTTTGATTTGACTGTTGCAAAATATTTTTCTGCACTGATAATGGTAGCTGTGTGGATATTTGTGGTTAAGTAAAATTCATTAAACCATCGTATAAAAACATCTCCATCTATAGCCAACATAAAAATTACAATATTGAAAAATCCTGCATTTAAAAATCATTCAAATTCATTAGGATTTAAGAAAGTAAGAATTTTTCAAGCATTTCCTGCATTAGTTAACATGAATCATTAATACAGGTTGACATAATTATTACAGCATATTTAAATATGATATAATATTTTCCACATAATGCACAAAAAATTGTGAATTGTGTTAAAAACTGTTCTTTGGATAAAAAAATAGACCTTGTAGTTGCAATTTTAATATGAATGATTTCATACCAAATATAGTGGATTGTGCTCCGTTACAAGAAACTGACACAATATTTTCCTTACATCCAGAAAGAGAGCACAATCTAACAAAAAATTAGCTAAAAAATACTTTGGGCCCAATTAAGATGACGGTGGGACCGGCTGTCGGTGGCAGTCCCACGGACATCGTAATTGGGTTTTCCGCCTGCCACATTAAGATGGCAAGCGGATGGGTGGCATGCAGAAAGACTGACTGCCACGGGTCCGACAGTTGGAATGTTTCCAACTGCCCATCGTACCTCCCGCAATAACTAGAATGGATAGCAGTAGTTATAATCAAATCCCTTTTTAGCCTGTCTGTCAGTGGCGGTTAACCCGCCGGGACAAGGAAGGCGCAAAGCGACTTGGGGGCCCGTGGCTCACCCTCCTTCACCCCTGGGTCTCGGATATGGGCCTTAAGGTCCTACATATCCCAGCACAGTGCCTGCCACGTAGTGCAGGTATATGTAACCTGTCGTTTCTTTGTACTGCGGCAGGTGCTGCAGTCCGCAGCATGCAGCAAAACAATGATTGGGCATTGTTTTAAAAGAGCATCTTATGGTAGCCGGAGATTCTCCAGCTGGAATCAATACCAATACAATTATGAAGAATACCGTACCTCAGTCGTTGAGGTGAAACCCGAGACATGCGAGGAAAAGACACACCCACTCCAAGATAGTCTAGAAATTGCACAACAGACATTTTTGAGGCAAAATATGGTTTGTCTCCTGCTGTTGAGCGGGTCTTTACTCCATCATGGATTGTTCACATTAGCAGACTCGTCACAGTATTATCTGCCTCAAATATTTTGAATTCTAGATCCATTTCTTTTATTGAAGACAGAGTGTTTCACAAAGATTTACTTATAAAAAGCTTTATATCCTGCATCATCAAACAAGAAAGTTTCAATTTCTTACAGCCTTGAATAAGGCCACAGACAAACCTTAACACACGTAATCTGGCAAGCAAAGTCCATGAGTCAAGGGCTCACTCAAGTCTTAGGCCTTTATTATGAGTTTGGCGGTCTGATGGATTGCCAAACCCATGGAGGTCCAACTGCCCTATTACAAGTAAGGTGATTGTGCTGCGAAAAGACAGCTGTGCTTCAAGCGATCCGCGAACCCTGACGGTCTTGCACCATTCTCAGGCTCCTATTATGGTGGCTGGTGAAAGTGGTCTGAACAGTGACTTCCTCTTGGTCGCTCCCCTCCTTGAATTGTGCTAGCTCGCTTATGCATCTGCCTCTTGTACCAGAGTTGGGGGCTAAGGCCAGGGTGGGCGGGAGGCCCAAGCAGACATGGGCTTAGATTGCAGTAGCCCATTGCCTTACCCCTGTTGCCTCCCCATGCTTCCTCCCCTTCTCTCTTCTCTTAAATTGGAAAATTATTGCCACTGAGGCCTGATTGCGAGAGGGGGTGCAGTGGTGAGGTGCACACGACCATTCTGGAAGGGCCTTATACTGCTGAATGAATTGCCTAGGTTGTGACTCTCTGAGAAGCGGCTGGAGCCTTAGCAAGGTGGCGTTGCGGGACCTCTTTGTTGGGCTGCCTTGAACACCCTGTTGCCTGATTCTTGAAGGAGGTTGAGGGGGAACTTCCTCCCCTCTACCCTTAACCATTGCTTAAGGAGAAGTGACTTGGGTGCCATACTGGATTCTAGGGGGCACATGTGAGGGAGTAGTCCCGGTATAAGATGATGTGCTGATACCCTGCTAGACTACTGGCCAAGGAGTGTGTAATATCTCGTGTTTCTCTATTCACGAGCTAGGCTCGTGAACCCTTGCATTGAACCTTTGTCAGTTCAGAACCTTATTGTACAAGTGTTCTGCACTGGGTGGTTGAGGATTGACCGTTAAGCTGAGAGCTGCACTGTCACTTCTCTGCATGTGATTGCCCAGTAAAATCAAAGTTTTTCATCCTTCCTGCCTGCCTTCGTTGATTACGACATCTTTTTTTGGCGATGTTGGCTGGGCCATCAAGAAGAACCTGCGTGCTGACACAAAGAAGAGTGTCTGGTCCAAATTTGTCATGAGATCTCTGAACAGCTGTACCTGAGTTTGAGCAGAGGATGCGGACAGAAGAAGAGGACACGGGACAAACAGAAGTTGGTAACGAGGCAGAGCAGTGAAACAGTGAGTGTGCGGCATCTGAAATCTGATCTGTGAAACTCAAGAGAGGCAGTGCGTTTCTAAACAGAAACAGTGACGTGGGAGACGCACGTCATGATGTCATGAAGGTGAGCCTTGCCTGTTGTCAGTGGAACGTAAGCGCTGCTTGACGTCGTGAAGGTGAGCGTTGCCTGTTGTCAGTGGAACGCAAGCGCTGCGTTCCAGAGAAGTTTTGCCTGATTGAGCAATCCTGGAATATTGGCAAGAGAGCTTGTACAGAAGAAGCTATTGTGAAGTCACAATAGAGGCCAGTTTTAGTCTTCAGCTAATTGATTGTGGAACACGTCATAAAAGCTAATTGTTTTAGAAGATAACAAAGATTGCATTGCTTTCCTATCACCACTATTCTTGTATTTTAAGCAGCATATGGATGGAAATATAGCAACCTGTGGCATGAATAGATAAATGGAGGAAAATACATCATTTATATAAAAACGTGAACTCATGACTTGTTTGGAAGTGTCGCAAAGTTTAATTTTACAATAAATAAACAAGAAGAAGCCTCTATTTGTTAGAAATGTGCACATTTCAGTTCAAATATTATTTATTTTTATCTATTTTTATCTACACTAACAGCATGCAATCTGTCTCTCCACCTCCACCATTTTTAGAAACGCCAGAAGATCCTCCCAATAAGTGGAAATTGTGGTATGATGGATTTGAGACCTATCTGGGGGCAATTGGAGCAATGTGTTTCAGACCAGAAAGGCGGAAATACCTTCTCCTGCATTCCTTAGGGTATGAGGGAAGAGAGATTTTGAAACATTTTCCACCCCCAATTGTTGTCAATGAGGAAGTTCTGGATGAATATCAAGAAACTTTGAAAAAACTGCAAAACAGGTTTGATGTGCAACCTAGCTTAGTGGTTTTGTGACACAAATTTTTTTTTGTGTCCAGAAACAAGGTGATGATGTCAATACGTATATCACTACATTGAGGAAATTAGTCTCAGAATGTCAATTCGAGATATTGGCTGATCAGCTTGTCAGGGATCAGTTCATTTGTCATTATACTGACAAACTGATTAAACGAAAATTGCTTTCAATGGGTAATCCAACATTGGAAGAAACCATCAAGTTTGCAACAAGTATTGAAACATCGCAGATATCAGCAAAAGAATTAGAACTTAAGACAAGTGAAAGTGTTTCGGCTATAAAAGTCAATGATTCAAAGTATAATAGTCTCCCTGGAAAACAACGTGCTAGTGTGGGAGATAAACGTAATATTTTTAATAATCATCAGAATGTCTGTTCTAGATGTTGTTACAGAGCTAATGGGTATGGAGGTAAGTGTCCAGCGAAGTTTGGCACTTGCAGAATTTGTAATAAACAAGGACATTTTGCGAAGGTTTGTCAAATGAATAGAAGCAAACAATCTCAATCCTCAATGGTCAAGTGTGTAATGGATGGAAACTTAGATGACACAAATGAAGATGTTTTAACTAGAGAATTGAGCGATATGGTTGTTGTTGTCCATGATGAGGAAATCAAGGTGGGCAATCCTGAACTTTGTGTAGATCCTTATGTGGAAATTCAAGTTGGAGATAAGGTCCTAAGACTGTTGGTGGATTCGGGTGCTCAAATCTCTATGATTTTTAGAAAAAGAGATGCCGGCCCTGCAATTTGTTTCATATAGCTACTTAGTTAAAGCAACAAACCAAACTTATTTTTTGATTTGTATGGTCTGATTTATTTAAACCATTCACTTTTCTTTTTATTAGCTTAAAGCATCAATTTCATGAGAAAAACACTACATATACACTACATTTACACAATACTATATATACATATTTTTACCACAATAAACAGAAAAACATTCCTTCATTCAATGTACATATAAAAATTCGTGAATACGAGAAGCATTAATCTTTAGGTGAAAATAAATATTGAAAGTGAAGCTAATCACAGGAAGGAAAAAGGGAGAACAAATTGACTGCAACAAATACAGATTTCTCAATAGTCTGATTGATACCCCGATCAATTAGTTCCTTCCTGCTTTTGCCGACGCGTTTCAAACTTGCTTTTTCATTATACAAGTTCTCATCAGGGCTTTCTCGTTTTAATCCTCTGTAAATTATGTACAAAGAAAATGGGTCAGAAATTTTACTCCTCATTTTCATCCCCTATTTAAATTGCCCTCTACTCTGTATTCAAAGAATACCTTTTTTTGGGGGGTTGACAGCGACTTTCCAAAGTTCATGTATTCTTGTTTGGTCAAAATTGAGGATTTCTAAAAAGATGGCAATAATCTCAATTAGAACATTGGCCTGAATAATTCAGCCATTGCCTGTACTACCACAACACTCTTGGAAAAATACCTGTGAGTTGTTAGTCAATCACTTGACTGGGTCTCTCAGCACCCCGGGAGCGCGCAGTTCAAAGTTTCATCCCAGCCGCTGGACCTGCGGTGGTCCTATGTTTGTACCTAAAAGGAGGGTCAGAGTGACTGAACTATACATATGTTTTCCTCAAAGTCAAACAAGATAAACCGGCGCTAGGTGCATACCTTTTCCTCGGCGCTCGGTTTGTTAGCAGCGGCTTCCCCTTTAGTTTGAAGACCTTTGGCGTGTCTGTATGATTCTAGAATAATAAACAGGACAGTTAGCGGCCGCTAAGCTGCTCTGTAATGATTTAGGAACCGCCGTGTGTCCTTTCGCTTACCTCAGTGCCTCGCTACGCTGTCACTCGCTCTCAAAAAACTGCAATCCGCATCAGTCGGAAGACTCATTCGGCCAGAAAGTCACCATGTTTAAAGAACCACGTGATAGATTGTAAGTCACGTGATTGACTGGGGTTTGTGGGATATGTAGTCCCTTTAGCTAAACGCGAGTGTTGCTGAAATTTAAACACATTGATTTTGTTATTGGTGTTCGGGCAAACACGGTGGCTTGCCACAAGGCTGATTCGGGTTACTAGGGGGTAGCTACTCCAGATTGTACTAGCGGAACACTGCACAGTCATACAAGGGGTGCATCATTTATATTCTAGAGATTTCCGAAAGCGAATTCAAGCCAGTTTGTAGGCTATTGAATCGTAATATTAAGTATGCCTCTTTCCTCAGTAAGACATCATCTACATCTTGGGCATGTTTGGCTTGAGTCATTGTAAAGAGGACCGTCCACTTGAAATCAGTCTCAGTGTGCCCACTGTCAATAAAGTGTTGAACCATTGGAGCGGTCAGCACTTTGGTTTTTATTCTTGACCTATGTTGTGTTATGCGGGTATTCACCTGCTGATTAGTTTTCCCAATATACAGTTTTCCGCAGCCGCAGATAATTGCATACACGACATTGCGTGTCCTGCAATTCGAGGACCCTTGGTTCTTCCACCTCACATTTTTATGCTGGAATTCACTGCCCTCAATTGTACTATCACAAGAGACGCAGTTTCCGCACCGATGGTGCCCTTCGATCGGCTTGAGACCCCATATTGAAAGTAGGTCATGTTTGGGTTTCTCAACAGTGACATCTGCACGCACTATTTGTTGTCCAATACAGATGTCACTGTTGAGAAACCCAAACATGACCTACTTTCAATATGGGGTCTCAAGCCGATCGAAGGGCACCATCGGTGCGGAAACTGCGTCTCTTGTGATAGTACAATTGAGGGCAGTGAATTCCAGCATAAAAATGTGAGGTGGAAGAACCAAGGGTTCTCGAATTGCAGGACACGCAATGTCGTGTATGCAATTATCTGCGGCTGCGGAAAACTGTATATTGGGAAAACTAATCAGCAGGTGAATACCCGCATAACACAACATAGGTCAAGAATAAAAACCAAAGTGCTGACCGCTCCAATGGTTCAACACTTTATTGACAGTGGGCACACTGAGACTGATTTCAAGTGGACGGTCTTCTTTACAATGACTCAAGCCAAACATGCCCAAGACGTAGATGATGTCTTACTGAGGAAAGAGGCATACTTAATATTACGATTCAATAGCCTACAAACTGGCTTGAATTCGCTTTCGGAAATCTCTAGAATATAAATGATGCACCCCTTGTATGACTGTGCAGTGTTCCGCTAGTACAATCTGGAGTAGCTACCCCCTAGTAACCCGAATCAGCCTTGTGGCAAGCCACCACGTTTGCCCGAACACCAATAACAAAATCAATGTGTTTAAATTTCAGCAACACTCGCATTTAGCTAAAGGGACTACATATCCCACAAACCCCAGTCAATCACGTGACTTACAATCTATCACGTGGTTCTTTAAACATGGTGACTTTCTGGCCGAATGAGTCTTCCGACTGATGCGGATTGCAGTTTTTTGAGAGCGAGTGACAGCGTAGCGAGGCACTGAGGTAAGCGAAAGGACACACGGCGGTTCCTAAATCATTACAGAGCAGCTTAGCGGCCGCTAACTGTCCTGTTTATTATTCTAGAATCATACAGACACGCCAAAGGTCTTCAAACTAAAGGGGAAGCCGCTGCTAACAAACCGAGCGCCGAGGAAAAGGTATGCACCTAGCGCCGGTTTATCTTGTTTGACTTTGAGGAAAACATATGTATAGTTCAGTCACTCTGACCCTCCTTTTAGGTACAAACATAGGACCACCGCCGGTCCGGCGGCTGGGATGAAATTTTGAACTGCGCGCTCCCGGGGTGCTGAGAGACCCAGTCAAGTGATTGACTAACAACTCACAGGTATTTTTCCAAGAGTGCTGTGGTAGTACAGGCAATGGCTGAATTATTCAGGCCAATGTTCTAATTGAGATTATTGCCATCTTTTTAGAAATCATCAATTTTGACCAAACAAGAATACATGAACTTTGGAAAGTCGCTGTCAACCCCCAAAAAAAGGTATTCTTTGAATTCAGAGTAGAGGGCAATTTAAATAGGGGATGAAAATGGGGAGTAAAATTTCTGACCCATTTTCTTTGTACATAATTTACAGAGGATTAAAACGAGAAAGCCCTGATGAGAACTTGTATAATGAAAAAGCAAGTTTGAAACGCGTCGGCAAAAGCAGGAAGGAACTAATTGATCGGTGTATCAATCAGACTATTGAGAAATCTGTATTTGTTGCAGTCAATTTGTTCTCCCTTTTTCCTTCCTGTGATTAGCTTCACTTTCAATATTTATTTTCACCTAAAGATTAATGCTTCTCGTATTCACAAATTTTTATATGTACATTGAATGAAGGAATGTTTTTCTGTTTATTGTGGTAAAAATATGTATATATAGTATTGTGTAAATGTAGTGTATATGTAGTGTTTTTCTCATGAAATTGATGCTTTAAGATAATAAAAAGAAAAGTGAATGGTTTAAATAAATCAGACCATACAAATCAAAAAATAAGTTTGGTTTGTTGCTTTAACTAAGTAGCTATATGAAACAAATTGCAGGGCCGGCATCTCTTTTTCTAAAAATTAGTCTATGGTCCAGCCGACCCTGTGTCCCGGGACCTGTCTCCCCATTTTTTGCAAATCTCTATGATAACACAAGATTTATTTGAAAAAACTTGGCCTGAAAGATCTTCAATTCCTCCTGATCGCAAAGCAGTTTCAGATGAAGGTCGTGAGATTGACCTTTCCGGATACATTGAGGATATTATAGAGTTCAAGGGAAGGAAAATCTGGGGAAAAGTGTATGTCGCTCACAAAGGGTTGAACATTCTTGGGTGGTTCCACCAGGGGGTGTTTGGAATGGTGCTCAAGCTGGGTACCAGTGAACAAGTTTGTGTTATACGAGACAATGAAGATCTAGAGAACATTTTTAATGAATTTCCTCCTGTCTTTTCAGGGGAAATTGGGAAGATTCATGACTACAAACACTCTATTATTGTTAAGGATGGTGCTAAACCAGTCAAACACAAACTAAGAAATGTACATTTCAGCAAGATTTGGAGAAGGAGATAAATTCATTGTGTGTGAAGGAAATCATTGAACCTGTAGACTCATCTCTGTGGTTATCTCCACTTGTAGGTGCTAGGAAACAGAGTGGTGAACTGAGGGTGTGTGTTGATCTTCGATGCCTTAACAAGGAAATATGGGTAGACTCACACCCTCTCCTGAATATCAACAAACTTCTTGCAGGGCTAAAAGACGCTAAAGTGTTTTCAAAACTTGTTTAGCCTCTGCTTACCATCAAGTGGAACTAGCTCCAGAGTCCAGGCATATGACTGCGTTTGTTTCTCCATTTGGCACATATAAGTATGTTCGTATGCTGTTTGGCTTAGCGTCCGCTGCATCAGTGTCCCAACATTTGATGAGTAATATGATAAAGGGGATTGAGGGTTTGTCTGTTTTCCAGGATGATGTTCTAATTTTGGCTCCTGACAGGTCTACCCATGATGTAATCTTAGTAGAGGTATTATCTAGGTTTCAATCTAAAGGTGGGGTACTGCGCAGAGACAAGTATGTGTTTCTGACTGATGAAGTGGAATATTTAGGACACCTTGTTACAATGCAGGGTGTGCTTCTGAAGACCAGTCTGGTAGAATCTATAGTGAAAGCTAAATCGCCTACTGACAAAGCTTCTCTCAAGTCATTTTTGGCCTGATGTGAATTTTATTCACATTTTGTACAAAATGTTGCTTCTAAATTGAGGCCACTCTCTCAGATGCGTATCAAAGGTTTTAGCTTTGAATGGTCAGATGAATGTGAAAGAGTGTTTATTGGGTAAAAGAACAACTTGTGTCACCCAGGGTTTTGAAACACTATGACCCTGATATTCCATGTACCTTGACTGTCGATGCAAGTAATGTTGGTGTGGGGGCTATGTTAACCCAGACCAAGGGTGATGATATAAGGACAATTGAGTTTTCTTCAAGGGTGTTATCCCAGTCAGAAACAAAATATTCTGTAATTGAGAAGGAGTTGTTGGCTTGCTGGTGGGCTGTCATGAAATTTAGAAATTTCATATGGGAAGAAGATTCTGTCTCCAGACTGACCACAAGCCATTGATTTTCATTTTAAGTGGGAACAATGTCAGGGGTTTCACTCCTCGTATTGCTCGCTTGTCATCGACATTGCTTCAGTTTGACTGTTTGCCTGAGTATATTCCTGGTTGTGAAAATAGGTGTGCAGATTACCTTTCCCGTTCTTCTAATATTACGGAAGATCATCTTGGTGTGTCTGAAGATGACAAGGAACAATACATTGTAGCTGCTATTGATATTCCTAAAATATGTGCGATCACCGAGCATGATTAGCGTGGGGCATTGGCCAAGGATTCATCTTTGCTATCTGTAATGAGGTATGTAGAGACAGGCTGGCCCAATGAGAGAAATTTGAAAGATGAATTTAAGCCCTATGTACAAGTAGCCGACGAGTTGTCGATTGAGGATGGTTTACTCATGAGGAGTGATAAACTCATTCCTCCGGTGTGTCTGAGGTCATGCATTATTGTGAGTGCACATATGGGACACCTAGGTGTCACCATGGCAAAGAAAAGAATCAGACTTTCTTTCTGGTGGCCCAACATGGATAAGGAGGTTGAAGATGCTGTTAAGACTTGTGTTGTTTGCTCAAGTTGTGACAAATCAGCTAAGTTGGCTACTCCTCCCTTGTCTCCCATTGTGTTGCCTTCTGCACCGTGGGTAAAATTAGGAATTGATATTATTGGTCATTTCCATGCTTTGGACTCTTCATGTAAATTTGCTTTAGTTTTGATGGATTATTACACCAAATGGCCAGAAGTCATGTTTGTTAGAGAAGTGACTTCTTTGACAGGTATTGAATTTATTAAAGATATTTTTTTGAAGGAAGGTTTCCTGAATCTTTGGTGACTGATAATGGTCCCCAATGTGTTGCCAAATAAGTTGAGGATCTTCTTGTCACTAGTGGAGGTAAGCATCTTAAAAGTTCACTTTTCCATCCCTAAACTAATGGTTCAGTGGAGCAAATGAACAGAGTGTTGGGGGAATGTATTCAGTGGGCTCTAGCCAACAAGTGTTCTGTTGTCAACTCAGTTAGGAGCATGCTCTGGTTCTATCACACTACTCCGCACTCTTCTACTGGTGTTTTACCTTTTGAGTTGTTGCTTGGATGAATAACAACCACGATATGTTCTCCATGTTGGATGAGTAAGTGGGTTAAGGGTAGTAATTGGACAGATTCTTCTGTTAGGAAGTGGGTGAAACATGTATCTTATTTTGACAGCAGGAAAAGGGCAAACGAGTTTGAGTTGGTTGTTGGTTATTGTGTGCGGGATAAAAAACCTGTTCCTATGTGGAAAGATGGACCTACATTTTCTCCGCCTATCAATGTGATGAAAGTTAAAGGAGATTCTGTAAAACTAGAAAATGGTCAATGGTGGAACCAATGTTTTTTAGTTAAATCTATGGTTGTTCTTCCTATTTCTAATGCATCCAGTTCTGATGGAAGTTCTGTTTATTATGAAGTTGTACAAAATGGTGTAAGACTTAGTTCTAGGACGAAAAACATTCCTTTGAGATTTAGGACATGATTATTCTTTATTGTAATTGATTTCAATTTTACTTATGTTACTTTAGTCTGTTTTTATTGCATTGATGTTCCATTTCTTCTTTTCTTGTTTCATTTCTTTCTCTTGTCTTTCTTTCTTCCTTTCAAATTTTAGGGAAAGACCCATGTAATATCTCATGTTTCTATCTTCATGAGCTAGGCTCGTGAACTCTTACTTAGAACCTTTGTCAGAGCCGAACGTTATTGTACGAGTGCCAGTGAAAATCGTTATTGTACGATTGTTCTGCACTGGGTGGATGAGGATTGACCGTTAAGCTGAGAGCTGCACTGTCACTGCTCTGCATTTGATGGCCCAGTTAAATAAAAGTTTTTTTCATCCTACCTGCCTGCCTTCGTTGATTACGACAGAGTGGCCTTAAATGAAGAGGTAAACGGTGGTGAGACATCAGTAGATTTGGAATCATGCATCTTTACTACACTGGGGGGGCTGGCCTGGTTTGCTTCCTGACCAGAAAAGACTGGGGAGCTTGCGGGATGAATGCTCCCCTCCACCCTTTATTGCTGTGAGAATAGCCAAGCGCAGTGGCAGTGCATCCATTAGGGCATTGGCTCCTGCCCTTGCCCGCAGCTCCCTCAGCATCTTTGAACTTAAGTAAACTGACTCAGTTTACTTTAAGTTCAAAGACGCCGAGGGCTAACTGACAATCATGTCAGTCAGCATGACATTGGAGCGCCCACCCCTTGAGGGGTGGGCGGTTTGGCGTCATGTTGACTGACATGATTGTCAGACCAGGGGCAGCAGGCAGCAGCACAAGTGCCCATGACAGGTGACGGTCGGCGAATTGTTTTGCCTTGCCCAGTCATGCGCACTAGTGTCTGCTCTGGCTGGCACATGCCCATTAGGAGAGCGAGGGTTGAGCAAAGGCTTAAACCTCGGTTTCCTAATGGGCAGGCGGGCGGTGAGTCACCCTGCTCTAAGTCAATCCTGGTGCTGCTCCAGCACCAGGATTGGCTGAGAGGGGTTGCCACTCCAGTCCTGTTCATGAAGGCGCCAAGGGGAGCAGAGGTGGTGCGGACCGGTTGTCCGGTAAGTTTTATTTTTTATTTTTATTATTCCCCAGCCCTTACCCCCGCGCGACTCTTGGCACTGTTTATAATATACTTTTTGGGCAGAACACATGCACATGTGCCTACTGTATCTAAACCCCCATTTCACTATATGTGCGATATTTCATATCATATCAACTCCTTACCGACGAGTGTAAGGGGATAAGTCATCCGTTCTGCTCCGATAGACTGAGCAGTTTTACTGTAAACAACACACTGGTTCACTACAGGAGAGGTTAGGAAAAAATATTCATCAAACCTGTCATTGAATGTGGGGGATTCAAAGTGCTATCCATTGTGTGTCTATTGCTCTATATGTCAGGAATTCCAGGCACTCCATACTCCTCCACCAGTGCCTCAAAAGGGTTCAGCTATTTGCAGATATTACCAGGTGATATTCAGGGACTGAGGTTTGATATCGTTATATATGTTAGTTAGCAGCTTACTCAGCAATGGTTGTAAACCCGTGGGTCTGGGATATCAGATAGAAGATATGGTCCTTCAATATCAATTATGCTACCACAAAATGCTACTTGTTTATAGGCAGATACGGGGAAAATGATAGTTCCCAGTTCAGTGGTGAACATCCCTTTTGATGAAACACTACTTAATCCCTGGGGCATTAGGCCTTGCTGGTGAGTAGCACATGGAACATCATGACACAAGTTTCCTAGCACAGAGAAATTACAGGATTATGCAGAGTCTTAGCTCTGAAGCAGAATAGTTCAGTAGTACTGGTGCAGTGCAGTATGTGGCCCCTCCCATGTGTGATCTCTCGAATTCTGCATGAGCAGCAAGAGGCTCTTGCGACAAGAAGCCCACCTCCACCATTGTGTGCTCTCTCATCCTCTGGAACACTTTACCAAAAGTAGACAAACCTTACACTATCCCCCTCATAGAGTAGCTGCATTGATTCCATTATTGTATGCATCAATAGAATGTATTCAGCAAGGGATATATTTTGTGTGCTGCAGGGCCGTCAATCGAGTCAAGGTGCAACCTGCTTTTACTATATTACCATTGTCTTGGGTCTTTAAACATATAGGGGCCCAAGTTCCTTTAAATTCTACCCATGAAATATAGAGGAAGTCCATGTCGACTCATGCTCAATTGCTCCCTAAAAGTGCTACCATGCGCCACCCCCATCGAAAGGGTGGGCAAGATTCTCCCCCCTCTGGGCCCTTGATTTGTGTCTTGCCCAAGAAGAGACTGCAGCTCTAATCCATATTCCTGCTAAAACAGAAAATAAACAGTATTGCTGAATGGTGATATGACAGAGGCACGAATGGTGAAACCATGCTTGACTCTACAATGCTGCCTAAACAACAAATGCTCTTCGCCCCAGAACCCTCATGCGCCCTAATAACTACCCCAACCCCGAGCCGTAAAAACCACCTGACCCCCCACGCCCTAAAATCTATCAAACCCCCATAAGCCATAAAACGTCCTGTACCACACCCTCACAGCCATAAAATCATGTCCGGCCTCCCCCAAACTCTAAAAAGTGCCAGACACCCCCCTGAGCCCTTAAAACTACCCCAAACCACCCAAGCTCTAATAACTGCCCAGAACCCCTGAGTCCTAAAAAGTACCTGACCACAACCTGAGCCCTAAAAAGTACCATGACCCCACCCTGACCCCTAAAAACGTTACCAACCCCCCCAATGAGCCCTAAAAAGGAACCAACCTCCGAGAGCCATTAATACTACCCTGACTCCATCTGAGCTCTCAAACTACCCCAACCCCCTGAAGTCCTTAAAAACTACCCAACCCACCAGCACTAAAACCAATCCCAAGCTCTGAAAAAACCCTGCCCTCCAGCCCAGAAAACAAATTTGACCCCAACCCTGAGCCCTGAAAATTCCCCCCAACCATTAAAAACTACCCCTCAAAAAAATACCTGTCTGTGTCCTCGCCCGATCCTTCCTCTTCATGTGCCCACCCATCTCAGCATCTAGACCGTTTCTTGCCTTACCACGCATAAGACTTGTTAAGGAATGTGCGTGGTTAAGGCAAGTGTAGTTCCCATTGTGGAGAAACTGCCCTTGTGGCCCAGTCTGTATTGTTAAGGCAATATCCCTTGGTGGATCAGTCTGGTAGAACGACACAAAACAGAGGAACTGCATGAATCTCATAGTAGAGCTGGACCTTTTGAATTTGCACATTCTTCCTCCAAATGTGATATAAATATGGGCAGAAACCATCAGCCAGTGATCAATTCATTCACAACACCATAATTTATGGTTACAAATCAGTGGGGATTGAGAAACTCTTCTGTCCTCCATGATTGAGGTCTTTGATGGCTGACTCCCCTTCAACAGGATTGAGGACAGGAACCCAGGGTTTTGTTACTTACCCCTAGGGCAGAGGTGTATTTAACCCACTTTAAAAGAGATGACTGACTTCTGAGAATGGGTCCTTGGGGTGTCATTGCAGGATAAAGACAACTCCTAGATGGAACAGGACTGCAAAGCGCTGAGGCAGGGAGAACATAATAGTGCACACTATAGCTCTTAGAGGAATGTGGAGCTCCA
Organism: Lissotriton helveticus; assembly: GCF_964261635.1. Taxonomy (NCBI): domain Eukaryota; kingdom Metazoa; phylum Chordata; class Amphibia; order Caudata; family Salamandridae; genus Lissotriton; species Lissotriton helveticus. Next base: position 58,634,905 of record NC_136068.1, on the reverse strand, counting down.
TCAGTGTGGTGAGACCTTGAGCCTCTGGTGCCCCTACAATATGTCAAAAATGTAGGAGTGCCTCAGACAGCTGAGTGCTTATGAGTGGCACAAATGCATCCTGTGGTATTCTTGTAGCATCTATGACACCTCAGAATTAAAAATGTCCTAAATGCAATCACAGGTTACTATATAAAGAACCAGAGACCTGAAGAACCCTGTATCTCAAACTAGATGAGGCACAACACTTAGCAGTGGCTTCGACCTTCATGGTAAATCATAAGACAATCCAATGTTGGTTCTTCACTTTGTTTGAGTGACAACTTTTCCTTCATACCCAATGTAGATCCTGCCAGAAAAGGTTCACCTAACCCTACTTGTATCTAGTGGTGAGAAGTCTTCGTCTTCTCCAGCACCCATGTTACCGCACTGCATTTTATCGGAAATTGAAGCAGTGCGAACCCACTTGATGGGCCATTTGGATGACACATGATCTAAAGTGGGTGCTGCCTCCATCATAGTCAAAAACTACAGGTTTGACCTGTAGAAACTGAAAGACATCCAGTAAAGTACAATGCAAAAAACAAGACTGCAGGGATAGCTGTTGGTAGAACTCATAATGCCATCTGAAATTTTGTGTGCAGTATTCTTCTATGTCGTGGAAATTAAGCACTAGCTGGACAATGAATTATTAACTCTTTTAAGTGCATTAGTGGTTTCTAAGCACATAACCTCATACCATCCCTGTGAATACACTTGGACTACTTGACTTGGCTACCCATGTGGTAAAGGGATAATAATGTTGTATTTGGCGCTCAGTTTTAGGCTCAATAGTAAGGGAAATTCCCAGGACACAAAAGGAAAATATATGTTTATTACAATCAGGGCTTAATAGGTTATGATTGCCCTGGAGCTCCTGCAAACTTTCTCACCAAGCCTCATGCATAGAAAGCAATCTTGAAAACCACATATGAAACAGCACAAGACAAGAAAATGAGAAAACTGTTTACTTTTCATTCTCAGAAACATTTGTTGACTGAACAAACAATTGCTGGGATAAATTGATTAAAAAATGTTTTTTTTTCTGCAGGCTGTTGATCATAAGAGGGCCCTTGAACATCCCATGACTTGAAAAAACATCATGAATCCCTTCCAGTTCAATAGTAAATGATCTCAAGGACCTTCACGTCATTGAGATTTATCTTTCAATGTTCTCTATCTGTTGATACAACTTTCAAAAGTCCCCTAATGCAATGAGTTGTGGATCTAAAAGCCAGCACTGGCTGATGGTGTCATACATGGCGGAGCTGCTTGTCACTCAGCTGGGTCATTGGAGCTTCTGGGACACTATGTAAAGTGCTCCTCGCAATCCTAAAAAAGGGTTTGGGCAGCACAGAGAGCGTTTTTATATAGGACAACCAGGGATAAATTGGGGGATGAGTAATTTTGTCTCCAGTAAGTCGAGGTAGAGCTGAGCACTTATGCACTGATGCTGGGCTTGAACTGAAGTTTGATTTGACTGTTGCAAAATATTCTTCTGCACTGATAATGGTAGCTGTGTGGATATTGGTGGTAAAGTATAATTCATTAACACATCTTATAAAAACATCTCCATCTTTAGCCAACATAAAAATTACAATATTGAAAAAACCTGCTCTATTAAAAATCATTCAAATTCATCAGGATTTAAGAAAGTAAGAATTTTTCAAGCATTTCCTTTATTAGTTAACATGAATCATTAATACAGGTTTACATAATTATTACAGCATATTTAAATATGAAAAAATATTTTCCACATAATACACAAACAATTGTAAATTGTAGTTAAAACTCTTCTTTAGATAAAAAAATAGACCTAGTAGTTGCAATTTTAATATGAATGATTTCATAACAAGTATAGTAGCTTGTGCTCCGTTACAAGAAACTGACACAATATTTTCCTTTCACCCAGAAAGAGAGCACAATCTAACTAAAAATTAGCTAAAGAATACTTTGGGAAGGATTACGATGACGGTTGGACCGGCTGTCGGTGGCAGTCCCACAGACATCGTAATTGGATTTTCCGCCTGCCACATTAGGATGGCAAGTGGATGGTTGGCATGCGGAAAGACTGACCGCCACGGGTCCGACAGTTGGAATGTTTCCAATTGTCCATCGTACCTCCCGCAATAGCTAGAATGGATAGCAGTAGGGATAATCAAATCCCTCTTTAGCCTGTCTGTCAGCGGCGGTTAACCCGCCGGGACAGGGAAGGCACAAACGGACTTGGGGGCCCGTAGCTAGCCCTCCTTGACCCCTGGGTCTCGGATATGGGCCTTAAGGTCCTACATATCTCAGCACAGTGCCTGCCACGTAGTGCAGGTATATGTAACATGTCTTTTCTTTGTACTGCGGCAGGTGCTGCAGTCCGCAGCATGCACCAAAACAATGATTGGGCATTGTTTTAAAAGAGCCCCTTATCGTAGCCGGAGATTCTCCAGCTGGAATCAATACCAATACAATTATGAAGAATACCGTACCTCAGTCGTTGAGGTGAAACCCGAGACATGTGAAGAAAAGACACACCCACTCCAAGATAGTCTAGAAATTGCACAACAGACCTTTTTGAGGCAAAATATGGTTTGTCTCCTGCTGTTGAGCGGGTCTTTACTCCATCATGGATTGTTCTCATTGGCAGACTCGTCACAGTATTATCTGCCTCAAATATATTGAATTCTAGATCCATTTCTTTAATTGAAGACAGAGTGTGTCACAAGGATTTACTTGTAAACAGCTTTATATCCTGCATCATCAAACAAGAAAGTCTCAATTACTTACAGCCTTGAATAAGACTGCAGACAAACCTTAACACACGTAATCTGGCAAGCAAAGTCCATGAGTCAAGGGCTCACTCAAGTGTTAGGCCTTTATTATGAGTTTGGCGGTCTGATGGATTGCCAAAACCATGGAGGTGCAACTGTCCTATTACAAGTAAGGCGATTGTGCTGCGAAAGTACAGCTGCTGCTTCAAGCGATCCGCAAACCATTCTCAGGCTCCTATTATGGTGGCTGGTGAAAGTGGTCTGAACAGTGACTTCCCTCCTTGGCTTGTGCTTGCTCGCTTATGCATCTGCCTCTTGTACCAGAGTTGGGGGCTATGGCCAGGGTTGGCGGGAGGCCCAAGCAGACATAGACTTACATTGCAGTAGCCCACTGCCTTACCCCTGTTGCCTCCCCCTGCTTCTCCCCCTTCTCTCTTCTCTTAAATTGGAGAATTATTGCCACTGAGGCCTGATTGCGATAGGGGGTGCAGTGGTGAGGAGCACACGACCATTCTGGAAGGGCCTTATACTGCTGAATTAATTGCCTAGGTTGTGACTCTCTGAGAAGCGGCTGGAGCCTTAGCAAGGTGGCGTTGCGGGACCTCTTTGCTGGACTGCCTTGCACCCCCTGTTGCCTGATTCTTGAAGGAGGTTGAGGGGGAACTTCCTCCCCTCTACCCTTAACCATTGCTTAAGGAGAAGTGACTTGGGTGCCATACTGGATTCTAGGGGGCACATGTGAGGGACTAGTCCCGGTATAAGCTGATATGCTGATACCCTGGTAGACTGCTGGCCAAGGAGTGTGTAATATCTCGTGTTTCTCTCTTCACGAGCTAGGCTCATGAACCCTTGTATAGAACCTTTGTCAGTGCAGAACATTATTGTACAAGTGTTCTGCACTGGGTGGTTGAGGATTGGCCGTTAAGCTGAGAGCTGCACTGTCGCTGCTCTGCATTTGATGGCCCAGTTAATAAAAGTTTTTTCATCCTTCCTGCCTGCCTTTGTTGATTACGACATCTTTTTTTTGGCGACGTTGGCTGGGCCATCAAGAAGAACCTGCGTGCTGACACGAAGAAGAGTGTCTGGTCCAAATTTGACTTGAGATCTCTGAACAGCTGTACCTGAGTTTGAGCGGAGGATGCGGACAGAAGAAGTGGACACGGGACGAACGGAAATTGGTAACGAGGCAGAGCAGTGAAACAGTGAGTGTGCGGCATCTGAAATCTGATCTGTGAAACGCAAGAGAGGCAGTGCGTTTCAAAACAGAAACAGTGATGTGGGAGACGCACGTAATGATGTCGTGAAGGTGAGCGTTGCCTGTTGTCAGTGGAACGCAAGTGCTGCGTTCCAGAGAAGTTTTGCCTGATTGAGCAATCCTGGAATATTGGCAATAGAGCTTGTACAGAAGAAGCTATTGTGAAGTCACAATAGAGGCTAGTTTTAGTCTCCAGCCATTTGATTGTGGAACACGTCATAACAGCTCATTGTTTTAGAGAACAACAAAGATTGTATTGCTTTCCTATCAACACTATTCTTTTATTTTAACCAGTATATGGATGGAAATATAGCAACCTGTGGCATAAATAGATACATGGAGGAAAATACATCATTTATATAAACAAGTGAACTCATGACTTGTTTGGAAGTGTCGCAAAGTTGAATTTAACAAAAAATAAACAAGTAGAAGCCTCTATTTGTTAGAAATTTGCACAATTCAGTTCAAATATCATTTATTTTTATCTACACTAACAGCATTCAATCTGTCTCTCCACCTCCACCATTTTTAGAAACGCCAAAAGATCCTCCCATTAAGTGGAAACAGTGGTATGATGGATTTGAGACCTATCTGGGGGCAATTGGAGCAATGTGTTTCAGACCATAAAGGCGGAAATACCTTCTCCTGCATTCCTTAGGGTATGAGGGAAGAGAGATTTTTAAACATTTTCCACCCCCAATTGTTGTCATTGAGGAAGTTCTGGAGGAATATCAAGAAACTTTGAAAAACTGCAAAACAGGTTTGATGTGCAACCCAGCTTAGTGGTTTTGCGACACAATTTTTTTTTATGTGTCCAGAAACAAGGTCAGGATGTCAATACGTATATCACTACATTGAGGAAATTAGTCTCAGAATGTCAATTCGAGATTTTTGCTGAACAACTTGTCAGGGATCAGTTCATTTGTCATTATATTGACAAACTGATTAAACAAAAATGTCTTTCAATGGGTAATCCAACATTGGAAGAAACCATCAAGTTGGCAACAAGTATTGAAACATCGCAGATATCAGCAAAAGAATTAGAACTTAAGACAAGTGAAAGTGTTTTGGCTATAAAAGTCAATGATTCAAAGGATAATAGTCTCCCTGGAAAACAACGTGCTAGTGTTGGAGATACACGTAATATTTTTAATAATCATCAGAATGTGTGTTTCGAGATGTTGTTACAGAGCTAATGGGTATGGAGGTCAGTGTCCAGCGAAGTTTGGCACTTGCAGAATTTGTAATAAACAAGGACATTTTGCGAAGGTTTGTCAAATGAATAGAAGCAAACAATCTCAATCCTCAATGGTCAAGTGTGTAATGGATGGAAACTTAGATGACAGAAATGAAGAAGTTTTAACTAGAGAATTGAGCAACATGGTTGTTGTTGTCCATGATGAGGAAATCAAGATGGCCATTCCTGAACTTTGTGTAGATCCTTATGTGGAAATTCAAGTTGGAGATAAGGTCCTAAGACTGTTGGTGGATTTGGGTGCTCAAATATCTATGATAACACAAGATTTATTTGAAAAAACTTGGCCTGAAAGATCTTCAATTCCTCCTGATTGCAAAGCAGTTTCGAATGAAGGTCGTGAGATTGACCTTTCCGCATACATTGAGGATATTATGGAGTTTAAGGGAAGGAAAATCTGGGGAAAAGTGTATGTCACTCACAAAGGGTTGAACATTTTTGGGTGGTTCCACCAGGGGCTGTTTGGAATGGTGCTCAAGCCGGGTACCAGTGAACAAGTTTGTATTATACGAGACAATGAAGATCTAGAGAACATTTTTAACGAATTTCCTTATGTCTTTTCAGGGGAAATTGGGAAGATTCATGACTACAAACACTGTATTATTGTTAAGGATGGTGCTAAACCAGTCAAACACAAACTAAGAAATGTACCTTTTAGCAATATTTGGAGAAGGAGATACATTCATTGTGTGTGCAGGGAATCATTGAACCTGTAGACTCATCTCTGTGGTTATCTCCACTTGTAGGTGCTAGTAAACAGAGTGGTGAACTGAGGGTGTATGTTGATCTTCGATGCCTTAACAAGGAAATATGGGTAGACTCACACCCTCTCCCGAATATCAACACACTTCTTGCAGGGCTAAAAGACGCTAAAATGTTTTCAAAACTTGATTTAGCCTCTGCTTACCATCAAGTAGAACTAGCTCCAGAGTCCAGGCATCTGACTGCTTTTGTTTCTACATTTGGCACACATCAGTATGTTTGTATGCTGTTTGGCTTAGCGTCCGCGGTATCAGTGTCCCGACATTTGATGAGTAATATGATAAAGGGGATTGAGGGTTTGTCTGTTTTCCAGGATGATGTTCTAATTTTTGCTCCTGACAGGTCTACCCATGATGTAATCTAAGTAGAGGTATTATCTAGGTTTCAATCTAAAGGTGGGGTACTGCGCAGAGACAAGTATGTGTTTCTGACTGATGAAGTGGAAATTTTTGGACACCTTGTTACAAAGCAGGGTGTGCTTCTGAAGACCAGTCTGGTAGAATCTATTGTGAAAGCTAAACCGCCTACTGACAAAGCTTCTCTCAAGTCATTTTTGGGCTTATGTGAATTTTATTCACGTTATGTACTAAATTTTGCTTCTAAATTGAGGCCACTCTCTCGGATGCTGATGAAAGGTTTTAGCTTTGAATGGTCAGATGAATGTCAAAGAGTGTTTGATTGGGTAAAAGAACAACTTGTGTCACCCAGGGTTTTGAAACACTATGACCCTAATATTCCATGTACCTTGACTGTCGATGCAAGTAATGTTGGTGTGGGGGCTGTGTTAACCCAGACCAAGGGTGATGATGTAAGGACAATTGGGTTTGCTTCAAGGGTGTTATCCCAGTCAGAAGCAACATATTCTGCAATTGAGAAGGAGTTGTTTGCTTGCTGGTGGGCTGTCATGAAATTTACAAATTTCATATGGGGAAGAAGATTCTGTCTCCAGACTGACCACAAGCCATTGATTTTTATTTTAAGTGGGAAACATGTCAGGGGTTTCACTCCTCGTATTGCTCGCTTGTCATCGAAATTGCTTCAGTTTGACTGTTTGCCTGAGTATGTTCCTGGTTGTGAAAATAAGTGTGCAGAGTACCTTTCCCATTCTTCTAATATTACGGAAGATCATCTTGGTGTGTCTGAAGTTGACAAGGAACAATACATTGTAGCTGCTATTGATATTCCTAAAATGTGTGCGATCACCGAGCATGATTGGCGTGGTGCATTGGCCAAGGGTTTGCTACCTGAAATGAGGCATGTGGAGACAGGCTGTCCCAATGAGAGAAATTTGAAAGATGAATTTAAGACCTATGTGCAAGTAGCCGACGAGTTGTCGATTGATGATGGTTTACTCATGAGGAGTGATAAACTCATTTCTCCGGTGTGTCTGAGGTCATGCATTATTGTGAGTGCACATGAGGGACACCTAGGTGTCAACATGGCAAAGAAAAGAGTCAGACTTTCTTTCTGGTGGCCCAACATGGATAAGGAGGTTGAAGATGCTGTTAAGACTTGTGTTGTTTGCTCAAGTTGTGACAAATCAGCCAAGTTGGCTACTCCTCCCTTGTCTCCCATTGTGTTGCCTTCTGCACCGTGGGTCAAATTAGGAATTGATATTATTGGTCCTTTCCAGGCTTTGGACTCTTCATGTAAATTTGCTTTCGTTTTGATGGATTATTACACCAAATGGCCTGAAGTCATGTTTGTTAGAGAAGTGACTTCGTTGATAGGTATTGAATTTCTTAAAGATATTTTTTTGAAGGAAGGTTTCCTTGAATCTTTGGTGACTGATAATGGTCCCCAATTTGTTGCCAAAAAGGTTGAGGATCTTCTTGTCACTAGTGGAGTCAAGCATCTTAAAAATTCACTTTTCCATCCCCAAACTAAAGGTTCAGTGGAGTGAATGAACAGAGTGTTAGGGGAATGTATTCAGTGGGCTCTAGCCAACAAGTGTTCTGTTGTCAACTCAGCTAGGAGCATGCTCTGGTTCTATCGCACTACTCCGCACTCTTCTACTGGTGTTTCACCTTTTGAGTTGTTGCTTGGACAAAGAACAAGCCCGATATGTTCTCCATGTTGGAGGAGTAAGTGGGTTAAGGGTAGTAACTGGACAGATTCTTCTGTTAGGAAGTGAGTGAACTCTTCTCAAGAAAAACATAAATCTTATTTTGACAGCAGGAAAAGGGCAAAGGAGTTTGAGTTGGTTGTTGGTGATTGTGTGCGGGTTTAAAAACCTGTTCATGTGTGGAAAGATGGACCTAAACTTTCTACGCCTATCAATGTGATTGAAGTTAAAGGAGATTCTGTAAAACTAGAAAAAGGTCAATGGTGGAACAAATGTTTTTTAGTTAAATCTATGGTTGTTCTTCCTGTTTCTAATGCATGCAGTTCTGATGGAAGTTCTGTTTATTATGAAGTTGTACAAAATGGTGTATGACTTAGTTCTAGGACGAAAAACATTCCTTTGAGATTTAGGGCATGATTATTCTTTATTGTAGTTGATTTCAATTTTACTTATGTTACTTTAGTCTGTTTTTATTGCATTGATGTTCCATTTCTTCTTCTTTTCTTGTTTCATTTCTTTCTCTTGTCTTTCTTTCTTTCTTTCAAATTTTTGGGAAAGACCCATGTAATATCTCATGTTTCTATCTTCATGAGCTAGGCTCGTGAACCCTTGCTTAGAACCTTTGTCAGAGCCGAACGTTATTGTACGAGAGCCAGTGCAAATCGTTATTGTACGAGTGTTTATTTTTTTATTTATTTTTTACATTACTAAAGCGCATTGTTACCAACCGGTGTCCTGGTGCTGATTGACCACTCCCAAGGCTAGGCATGAAACTTATTGTCTAAAAAGCCAAGTTTTCAGGGCCCTTCGAAAGGACATCAAATCTGGTGCCAGTCTGAGGACCACTGGCTAAGCGTTCCAGGCCTTTGCTGCTCCCAGGGAAAAACTTCTCCCCCCCCCATCGAGCTCTTTTAACTCTTGGAACCACAATCAGCCCCTGATCGGCTGACCTAAGTGATCTCGCTGGTTTGTACCACTGGAAGAGCTGGGTCATGCAGTAAGGGCCCACTCCTTTGAGCGCCTTAAAGACTACACAGAGAGCTTTGAATGTAATTCTTTTGCGTACCGGTAGCCAGTGTAGTTTCACCAGATCCTGGGCGACAGAGGCAAATTTAGGTGTACCCGTGATCAGGCGGGCTGCTGCATTTTGCAGAATTTGTAGTTTATTAAGCAGCCCCTGTTGGGCATTGAGCAGCAAGCTGTTACAATAATCCAGCCGGGACATAAAAAGTCCCGTCACCACTGTCTTCCTTTTTTTTTTTTATATATTGATTGTTCAGTTCTGAGCAGTAATACAAAAAAGATTTCACAACTTGCGAAGATAACGACATATTCATCATGCTGTAGGCAAAAATAAAACAAGGAGATAACAATGGTAGAAAAAGAATAAGCAAAGCAACACCACACAGATAAAGTTATTAGTCCGCCATATGCTGAATCATGGGCTGCCAAATCTGAATCCCTAAATGTTTTTTCTTCAATGACTTGAGACGATAAAGATTGAATTCTGTATGAAAAACATTATAGAACTTCGCTCGCCACATTTCGTATGAGGGTGCCTCCGTTTTAAGCCACAATGAAGCGATTCATAGGCGAGCTACTGCCATGGCCATAAAAAAAAATCTATAAGGGTAATACAATTGGCATGAATGAGCATTGCTGCATAGCCCAAGCATCAACATCTCTTTGGATATCATAACATGTACATTGGTAAGATGCGAAAGAAACTGTTCAATAGATAGAAAATAAGATGCTAGCTTATTACAATCATAAAATATATGAGCTATATCAGCCTGCGGTGCATAGCATCTAAAGCAATTCCCTGCTTGGGCATTTCCCCACTTCATCATATGGGCAGGTGTATAGTATAGGTTAAATACGGTTTTATAGTGCTGGGATCATAGATTAGCCGACAGAATGACTGTAGAGGCAAGATCGATAGATTCTTGAACAAACGCGCCAGCACTATTAAACCTAATACACCATTTTGCGTCATGAGCTGCTAAATCATCATGTTGTGTTGCAAGCAAAATATTATATAGGGTCCCAATCCTCGCATGTTTAAACATATAATCATATAGATCATTAGCAGCGATGGGGGTTATTTCAGAATGTTTGGAAAAAAAATCCCGTAATTGCAAGTATTTAAAAAAATCATTTTGCGGTATTGCATATTTATCCCTTATCTCCATGAACGACAACATGGTACCTTGCTCAAAAATGTCCCCAACCCGTCGAATCCCGTTCTCATACCATATTTTCATCTTAGCATCCCAAAAGATCATTGGAAATAGTTCTGTGGAGTCAAGTGGAGTATAATAATTGATTCTATTAAAAGATATAAGCTTGCGCACCCATCTCAGTCCTTTGAATGCAGCAAGTACGATCTTGAATCTAGTTTTTTTGTAATAACTCTGCTTGAGAAATTTAAGCAGTAAATGTCGCGAATGGTCCCCAAGTAACATCAGATATATATTGGGTGTTTCGAACATCTTTATCTCGCCCCCAGTGACCAAACTATCAATATTTTGTAGAAGGCAAGCTAAATAATAAAAGGCAAAATTAGGCACCCCCATACCCCTCTGGAAAGTGGTAGCGTCATGTATTTGGAAGCCCGTCGGGCTTTCTTCCATCCCCATATAAACCTGTCGGTAATAGATTGAAGGGTCGCTAATTGCTTATGTGACAATTCTAATGGTACTGTCCGGAAGTAATAGAGTACCCGGGGCAGAATGCACTTCTTCAATACATTCCGTCGCCCGACCAAAGATAAATGTAAGCATTCCACCTTTTCAAGTTACCTTTTAACGGAGCCTATTATATCCGCCCAGTTGACGGTGACAATTTCTTGAAGGGAAAGCCTAATCTTAATCCCCAAATAACGGGCCTCTTGAGTCACTCGCGTCTCGCCGGGGCATAGACCTGAAGTACAAATGACCTGGGTCTTTAAAAGATTTAACTTATACCTAGATGATTTTCCAAACTCAGAAGTCACATGCTCAATTTCCAATAGTGCTTGCTCTGGAGACACGCACACTATGATTCCCTACCACCATTGATTGTATATTCTGTGAAGTTTCCAGAATACACAACAAGGGCTCAATATACATCGCAAACAATAGCGGTGAGCATGGGCAACCCTGCCTTGTGCCACGTGTGATATACACATGTGCAGATTCCTGGCCCATTGCACAAATCTTCGCCCTGGGTCGTTTGTACATAGTTTGGAGAGAGAGCAGAAACCGAGGTCCGAATCCTATTTTGGACATGACTGCCCAAAGAAAAGCCCAGGCGACGCGGTCAAACGCCTTTTCGGCATCTAAAAAAATTAGGCCAATGTTTTTTTTAAATACTGCAGCATAATCTAGCACGGCCACCATTCTATGCAAGTGATTAGTAGTACTTCTGCCTGGTAAAAAGCCATGTTGGTGGCGGGACACCAAAAATGGGATGATTTGCAGCAGCCATGTTGCCAAGATTTTAGAATATATCTTGGCGTCGGCATTGATAGATATGGGCCGATAAGAGCCAGCCAGTTCAGTAGGCTTATCTTTTTTCTTAAAAACAACTATATCAGCATCGTCCCAGGAAGGAGGGGGGGGGGTTACCTGACTGTGCCGCAATAAAAATGGCTAGTATATCATCTTGTATTACCGGAAACAAAATGCGGTACAGCTCTAAAGGCAATTTGTCTGGTCCGGCTGCTTTACCAGATGCCAAATCCATTAGCGCAGCCTATAATTCCACCATAGTAATAGGTGCCTCTAACTCCTCTCTTATTATACCGTCCAGCACGGGCAAATCTATACTGGACAAATATTGTTCGATCACACCTTGGGGTACAACATCTTGAGTATATAACTCTGTATAATATTGCTGGAATGTCTCCATAATGCCTTCTATAGAGGCCACAAAGTGGCCCTGATTATCCAACAGGCCGTCAATTCTTTGAGATACTAGGCGACTGCGTAGTCTTTGAGCAAGACATCGGCCCACAGCTTCTCCATACTCATACCGTTCAGTTTTAATTATTTTATACTGGATTGCTATATCCTCACTCCACACACCATTAATCTTAGCCTTGCAGCAGGCGACCTTTGTCTGTGCCATCTGACTGTCATTATTGGTACGGATTGTTGTAATTAATTCACGCTCAGCCGTTTTTAAATGTTATGTTATGTTATGTTAAAATAAGTTTATATAGCGCACGGCTACTCTAAAAGAGTGTCCCGGCGCTTTCCACAGGCAGCTCAATGTAGAATAACATAACAAGGAAAAACAGGTACAAGAAACAGAAAAAACACACCAGAAAGAAGCTAGAGATTAAAAAGCCAAGTCTTCAGGCCCTTCCTAAACTGAATGTACAGAATGGGTCGCACTCCGACTCCACCCACCAGCAGGTGTGCCCCAGGAGCATCATGGTAGATGCAGTCTTTAGATAGCGTGTGCGCTATATCGATGAAAAGTGTGTCATAGCAAGGTTGCAGCACCAACTCTGGACACCGGTGTTTCGGAATAGTTGTTCCTCGTCAGCAGAGTGTAGGTTATTCGGGGTTAGCTGTGCAGGCTGCCAAGTGTTCTCAGGTTGATACCTCTCACGGCGCGGGTGCGGGATCCGAGCTCGTCAGCTCAAGCTCGAGGGAGCCTATTAAATGTACAGAATGGGTCGCACTCCGACTCCACCCACCAGCAGGTGTGCCCCAGGAGCATCATGGTAGATGCAGTCTTTAGATAGCGTGTGCGCTATATCGATGAAAAGTGTGTCATAGCAAGGTTGCAGCACCAACTCTGGACACCGGTGTTTCGGAATAGTTGTTCCTCGTCAGCAGAGTGTAGGTTATTCGGGGTTAGCTGTGCAGGCTGCCAAGTGTTCTCAGGTTGATACCTCTCACGGCGCGGGTGCGGGATCCGAGCTCGTCAGCTCAAGCTCGAGGGAGCCTATTAAATGTACAGAATGGGTCGCACTCCGACTCCACCCACCAGCAGGTGTGCCCCAGGAGCATCATGGTAGATGCAGTCTTTAGATAGCGTGTGCGCTATATCGATGAAAAGTGTGTCATAGCAAGGTTGCAGCACCAACTCTGGACACCGAGTCCAGAAAACTAAACTGAAGCAGATTGGGGGTGCTGCGTAGCGCCAGTGGAAGAGAATTCCACAACTGGGGTGCCTTGCAGCTGAAGGAACGGCCCCCAGTGCGGGCCTTCCTCACACGCGGAACCACGGCAGTAAAAAGAGATTCGGACCGCAGTGAGCGGGCTGGGCGATAGAAGGCCAACCTACGCCTTAGGTACCCGGCCCCTGAGCCAAACAATGCTTTGTGCATCAGCGTCAGGGATTTAAACATAATCCGCTTCCGGATGGGCAACCAGTGAAGCGTTTGCAGCAGCCCAGAAGCTCGTGCTCGCCTATGCAGGCCAAAGATGGCACGGGCAGCAGAGTTTTGTGCCACCTGCAGGCGCTGGACTAGATAGTCAGGGAGGCCAAGAAAGAGGGCGTTGGCATAATCCAACCTGGATCCAATAAGCGCCTGCACGGTAATCCGCCTGTGCTCCGCAGAAAGCAGTGGAAGGAACTTGCGGAGCATCTTCAAAATGCCGAAACAGGTGCCGGCCAGACCAAGGACATGAGCTCTCAGCGAAAGCTTGTAGTCCAGTTTAACACCAAGATTTTTGGCGACCGATGATGAAATCTAGAATCTAGAAATCTAGAATCAGATTCTCAATCACCTCTTTCTTTTTGCGCTCTTGTGTGTAGCCATAGCTAAGCATTTCGCCCCGAATGCCGGCCTTGAGGGAGTCCCAAATCATAACTAAAAAAGCATTACGACAATTAAATTCCAAAAATAGTTTGACCCATACTCGAATATGACATATGTATTCTTCCTCTAATAACAATTTTTTTGAAAAAGTAAATGAGCGTGGTGGCCGTACCAGATTGAAACACGGAAGGTCAACAACTAGGGGACCGTGGTCAGATGTAATACGTGGTGCGACCTGCATCTTAACCTGGACCAGAAAAAATCTAGGTACAAAAATATAATCTAGCCGAACAAACTTATTATGGGGGAAGGAAAAAAAGGTGTATCCCGGGTCGCCCGGATTGGCCACTGGCCATGCATCAACCAAGCCATGCTGAATCAATAATTGATGAAGCGCAAAGAACACTTTAGATTTCCGATCTTTATAATTAATAAAATGATAGTCCCAAGTGGATAGCTCGCCATATATATTAAAATCTACTAATAATACCAATGGCATGTCCTATAGAGCGAGCTCAACATTCAAAGAATCCAAGGTCTGGGCTTCATCAAAATTGGAACCATAAACCGTGCACACTGTAAATTTGTGACAACCTAGTATACATTCTGCAATAGCCCAGCGGCCAAAATTATCAACCTTAATTTTACCAGCCACAACCAATGCTTGACGACCCATAATTGCAACCCCTCGATTAGTTATAGCTAGGCTAGATGCAGCTAGCAATGAATATCCAAACTCAGTGAGTACTTTCCGATTGGCCCAAGATATATGAGTTTCCTGTAGACAAATGATATCAGGATTAATTAATCGAATCTCCTCCCTCACCCGTCTGCGCTTCATCTCATTGTTCAGGCCACAAACATTAAATGAGCAAATCCGTACTTGATGATTAGCCATTATCATCATAGTCATGTCGATGGTCGTCAAAACATGCAGAAAATGAAATTGTTCTAAAATCCCTACAGCAGGTGCTCTGAACTGATATTTTATCCTTTTCACCCAATCCCACGTGCTCCCCACCCCCTTACCCCCAAATACCCAGACCCCCCCCAGAACCCGCCCCCCCACGCCACAGCACACCCTCCCCCATCACTAAGGCAATAGGGCCTAGCGCCCCTTGATGAGTGTGAGCGCCTCACTGGAGGCTCGGACCGTCCAAGTCTCAATCAAACTATGACAGTATTGTAAGTGAATCCATCCGTCGAAAACAAAAATACAAAATTACAAAAATACCAAGCCTTTAAGGCAGAGACTGCAGATATTCTTTAGCGGATGTGAAGTAGCGACCCTGTCCCTTATTCACTATCTTGAGTGTCGCTGGTTGTAGAAGGAAAGCCTGCAGACGCTTGGATTGAGATGGTGCAATAAGCTGGCGAAGCTGCCAATGCTTCTCAACCGTTAAATGGCAATAGTCTGGGCGAACAAAGAATTGAACCCCTTTAGCAGATCGCTTTTTTTCCTGTCGCGCAAGGTCATATAAGGTCTGCCTTGCCAGAAAGTTATTGAGTGAAATGAGTATAGCACGAGGATATGCCACCTTGCCGGCTTGCACGTTCCGTATTGACCGTTGACAAAATTGAAATCGTTGTGCATGTTGAACCTTTGAGCCCAGTTCCAATCCTTAACGTCTGGGAAAGCCTCCTCAAACAGCTCAATTATAAATTTACGAACATCCTGATGTTCTAGGCCTTCAGGAACTCCGAGCACGCGCAGATTATTACGACGCAGGCGATTTTCTAAATCCGCAAGCTTATTATGGACGTCCTCATTGCCAGCCTTGATATTAGCAACATCCGCTGTCTGGCTAGTCATTTGGTCTTCCAGCACAGATATACGTCCTTCAGCCTCCGTCATAAGATCAGTGAATTCATTACAGGATTTAGTCAGGCGGCGCATATTATTTTGTAACTTGCGGCAAGCTGTGTGAGTCTTTAAATGTTCTGCGCGTGCCTCCAGCCTATGATCGGTAATAGCTTTGTAAATTGCTTCAAGCGACACAGGCCCCGTTTGTTCTACAACAAGACCAGAACTAGCCTGGTCAGATAAATTCAATTGATCCAATGATATCTCCTCAGCGGAGAGGTCCCAATCAGGAAGCCTGGAAGTAAGCGCCTCGCCCTCCACAACCCTTCTCTTCCTGACTGTAGAAAACTCGTCTACAGATATCGTTTCAACAAACTCTATAGGTGTGTTGTTGCATGCGGCCGTAGATCCCTCTACATCAGATGTAATGCTGCCCGTAGTCCCTCCACCGTCGAGTGGGAGGTCTTCCTCAAACTCCGACCCCCCATCTAGAGCCGAACCTTCTGAGTGCTCCGAGAGAGAGTAAAAGTCCCCATCCTTACTACTTGCCGGGTCAATTATATCCTTTGGATCATCTGAAGTGGCGTCCTCTGCCACATTCAATTTGTCAATCTGATCAGAAGTTTTATCCATTAACACAACATGAGGCACAGAGGAGGGCTGCATACTTAGTAAAGGGCTCTGAGGTAATGGAGATAAAACAGCCTCTATATTGCACGTGTCGTTATTGTCAAGTGCACTACTGCCTGTAACGCCGCCTTTCCTCCCAGTATGGGGCTGAAACATTTGCGGTATTTTTGGAATAGAATGTGTCTCAATTTCAGAGGCTCTGGAGCCAAGGTCATGGTCCTGTGCTGATTTTGCGGCGAAAGCAGCTCAAGTGCCAACTGAGCTTTCCCCAGTGGGTCTGGTTCCCCCCCCCCCATGCAGTTTTTGGCGGCATAGTCAATAATGAGTGAACAGAGTCTCAGAAGAAAGGGGTATAACCAGTGAACTACTTTTCAAAAAGTGCAAAGTAAGTATAGACTGTAGCAGTGAGCCCGCAACTATATTGTTCGAAATAGTGTTACTGCCCTAGTATCACAAGCGCTACAGTATTGAAATGTTACAATAACACGGCTTTTTTCTCCCACTTTAATAGCGCTTTACTCACAGAGCTGGCAATCCACTCTGCGAGTGCTCCACAGTGCTCTACAGTTTTCCTGTTCAGGAACTGGCAAATTTTCAAAATGCGATTGGCTCGAGGGCCATAGCACTGTCACACTTGGTGCTGTAGCATTTCCCACAGCGCTACATACTCCGGAGCCAGCCACAGGCTGCCAGCGTCTACCGTTCGACATCCATGCAGCGTAAGGCGTCAAAGCGTCAAGCCGATGCCGCCCCCCTCCCGCAAGGGAGGAGCAGTGTCGGCGGCGCCGTCCTCACAGCAAACGAGGAGCCAACAGGGTCATCAGGGCGAGGAAAAGCTTCGTCCTGCAGAGAAGGGTTGAATAGCAGGTACGTTGCCAGACCGCAATCAAAAAGAAAGGTTACAGACCGCTGCTAGCCGTTCAAATGAGTTTGTTTGTCAGGTCCGAGCGGAGCCGCTCACACACACGTCTGTAGTGCAGACGCCACCTTGCCTCTCCAGTTGTACCACTGTCTTCCTGTGTTCATCTGGGAGAAAGGGCAAAACTTTGCGTACTGTTTTCAGGACATAGTGGGTAGCTGAAGACAGCGCATTTACTTGAGGCATGAAGGACAGTGTATCGTCCATCAGGATCCCAAGGTTCTTGACCTTAGCAACTGGGAAAGGAGGGATACCCATTTCCTCCGGCCACCATCTTGGGGACCAGAAATTCTCTCTAGCCCCAAACAGGAGAACTTCGGTCTTTGATGAATTCAGCTTTAGGCAGTTCCCTGCCATCCATCTGCTGACTGCACGCATGCAATCTTTAAACCTGTCGGCTGTGCCTTCTTCTCCCCCCGGTAGCAGCGACACCACAATCTGCGTGTCGTCTGCATATGATGTTAAGTTGAAGCCAAATTATCTAATGACAGGTGCCAAAGTGGAAACATATACGTTAAAAAGAGTCGGACTCAGGGATGAGCCCTTAGGAACCCCACACGGGAGCACTAACGGATCCGACTCTAGATCATCCAGTGCCACCACCTGGCTCCTGTTGGAAAGGAAAGCCTGTAAGATCTTAAGTGCTTTGCCCTGGATCCCACAGGCCCTTAGACGGTCCACCAAAACCTATGGTGGACCGTATCAAAGGCCGCGGACAGGTCCAACAGGATCAAGGTGGCTCTGCCTCCTGCGTCCATCACAGTACTGATGTCTTCTGCTGACTTGATCAGGGCTGATTCTGTGCTGTGTCCCGCCCGGAATCTATGCTCCGATGGATCCAGATGTTGTCCAGCACCCAGGAAAATACTCAGCTGAGTATTCATTATTCCCTCCATGATCTTGGCCGGCAGTGGGAGCCTGGCAATGGGCCGGTAGTTGTTCAGATCAGCCACATCCAAATTTGTTTTTTTTAAGAGTGGCAGGATGGATGCCTGTTTCCAGCGGGAGGAAAACTCCCCACTTTCCAACATGTTATTAAATAATGCTGTGAGCACAGTAGCTATCGGAAGTGCAGCTAACTTTGCTACGGTAGCTGTGCAGGGGTCGCGAGGAGAACCTGATTTTAGCCTCAACAACCGTTTCCTGAGCTCCTCCTCGCTTATCGGGGAGAAGCTCGTTAGCCTATTTTCCTGTTTATTAGTCACTGTGCTCACTGGGTTGGCCTCTAAGGGGTTGGTCTTTATTTGGTCATTCAGGAAGTTGAAAATCGTCTCCACTTTATTCTGAAAAAATGTGGCCAGGTCCTCACATAATTCCCGACTGGGGGGCACCGCCGCAGGTTTTGGCGTTGCCAGCGATGAAAGTGTTTGAAAGAGTTCCTTTGGGGAATTGCTCGCCTCCTTAATGCGATTGTTGAAGAAGGCACGTTTAGCCTTCCCTATTATCTCTTTATACATCGCCAACTCCAATTTGAGTCTCTTTTTATCGGCCTCATAGTAGTTTTTCCGCCAGATTCTCTATAATCTCTTACAAATAATTTTATGTTCCCTGATCTCCTCTGTAAACCACGGGACCGATGGACACGAACGGGTGGAGTGACATGATTTGGGTGGTGCTAGTCGTGTACATGCTTTGTCCACCCAGTTGGTGTAGGCAGTTGCCGCCTCCTCTACTTCTCCTGGGAGGGGCACCGTCGTAGATATGAATAAGTCGGCAAGAGACGAACCATCTATGTTTTTCCACTTCCTGACTATCCTAGTTGGATTCCTCACCTGGGGGGTGGCGCCAAAATGATATTAAAACAGACTGTGCAATGATCGGACCAGGAAACCGGGCACGTAGCCATGACAGCTAGGTTGGGATGGTTGGAGAAGACACCATCCAGGGTGTGCCCTGCCTTGTGCGTCGGGCCCATCACCATTTGCCTTAGCTCCACTCCGTCCATCAACTCCATGAGTTCCTGTGTATCCGTATCGGTTACGCAGTCCAGATGAAAGTTAAAATCCCCTAGAACTGTAAATGTCTTAGCACATACTGCTTCTTCTAGCAGGCTGCCTAGTGCCGCTAGGAAAGGGGCCTTGGTCCCAGGGGGCCTATAGAGTAGACAGCCTCTGAGGG
The DNA here is from genome assembly GCF_964261635.1 of Lissotriton helveticus. Classification (NCBI taxonomy): domain Eukaryota; kingdom Metazoa; phylum Chordata; class Amphibia; order Caudata; family Salamandridae; genus Lissotriton; species Lissotriton helveticus. The sequence continues at coordinate 58,615,559 of NC_136068.1, read as the reverse complement.
TTTGATGATCTGACACATTGAAATTAAAAGCCAGTGCTTCTCCTAGATCTGCCGACTCCGGCTGAAAGTTCCCTCTCACTGAATTGTGGTAGATGATCGCCAATCCGCCGCCTCTCTTCCAACATCTATTCTGAACATCTCACCCATAATTGGGGGGGTGGCTTTGACAATATCTGGGCCCGATGCTGCATCAGTCCATGATTCGGTTATAAAAGCTATCTTTACTTTCATTTCCTGTATCAGGTCCGCCACTTCAACGCTATGCTTAACTAGGGATCTAGCATTTAGCAGCAGACATTTCACCACAGCATGCTCCCCCTTCACCTTCCCTCTATCTGTATTAGAGATGGTGATAATGGTCTGCCAGAGTACCTTTGGAAGGGCCTTGCTACAGTTCGGGCATCGATGTAGTGCAGTCAGCGAGTTTTTGCATAGTTCTAGACATACACAGCCTGATGTTCTTCCTTCTCCCCCTAATGCCCACCGGGTCCCGCAATCGTATGTGTGGCGACTTACTATGTTCGTAATCTCCCGACCAGGGTTTCTGGCAATGGGCGCGGGTCCGGCGCGGATGGGGGCAGACGGGCTTGCCTTTGGCGCGCCACCGGCGCGCCCGCTGCGTGCGGTCGCGCCAGCCCAACTTTTAAGGACCTGGGCATGGGAAAGACTAGACCGCTCAGCCTTGGCCCGCTTCAAGATGGCGGCCGTCCAGGCGAGCGTCGAGTCTCAGTTCCCTCGTCCCAGTCCCCCGACCTGTAAGTAATTAAGGGCACAGAGTCTCAATCAGCCTGCCCCTCCCGCAACTGAATAGGTATCAAAATTAAAAATGCTTAAAAATAAGGTGGCATCAGTTTTAAAAACCGCTACACTCAGGTCTCGAACGAGCAGCTTTGCACAATTTAGCCGAGGAATTACTACCTAGCTCCCGGCTCAAGCCTCAGGAGCAGTCAGGTCGTGCAGCCGAGCCGGCCCGACTTTTAAGGACCTGGGGATGGGAAAGCCTAGACCGATCAGCCTTGGCCCGCTTCAAGATAGCGGCCGTCCAGGCGAGCGTCGAGTCGCAATTCCCTTGTTGTGAATCTATCTAGGACCCTAATCAAGACATCCCTGATTCATGCCTTTATGTGGTTATAATAAAACATATCCTTATAAAGGCATAAGAATCATGTCCATATTTAGTCATAGCCCATGCAGTCCAAATACGGCAAGGATACTCCCATAGACTCCTAGAAAGTACAACGCGTTCTTTAAACAAACCAAGCCTCCAGCAGCCTGGGAATTCCCCCTGCTTTTGTTTTGATTTGCACAAGAACTCCTGGAGTCCAGAAAGAACTGTTAGTTCTTAGTGACGTCTTATGTCCAACCTTACGTCAAACCCGGCACCTTCCAGGTATAAATATACCAATGTTGCCTTAAGCAAACACACGGTGGTTTGGAGCAGAGCGGCTATCTACTTGCCCGAAGCCCAGCTGATGCGAGAGCCGAAGGAAGCCGACCCTCCCATTTGACGGACTTACGCTGTCTTTTCTCCTGCCGAGAAAATCCAGCTCCGGTGTTTCCAGTCACCCTTGCGGGTTGCTGGGAGATCGAGTCCTGAGAGAGAGATACAAGACCTCCTTCATTCTAGAACCAAGGTACGGAGATGATTAATCCCTTGATAGAATTCTTGATTCAGATTCTTTGCAAAAACCAACTTAACTTAAACTTCAACTTACTTACTCCTTCCCATGTATTAGGCTTAGGTCAGGTACACCGGGGTAGGCATATCTTAGAAGCACCAGTTGAGTACGTTAGTCAATGTTTTTATGTATGTATATATTTTATCCGTTTTAAAGTATCATATGGCTAAGAAACCATATCAATGCTTTTACAGTATTATTTCATAATACTCCTTTTACTGTACACACTTTACTTCATGATCAGTATTGCAATTGTGGCAACTAACTTCTCTTGCATGAGAAAGAAGACTGCTCAATAAATAACAACTTTTATTGAAAACGCCCGTCTCTCTATTTCTCTGCACTCCTGGTGAAATTAAGCATGCACGATTGACTGAGTGAAATAGCCGTCCATTGTTTTCACACGACTCTAGAGATATACTCTTTATTCTGAGGGAGCAAAGTTGTCATGTTTATGTGGTTGTCAGAAACTAATCACTTCTTGTCTATTCAGGAAAGTTAACTCCTTCCTGAACATTCGAGAAAGTTTCTAGTGACCTCTGAGCTAGCTGGCAAACCTAATTAAGTCTAATATAGTCAGTAGAGACCTAGATGACCTCAGTCCTACGTCTAAACTGCTGTTTATATTATTCCAATGCGCAGAGCCTATTGGGAATATAGGAACTACACTACATGGCGCCCAACGTTTGGTAAGGCGATAATCTAACGCAAGACACTAGAGTAACTCAGTCGTGCTTTTCACACAGACCCCTTTTTCCCGTAAAAACTCCAAAAGACGTCTGGAGTGGGTAAAAGGTTAATATCCGCCGGAACTTAGTAGGAAGAGATTCCTATGTATTAGTTTTTGGTTTAGTCAACGTTGAAGAATACAGTGTTCCTAAATATTGTGCACCTAATCTTTGTATCCTTGAAACTTGACCTGCAACAAAAAAACTTTCTGTCAGTAAAATGCCGGAAGGTGACGAAGAAAGAGATGTTTTAGCGTCTCAACTGTTGTTAGATGACACAACTCTCCAACAGAATGACCTGAATGCTATAATCATTCTGGTCAATGTAAGAAGAACTATAACTCCTAAACTTATAGAAAATGGACTATCATCAAGAGGTGGTACAGTCATATTTGTGGTAGAGGCCCATGAATATCGGCAGACAGAGGTATTCTATTCATGGATACATTTTCCAACAGCACACACTGTGACACAAGACTTCCACTATTACAAAATAGAGGAACCTCCGGATGAATACGCTCCTTTCGAGGACGTTGAAATCCCACTAACTTACCAAGAGCACCTGCTCTGGTTTAATGGCGCCCTAAAACATCAAAATTACATCACCAGGCTCGGTCCACTAGGTAGACCAGGAGCCACGAGGCCGGTTCTAGCCAGCTACACACCACATCCAGACATTGAAAAAATGTCAGACCGGGAACCTTTAGCTCAGCTAAAACAACTAATCAAAATACATAGACAATTGGTCCAATATGTAATGCGGACTTCAACAGTCCAACCAGTAATAAAAATTCCACAGCACACCCCTCACCAGGGGAACACAAATAAAATAACACCACAGAATATACAATCAGCGATTGGCAAAATACCTGCAAAACGGGAACAAATTCCATTCTGGTTAGCACAAAAAATCACTCAAATAGAGCCAGGATTTCCTGATACTACACCGCATGAAAAACACAGAATTCTGACTATCTGTCTTCCAATGGGGATCGCACCACATGTGGAGGACTGTGACACTTGGGGCACAGTCTTTGCTTCGATATACACAAAAACACATGGTGTTCCGTCTATGGGGATAATACCAGATGTGCTAAGACAGATTCAAAATGAATACGGTCCAGAACCTGCTTTAACTTTAGGTATGAAATTACTGAAAGACTTTAAGCAAGTCTCGGCTATATTATTAGCCAACATAAAAGGAGAAGCAGCATCTGTGGCGATCCGCCAGAAATTGAAAGAAACAGATATAGCAGAACAACCATTTCGACTTGCCAGAATCATAGAAAAATCCTATGAAGAACTAGGTAGAGATAGTTTGGGTGGGATACCAGTGAAACCCCAACTAACTGAAAATCCTGAAAAAGCATTTATTAAAAATAATCTGAACACTCCAAAAATAGTTGGGAGGGTAATAAACAACCCACTCCCAGAGAGAAACGGTTTCAGTCCAGAGGAAGGTCTCCTCAACGGAGAGATAGATCTCCAGACCGAGGAAGCAAGTCTCCCCAAAGGGAGCCCCCTGAGAAAAGATACAACCTTAGAGATAGGGATAAATTGAGAAAACCTGACAGATATCAAGATATTGATACACATTCCTCTCGATCTTTTCAGACTTCCTCACAGAAATCGGAAAGAAGAGGACGGTCAGAACACAAGGAAGAGCACGTCAAGTCCAAAGACAAGGAACCTGCTCATCAAAGTAAAAAAATACAATTTCCAAAGAAGAAGGTAGCTAGTATTAAAATAAAACATGCCGAGGATTCTGAGGACACAACAGAAAAACAGAGAATGGGCCCAGACAATGCTAGACAACGCAGCAGAAGGAACCATAGCTCGCAAGATCCTGATGAATCTTCTGGAGACAGTGGACACGAATGAATACATTCAAGTGGAAACTGCAGACACCAGAGTTAGCAAACCCCATAAATTATACGAAATAACATTGCGTATAGAGAGGGACAAAACTAGGAAAGTAAGGGGTCTCTTTTGGGATAACCTTTCGAAAGGCTATGATATCCTGTTAGCTGAGAGAGACTGGCCACCAGAGTTTGTCAGGGAGTGCCCTCATGGCGATGAAATGATTATGTCTGCCTTCTCAAATCAAATTCCAATTCATAAAAAATACACACTTGCAAGAAAATGGGAAGTGGCCCAAGCTCCCGCATTATATAAAAATCATGTAGGATGGGATGAGATTCTCCTCACCACAAAATTCAGTTAAAAAATCAACCAACTGCACAGAGGCAGTATTCTGTTAAGCAAGAAGCTAAAAAGCAAGTCAGGGAGATCTTAGATCAACTTGAATGTCAGGGGGTGATTGAAACATGCACCTCACAAATGAACAATCCTTTGTTTCCTGTCTCCAAGCCAGACGATTCATATCGTCTAGTTTTGGACTACAGACACCTAAACTCCTGCTGCAAAACATTTGCAGTACAAAACTTACACAGTGCAGCACTAATGAATAACATCGTGCGCAAAAAATATAAAACAACATTAGATATCTCTAATGGATTCTTTTGTCAAAACATTGCACCTGAAAGCATGTATTTGGCCGCTTTCTCAACAATGGGGTCGCAAAAACAATTCTGTCGACTCCCACAGGGATTCAAGAATAGCCAAGGATTATTCTCAGCAAGGGTAACAGAGTTACTACAAATATATGATGATGAGGCATTATCTTCTGTCGATGACATCTATCTCACAGATGATGACCTGGAGACTCACTTAAAGAGAGTGAACACCATAATACTCGGGTTCGCAGCTGAAGGGTATAAATTCAACTTTAAAAAGTCACGAATTGCTCATGTAACTGTCCTGTTTTTAGGATATGAATTATCAAGTGAAGGCAAAAGCCTAGCAGACAACTTCTTAGAGAAGTGTGCTGTACTCCAAACTCCAAAAACGCTGAAGAACTTACAATCAATACTAGGTTTCCTGAATTTCGGAAGAACATACATTCTAAATTATGCAGAGAGGGTTAAACCGCTCTATGAATTAATAAAACCTGATTTCAAACCAATAAATTGGACTCAGAAACACACAGAAATTTTAAAATCATTACAAACAGACATGTTAACTAAAACAAAATTGCAAACACGCGAAAACATACGCAACCTTGTAATCCGAGTCATCCCAGGAAGATGCGGATTCACGTACCTGACCTCTAATGAGGGAGAAACAGTACGAATAGTTTACAAATCACACTTGTACACACAAGCTGAAATGAAATTCAAAATTCAGTTCAACTGAAAAAATTCTAACGGCGGTTCAAACTGCTGTAGCAAAAGAAAGAGCCCTAGCCCAAGGCAAAAGAATATCTGTTTTAACAGCAGAATCAGCCCTTGAGGCATTAACAAGTCCACGCAATCTAAATGCAGTGGCATTAGATCCAAAATGGATACAATGGGAAAATTCTCCTGCTGCAGAAGACGTGAAACACGCTTTTGACCCGAAAATGAAAAAACTAGAACATCTAGAATACAAACATGAATATCCTCTGCCAATCGAAATTCTGCCTCTCGAACAGTACACCTGTGTAATCTACCTGGACAGATTTGCACAACACTACGATGTGGATAAAAAATCCTACAATGCATCGTGCGCGATTGTTAAAGGTCGCTGGCGCTTTGGTAAATTCAGAGCGATAATCACCAAAACTGAATCACTCAGAAACTGTACAGCTCAGCGAGCTGAAATAAGATCTTTAAAGATGGCACTTGAAAATGCCGATCGCGAATTCCCCACACTAATAGTGTGCGATTCGCATTACTGCGTCAGGTCTTACAATAATGACATGCAGACATGGATCAAAAACGGTTACAAAGATGACACAGGTGCCACAATAAAGCATAAAAAGCTCTGGGAACAAGTAGTTCTTTTGCAGAAAGAACTACAAAAGACTCACGTGATACATACACTGAGTCATTGACGTGATGGCGTTCACGTTGCAGGGAATTCATTGGCTGACAAAGCCACAGCGGCAGCAGTTCAACCGGCTTCCGTAGTCACAAAAAAGCGTACTAAAAAACAAATAGACGGTGAAACGCTACTAGCAGTAAAAGCCTCAATGAAAGGGAACTATGCGGCGTTACCTCTAAATTATCCACTCGGAAATAAATACATAATTGATGCAAACTCCGTTCCTTTTGCTCAAATCCCTGGAGTGGGGGATAGAGTAATTCCAAACACGAACCGGAGGGCTTACTTGATTCAAGAAGCACATATGGGACAGAGTCTGAGGCACCAAGAGATCTTGAAATCTGTAATAGAATTACAGTCACAATACTGGTGGCCAGGGATGTGCGTGCAAATTTACAACTTTGCAATGGGTTGTCAGAACTGCAATAGAGATTGCAGTGGTGAACCAGATGAGACACCAGCCCGGATACCTTTATTAGAAACCATCAGACTATCTATACGCAAAGATCCAGAAGGAAAAAGGCGGTCCCATAATTATTAAGACTATATTCACTTAAGATGTAGACACCAGCGCTCGGCTGACGCCAGAACTGTTATAAAAGATTTGCGAGTCTTTATCGGAACATACGCAATTGGCATGCTACATTCTGACCAGGGTCCTGCGTTTAGCTCTCGAGCTTACAAGGAGGCCATGGCCAGCATGGGCATTGCATTGTGGATCTCTTCTTCCTTCCATCCTGAGGGAAATGCGGTAGTGGAAAGAAAAAACCGTGACATAAAGCAATCTATAACGGCGAGGGTATTAGGTTCGGGTGATGGGTGGGTCAAACATCTAACAAGTGTCCAAAGTAGTCTTAACAATCTGCCAAGATATTCTCTAAAAGGTATCACTCCTTACGAACTATTGTTCGGCACTAGAATGCAAATCCAGGACTTAGATTGTCACACGTCAGTGGTGAAAGAAAAAGCCTTTGATATCAAAGACTGTTTGGCTGTTTAACAGGACTTAAATGAAACAAGAAGAAGTCTAAGTAACATAAAGTTAAAGCCAACGACCACTGAAGAGAAACCACCTGTCCCAGCAAGACCTGTCTGGATTCCAAAGATTGGGGATCTGGTCAGAGACAAGATCGCGGTGAAGAAGGAATTTGGGCCTTCTTACAGAAAAGCAGTACCTGTCTTAGCTGTCAGCGGAACAAGATCAGTAGTACTACCGCCCCTTGCTGGTAAAAAGGAGAACAGAGTTGTATCCATCGACCTGGTAAAACCACAATCATGTGGCCAATAATAAGTAGTAGGCCCAGTGGACTCCCAAGAAATAGCAGAAGACCAAATCTTGCTACAATCCAAGAGGTTCAAACTGAGAGACTAATCACATTTGATAAACCTGCAGTGAACAAAAAAGGACTATGCAACAAAGCCATGGAACTTGTGCCTCTTGAAACCCAAATTGCAACAGTTCGTCAAGAAACACCTGTCTACAATGATGTAGCATCAGACTATGTTAACGAAACAAAGAAAGATCCAAAGACTAATGAGAATCCGGAAGCAATTCCAACAATTGACAGAACTGAATCTGGCTACTTCATCAATTTCGATGACTTTTCTGAAGATCCAAGTGAGCATGAAGAAACGCCAGCAACAAAAACTTTCAAAGAAAAAATGACTGAACTTTTTCACCAAGTAAAAGAAACATATCTGATTTCACCATGGATTGAATTTTGGATTGTGTTAGGTGTACTTTTCCTCCTGCTTTGGCTCATCATGGTTTTATGTTTGGTTAGATTTATTGATGGAAAATACAGTACAATGGACACAGCAAGTCAGAACATCAACTTGGTCATAAAGCCTCACAGATCCTCTCACATCGAGAAAAGAGAACTGTCATCAGTGAACATCACAGCCAATCCAATACCCGGTGGGGTAGCATGAGACAAACCGGATTATGAAATCTATGGCCTGATTGAGCTCTTGAAATATCCACACCAGTTTAAGGTTTCCTTAAGTGACTTTGTGACACCGAGTACTTTCTCCGATGATTGTGACTTTGAAAATATTAATAATATGATGTCAGATTTAGTAATGTCAGCTAAATTCACAGAAAATGATTATTTACAGGGTTCATCAAATTATGAAGAGTTGTATTGTTATAATCATTTTGGTCATCACTATTTGCATAAATCTGCTCAACCTAGAAATGTTTTAACTTATAATCAATGGGAACAATGTACAACTCCGCCAAAAGGCAGCTCAAAAACATTTTATGAAAAATTCCAATACTTCTCAGGGTTTAACAACAGTGATCCAGAAATGTTTTATTTTAAAATGTTAAATAAGACAGGAATGAAAACAATGTTGACAAATACTAAATTGATTTATTCTGAAAAGTTTATGACAAAATGTCTACATTTGGTTTTGAATTTTGAAAAAACAACATTGAAACAAAAACCATCTGGGGTTCAAAAGACTGGCAGGTACAAGGTCTAGAATCATTATTTAGAGCCAGCATGATCCCAGAACAGATAATATTCCTGAATGACACAATTCAGCAAACAACCTGTCTTGGTTTAGCCAAGATAAAAGACTTAAATAAACCGTCTATTCCGAAGCCCATACCTGATAGTAATAGCACTACAGATGTGGAGATAGACGTATCCCATATTTTACAAAAAAACAGAACAAATCCTGATTGGAGAAAATGGTTGATCTGGCCCACAGACACAAATAACTGTCAAGATAGATTCCTGAACAAAACAAAGGGGTTCAAACAGACCAGGCCAGACCCAAGATATTCCCAGAGACAACATCCAGGTATAATTACAACATACAGTGTAGGGAAACTATGCCTTGAGTGGCTACTGAAATCCACACTGGCTGAAATTAAGCAACACTTGACTTTACTTAAAGACGGTGCTGACTTGCGAGATTTCATACTGGGACCTCGCAAACAGCGTCAAAAAAGTTTCATATATGCTGCTTACAACGAAGCTTGGAAATTAACGCAAATTGAAACTGCTGAGAAAATACGAGAAATTGACCGTATTCATTTGGAAAAATCACTTTCTGTAGTGGACAATGGGTTAACGACTCTGTCCTCCAGAATATATTCACTGGACAGCATTGTGTCATCTGCTATTGATATAATAGAGCAGGGCTTGCTAATGTTACAACATGGTCAGTCCCAATTACGTTCTATTGTACAACTTGGCTGGACGTTGCAAAATCTGCGCTCAGGCTATGTGCCATGGCGTCTAATCAACATAAAGTCATTATTTTCTATCTTTAACCTTACTGATAAACAAATCAGTTTGGCACAAAAAGGAGCAGACTATACGATTCTAAGCATTGAAAAACTTGAGAGATTACCATTGACAATGTCAGAGAGACCTGTCATTGAATGGATAATTCATGGAACAATTACAATTCCGATAACAACTTTCCAGTTTAAGTATTGCCAAAAATATATACCAGCAGGCCTGTATGAAAGGTTGGGTAAAGGATACATCAAATCAACCTGGAATTTACCTTATACACACACATTTTATAGTGAAGGGAAAAAAGAGGTATTCCTTAGTGGTAACAATTGTAAAAAATCACTAAGCGGTACACTTCTGTGTCAAGGTATTAACTTGCATGGAACCTGCGAGGGTTCATCAAATAACCTTTCATGTCACCTGCATGGCACTCCTGCAAAACAGATAGAACCATTTTTCAGACAGCTTTCCAACGGCAGTTATGTTCTAATAAGTGACCACAGCTGTTGTAGCATGGTGCCAGGGAAAGCCTATCTCATAACCGTTACTTCCAGGGTCATTTGCTGTATGCAAGTATTGTATCCAAACAGCAATCCAGACATGGAGGCGGCAATATGGCCTTCTTTGAATATCTCTTCTATTCAAATTGATACTTTAAGCAGAATGAAGTCTATTCTTTTACACACAACTGTGCCTTTAACCTTGTCCAAAGAGACGTATGATCTGCAAGTTGCAAGGACAGCAGCAGAGATACATACGCTATTATCAACAAATTGCCCCGTCCATTTTGTAGAAATGTTAGGTCAAATTTTAAGCATGTCTGATACCAGTGGCATTGCACATGTATTTAAGACAATTTTTTCGGGACTATTAGCACCCTTTGAAACAGTTCTGGGCATTTTCCCGAATTTTGTGCATTCTTTATTCGGCGGCCTGCCTCTTCTTTTGGGACTCGTAGCAGGAATTTTAATTTTGATCCTTCTGCTCCGATATGGCAAGCCAAGCCACAGACAAAACTCCAGCTACGATGGAAGAAACGATCCTAGCAATACGCTACCGAGACTGAATCACTAGAGTCCTCGGATTAGCCCGGCTAAGAGATCTGAATACAACTTGGTTTCTTTCATTCAGACCAATCTGACTGAACTTTTTCACCAACTGAAAGAAACATATCTGATTTCACCATGGATTGAATTTTGGATTGTGTTAGGTGAACTTTTCCTCCTGCTTTGGCTCATCATGGTTTAATGTTTGGGTAGATTTATTGATGGAAAATACAGTACAATGGACACAGCAAGTCAGAACATCAACTTGGTCCTTAAGCCTCACAGATCCTCTCACATCGAGAAAAGAGAACTGTCATCAGTGGACATCACAGCCAATCCAATACCCGGTGGGGTAGCATGAGACAAAACGGATTATGAAATCTATGGCCTGATTGAGCTCTTGAAATGTCCACACCAGTTTAAGGTTTCCTTAAGTGACTTTTTGACACCGAGTACTTTCTCTGATGATTGTGACTTTGAAAATATTAATAATATGATGTCAGATTTAGTAATGTCAGCTAAATTCACAGAACATGATTATTTACAGGGTTCATCAAATTATGAAGAGTTGTATTGTTATAATCATTTTGGTCATCACTATTTGCATAAATCTGCTCAACCTAGAAATGTTTTAACTTATAATCAATGGGAACATTGTACAACTCCGCCAAAAGGCACCTCGAAAACATTTTATGAAAAATTCCAATGCTTCTCAGGGTTTAACAACAGTGATCCAGAAACGTTTTATTTTAAAATGTAAAATAAGACAGGAATGAAAACAATGTTGACAAATACTAAATTGATTTATTCTGAAAAATTTTATGACAAAATGTCTGCATTTGGTTTTGAATTTTGGAAAAACAAGATTGAAACAAAAACCATCTGGGGTTCAAAAGACTGGCAGGTACAAGGTCTAGAATCATTATTTAGAGCCAGCATGATCCCAGAACAGATAATATTCCTGAATGACACAATTCAGCAAACAACCTGTCTTGGTATAGCCAAGATAAAAGGCTTAAATAAACTGTCTATTCCGAAGCCCATACCTGATAGTAATAGCACTACAGATGTGGAGATAGACGTATCCCATATTTTACACCAAAACAGAACAAATCCTGATTGGAGAAAATGGTTGATCTGGCCCACAGACACAAATAACTGTCAAGATAGATTCCTGAACAAAACACAGGGGTTCAAACAGACCAGGCCAGACCCAAGATATTCCCAGAGACAACATCCAGGTATAATTACAACATACAGTGTAGGGAAACTATGCCTTGAGTGGCTACTGAAATCCACACTGGCTGAAATTATGCAACACTTGACTTTACTTAAAGACGGTGCTGACTTGCGAGATTTCATACTGGGACCTCGCAAACAGCGTCAAAAAAGTTTCATATACGCTGCTTACAACGAAGCATGGAAAGTAACGCAAATTGAAACTGCTGAGAAAATACGAGAAATTGATCGTATTCATTTGGAAAAATCACTTTCTGTAGTGGAGAATGGGTTAACGACTCTGTCCTCCAGAATATATTCACTGGACAGCATTGTATCATCTGCTATTGATATAATAGAGCAGGGCTTGCTAATGTTACAACATGGTCAGTCCCAATTACGTTCTATTGTACAACTTGGCTGGACGTTGCAAAATCTGCGCTCAGGCTACGTGCCATGGCGTCTAATCAACATAAAGTCATTATTTTCTATCTTTAACCTTACTGATAAACAAATCAGTTTGGCACAAAAAGGAGCAGACTATACGATTCTAAGCATTGAAAAACTTGAGAGATTACCATTGACAATGTCAGAGAGACCTGTCATTGAATGGATAATTCATGGAACAATTACAAATCCGATAACAACTTTCCAGTTTAAGTATTGCCAAAAATATATACCAGCAGGCCTGTATGAAAGGTTGGGTAAAGGATACATCAAATCAACCTGGAATTTACCTTATACACACACATTTTATAGTGAAGGGAAAAAAGAGGTATTCCTTAGTGGTAACAATTGTAAAAAATCACTAAGCGGTACACTTCTGTGTCAAGGTATTAACTTGCATGGAACCTGCGAGGGTTCATCAAATAACCTTTCATGTCACCTGCATGGTACTCCTGCAAAACAGATAGAACCATTTTTCAGACAGCTTTCCAACGGCAGTTATGTTCTAATAAGTGACCACAGCTGTTGTAGCATGGTGCCAGGGAAAGCCTATCTCATAACCGTTACTTCCAGGGTCATTTGCTGTATGCAAGTATTGTATCCAAACAGCAATCCAGACATGGAGGCGGCAATATGGCCTTCTTTGAATATCTCTTCTATTCAAATTGATACTTTAAGCAGAATGAAGTCTATTCTTTTACACACAACTGTGCCTTTAACCTCGTCCAAAGAGACGTATGATCTGCAAGTTACAAGGACAGCAGCAGAGATACATACGCTATTATCAACAAATTGCCCCGTCCATTTTGTAGAAATGTTAGGTCAAATTTTAAGCATGTCTGATACCAGTGGCATTGCACATGTATTTAAGACAATTTTTTCGGGACTATTAGCACCCTTTGAAACAGTTCTGGGCATTTTCCCGAATTTTGTGCATTCTTTATTCGGCGGCCTGCCTCTTCTTTTGGGACTCGTAGCAGGAATTTTAATTTTGATCCTTCTGCTCCGATATGGCAAGCCAAGCCACAGACAAAACTCCAGCTATGATGGAAGAAATGATCCTAGCAATACGCTACCGAGACTGAATCACTAGAGTCCTCGGATTAGCCCGGCTAAGAGATCTGAATACAACTTGGTTTCTTTCATTCAGACCAATCTGACTGAACTTTTTCACCAACTGAAAGAAACATATCTGATTTCACCATGGATTGAAATTTGGATTGTGTTAGGTGAACTTTTCCTCCTGCTTTGGCTCATCATGGTTTAATGTTTGGGTAGATTTATTGATGGAAAATACAGTACAATGGACACAGCAAGTCAGAACATCAACTTGGTCCTTAAGCCTCACAGATCCTCTCACATCGAGAAAAGAGAACTGTCATCAGTGAACATCACAGCCAATCCAATACCCGGTGGGGTAGCATGAGACAAAACGGATTATGAAATCTATGGCCTGATTGAGCTCTTGAAATGTCCACACCAGTTTAAGGTTTCCTTAAGTGACTTTTTGACACCGAGTACTTTCTCTGATGATTGTGACTTTGAAAATATTAATAATATGATGTCAGATTTAGTAATGTCAGCTAAATTCACAGAACATGATTATTTACAGGGTTCATCAAATTATGAAGAGTTGTATTGTTATAATCATTTTGGTCATCACTATTTGCATAAATCTGCTCAACCTAGAAATGTTTTAACTTATAATCAATGGGAACATTGTACAACTCCGCCAAAAGGCAGCTCGAAAACATTTTATGAAAAATTCCAATGCTTCTCAGGGTTTAACAACAGTGATCCAGAAACGTTTTATTTTAAAATGTAAAATAAGACAGGAATGAAAACAATGTTGACAAATACTAAATTGATTTATTCTGAAAAATGTTATGACAAAATGTCTACATTTGGTTTTGAATTTTGGAAAAACAAGATTGAAACAAAAACCATCTGGGGTTCAAAAGACTGGCAGGTACAAGGTCTAGAATCATTATTTAGAGCCAGCATGATCCCAGAACAGATAATATTCCTGAATGACACAATTCAGCAAACAACCTGTCTTGGTTTAGCCAAGATAAAAGGCTTAAATAAACCGTCTATTCCGAAGCCCATACCTGATAGTAATAGCACTACAGATGTGGAGATAGATGTATCCCATATTTTAAACCAAAACAGAACAAATCCTGATTGGAAAAAATGGTTGATCTGGCCCACAGACACAAATAACTGTCAAGATAGATTCCTGAACAAAACACAGGGGTTCAAACAGACCAGGCCAGACCCAAGATATTTCCAGCAACAACAGCCAGGGATAGTTACAACATACAGTGTAGGGAAACTATGCCTTGAGTGGCTACAGAAATCCACACTGGCTGAAATTAAGCAACACTTGGCTTTACTTAAAGACGGTGCATACTTGCGAGATTTCATACTGGGACCTCGCAAACAGCGTCAAAAAAGTTTCATATACGCTGGTATATACGCTGCTTACAACGAAGCTTGGAAAGTAACGCAATTGAAACTGCTGAGAAATTGATCATATTAATATGGAAAAATCACTTTCTGTAGTGGACAATGGGTTAACGACTCTGTCCTCCAGAATATATTCACTGGACAGCATTGTATCATCTGCTATTGATATAATAGAGCAGGACTTGCTAATGTTACAACATGGTCAGTCCCAATTACGTTCTATTGTACAACTTGGCTGGACGTTGCAAAATCTGCGCTCAGGCTACGTGCCATGGCGTCTAATCAACATAACGTCATTATTTTCTTTCTTTAACCTTACTGATAAACAAATCAGTTTGGCACAAAAAGGAGCAGACTATACGATTCTGAGCATTGAAAAACTTGAGAGATTACCATTGACAATGTCAGAGAGACCTGTCATTGAATGGATAATACATGGAACAATTACAATTCCGATAACAACTTTCCAGTTTAAGTATTGCCAAAAATATATACCAGCATGAAAAGGTTGGGTAAAGGATACATCAAATCAACCTGGAATTTACCTTATACACACACATTTTATAGTGAAGGGAAAAAAGAGGTATTCCTTAGTGGTAACAATTGTAAAAAATCACTAAGCGGTACACTTCTGTGTCAAGGTATTAACTTGCATGGAGCCTGCGAGGGTTCATCAAATAACCTTTCATGTCACCTGCACGGCACTCCTGCAAAAGAGATAGAACCATTTTTCAGACAGCTTTCTAACGGCCGTTATGTTCTAATAAGTGACCACAGCTGTTGTGGCATGGTGCCAGGGAAAGCCTATCTCATAACCGTTACTTCCAGGGTCATTTGCTGTATGCAAGTATTGTATCCAAACAGCAATCCAGACATGGAGGCGGCAATATGGCCTTCTTTGAATATCTCTTCTATTCAAATTGATACTTTAAGCAGAATGAAGTCTATTCTTTTACAGACAACTGTGCCTTTAACCTCGTCCAAAGAGACATATGATCTGCAAGTTGCAAGGACAGCAGCAGAGATACATACCCTATTATCAACAAATTGCCCCGTCCATTTCGTAGAAATGTTAGGTCAAATTTTAAACATGTCTGATACCAGTGGCATCGCACATGTATTTAAGACAATTTTTTCGGGACTGTTAGCACCCTTTGAAACAGTTCTGGTCATTTTCCCGAATTTTGTGCATTCTTTATTTGGCGGCCTGCCTCTTCTTTTGGGACTCGTAGCAGGAATTTTAATTTTGATCCTTCTGCTCCGATATGGCAAGCCAAGCCACAGACAAAACTCCAGCTATGATGGAAGAAACGATCCTAGCAATACGCTACCGAGACTGAATCACTAGTCCTCAGATTAGCCCGGCTAAGAGATCTGAATACAACTTGGTTTCTTTCATTCAGACCAATCTGGCAAGATTGCATCTTACCTGTGCTTCGATGTCTGCTATGCGGAGAAGAATGCGTGTTGGACGTCTGTCTTACACTACCATCAGCAGTACCAATGGATATCGATACTTTGCTTGGTCCGTTAACAACTCATGCAACGTGTTGTCCCCAGCGGCTACCTATTCTGATGACGGCATTCAGTGAGACTTCACCATTACGATTAGGTGGCGGTGAAGTACGAGATGAAAGCAGCACCACACAGGTACAACCTTCTGTGAGCATTGCTGATCCCGACATCGATGATGGCAATGATTCTCACATATGCACTATTGCAGCTTTTTCGATCTTGGTTGAACTTTCACCTACTGTTGTAGACCAATTTTTCGCAAGCCTGTCTGATATGATGTTCTCTCCTAACAACGAGAATAACTTTTAAAAACAATGAGCACACAGCGTTCCCTGAACTCTGAATTCGGCCTTCAATTTTTGATAAACAACACTACTGAAAACAATTGGAACTATTTTTTCCCCTGGAAGCAAAATAAATGTTTCCATTTCCAAAATATTTACCTTTTTTCTGGCACATGGTACTCTGCTTAAAGTAGAACTATTCTTAGAGAACAGAGCTTCTATTTTTAGGAACTCTAGAGATAATATTTTACCTCAGCCTCTAGAACATGTACAGTATTGTATAAATATGTGATGAAATGGTCTCGACCTTCTTTTCTGTATTAAGAGCCATTTCATAAATGTAATTTTCGCAATTCATTCAGCCAATATTTATATATGCATTTCCTGAATGATAACACTGCTTGAAAAACGTACAGTATAAATACTCATTTTCGTGTATTTACCATATACCATTTCAAATGCAATTTATGTATTTCGGGGTGGGTTGTAAAACACACATGCATCGTTATATATTTAATATTGCTTAGTATTTAGTAATGATGCACATTAATACGTGGAGCGGGTGTTGTGAATCTATCTAGGACCCTAATCAAGATATCCCTGATTCATGCCCTTATGTGGTTATAATAAAACATATCCTTATAAAGGCATAAGAATCATGCCCATATTTAGTCATAGCCCATGCTGTCCAAATACGGCAAGGCTACGCCCATAGACTCCTAGAAAGTACAACGCGTTCTTTAAACAAACCAAGCCTCCAGCAGCCCGGGAATTCCCCCTGCTTTTGTTTTGATTTGCACAAGAACTCCTGGAATCCAGAAAGAACTGTTAATTCTTAGTGGCGTCTTATGTCCAACCTTACGTCAAGCCTGGCACCTTCCAGGTATAAATATACCAACGTTGCCTTAAGCAAACACACGGTGGTATGGAGCAGAGCGGCTATCTACTTGCCCGAAGCCCAGCTGATGCGAGAGCCGAAGGAAGCCGACCCTCCCATTTGACGCACTGAGAAAGACGCTGTCTTTTCTCCTGCCGATAAAATCCAGCTCCGGTGTTTCCAGTCACCCTTGCAGGTTGCTGGGAGATCGAGTCCTGAGAGAGAGATACAAGACCTCCTTCATTCTAGAACCAAGGTACGGAGCTGATTAAACCCTTGAGAGAATTCTTGACTCAGATTCTTGGCAAAAAACAACTTAACTTAAACTGCAACTTACTTACTCCTTCCCACGTATTAGGCTTAGGTCAGGTACACCGGGGTAGGCGTATCTTAGAAGCACCAGTTGAGTACGTTAGTCAATGTTTTTATGTATGTATATATTTTATCCGTTTTAAAGTATCATATGGCTAAGAAACCATATCAATGCTTTTACAGTATTATTTCATAATACTCCTTTTACTGTACGCACTTTACTTAATGATAAGTATTGCAATTGTGGCAACTCATTTCTCTTGCATGAGAAAGAAGACTGCTCAATAAATAACAACTTTCATTGAAAACGCCCGTCTCTCTATTTCTCTGCACTCCTAGTGAAATTAAGCATGCACGATTGACTGAGTGAAACAGCCGTCTATTGTTTTCACATGACTCTAGAGATATACTCTTTGTTCTGAGGGAGCAAAGTTGTCATGTTGATCCGGTTGTCATAAACTAATCCCTTTTTGTCTATTCAGTAAAGTTAACTCCTTCCTGAGCATTCGAGAAAGTTTCTAGTGACCTCTGAGCGAGATGGCAAACCTAATTAAGTCTAATATAGTCAGTAGAGACCTAGATGACCTCAGTCCTACGTCTAAACTGATGTTTATATTATTCCAATGCGCAGAGCCTATTGGGAATATAGGAACTACACTACACCCTCGTTCCAGTCCCCCGACCTGTAAGTAACTAAGGGCACAGAGTCTCAATCAGCCTGCCCCTCCCGCAACTGAATAGGTATCACAATTAAAAATGCGTAAAAATAAGGTGGCATCAGTTTTAAAAACCGCTACACTCAGGTCTCGAACGAGCAGCTTTGCACAATTTAGCCGAGGAATTACTAGCTAGCTCCCGGCTCAAGCCTCAGGAGCAGTGTTCTGCACTGGGTGGATGAGGATTGACCGTTAAGCTGAGAGCTGCACTGGCACTGCTCTGCATTGGATGGCCCAGTTAAATAAATCATTTTTTCCTCCTACCTGCCTGCCTTCGTTGATTACGACAGAGTGGCCTTAAATGAAGAGGTAAACGGTGGTGAAACATCAGTAGATTTGGAATCATGCATCTTTACTACACTGGGGGGCCGGCCTGGCTTGCTTCCTGACCAGAAAAGACTGGGGAGCTTGCGGGGTGAATGCTCCCCTCCACCCTTTATTGCTGTGAGAATAGCCAAGCGCAGTGGCAGTGCACCAATTGGGGCGTTGGTGCGTTGCCTCCCGCCCATGCCCGCAGCTCCCTCAGCGTCTTTGAACTTAAGTAAACGGACTCAGTTTACTTTAAGTTCAAAGACGCCGAGGGCTAACTGACAATCATGTCAGTCAGCATGACGTTGGAGCGCCCACCCGGTCTGGCGTCATATTGACTGACATGATTGTCAGACCAGGAGCAGCAGGTGCCCATGACAGGTGAAGGTCGGTGAATTGTTTTGCCGTGCCTAGTCATGCGCACTAGTGTCTGCTATGGCTGGCACATGCCCATTAGGAGAGCGAGGGTTGATCAAAGGCTAAAACCTCGGTTTCCTAATGGGCAGGCGGGCGGTGAGTCACCCTGCTCTAAGTCAATCCTGGTGCTGCTCCAGCACCAGGGTTGGCTGAGAGCGGTTTCCACTCCAGTCCAGTTCATGAAGGCGCCAAGGGGAGCAGAGGTGGTGCGGACCGGCTGTCCGGTAAGTTTTATTTTTTATTTTTCCGTTCTGCTCCGATAGACTGAGCAGTTTTACTGTAAACAACACACTGGTTCGCTACAGGAGTGGTTAGGAAAAAATATTCATCAAACCTGTCATTGAATGTGGGAGATTCAAAGTGCTGTCCATTGTGTGTCTATTGCTCTATATGTCAGGAATTCCAGGCACTCCATACTCCTCCACCAGTGCCTCAAAAGGGTTCAGCTATTTGCAGATATTACCAGATGATACACAGGGTTTGAGGTTTGATATCGTTATATATGTTAGTTAGCATCTTACTCAGCAATGGTTGTAAACCTGTGGGTCTGGGATACCAGCTAGAAAATATGGTCCTTCAATATCAATTATGCTACCACAAAATGGTACTTGTTTATAGACAGATACTGGGAAAATTATAGTTCCCAGTTCAGTGGTGAACATCCCTTTTGATGACACACTACTTAATCACTGGGGCATTAGGCCTTGCTGGTGAGTAACACATGGAACATCATGACACAAGTTTCCTAGCACAGAGAAATTACAGGATTAGTCAGTCTTAGCTCTGAAACAGAATAGTTCAGTAGTACTGGTGCAGTGCAGTATTTGGCCCCTCCCATGTGTGATCTCTCGAATTCTGCATGAGCAGCAAGAGGCTCTTGCGACAAGAAGCCCGCCGCCACCATTGTGTGCTCTCTCATCCTCTGGAACACTTTACCATAAGTAGACAAACCTTACACTATCCCCCTAATAGAGTAGCTGCATTGATTCCATTATTGTATGCATCAATAGTATGTGTTCAACATGAGATATATTTGTGTGCTGCAGGGCCGTCAATCGAGTCAAGGTGCAACCTGCTTTTACTATGTTACCATTGTCTTGGGTCTTTAAACATATAGGGGCCCAAGTTCCTTTAAACTGTACCTATGAAATATAGAGGAAGTCCCTGTCGACTCATGCTGAATTGTTCCCTAAAAGTGCTACCATGCGCCACCCCAATCGAATAAGTGGGCAAGATTCTCCCCCCTTTGGGCCCTTGATTTGTGTCTTGCCCACGAAGAGACTGCAGCTCTAATCCATATTCCTGCTAAAAACAGAAAATAAACAGTATGGCTGGATGGTGATATGACAGAGGCACGAATGGTGAAACCATGCTTGACTCTACAATGCTGCCTAAACAACAAATGCTCTTCGCCCCCAGAACCCTCATGCGCCCTAATAACTACCCCATACCCGAGCCCTAAAAACCACCTGACCCCCCCCCGTTCCCTAAAATCTATCAAACCCCCATAAGCCATAAAACTTCCTGTACCACACCCTCACAGCCATAAAAACATGTCTGGCCTTCCCCAAACTCTAAAAAGTGCCCGACACCCCCTGAGCCCTTAAAACTACCCCGACCCACCCAAGCTCTAATAACTGCCCAGAAACCCTGAGTCCTAAAAAGTACCTGACCACAACCTGAGCCCTAAAAAGTACCATGACCCCACCCTGATCCCTAAAAACATTACCAATGATCCCTAAAAAGGAGCCAACCTCCCAGAGCCTTTAATACTACCCTGACTCCACCTGAGCTCTCAAACTACCTCAACCCCCTCAAGTCCCTAAAAACTACCCAACCCACCAGCACTAAAACCAATCCCAAGCTCTGAAAAAAAACCTGCCCTCCAGCCCAGAGAACAAATTTGACCCCCAACCCTGAGCCCTGAAAATTCCCCCCAACCATTAAGAACTACCCTTCAAAATAAATACCTGTCTGTGTCCTCGCCCGATCCTTCCTCTTCATGTGCCCAACCATCTCAGCATCTAGACCGTTTCTTGCCTTACCACGCATAAGACTTGTTAAGGAATGTGCGTGGTTCAGGCAAGCGTAGTTTCCATTGTGGAGAAACTGCCCTTGTGGCTCAGTCTGTATTGTTAAGGCAATATCCCTTGGTGGATCAGTCTGGTAGAACTACACAAAACAGAGGAACTGCATGAATCTCATAGTAGAGCTGGACTTTTTGAATTTGCACATTCTTCCTCCAAATGTGATACAAATATGGGCAGAAACCATCAGCCAGTGACCAATTCATTCACAACACCACCATTTATGGTTACAAATCAGTGGGGATTGAGAAACTCTTCTGTCCTCCATGATTGAGGTCTTTGATGGCCGACTCCCCTTCAACAGGATTGAGGACAGGAACCCAGGGTTTTGTTACTTACCCCTAGAGCAGAGGTGTATTGCACCTACTTTAAATGAGATGACTGTCTTCTGAGAATGGGTCCATGAGGTGTCATTGCAGGATAAAGACAACTCCTAGAATGGAACAGGACTGCGAAGCGCTGAGGCAGGGAGAACTTAATAGTGCACACTATAGCCCTGAGAAGGATGTGCAGATCCTTCAGTGTGGTGAGGTCTTGAGCCTCTGGAGCCCCTACAATATGTCAAAAATGTAAGATTGCCTCAGACAGCGGAGTGCTTATGAGTGGCACAAATGCATCCTGTGGTATTCTTGTAGCATCTATGACACCTCAGATTTAAGAATGTCCTAAATGCAATCACAGGTTAAGATATAAAGAACCAGAGACCTCAAGAACCCTGGATCTCAAACTACACTTTGCAACACTTAGCAGTGGCTTCGACCTTCATGGTAAACCATACAACAATCCAATGTGGGTTCTTCACTTTGTTTGAGTGACAACTTTTCCTTCGTACCCAATGTAGATCTTGCAAGAAAAGGTTCACCTAACCCTACTTGTATCTAGTGGTGAGTAGTCTTCGTCTTCTCCAGTACCCATGTTACCGCACTGCATTTTATCGGAGATTGAAGCAGTGCGAACCCACTTGATGGGCCGTTTGGATGACACATGATCTAAAGTGGGTGCTGCCTCCATCATAGTCAACAACTACAGGTTTGACCTGTCGAACCTGAGAGACATCTTCTAAAGTAGAATGCAATAAACAAGACTGCAGGGAGAGCTGTTGGTAGAACTCATAATGCCATCTGAAAGGTTGATTGCAGTATTCTTCGATTTCGTGGAAATTAAGCACGAGCTGGACAATGAATTATTAACTCTTTTAAGTAAAATATTGATTTCTAAGCACATAACCTCACACCATCCCTGTGAATACGTTTGGACTGCTTGACTTGGCTGCCCAGGTGGTAAAAGGCTAATAATGTTGTATTTGGCGCTCAGTTTTAGGCTCAATAGTACGGCAAATTCCCAGAACACAAAAGTAAAATATATGTTTATTACAATCAGGACTTAATAGGTTATGATTGCCCTGGAGCTCCTGCAAACTTTCTCACAACACAAGAGGATGAGAAAACTTTAATTTTCAATCTCAGAAAAATGTATTGACTGAACAAACAATTGCTTGAACAGTTGATTAGAAAATGTTTTTTTTCTGCAGGCTGTTGATCACCAGAGGGCCCTTGAACATCCCATGACATGAAAAAACATCATAAATCCCTTTCAGATCAATAGTAAATGATCTCAAGGACCATCAAGTCATTGAGATTTATCTTTCAATTTTCTCTATCTGTTGATACAACTTTCAAAAGTCACCAAATGCAATGAGTTGTGGATCTAAAAGCCAGCACTGGCTGATGGTGTCATACATGGCGGAGCTACTTGTCACTCAGCTGGGTCATTGGAGCTTCTGGGACAATATTTCAAGTGCTCCTCGCAATCCTCAAGTGGGTTTGGGCAGCACAGAGAGCGTTTTTATATAGGTTAACCAGGGATGAATTGGGGGATGAGTAATTTTGTCTCCAGTAAGTCGAGGTAGAGCTGAGCACCCTCTCACTGATGCTGGGCTGGAACTGGAGTTTGATTTGACTGTTGCAAAATATTCTTCTGCACTGATAATGGTAGCGGTGTGGATATTGGTGGTAAAGTAAAATTCATTAACACATCTTATAAAAACATCTCCATCTTTAGCCAACATTAAAGTTACAATATTGAAAAAACTCTATTACAAATCATTCAAATTCATCAGGATTTAAGAAAGTAAGAATTTTTCAAGCATTTCCTTCATTAGTTAACATGAATCATTAATACAGGTTGACATAATTATTACAGCATATTTAAATATGAAAACATATTTTCACCATAATACGCAAAAAATTGTGAATTGTAGTTAAAACTCTTCTTTAGATAAAAAAAAAGTAGACCTCGTAGTTGCAATTTTAATATGAATGATTTCATAACAAATATAGCAGCTTGTGCTCCGTTACAAGAAACTGACAAAATATTTTCCTTTCACCCAGAAAGAGAGCACAATCTAACAAAAAATTAGCTAAAGATTACTTTGGGAACGATTACGATGACGGTTGAACCGGCTGTCGGTGGCAGTCCCACAGACATCGTAATTGGGTTTTCCGCCTGCCACATTAGGATGGCAATCGGATGGGTGGCAAGCGGAAAGACTTACCGCCACGGGTCCGACAGTTGGTATGTTTCCAACTGCCCATTGTACCTCCCGCAGTAGCTAGAATGGATAGCAGTAGGGATAATCAAATCCCTTTTTAGGCTGTCTGTCAGCGGCAGTTAATCCGCCGGGACAGGGAAGGCGCAAACGGACTTGGGGGCCCGTAGCTAGCCCTCCTTCACCCCTCGGTCTCGGATATGGGCCTTAAGGTCCTACATATCTCAGCACACAGCCTGCCACGTAGTGCAGGTATATGTAACATGTAATTTCTTTGTACTGTGGCAGGTGCTGCAATCCGCAGCATGCACCAAAACGGGCATTGTTTTAAAAGAGCCTCTTATCGAAGCCGGAGATTCTCCAGCTGGAATCAATACCAATACAATTATGAAGAATACCGTACCTCAGTCGTTGAGGTGAAACCCGAGACGTGTGAAGAAAAACAAAAACACCCAATCCAAGATAGTCTAGAAATTGCACAACAGACCTTTTTGAGGCAAAATATGGTTTGTCTCCTGCTGTTGAGCGGGTCTTTACTCCATCATGGATTGTTCTCATTAGCAGACTCGTCACAGTATTATCTGCCTCAAATATATTGAATTCTAGATCCATTTCTTTTATTGAAGACAGAGTGTATCACAAGGATTTACTTGTAAACAGCTTTATATCCTTCATCATCAAACAAGAAAGTTTCAATTTCTTACAGCCTTGAATAAGGCCACAGACAAACCTTAACACACGTAATCTGGCAGGCAAAGTCCATGAGTCAAGGGCTCACTCAAGTCTTAGGCCTTTATTATGAGTTTGACGGTCTGATGGATTGCCAAACCCATGGAGGTGCAACCGCACTATTACAAGTAAGGCGATTGTGCTGCGAAAGGACAGCTGCTGCTTCAAGCGATCCGCGAACCCTGACGGTCTTGCACCATTCTTAGGCTCCTATTATGGTGGCTGGTGAAAGTGGTCTGAACAGTGACTTCCTCTTAGTCGTTCCCCTCCTTGGCTTGTGCTTGCTCGCTTATGCATCTGCCTCTTGTAGCAGAGTTGGGGGCTATGGCCAGGGTGGGCGGGACTCCCAAGCAGACATGGGCTTCGATTGCAGTAGCCCACTGCCTTACCCCTGTTGCCTTCCCCTGCTTCCTCCCCCTTCTCTCTTCTCTTAAATTGGAGAATTATTGCCACTGAGGCCTGATTGCGAGAGGGGGTGCAGTGGTGAGGCGCACACGACCATTCTGGAAGGGCCTTATACTGCTGAATGAATTGCCGAGGTTGTGACTCCGAGAAGCGGCTGGATCCTTAGCAAGGTGGCGTTGCGGGACCTCTTTGTTGGACTGCCTTGAACCCACTGTTGCCTGATTCTTGAAGGAGGTTGAGGGGGAACTTCCTCCCCTCTACCCTTAACCATTGCTTAAGGAGAAGTGACTTGGGTGCCATACTGGATTCTAGGGGGCACATGTGAGGGACTAGTCCCGGTATAAGCTGATGTGCTGATACCATGGTAGACTGCTGACCAAGGAGTGTGTAATATCTCATGTTTCTCTCTTCACGAGCTAGGCTAGTGAACCCTTGCATAGAACCTTTGTCAGTGCAGAACGTTATTTTACAAGTGTTCTGCACTGGGTGGTTGAGGATTGACCGTTAAGCTGAAAGCTGCACTGTCGCTGATCTGCATTTGATGGCCCAGTTAAATAAAAGTTTTTTCATCCTTACTGCCTGCCTTCGTTGATTATGACATCTTTTTTTGGGCGACGTTGGCTGGGCCATCAAGAAGAACCTGCGTGCTGAAACGAAGAAGAGTGTCTGGTCCAAATTTGTCATGAGAACTCTGAACAGCTGTACCTGAGTTTGAGCGGAGGATGCGGACAAGTGGACACGGGACTATCGGAAATTGGTAACGAGGCAGAGCAGTGAAACAGTGAGTGTGCGGCATCTGAAATCTGATCTGTGAAACGCAAGAGAGGCAGTACGTTTCAAAACAGAAACAGTGACGTGGGAGACGCATGCATGATGTCATGAAGGTGAGCGTTGCCTGTTGTCAGTGGAACGTAAGCGCTGCTTGACGTCGTGAAGGTGAGCGTTGCCTGTTGTCAGCGGAACGCAAGCGCTGCGCTCCAGAGAAGTTTTGCCTGATTGAGCAATCCTGGAATATTGGCAAGAGAGCTTGTACAGAAGAAGCTATTGTGAAGTCACAATAGAGGCTAGTTTTAGTCTTCAGCCATTTGATTGTGGAACACGTCATAAATGCTCATTGTTTTAGAAGACAACAATGATTGCATTGCTTTCCTATCAACACTATTCTTGTATTTTAAGCAGCATATGGATGGAAATATAGCAGCCTGTGGCATAAATAGATAAATGGAGGAAAATACATAATTTATATAAACAAGTGAACTCATGACTTGTTTGGAAGTGTCGCAAAGTTTAATTTTACAATAAATAAACAAATAGAAGCCTCTATTTGTTAGAAATTTGCACATTTCAGTTCAATAATATTTATATTTATCTATTTTTATCTACACTAACAGCATGCAATCTGTCTCTCCACCTCCACCATTTTTAGAAACGCCCGAAGATCCTCCCATTAAGTGGAACCAGTGGTATGATGGATTTAAGACCTATCTGGGGGCAATTGGAGCAATGTGTTTCAGACTAGAAAGGTGGAAATACCTTCTCCTGCATTCCTTAGGGTAAGAGGGAAGAGAGATTTTGAAACATTTTCCACCCCCAATTGTTGTCAATGAGGAAGTTCTGGATGAATATCAAGAAACTTTGAAAAAACTGCAAAACAGGTTTGATGTGCAACCCAGCTTAGTGGTTTTGCGACACAAATTTTTTTTATGTGTCCAGTAACGAGGTGAGGATGTCAATACGTATATCACTACATTGAGGAAATTAGTCTCAGAATGTCAATTCGAGATTTTTGCTGATCAACTTGTCAGGGATCAGTTCATTTGTCATTATACTGACAAACTGATTAAACAAAAATTGCTTTCAATGGGTAATCCAACATTGGAAGAAACCATCAAGTTGGCAACAAGTATTGAAACATCGCAGATATCAGCAAAAGAATTAGAACTTAAGACAAGTGAAAGTGTTTTGGCTATAAAAGGCAATGATTCAAAGGATAATAGTCTCCCTGGAAAACAACGTGCTAGTGTTGGAGATAAACGTAATATTTTTAATAATCATCAGAATGTGTGTTCTAGATGTTGTTACAGAGCTAATGGGTATGGAGGTAATTTCCAGCGAAGTTTGGCACTTGCAGAATTTGTAATAAACAAGGACATTTTGCGAAGGTTTGTCAAATGAATAGAAGCAAACAATCTCAAAACTCAATGGTCAAGTGTGTAATGGATGGAAACTTAGATGACAGAAATGAAGACGTTTTAACTAGAGAATTGAGCAACATGGTTGTTGTTGTCCATGATGAGGAAATCAAGGTGGGCAATCCTGAACTTTGTGTAGATCCTTATGTGGAAATTCAAGTTGGAGATAAGGTCCTAAGACTGTTGGTGGATTCGGGTGCTCAAATCTCTATGATAACACAAGATTTATTTGAAAAAACTTGGCCTGAAAGATCTTCAATTCCTCCTGATCACAAAGCAGTTTCGTATGAAGGTTGTGAGATTGACCTTTCCGGATACATTGAGAATATTATGGAGTTCAAGGGAAGGAAAATCTGGGGAAAAGTGTATGTCGCTCACAAAGGGTTGAACATTCTTGGGTGGTTACACCAGGGGCTGTTTTGAATGGTGCTCAAGCCGGGTACCAGTGAACAAGTTTGTGTTATACGAGACAATAAAGATCTAGAGAACATTTTTAACGAATTTCCTCATGTCTTTTCAGGGGAAATTGGGAAGATTCAAGACTACAAACACTCTATTATTGTTAAGGATGGTGCTAAACCAGTCAAACACAAACTAAGAAATGTACCTTTTAGCAAGATTTGGAGAAGGAGATACATTCATTGTGTGTGAAGGGAATCATTGAACCTGTAGACTCATCTCTGTGGTTATCTCCACTTGTAGGTGCTAGGAAACAAAGTGGTGAACTGAGGGTGTGTGTTGATCTTTGATGCCTTAACAAGGAAATATGGGGCGACTCACAGCCTCTCCCGAATATCAACAAACTTCTTGCAGGGCTAAAAGACGCTAAAGTGTTTTCAAAATTTGATTTAGCCTCTGCTTACCATCAAGTTGCACTAGCTCCAGAGTCCAGGCATCTGACTGCTTTTGTTTCTCCATTCGGCACATATCAGTATGTTCGTATGCTGTTTGGCTTAGCGTCCGCGGCATCAGTGTCCCAACATTTGATGAGTAATATGAGAAAGGGGATTGAGGGTTTGTCTGTTTTCCAGGATGATGTTCAAAGTTTTGCTCCTGACAGGTCTACCCATGATGTAATCTTAGTAGAGGTATTATCTAGGTTTCAATCTAAAGGTGGAGTACTGCGCAGAGACAGTATGTGTTTCTGACTGATGAAGTGGAATATTTAGGACACCTTGTTACAAAGCAGGGTGTGCTTCTGATGACCAGTCTGGTAGAATCTATTGTGAAAGCCAAACCGCCTACTGACAAAGCTTCTCCCAAGTCATTTTTGGGCTTATGTGAATTTTATTCTCGTTTTGTACAAAATTTTGCTTCTAAATTGAGGCCACTCTCTCAGATGCTGATGAAAGGTTTTAGCTTGGAATGGTCAGATGAATGTCAAAGAGTGTTTGATTGGGTATAAGAACAACTTGTGTCACCCAGGGTTGTTAAACACTATGACCCTGATATTCCATGTACCTTGACTGTCGATGCAAGTAATGTTGGTGTGAGGGCTGTGTTAACCCAGACCAAGGGTGATGATAAAAGGACAATTGGGTTTGCTTCAAGAGTGTTATCCCAGTCAGAAACAAAATATTCTGTAATTGAGAAGGAGTTGTTGGCTTGCTGGTGGGCTGTCATGAAATTTAGAAATGTCATATGGGGCAGAAGATTCTGTCTCCAGACTGACCATAAGCCATTGATTTTCATTTTAAGTGGGAAAAATGTCAGGGGTTTCACTCGTATTGCTCGCTAGAAAATGATCAATGGTGAAACAAATGTTTTTTAGTTAAATCCATGGTTGTTCTTCCTGTTTCTAATGCATCCAGTTCTGATGGAATTTTTGTTTATTATGAAGTTGTACAAAATGTTGTAAGACTTAGTTCTAGGACGAAAAAGATTCCTTTGCGATTTAGGACATGATTATTCTTTATTGTAGTTGATTTCAATTTTACTTATGTTACTTTAGTCTGTTTTTATTGCATTGATGTTCCATTTCTTCTTCTTTTCTTGTTTCATTTCTTTCTCTTTCTCTTGCCTTTCTTTCTTTCTTTCAAATTTTTGGGAAAGACCCATGTAATATCTCATGTTTCTATCTTCATGAGCTAGGCTTGTGAACCCTTGCTTAGAACCTTTGTCAGAGCGGAACGTTATTGTACGAGTGGCAGTGCAAATCGTTATTGTATGATTGTTCTGCACTGGGTGGATGAGGATTGACCATTAAGCTGAGAGCTGCACTGTCACTGCTCTGCATTTGATGGCCCAGTTAAATAATCGTTTTTTCATCCTACCTGCCTGCCTTCGTTGATTATGACAGAGTGGCCTTAAATGAGGAGGTAAATGGTAGTGAAACATCAGTAGATTTGGAATCATGCATCTTTACTACGCTGGGGGGCTGGCCTGGCTTGCTTCCTGACCAGAAAAGACTGGGGAGCTTGCGGGGTGAATTCTCCCCTCCACCCTTTACTGCTGTGATAATAGCAAAGCGCAGTGGCAGTGCGTCCATTGGGGCGTTGATGCGTTGCCTCCCGCCCATGCCTGCAGTTCCCTCAGCGTCTTTGAACTTAAGTAAACTGACTCAGTTTACTTTAAGTTCAAAGACGCAGAGGGATAACTGACAATCATTTCAGTCAGCATGACGTTGGAGCGCCCACCCCTTGAGGGATGGGCGGTCTGTCGTCATGTTGACTGACATGATCGTCAGACCAGGGGCAGCAGACAGCGGCACAAGTGCCCACGACAGGTGAAGGTCGGCGAATTGTTTTGCCGTGCCCAGTCATGCGCACTAGTGTCTGCTCTGGCTGGCACATGCCCATTCGGAGAGCGAGGGTAGAGCAAAGGCTCAAACCTCGGTTTCCTAATGGGCAGGCAGGCGGTGAGTCACCCTGCTCTAAGTCAATCCTGGTGCTGCTCCAGCACCAGGATTGGCTGAGAGGGTTTGCCACTCTAGTCCTGTTCATGAAGGCACCAAGGGGAGCAGAGGTGGTGCGGACCGGCTGTCCGGTAAGTTTTATTTTTTATTTTTATTATTCCCCAGCCCCTACCCCCCCCCCGCGCGACACTTGGCACTGTTTATAATATTTTTTATTTTCATTCTTTATTTCGATCGATTAGATCATAAAAGATTGCATCCTGAATTAAAAAGCGCAATTAAATATTGCAAATCCATTGAGAATGAATTAAAAAAGGACAATGCAGTTTTCATCCTAATATACAGATTCAGGCTGTTACTATAGTTTGCCTATCACAAATCGAAAGTCAGATTTAAAAGATCATAAATTGATTGCACTGTATTTCAATTAAAAATCAACAAAACATGAAATTGTTGTAAAACGTATACCAAGTCTGTATCAAAATTCATGCAACGAGTACGTATGTGCCACATCGCAGTTAAAAATGTGGCTGCCGCAAACATAGTCGGGGGTGATACGTCCGTCTTTAATATTCTGTAAGCAGGCAAGTAATGCCTGAACCCTAAGCTTTTAAGAAGGGGAACAAGCCAATACTTTCTGGGTTTCTGGTAAGCATTACAGACAAATATGACATGGAAATCATTTTCCTGTTGGTATGGGCAGGCTGGACATTGCTCTGGGGTAGGGGGCTGAGACCAGGTACTGCTAAGTGCTCTAAGAGGGAGTGTGCCGTACCTCCACTGTAAAAATAATTTTCTTGTCAGGTCCGTACTGATCATATCAAGGACGAGTTCCCGGTGATATGAGTCTTTAGATTGAATAAATAAATGTGTTAAGGACCCCAGGCGTGGATTCTGTAGTAAAGATGTTATTTTAGAGTCATAATAGTCCTTTGATAGAGATTTGTGTGAAGCCTTGCTACAAGCATTTGCTGGGTCTAACCACAGTTCCGGCCTTCCCAGACGCTCACATGTCTTTTTTATATATTTCAGCCAGGGAATGTTCGTTATGTTTGGTAAGGATAAAATCTCTTGCAACTCCATCCTGTAGCTCATGAGCTCTGGGGTACTCCAGATTCGTCGCCAGAAAGTTAGTGGTTTTAATCCCAGTTCTTCCTCAATTGTTCTTAGGCCCAGATCTAGTCTGAGCGGGAAGAGTGAGGTGCTTGGTGGTAAGGCTACCATCTGCCTGATAAATTTATTCTCAGTGGTTGTCAGGTTTTGGGCGGGTATGTGCCCCCACAACTCCCCGCCGTGTGTGACTGCCCCCGCACCTGCATTTTATAAATTTGGAGCACTGGGCCGAGGGGTTTGTAAGTTGATCTGTTTGCCATCCTGGAGATGGGAGAGTGAGGGTTGAGCAAAGGCTCAAACCTCGGTCTACTAATGGGCAGGTGGGCGGTGAGTCACCCTGCTCTAAGTCAATCCTGGCACTGCTCCAGCACCAGGATTGGCTGTGAGGGGTTGTGTTAGACCTGACATCATTGGCATGAGTCTCTCCTCCATTTTTTCTGTTTGCCTCCTCTGTTTACAATGTTTTTGCTGGTATATGCTTTGGGCACTGTGCCACTGCTGATCAGTGCCACAGTGCAAGTGCTCCCTATGTGAAATTGCTATATTGATTGACTTCCATGTTTGGCTTATTTGGTTTACTATTAGTCCCTAGTAGAGTGCACCAGGAGTGCCAGGGCTTGTAAATACAAATGCTGCTCGTGGGCTTGCAGCACGTGTTGTGCCACCCACAAGAGCGGCCTAGTAAAAGTAGGTCTGAAGGTCTACCATTGCTAGACCACGTGCAGCCTGACTGTCACGAGGACTGCGCCAGTACACCTACTTGCCAGTCCCTAAACCTTCCCTTAACTTCATGTTAGTCACCCCTATGGTAGGCCCAAGGGCAGGGTGCATTGTAAGCATAAGGTAGGACAGGCCTGACAAGGTTGGCATGTCCTAATAGTGAATTACAGCCATATTCGATTTTCACTATTGTAAGGTTACCTGCTCTCCATCAGTTAGAATGGGCTGCCAGGATTATTAATGCTATAATCCTAGCGGGGTCGGGAAGCATGGTGCAATGTCGAGTTTGGTATCCCTGAACTCAGGGTTTAATAACGCATCCGTTTGGGTGGATGGTTTTTGGACTCTGTGTTTGAAAATAGCACTTTTAGAAAGTAGCTATTTTCTTGTCTAACTGTCTACCGGTCTCTGCTGGTTCTGGTGTGCGTGTGACAGGAGCTGGGTGGCTCCAGAGGTCTGAATGAGTCATTGTGGGATGAGTGGGGCATTTGCATTGAGAGTAGGGGAAGGGTAGCTCCTGATAGCCTGCCCTGCCTGATACAATGCTGGCTCCGCCCCCCTGCCAGGCGACTGATGACTCTGTGCTTGCCTGGGACTTTCCTGGCCCACCTCCTGCCGGGCAGCTGATGGCCCTGCCCCTGCCAGTGACAATGCTGGCTCCGCTCCTGCTGGGCGGCTGAAGAATCTGCCCTGCACAGTGAATAGGCCAGGTGCTTCGGCCTGGCAACACCCACAACAAACCCGAGATGGGGGGAAATTCCCCTGCATGGACAAAGGGATCAAAGCCAAAAAGGGGTATAAGAGAAGGACCCCTGAACCAAGAATTTAGATCACTTCTGACAAGGAAACCTGAACCAAGGACAAGAAGCCTGCTGATCCAAGGACTGCTTACCCCTTCTGCCAGAGTGCTGTTTGTTGGGGGAATCCTGCAGTTGCTTCTTTATTTTTGCCAAGGAACCAGGAGAGAGGAACTGAGTGTGTACTCTCAAACTTGCTAAAGAAAATCTCCAAGGGTTGGAAGAGTGCCAGCCTCCTGTTGAAGTCACAGGGCCAAAGGACTTCATTTGTTTTCTGAAAGTGCTTGTTGCTGGAACCTGAAATCCAGCACCTCTGAAGAATCCAGCAATCTCGACGCCGACGGACGCCGCCGAATCCAGCTCGACATTGTGAGTAACGGCTCCAGTGTCCCGCACCTTCGACGCCGGCCGCCGGGCCCGATCGACGCCAGTAGCGACGCCAGTAGCGACGCCAGTGAGTAGAGAGTTCGGCTCCAGCTCCAAGTGACCCTGTGTCGACGCCGCCGCTGATCGCATCGACCTCGAGCCCTCTCGACGCCGTGAGCGCTGCTCACTCTTGCAACATCGACATCGACGACGCCGAAGACGCGACGCCGGACATCTCGACGCCGCTGATCATCGAGTGCTTCACTTTTCAAAGGTACTGTGTTGTTGGGGTCTGTGCGACTCCGGGCTCGACGTAGCACTCCTCGCGGTCGACGCCGAACCTTTGGATTACCTTTGCCTCGACGTCGTGTGACTCCCGTGTGGGTTACATTGTTGCCAAGAACTGTGTTTTAAAGAAGAAGAGTTGCTTTTGATACTAAAGACTTTGTGCTAAGAAGAAACCGTACTTGAACTATTATTTTTCCTTCCAAGAGTATTTATTAAGATTGTGGTATATTTTTGTCGTTAATTGGTCTTGTGCTAAGCCTTATATAAAAATCCTTATTTTTATAATACTACTGTGTCGTGTCTATTTGTAGTGTATTCACTTTATTACTTATGTGGTCATAAATGCTTAACGCACTGCCTCTTAGATAAGCCTGCCTGCTTTGCCAAGCTACCAAGGGGGTGAGCAGGGGTTATCTAAGTGTGTGATCCCCTTGCCCTGACTAGAAAAGGTGTGTCCCTATTTGTCAGAAGTGTATACCTATGCCAACTAGAGACAGCCGCTTCTAACATTGGTGGGTCAGCGATGAGGATTTTAACTTTGCATTTATGACCCATGTGCAGTGATTAGTGTGCACTACATAGTGAAAGCAGACCATAGCGCAGCCACAATCTGTTTTGGTTGGATATCCTATTTTTGTTCTCCGCTTTCCTGGAGCTTGATTTTTGAAAACTGCCAGTTTTGACCATGAGTGATGCCGGAGTCACTGCCCCTGTTGTTGTTGTGGAGGAGTTTGATAGGAGTAAGATAAAGGATTACAAGTTACAGCAGCTGAAATCCTTTTGCAAGCAATTTAAAGTTCCTACAACAGGCCTCAAAGTTAAGGAAGAATATTTCAAAGCATTGGAGGCCTGGTTAGAGGCCAGAGATCCCTCTGATCCGGTGGTGGTACTGACAGGGGAAGGGGAGAAGGAGGTGCCAGTGAATGGGCCACATCCCCTCCTGGCAGCAGTGTTTCCTCCAAAGGTATTTCTCCTGAAGAAAGAGAAGAAAGGGAGAAGGAGCGAGCATACAACATGGAAATGGCAAAACTTAAGATAAATGGGCAGTTGGAGATAGAGAATGCAAGAGGCAGGAGAGAAGCTGATCTGGAGATCAAAAGGTTGGAGTTTGAAAGAGAGAAGTTAGCTTTGGAGCGTGATACCAGGTTGAGGGAGTTGGAGCTCAAAGCTAAAGAGTTAGAATTGAATCCCTCTGGTGGCAGCATCCCATCTGTGCCTGCAGAAAGTAGGTTTTATTTTCCCAAAGATGTGATCAAAGATTTTCAGAAGAATGAGGATATTGGTCAATGGTTTAAAGCATATGAGTTAGCATTGTTGGCCCACCGGGTCCCTGAGAAGGATTGGGGAGCGGGGTTGTGGGGTCGCTTTGTGAATGAGGGAAGAGATACCCTGTTAGACATGCCTGTTGAGGATAGGATGTCTTATGCTCATATGAAAGATGCTTTGACTTTGCCTCGACGTCGTGTGACTCCCGTGTGGGTTACATTGTTGCCAAGAACTGTGTTTTAAAGAAGAAGAGTTGCTTTTGATACTAAAGACTTTGTGCTAAGAAGAAACCGTACTTGAACTATTATTTTTCCTTCCAAGAGTATTTATTAAGATTGTGGTATATTTTTGTCGTTATTTGGTCTTGTGCTAAGCCTTATATAAAAATCCTTATTTTTATAATACTACTGGGTCGTGTCCATTTGTAGTGTATTCACTTTATTACTGTATGTGGTCATAAATGCTTAACGCACTGCCTCTGAGATAAGCCTGTCTGCTTTGCCAAGCTACCAAGGGGGTGAGCAGGGGTTATCTAAGTGTGTGATCCCCTTGCCCTGACTAGAAAAGGTGTGTCCCTATTTGTCAGAAGTGTATACCTCTGCCAACTAGAGACAGACGCTTCTAACAGGTTGCCACTCCAGTCCTGTTCATGAAGGCGCCAAGGGGAGCAGAGGTGGTGCGGACTGGCTGTCCGGTAAGTTTTATTTTTTATTTTTATTATTCCCCAGCCCCTACCCCCGCGCGACACTTGGCACTGTTTATAATATACTTTTTGGGCAGAAAACATGCACATGTGCCCCACTGTATCTTAACCCCCATTTCACTATATGTGCGATATTTCATGTCATATCAACTCCTTAACGACGCGTGTAAGGGGTTAAGTCATTCGTTCTGCTCCGATAGACTGAGCAATTTTACTGTAAACAACACACTGGTTCGCTACAGGAGAGGTTAGGAAAAATATTCATCAAACCTGTCATTGAATGTGGGGGATTCAAAGTGCTGTCCTTTGGGTGTCTATTGCTCTATATGTCAGGAATTCCAGGAACTCCATACTCCTCCACAACTGCCTCAAAAGGGTTCAGCTATTTGCAAATATTACCAGATGATATTCAGGGATTGAGGTTTGATATCGTTATATATGTTAGTTAGCAGCTTACTCAGCAATGGTTGTAAACCCGTGGGTCTGGGATACCAGCTAGAAAATATGGTCTTTCAATATCAATTATGCTACCACAAAATGCTACTTGTTTATAGGCAGATACTGGGAAAATTATAGTTCCCAGTTCAGTGGTGAACATCCCTTTTGATGACACACTACTTAATCCCTGGGGCATTAGGCCTTGCTGGTGAGTAACACAAGGAACATCATGACACAAGTTTCCTAGCACAGGATTAGTCAGAGTCTTAGCTCTGAAGCAGAATAGTTCAGTAGTA
The DNA here is from genome assembly GCF_964261635.1 of Lissotriton helveticus. Lineage (NCBI taxonomy): Eukaryota > Metazoa > Chordata > Amphibia > Caudata > Salamandridae > Lissotriton > Lissotriton helveticus. Next base: position 58,579,562 of record NC_136068.1, on the reverse strand, counting down.
CTGGTGCAGTGCAGTATTTGGCCCCTCCCATGTGTGATCTCTCGAATTCTGCATGAGCAGCAAGAAGCTCTTGCGACAAGTACCCCACCACCACCATTGTGTGCTCTCACATCCTCTGGAACACTTTACCAAAAGTAGACAAACCTTACACTATCCCCCTAATAGAGTAGCTGCATTGATTCCATTATTGTATGCATCAATAGAATGTGTTCAGCAAGGGATATATTTTGTGTGCTGCAGGGCCGTCAATCGAGTCAAGGTGCAACCTGCTTTTACTATGTTACCATTGTCTTGGGTCTTTAAACATATAGGGGCCCAAGTTCCTTTAAACTGTACCCATGAAATATAGAGGAAGTCCCTGTCGACTCATGCTCAATTGTTCCCTAAAAGTGCTACCATGTGCCACCCCATCGAATAAGTGGGCAAGATTCTCCCCCCTTTGGGCCCTTGATTTGTGTCTTGCCCACGAAGAGACTGCAGCTCTAATCCATATTCCTGCTAAAAACAGAAAATAAACAGTATTGCTGGATGGTGATATGGCAGAGGCACGAATGGTGAAACCATGCTTGACTCTACAATGCTGCCTAAACAACAAATGCTTCTAAACAACACTTTTCTTTACCACTCACACCCTTACCATGCATGTCTTTAGCATGCACTTTTGTGATAAAGGCATGACTGGTAAATGGATTTGTGGTAAAGATCACACTGAGGCCCCAAGTTCTTTGCCCCCAGAACCCTCATGATCCCTATTAACTACCCTAACATCGAGCCCTAAAAAACACCTGTCACCTTTGAGGGTGCAAGAAGGAAGGAGCCAATACTGGGGCGACAGTTCAACTGTTTATTCAGCACGAAATAAAGGACTGAATGGCACAACAACAGTTTGGGTCCAGGATTCTGTGGCTTCGGTTTCTTATCCCCTTGTCGTGGTGAGCCGGACTCCAGCGTATGCAAAAGAAAAGAACAACGGGCTTTAGTAGACTGTCCAGTTCCTACTTCAATAGTCAGGGCAGGGAGTGAGGGAACAGGCAACCACCACCAGCACAGCTATGTCGACTGAGTAGAGCGACCCGTGAATTGTGCACAGGAAAGAACACGGTGCCCCGACAGTGCCTCGCGGCCTACCCGGTCCCTCCCCTCTTAAAATGGAAAAGTGCACGCAAACGACCACGCACCTGGAGAAGCCACGCGTCCTCCTTCGCGTGGCTGGGCGGAACACAGAACCGTTGGCCTCCTGGCTTCTCTGCTTCCGCTGCACCCTCCGTCAGGTTCTCATCACCGGCTTCTCTTCGAAGGGGCTCCTCCGCGTTGTGCTCGGCTTCGGGCATACACGGTCCGTCCTCGTCCTGGTTGGCCTGATGTTCCTGGCGCTGCACGTCTGTCTCCCAAGACGTGTTCCTCCGAGGCACACGAGCGCTGGCGTCTTCCGGGTCCTCCTCCATAAGCCGCGAGGTCGGCTCTGATAGGCCAACAAAGTCAGGTGGTCCGGGGATATGCAAGCCCAGGCTATCCTTAAAGGGCCCGTAGCTGTCGGTCTGTGGGGAAGACGAAGAGGCAGTTAACTCAGCCGGCGCCGAGCAGGGGACCCCCTGACACATCCTCCCCCCAGACTTTTCCCGTTCGGGGGAAAGTGGATAACGAGACAAGTAGTCAGCATTGGTTTGTTCAGAACCCTTTCTGTGGCAGACATCGAAATCATAAGGTTGTAGGGACAAGAACCAACGAAGTATGCGATCGTTGCGCCCCTTATTCCTTTGCAGCCACTGTAAAGGAGCATGATCCGTGAATAGGGTAAAGTGTCGGCCATCCAAGTAATAGCGGAGCTTCTCAATGCTCCATTTTACCGCCAAACACTCCTTCTCTATCGTGGGATAGGCCGCTTCCCTAGGAAACAGCTTCCTACTCAAGTACAGGACGGGTCTTTCTCTTCCCACCGGGTCATGCTGTGACAGGACAGCCCCCAACCCAACCCCTGACGCGTCAGTTTGTAAAAAGAACGGTTTTTCAAAATCAGGAGTAATGAGTACAGGGGAGCTGGACAGGACGTCTTTCAGGGCCTGGAAAGCATCCTGGGCTTGAGGAGAGGGGTGTTTAAATTGAGAAGAAGTGGCAGTTTTCTTTAAGAGGTCTGTCAATGGAGCCGACACAGAGGCAAAGTGAGGGATAAAGGGTCTGTAATATCCCACCAAACCCAGAAAGGCCCTGAGATCTCTACGGTTCGTAGGGAAGCTTTGGCCTTGAATGGCTTTGACTTTCTCTTGCTGGGGATACAATTGACCGTTACCAAGAACGTATCCCAGATATTTGACCTGTGTAAAGGCGAAGCGTGATTTTCTAGAGTTTATGTGCAGACCCGCCTTTTCCAAGGCCTCTAGAATCAACCCCAGGTGTTGTAAATGGGTTTGCCAATCCGGACTGTGAATGACAATATCATCCAGGTAGGCCGCGGAAAACTGTCGGTAAGGATCTAGCACTGTGTCCATGAGACGTTGGAAGGTAGCAGGGGCCCCATGGAGGCCAAAGGGTAGGACAGTGAAATGAAACAGGCCGTCCGGTGTTGTGAAGGCCGTCTTTTCCTGATCTTGTGGGGATAGGGGCACCTGCCAATATCCTTTGGTGAGGTCAATAGTTGTTATGTATCGAGCCTCACCAAGGCGCTCTATCATGTCATCTACTCTTGGTAGAGGATATCCATCTTGTTTTGACACCTTGTTTACTGCTCGAAAGTCGATACAGAATCTCTTACTGCCATCGGGTTTCGGCACCAGGACCACTGGAGAAGACCAGTTGCTTGTAGATGGAACTATGATCCCTGCCTCCAACATTTTCTGTACCTCCTCCTTTATCACAGCCCGTCTGGCTTCGGGGATTCTATAGGGTTTCTGTTTAATAGTCACCCCGGGAAGGGTCGGGATATGGTGTTCCACTAGCGGGGTACGCCCTGGTTGGTCTGAGAATATGGATTGGTGTTTTAATAACAGGTCTCTCAATTCCTTCTTTTGGTGGTCGGGAAGCTCGGGACTCACGACCGCCTGGTCGATGGTATGAGCAGAGGTCGTGGCTAGGGACACCGATGCAGGGGTTTTGGGTGGGGGACCCAACCACTTCTTTAGTATGTTGATATGGTAAATTTGCGTTCGGGATGGAGACAATTTCAGGGCATAGGTGGTCCTTCCTATTTTCCTTACCACCTGAAAAGGGCCTTGCCATTCCTTGCGAAGTTTATGGGTAGAAGTGGGCAGAAGAACAAGAGCCCAGTCGCCTAGGTTCAGTTCTCTCCATTTCTTGCCTTTATCATAAAAGGTCTTTTGTTTCCCTTGGGCTTTCTCTAGTGTTTCATATGACAAGGTCCTCAATTTGTGCAACCTGGACTTCAGCTGCTGGGAGTAGTCTAAGAGGTCTTCAGCATCTTTGGACCCGGTCCTCTCCCAGCTGTCTTTGGTTATCTCTAACAGTGTACGGGGCTTCCGTCCGAACAGTAGCTCAAAGGGGGAAGTCCCGAGACTGCTTTGGTACTGACTTCTTAGCACATAAAGGGCCAACGGAAGCATTTGATCCCACTGTTTCCCGTCACCTGACAACAGTTTTTTTAGGGTGGTCTTTATCAACCCGTTATAGCGCTCGACTAGACCATCGGTTTGAGGGTGGTACACAGATGTGCGAAGATGTTTGATGTTCAGTAGGCCACATACTTGTTTCATAAGACGAGAGACGAACGGAGTCCCCTGATCGGTGACTATGTCCTTGGGGAATCCCATTCTGGTGAATAACTCAACCAGTTTCTGGGAAATGGCGCTGGTCGTTGCCGCCCTCAAGGGGAATGCCTCGGGATAACGCGTCGCGTAGTCAACAACCACCATGACGTATTGGTACCCCCTGTGTGACTTAGGCAAAGGACCCACGATGTCAACACCTATTCTTTCAAACGGGGTCCCTATGATTGGAAGAGGGACAAGAGGGACTTTAGGAGGAATGTAAGGGTTCCTTTTCTGGCATATTTGGCATTCCTGACAGTACTTCTTTACTTGAGCGTACACCCCTGGCCAATAGAAGTGTTCTGTGATGGAATTGGTGGTCTTTTCCGCACCAGAATGACCAGCGAGAAGGTGTGCGGGAGCATAAAAGATCACTTGCTCCCGGAACATTGTTGGCACTATCAGCTGGGGAGTGGCCTGGTCCTGTCCTAATCTATACAGGAGTCCTTTTTGTTCCACAAAACAGGGATAGGTGAGCTGTTGTACCCCTTTGTTATTCTGCGCATTCTGCCAAGCGGTTGTCAGTGACGCGTCGTTTAGTTGGGCCGCCCTGAAGTTGGAATCAGTGGCCCAGGGTTTTTCGAGCAACAGACCCTCCCGGACCCCATTCTGACCCTGCTTATCTAAAACTTCAGACATGAGAGTGGAGAACCATTTATTATCAGTCCCAATGATAAGGGGTTCGGGCAATTCGGGGAGTACTCCTAACTCACACTGTACTTGGGTTCCCTTTTCGGTTTTTAGAGTGACCTGTGCTAGAGGGTAGGTACGTATATCCCCATGTACACATTTGATGCGGACTGTACGGTCCAAAAGCACAGAAGAAGGGGATAGGGTACTTTGTTTAACCACAGAATGGCGACATCCGGAGTCCAGTAAAGCACGGGTTTTCTTATCGTCAACTAGGACACTTACATAGAAGGCTGGTCCTGTCTCTTGGGCATACATGATAGCACGCGGCACATATCCCACCTCCATGGGCTCTTCTTCTTTTTCTTTCTTTTTGCGGCAAAACCTTGCTATATGGCCCCACTCACCGCATTCATAACACTGAGGACTAGTCATAACCGGGGGCTCTAGCTTTACAGGCCTAGGCTTAAATGAAGGAAGTTCGTTTTGAGGCTTGAAGGGTTTCTTGTCAGGTTTTGGGTTGTTTTTGGTAAGAACAGGTTTCTCGGGCTCTCTATACGTAGGCCTGGTTTGAGCTCGAGCATATGAGTTTGCCATTTCGATGGCATGGTCTAATGTCAACCCTGCATGCTGTCTGAGCCACCGCTGTGTGCCATAGGGCAGGGCCTCTAGAAACTGTTCCAAGTATATTTTGTTCATGACATTGTCCATATTCCCCTCTTGTGGCTTTAACCACCTATCCGCTGCGTCTTTCAATTTGTAGAACAGAGTCTTAGGAGCGTCCGTTGGGGTGCCTCTTTCTTGTCTGAAGCGTATTCTGTGAGTCTCGTCATCAACCCCCAGCCTATCTAGGACTATCTGTTTCACATGTCCATAGGTGGCTGTCCCATCCTTATTGGCCAATTGGTAGGCAGCCTGGGCTTCCCCCGTAAGGAGAGGTGCCAGATAAAAGGGCCATCTCTCCCCTGGCCATGCACTGGCTCTAGCCGCCCTTTCGAAATTAAGGAAAAAGGAGACAGGGTCGTCTCCAGCGACATACTTTTGTACGGGTACTACGGCTCCAGGAGGGGCTGCGACTCTGCCTTGTCCCAGGACAGCCAATAATTGTGTTTGGCCTTCTGCGAGTTTGGTTAAATGTTCAGACTGCTGTTGTATAGCAGCAGTGAAGGAGGCTCTGTCGTTTTCTGCCTGTTCGTTTGTCTGTCCAATCGCCCACTCCAGTTTGGCATGCCCTTCACTCATCTGGGTTAACATGGCCTCCATCTTGTATTATCAGATGGATGCTCCTGGCTGGCTCGCCACTTGTCACCTTTGAGGGTGCAAGAAGGAAGGAGCCAATACTGGGGCGACAGTTCAACTGTTTATTCAGCACGAAATAAAGGACTGAATGGCACAACAACAGTTTGGGTCCAGGATTCTGTGGCTTCGGTTTCTTATCCCCTTGTCGTGGTGAGCCGGACTCCAGCGTATGCAAAAGAAAAGAACAACGGGCTTTAGTAGACTGTCCAGTTCCTACTTCAATAGTCAGGGCAGGGAGTGAGGGAACAGGCAACCACCACCAACACAGCTATGTCGACTGAGTAGAGCGACCCGTGAATTGTGCACAGGAAAGAACACGGTGCCCCGACAGTGCCTCGCGGCCTACCCGGTCCCTCCCCTCTTAAAATGGAAAAGTGCACGCAAACGACCACGCACCTGGAGAAGCCACGCGTCCTCCTTCGCGTGGCTGGGCGGAACACAGAACCGTTGGCCTCCTGGCTTCTCTGCTTCCGCTGCACCCTCCGTCAGGTTCTCGTCACCGGCTTCTCTCCGAAGGGGCTCCTCCGCGTTGTCCTCGGCTTCGGGCATACACGGTCCGTCCTCGTCCTGGTTGGCCTGATGTTCCTGGCGCTGAACGTCTGTCTCCCAAGACGTGTTCCTCCGAGGCACACGAGCGCTGGCGTCTTCCGGGTCCTCCTCCATAAGCCGCGAGGTCGGCTCTGATAGGCCAACAAAGTCAGGTGGTCCGGGGATATGCAAGCCCAGGCTATCCTTAAAGGGCCCGTAGCTGTCGGTCTGTGGGGAAGACGAAGAGGCAGTTAACTCAGCCGGCGCCGAGCAGGGGACCCCCTGACACCACCTGACCCCCCCCTGCGCCCTAAAATCTATCAAACCCCCATAAGCCATAAAACTTCCTGTACCACACCCCCACAGCCATAAAAACATGTCGGGCCTCCCCAAACTCTAAAAAGTGCCCGACACCCCCTGAGCCCTTAAAACTACCCCGATCCACCCAAGCTCTAATAACTACCCAGAACCCTTGAGTCCTAAAAAATACCTGACCACAACCTGAGCCCTAAAAAGTACCATGACCCCACCCTGACCCCTAAAAACATTACAAACCCCCCCAATGAGCCCTAAAAAGGAACCAACCTCCCAGAGCCATTAAAACTACCCTGACTCCACCTGAGGTCTCAAACTACCCCAACCCCCTAAAAACTACCCAACCCACCAGCACTAAAACCAATCCCAAGCTCTGAAAAAAACCCTGCCCTCCAGCCCAGAAAACAAATTTGACCCCCCAACCCTGAGCCCTGAAAATTCCCCCCAACTATTTTATTGGAGATTAAGGCAGTGCGAACCCACTTGATGGGCCATTTGGATGACACATGATCTAAAGTGGGTGCTGACTCCATCATAGTCAACAACTACAGGTTTGACCTGTAGAAACTGAAAGACATCCAGTAAAGTAGAATGCAATAAACAAGACTGCAGGGAGAGCTGTTGGTAGAACTCATAATGCCATCTGAAATTTTGTGTGCAGTATTCTTCTATATCGTGGAAATTAAGCACTAGCTGGACAATTAATTATTAACTCTTTTAAGTGCATTAGTGATTTCTAAGCACATAACCTCACACCATCCCTGTGAATACAATTGGACTGCTTGACTTGGCTACCCATGTGGTAAAGGGCTAATAATGTTGTATTTGGCGCTCAGTTTTAGGCTCGATAGTAATTCCCAGGACACCAAAGGAAAATATATGTTTATTACAATCAGGGCTTAATAGGTTATGATTGCCCCGGAGCTCCTGCAAACTTTTCTCACCAAGCCTCATGCATAGAAAGCAATCTTGAAAACCACAGATGAAACAGCACAAGACAAGAGAATGAGAAAACTGTTTACTTTTCATTCTCAGAAACATTTTTTGACTGAACAAACAATTGCTAGAACAAATTGATTAAAAAATGTTTTTTTTTCCTGCAGGATGTTGATCACCAGAGGGCCCTTGAACATCCCATGACATGAAAAAAACATCTTAAATCCCTTCCAGTTCAATAGTAAATGATCTCAAGGACCTTCACGTCATTGAGATTTATCTTTTAATGTTCTCTATCTGTTGATACAACTTTCAAAAGTCCCCTAATGCAATGAGTTGTGGATCTAAAAGCCAGCACTGGCTGATGGTGTCATACATGGCGGAGCTACTTGTCACACAGCTGGGTCATGGGAGCTTCTGGGACACTATGTCAAGTGCTCCTCGCAATCCTAAAGAGGGTTTGGGCAGCACAGAGAGCGTTTTTATATATGTCAACCAGGGATAAATTGGGGGATGAGCACTTATGCACTGATGCTGGGCTTGAACTGAAGTTTGATTTGACTGTTGCAAAATATTCTTCTGCACTGATAATGGTAGCTGTGTGGATATTGGTGGTAAAGTAAAATTCATTAACACATCTTATAAAAACATCTCCATCTTTAGCCAACATAAAAATTACAATATTGAAAAAACCTGCTCTATCAAAAATCATTCAAATTCATCAGGATTTAAGAAAGTAAGAATGTTTCAAGCATTTCCTGCATTAGTTAACATGAATCATTAATACAGGTTGACATAATTATTACAGCATATTTAAATATGAAATAATATTTTCCACATAATGCACAAAAAAATTGTGAATTGTGTTTAAAACTCTTCTTTGGATAAAAAAAAATAGACCTTGTAGTTGGAATTTTAATATGAATGATTTCATAACAAATATAGTGGATTGTGCTCCTTTACAAGAAACTGACACAATATTTTCCTTTCATCCAGAAAGAGAGCACAATCAAACAAAAAATTAGCTAAAGAATACTTTGGGAACGATTACGATGACAGTTGGACCAGCTGTCCCACGGACATCGTAATTGGGTTTTCCGCCTGCCACATTAGGATGGCAAGCAGATGGGTGGCATGCGGAAAGACTGACTGCCACGGGTCCGACAGTTGAAATGTTTCCAACTGCCCATCGTACCTCCCGCAATAGCTAGAATGGATAGCCGTAGGGATAATTAAATCCCTTTTTAGCCTGTCTTTCAGCGGCGGTTAACCCGCCAGGACAGGGCAGGCGCAAACAGACTTGGGGGCCAATTAGCTAGCCCTCCTTCACCCCTGCGCCTCGGACATGGACCTTGAGGTCAGCACAGTGCCTGCCACGTAGTGCAGGGTTATGTAACATGTAACTTCTTTGTACTGCGGCAGGTGCTGCAGACCGCAGCATGCAAAAACAAAAATTATTAGGCATTGTTTTAAAAGAGCCTCTTATCGTAGCCGTAAATTCTCCAGCTGGAATCAATACCAAAACAATTATGAAGAATACCGTACCTCAGTCGTTGAAGTGGAACCCGAGACATGTAAAGAAAAGACACACCCACTCCAAGATAGTCTAGAAATTGCATAACAGGCCTTTTTGAGGCAAAAAATGGTTTGTCTCCTGCCGTTGAGTAGGTCTTTACTCCATCATGGACTGTTCTTTTTAGCAGACTCGTCACAGTATTATCTGCCTCAAATATATTGAATTCTAGATCCATTTCTTTTATTGAAAACAGAGTGTATCATAAGAATTTACTTCAAACAAGAAAGTTTCAATTTCTTATAGCCTTGAATAACGCCACAGACAAACCTTAACACATGTGATCTGGCAAGCATAGTCTATGAGTCAAGGGCTAACTCAAGTCTTAGGCCTTTATTATGAGTTTGGCAGTTTGATGGATTGCCAAACCTATGGAGGTCCAACTGCACTATTACCCACCATTGCCCTGTGTTAGACCTATCAGCCTTACGGTGGTCTTTCCCCGTGATTTTTTTGCCCTTGCCTCATTTCTCACACCTATTTTTTGTTGGCCCTTAGGTCTTCGGGCACCTTTTCATAGCTAATCTGTGTTAGGGTGCAGGTGCTCTCTACTTTCAACATGGCTGCCACTGGCCCCTGCTACTGCAGTGTGGTCTTTTTAGTGTAGCACCCTAGTTGCCAGGAGCAGGCTGGGTCCCCATACAATGTTGCAACACCAGCCACCCAGCCCCTGTCCATAGTTAGAGTGGGGAAGCTCCTGGAACCTTGACTTTTCCCGCCTTAGAGAGTGGTCACCTGACCTGGGCATATATAAGCAAGGGAGGGAACTTTTTCTAGTCAATTGGGGCATCACTGACCTGGGGAACCCACCAGGAGTTTTAGGCGGGAGGGCCTAGTGAGGAACCTATGCTACTGGGAGTGACAGGATCTAGGTACTGCCTCTTAAGCTGGGTGAAGTGTCCAAAGCTAGCCCCTTGATCTGGCCCAGTGGTAGGGAACCCCAGGGCCCATCTGCAGTGACTGAGGAGAAATTCTTCAAGCCTTCAACTCATTCCCCGCCCCTCTTCAACTTCAAGAAAAAAGCAACTAAGGGCGCAGAACCATCCAAGCGCCAAGAAACCTACTTCCTGGGACCAGGTACTGGACTGAGCTGCCCTGCGCATCCCCTGCCTACAATTAGGCCTACCTTTCCCTCCCCCTGACTGAACTGTGTGACAAGCTCTATAAATTGTCCCCATCCTGCCTGCAGTTCTGACTGACTAACTTGTAGAGCGCTGTAATCTGCTCTCCTGCCCAGCGCTGTGTCAGAGGCTGCCTGCCCTGTCAGGGATCGCCGAAATTGCCTCCCTGCCCTGCCGGCACCTAGCGCTGAGAAGCGCTGCCAAGCGCTGTTCCTGACCGCCTGAGGAGGCCCCCACGTCACTGCGGTATCAGCGCCGCCCACGCGACGCCTCTGAGGCACTGCCGGCCTGCCCTGGGGCTGCCCGCCTTCGCGCTGTGTCCAGCGCCGTGTTTGACCCCCCTCGGCGGCCCCCGATGCCAGGAGAGGGCCGCCGCATTGAATCTGACAGGCCGCGCTAGGCCTGAAGCCGCCTTGGGCCCACATCACGTGACGGGGGACGCGAGCCGCGTCATCGGCCGCGCCCCCTTCTGAACCGCGCAGCGATTGGCTGCTGCCCCGGCGCCTCGTCCCTCACTTGGGGAAACCCAGGATCGTTACGTAGGGGGCCGTGGAGCCTGAGAGCCCCCTCCGCTTTGCCCCGTATGCAGCCCCCGCCTCGTCCCCAGCGCCGGTGCCTTGAAGCTGCGTCGGCACCGCACTGGGTCGAGTGAGGCCTCGAGAGGGTCAGAGCGCCCTCTCCCTCCCCGAGAACCAAGCAAGGGCCCCGGTGGGCCGAAGAAGAGAGGTAACCCCCTGGGGAGGAGGGCGGTAGGCCGAGTGAGGCCCGAGGTCGCCCCTCCCCCAGGGTTAACTGTGACTGGGCCCTGTTGGCCCCTTTTGAATGTGCCTCATTCTATCGCTTTGCCTGCATATTTACAAGCCTGAATTATTCCTCGTGTACCATATTTACGAGCTTGGAACTGGGTGTGACTGCTTGTTCGTGCAATTATCAACACGGGGTGCAGAGGAGGCGCAGGACCTCTACAACACAGGACCGGAGCAGCTCTGTTTACACTCTGACCCCTGCACTACTCTAATCTAAGCCAAACATTGACTTTAAACTGGATGAGATATGTGCTGCTATAGTGGATACCAATCAAGATTTGCATACTAGGGTCGATTTGGTGGCTATGTAACTGCGGCTAGTAAATGAATACCAGCAAAACCTAGCGGGCTGTGTCGCTCATACTGAACAGGAGATCAGAGAACTGCGAGCGACAATGAAGGAGCTGGAGGGCCACGAACACTCCCTTACCATGAAGGAGCAGGAATTTGAGGCCTCAGGCAGAGGACTCAGGGGGGCCCTTCGGTCACAACAATCTCTGCATTGTGGGCGTGCAGGGGGAGTGGAGGATTGTGATCCTGTGCAGTTCTTTGAGGCGTGGCTTTTGCAGAACATTGCTCCTGATTGGCTGTCTGCTCACCTCTTAATTGAGCGTGCCCACCTGGGTCCCAGCATAGCAGCCTCTGGTGGTGCCCCCCCCTATCCTGTAGTGACCTGTATAATGAATTACAGAGACAAACACATGATATAACAAATTTCTAGGGCACACGTGCCACTCCAATCTCATACTGCACGTGTGTTTATTTTCCTGGATTATACCATGACGGTGCAACGTCGCAGATCCTCTGTCCTGGGGGTTAAACAAAAGCTATGACATACTGGTCTCCACTATTCGCTGCATTCCTAGCCAAGCTGAAAGTGTTGGTTGGGCACAAGAATATTTTTTTCACTGATCCTGGGGGTGCTTGGAACTGGGTGGAGCAGCAGCGCTATGAATCCACGTGCACCTGGGCAGAGCGGCTCACTCCTCACAATGTAGGAATCAAGTGGCAGAGCTTCACAGGGGCCCTACTCAGGAGCAGGCCAAGGAGGAACAGGCTCAGGCTCTGACAGCAGTGGTAAACTATGGGCTTATTGCTGTTGATTAATGTCTCGGAGGAAGGTACAAAGGATCAGGAATACTCACTCACCCTTAGCAGTTGATGGGATTATCAGATGTGACACCACAGACAGCAAAGAAGATAGTGTGATGGCACAGAAACCTGGATCTGCTCACCAGCTGTGCAACACTGCATAACAGGATTTGTCACTCCACAGACCTTCCGTGTTTGCAAGTTAGATGTGCATTGGAGCAGAATTCTTGGTTTTGGGAAGGCACAAAACACTGGAAATAACAAGAGGAAGCATGTACCATCAGTACACTAACTTGCCTCATGATTATGCATTGACTTCACTGACATAAACTTACTGGCTTCTTCAGAAACACGGCATGAGAGCAGAATAACCAAAATCACAGATTAGAGTGTGAGACACTCAGAAGAATCAACTTGAAATACTGTTTGGAGTTTTCTGTGACTTCTAAGGGTAAAACTCGGAAAAAAGATTGGAGTTACTTGCACTTCCAAGGATAAAATCAAGATACAGATCTCAGTACAAGGTTCATACATATATCTAATTCTCTGAAGAGCTTTCTCTTGGCACTACTGTTCATAGGAGAAACACTGAGCTGAAGTCTTTAGTTCTTGTGCAATCACAGTTCAAGTGCCAAGGTTGCAAGAAGGGTCCAGAGCATGAATACACAAGAAGCGGTGCATGATGCTAAAACTAGGTCCTGCTTCCTACTATAAGAGGATTTGTGCACACTAACCTAACCTGATTTCAAGTAATTAGCCATGTTCTTCGCCTTGTCTGAAGTTTGAAGATCTTGAGGCTTTGACTCAGGGAGTCGCAGGGGAACAGGAGTAGTTGTGCAAGAGGAAGAGATTAAAGAGTCTTCACGGGAGCTTGAGCCACAAGAACCACTGGTTCTACTTGGAATTTTAAGGAGACTAGAACACATCTCGCTTCCAGCTGCATTCTTGAGGTGAGTAGGAAGGGTGAAGCTTGTTCCGCAGGGAGGGAGGCCAAACCACAACTTGGGGTTGGGTGTGGTGTATATACCCCCTTCAAGGCTCAACTGATGTAGCTAGTTCAAGTGTGGCACGTGGGCCTCATGGCTGGCCTGACGTTTCTCAAAGACCCTTGAAGGAAACACGTGTTAGTAGCCTCACTTTGACTTTACAGGAAAAGCAGTTGTAACTTTACGGTTGGACCCAATGAACCAAGAAACAAATGTATTATTTTTGCTCAAATATGCTTAAAAGAAAACAACATCAAGGCCCTAGTAACAGTGAGTACAAAGGTACTCTATTGGTTAATGGGTTCTGGAAAATGATTGCAGGGACTCCAGCACAATGTATTCACAGCCTTATAAAGCGTGCCGTTAAACGCCCCAGATTTAATACAATGTGAGCCCTGCATACTAGGCGCTCTGCACAGCGAGTACTGGAGTGGGTGGTGACAATCGTCGGGCTACTTTATGAATTATAAATTGCAGTTTGAAGAAGAAATTCAAACTACCACGAAGGATATTCTGAATAATTTCAGAGAATTGATGGGACCAGACTTTTCTTCAGGGGAGGTCAATAAAGAAACTGTTCTTCTTTTGATGAACAAAAGCGCCAAAATGTTATCTTATCAGTCCACCATTGGAGATTTGCCCTCCAATATCTATTAAGCTACCCTAAACAACCACTTGTATATTGGCAGATACTGGTCAAAATATGCTCCGAGTTCAGTGGTTTTCATCCTTTTGGTGACACACTACTTAATCCCTGAGGCATTAGGCATTGCTTGTGAGTAACTCATGGAAAATATGAAAGCCCACCCAGGGACATCATGACACATGTTTCCCAGCTCTGATTTATTACTGGGCTAGTCAGAGTATTGGTCCTGTTTAAATAAAATTAAACTGGTTCTGAGGCAAAGTGGTTCAGTAGTACTGGTTCAGTGCAGTATTAGTCCCCTCCCATGTGCGATCTCCCAAATTCTGTAAGCAGCAAGAGGTTCTTGCTACAACAAGTTCGCCATTACAATTGTGTGCTCCCTCACCGCAGCCAGGGAAATTCAACATTGGGTCTCCTGCTGTGCCGTCAAGCTGGCACCTCTCCGCCACCCCGCCAAACAATGTACTCTGAACGTCCTCTGAAGGCCGCCTGGTTCACCACAGAACTCCATGAAGCCAGACGCTCCCGCAGACACTTAGAAAAACATGTAGGATCCAGAAAACCACTGAAGCATGGAACTACCACAAGAGCGCCCTGAAGGAATACCACCAGTGTATGAGAGACATCAAACGGACCTTCATAGGAGACAAAGTCAAGACCAACGCAGCCAACGTCAAGGAACTGTTCAACGTCATTCAGCAGTTCGCAAAACCCTCCTGCAAAAACACGTACATCACACCCTCCCTGGAACTCTGCGACAAACTCAGCTCCTACTTCCACCTGAAGATCAAGGCCCTCTACGACAACTTCAGCGAGCCAGCACCAGACAACACCCCATGACCCACCACCGTCATAAAGACGACCATCACGCCCTGGGCTCCCGCGTCCGTCGAACACATCACTTCGACCATGAAGAAAACTCACTTAGGAGCCCCAACAGACCCCTGCCCCTTCACTTCTTCCACAGGGCCACCGCTGTCATCGCACCTGAACTAGGACAGATGATCAACACCTCCCTCAGATCTGGCCTCTGCCCAGACGACTGGAAACGTGCAGAGGTGAAACCCCTCCTCAAGAAACTAACGGCCGACCCAACAGACCTGGAAAACGATCAGCCCATCTGTCTCCTCCCCTTTGCAGCCAAAATCACTGAGAGACTCGTGACCGCCCAGCTGAATGCCTTCATCGAAGAGAACTCCATCCTAGATGCCTCCCAGTCTGGCTTCCGCAGCAGCCACAGCTCTGAGACCGCCCTCCTCGCCACCACTGACGACATCTGCATGCTACAAGACCAGGGACACAGTATGGCCCTCATCCTTCTAGACCTCTCCGCAGCCTTCAACACCATCTCACATCACATGCTAGCTACCAGGCTCCACGACGCATGGATACAAGGAGCTGCCCTCGACTGGATCCAATCCTTCCTCTGCAGCAGAACCCAGAGGATCAGACTCTCCCCCTTCCTCTCCCAACCCACTGACATCAACTGAGGAGTACCCCAAGGATCATCACTCAGCCCGACGCTCTTCAACATCTACATGGCCCCATCACCGCCATCATCATAATGCATGGGCTCAGCATTGTATCATACATCGACAACACCCAGCTCATCCTCTCGCTCACGAAGAACCCCATAGACACCAGACGCTGTTTCCAGGAAGGAATGAGGAACGTGGCAGCCTGGATGAAAGACAGCTGCCTTAAGCTAAACTCAGAGAAGACCATGGTTCTCGTTCTCGGACCCTGCACCTCCACCTGGGACAATGCCTGGTGGCCCTCCACCCTCGGGAGCCCACTCACCCCTATAGACCGTGCTCTGAACCTCAGCATCATCTTGACTCCTCCCTCTCCGTGAACCGCCAGATCAACGCCTTCGCATCCACCAGTTTCAACTGCCTCCGCATCCTCCGTAAGACCTTCAAATGGATCCCCCTGACTGCAGAAGGACCATCATCCACGCCGTCATAACCAGTAGACTGGACTACGGGAACGCCCTCTAAGCTGGAATCAGCAAAACTCTTCTCTGCAAACTCCAAACCATCCAGAACGCCGCAGCCAGAGGGGCACCTTCAAACTCCTCACCCATGCCTACAAATGCCTCAACAACATCAGACCCAAATACCTCAATGACAGAGTATCCTTCCACGTACCCAAGAGGAACCTCAACTCTGCCGACCTTCCCCTGACAGAGGTCCCCCACATCCGCAGAAACAGAACCAGCGGGAGAGCCTTCTCCTACATCGCAGCCAAGACCTGGAAGAAGCTCCCTGTGAACATCAGATGCTCCCCGACCCTGCACATGTTCAGGAAGAAACTCAAGACCTGGCTCTTCGACTGATACAGATCTGCTCCTCCCTGCCTCCTCCCACCAGCGCCTTGAGACCCTCACGGGTGAGGAGCGTGCTCTGCAAACCCCTGATTGATTCACTGATTCATTGATGGATTCTCTGCAAAACTATACCAAAAATAGAGAAAACTTGCACCATTCCCTCCTTACTGAGAGTGTGACTGCATCAATTCCACTACTGCATGCATCAATAGCCAGTGTTCTGCAAATTATGTATTGTGTGTGCTGCAGGGCCCTCAATGGGCTCTGTTCTAAAGTCAGGTTGCAACCTGGTTTGACTATAATACCATTGTCCTGGGCCTTTAAACATGTAGGGACCCAGGGCTTCCTTTAAAATGCACTCATGAAATAAAGAGGAAGTCCCTGTCGTTCCCTCCTCCATTGTTCCCTAAAAGTACTACCCTGCCACACCCCTATCGGTCAAGGGGGCAAGGTTCTCCTCCCTTTGAGCCCTTGTTTTTATGTATTGCCCAATAGGATACCCCAGGTCCACTCCATATTCCTGCGAAAATCAGAAAATAAAAACTATTGCTTGATCAGTCTGATAGAAATAAACAAAGGAACTCAATGAATATCATAGTAGAGCTGGACCTTTTGAACGCACACATTCTTTCAGCAAATGTGATATGAATATGAGCAGAAACCACAACCCAGAATCAACAATTTGCCACACCAGAATCTTAGAGGGGATCGTGAAACTCTTCTGTGCTCCATGATTGGGATCATTAACTACTAACTCCTCTTCAACAGGATTGAGAACAGGAATTCAGAGTTGTGTTAACTTGCCACGAGAATCTGCTTTCAACAAAGAAGCTGACTTACGGCTATGGAGGAGTACTTCAGGTGTCATTACAGGATAAAGACAACTCCTAGAATTGAACAGGACTGCAAAGGGCTGAGGCAAGGAGAACTTAACAGTGCTTTCATCAGTATGGTGAGGCCTTGAGTTCCTGGTGTCACTTCAGACATCTAAGTGCTCATGTGGAACACAAATGCATCCTGTGGAATTCTTGTAGCATCTGTGATATCTCAGAGTTAATAATGTCCTAACTGTGATCACAGGTTACTAAATAAGGAACCAGAGGCCTCAAGAGTCCTGGAGCTCAAACTAGATGACCTTCATTGTATAACCTACAGCAATCCAAGGTGGGTTCTTCACTTTGTTTGAATGGCAGCTTTTCCTTTGGACCAAATGTAAATGTTGCCAGAAAAGGTTCACCGAACCCTACTTGTATCTAGAGGACAGTAGTCTCCATCTTCTCATGCACCCATGTTACCGCACCACATTTTATCGGGGACTGTGGCACTGCTAACCCACTTGATGGGCCACTTGGATGATACATGTTCCAGAGTAGGTGCTGCCTCCATCATAGCCAACAACAGCAGGTTCCACCTGTAGAAGCTGAAAGACATCCAGTAAAGTAGAATGAAATGAACCAAATTGCAAGGAGAGATGTTGTTAGGATCATAATGCCATCAGGCCTTTTGTGTTCAGTGTTCTTCTATATTGTGGCAACAAAGCACAGGCTGGACAATGAATTATTCAATCTTTTAAATGATTTATTGAGTTCTAATGACATAACCTCACACCATCCTTAAGAATAAGGTTGGCTGCTTGACTTCGCTATCCTTGTGAATAATTGCTAATAATGGTGTATTTGGTGCTCACTTTTGGGCTCAATAGTAAGGTAAATTATCTGGACACAAAAAGAAAAAATAAATTTGTTTCAAACAGGGCTCAATAAGTCTTTGAATGCCCTGGGGCTCCTGCAAACTTTCTCACAAAGTCTGATGCAAACATAATAAACTTGGGAAACCACAGAATAAACAGCACAACACAACATAGGAGAAAAGTGTTTGCTTCTTTTTCTCAGAAAAAAAAGTATTGACTAAACAAATAATTGCTGATACAGTTGAAATTATTTAGTTTTTTGCAGGCTGCTGCTCACAAGAAGGATTGAACATCCCTAGACATTAAACAACATCATGAATCACTTCCAGTTCAATAGCAAATGGTCTCAAGGACCCTCATGCCATTGAGATGTATGTTTCAATGTTCTCTATATGAACCACATATTTCAAAAGTCCCAGAATAAAAGGAGGTGCGGACCTAAAGCCAGCACTGGCTGATGGTGTCATACATAGCTGACATACTGGCAGGTGGGTGATTGAAGCTTAGTTTAGTTTAGTTTATGCATTTATAGCACGCGTAAATCACCGGCAGACCGGCAGACGGTCTCAGAGCGCGAAGAGATGTACCCAGACAATAATGCAGTGTCAAGCGGAGCTCATGGGAGGTGATTTAGAATAACAATGTTTTGAGGCTTTTCCATAGATCAGGAGCGAGTTTAGAAAAACTGCGATCTCCATTCCTCACTGTGCGAACTTTAGGGACACATAGAAGGTTTTTATCAGCCGATCTGAGAGTTCTGATCGGAAGATAGCTAGTTAGTTTTTTCTTCAAGTAGGCAGGTCCCTGGGCATGAACTGACTTATGTACCAGGCAGCAGATCTTAAATTTTACCCTTTTCCTTACTGGCAACCAGTGGAGCTTCGTGAGGGTAGGGGCAGAAAGGGTGCGAGACGGCAAGTTAAGAGTCAATCTAGCTGCTGTATTTTGCAGCACCTGCAACTTTGTCAGTGCTCCTTCGTTGATGTTCGCTAGCAGTGCATTCCCATAGTCGAGGCGACTAATTATGAGGCCTTGGATGAGGGGTTTGCGACAATCTATGGGGAGCCACCTAAAAATATTCCTGAGGCTTTTCATGATTCCAAAGCTCGTCTGGACTACCTTGTTGACGTGCGGTGACATAGATAGTGTATCATCTAATAGGATGCCGAGGTTCTTCACAGTTTCCTTGGGCATTGGACACTGCCCTAGCTCGTTTGGCCACCAATCGGCTGACCAAGTCTTCTTTGCCGGGCCAAAGAGCATGATCTCCGTTTTAGCCGTATTCAACATGAGATAATTCTTAGCCATCCAGGTGTTTATGGCTATCATGCAGTTGCTAAATCTGGTTTGGACATCTAGCAAATTATGTCCCCACTTTATCAAGATTTGGGTGTCGTCGGCATAAGATACCGTGTCGAACCCCAAGCTTCTAATAATATTTGCTAGAGGGGAGAGATAAACATTGAAAAGGGTGGGGCTGAGTATTGAGCCCTGGGGGACTCCCTTATCATTCTCCACCATGCCAGATAGGAAAGGGCCTATTTTGACTCTAGATCGTCTGTCCTTGAGATAGCTCTTGATCCAGCTGAGGGCCAGGCCCCCGACACCAATCTCTTCCAGCCTCTCTAAGAGTATGCTGTGGGAGATGGTGTCGAAGGCTGCCGACAAATCGAGCAGGATGAGAATCGCCGATTGCTTGGAGTCAAGGGCTAATCTGATGTTGTCCACTATCTCTACAAGAGCCGTCTCCGTGCTATGGGACGCTCTGAAGCCTGATTGAGATGTATCCAGGATGCCGTTATCCTCTAGAAATTTGGTCATTTGAGCATTGATGGAAGCTTCCATGATCTTACTAAAGAGTGGAAGCAGGGCGATGGGGCGATAATTTACCGATTGGTTGGGGTCGGCATTAGTTTTTTTCAGGATAGGTTGGATCATAGCTTCCTTCCAGACGGAGGGGACAGTAGCTTGGCTAAGTGATACATTAAAGATGTTGGTTATGATTGGCACCAGTGCAGGGCCAAGTTTGGTCAGGATCTGAACGGAAGCACCGTCGTTAGGAGAGCCTGATTTAGCTTTATTCAGCCTGATATTTACCTCTTCCTCTGTGATTGGATTACATTTATTGAGCTTGTAGTCACAAGGAGAGTTCAGAGGATTGAAGGGTTCATTCGGGATTGCCCGCACCCTGTCAATGGGTTCATTGGGAAAGGTCCTATGGATGGCATCGATTTTATCTTTAAAATATAAGGCAAGTGTGTCTGCCCATTTCTGAGATTCAGGAGTAGATAGTTGGCATTGCAGGGGAGAAGTAAATCCTTTCACTATAGCGTATAGTTCCTTGTGTGAATTACCTGCCTTCCTTATCTTTTCATTGAGATATGTTTTTTGGCCAGGGCAATGTTATTCATATATCTTTTATGAAGGGATTTATAGAGGGTCTTGTTTTCGTTACTCTTAGTCTTCCTCCATCTGCGTTCTGCTACCCTGGCTTCTTGTTTATTTTGCTTTAACTCATCTGTAAACCAGGGAGCTTTATTCGAGGGGCATTTTATTTGTCGTTTAGGCGCTATGATGTCCAGAGCATTGACTATAGCTCCATCCAAGTCGGAGACAATTTTATCAATGGGGGAATCAGAACCCAAATCAGGTGGAGTAAATATTTCCGCAAACTCAGTGACATTGATGTTCTTCCACGGGCGGCAGGATTTTAGGTTCTTGTTGTGAGATGATAACCTTTCATGACTTTGTAATTCGAAAGTAATAAGACTGTGGTCGGACCAAAGAATAGGCACTAGATCTATCAGTCTGGATTGTTGGGCGTTGGTACACACTACATCCAGCGTATGTCCAGCTTTATGTGTCGGGCCCGTCTCTAACATTCTTAGATCCAAAGAGTGGAAACTATTTATTAGCTCCGCTGAATGAGGATCTTGGGTCAGCTCCAAGTGATAGTTAAAATCTCCCAATAATAGGAAGTTAGAGCTAGTCAAAACATGAGGGGCTATAAGCTCGACCAGCTTGGTAACAAAATTGGCTTTGGCGTCTGGTGGTCGGTATACTAGAGCACCTTTCCAAGAGGTATTATTGCCAATTTTGAGCAAGAAGATCAGAAACTCACCTTCCGCTATCTGGTGTGAGTCAATGATACTAACTTTTAGCCCAGTTTTGTGAATAATCGCAAGCCCTCCACCCCTTTTTACTGTCCTGTCAAGATGGCACATTTTATAATCCTCGGGTAAGGCCAATGCGATGTCCGGTAGAGATGACTCCTGGAGCCAAGACTCGGTAATGAAAAATAGGTCAGGGGCCTGTTGATCAAGTAGGGCCCAAATTTGGAGGACGTGTTTAGGCAATGAACGTACGTTGCCGTATATGCAGGATAGTGCTGTGTCTGTGATGGAGGTGCTCTGCTTCGGGTCATTTAGGCAAGGTAATGGTACGGTGTTAAATGATAGTAGCTCCGTCCTAGTATAACAGATTCGCTCCATAGCTAATGTAGATACTAAGGGGAGACGGGCTTCCCTGAGTGGTGGAGTAAGGATTAGGCGTCTTGCGGCGCTTGTCCGGCGCGGACAGGCGCAGACAGGCAGGGCTATGACTTGGGCGCGAGCTTCAGGAACAAAAGGCCAGAGAGCGTTTTTATACATATAGGTGGAATGCATGTGGGTGGGGGGAGTCTGTGCACTGACAGCTGGGACCACAGAGCCTGTAGGAAAGTATCAGGGCCGAGGTATGGAGAAGGATGGGGAATCTGCGGGGCACCTGCATACCTTTTTGTGTCTTTATTTATTTATTTATTTTTATTTAACCCCTCCCATACTCGTGAGCCTCGGGTGGGCTGTGCTGGTGACGGAACGGTTCCGTCACGGCCCGCTCGCCGCGCCTGCGCGGCGCGAATTCCGGGCCTGCGCTGAAGGTTCTATTAGGCCGTGACGGAACCATTCCGTCATTAGCCCAGCTCGCCCGCGGGCTGTGACGGAGCGGTTCCGTCACGAGCATGGGACCGCCACGCGGCCCTGCCTCCCCCTTAGCGCTACGGCGGAATAGCCGCCACAGCGAAGGGGTTAATGCGATTTTATATAGCGCAAACATTACCCAAAGGTGTCAGAGCGCTTTACAAAAGAACCATAAGGACTTTGGATTACACGAGTTACATAAGAGATACAAACGGGAAAAATGTGCAAATGCTCAAGTTGTAAAGCCATACAACAAAGAGATACACACAGAATTTTTTTTGCAAATGTACAAGTTGTAAAGTCACTCAAGGAAGAGATACAAACGGATAAACTCTAAACTCAAAGGAATGGTAAAAAGTACAAAGTTCTACTACATATACTAGTGGTTAGAGTTGTACATAAATATATACACAAATAGTAAATTTATTCATGATTACATTTTACCAGCGATTAGGCTTGGACAAAGAAATAATACATATTTACAGAGTGAATGGAGAAATAAAAAACAAAAGTGGTGGAGAGAGGTGGGGGGGAGAAGAGTCGGAGGCTGAGATTGGCGAGAGGGGGACCTGAGGGGGAGAAAGAGATAAGGCAGTCCAGCAAAAGAGAAATGTCTGAAGTTGAATATGTGAATACGTGTGCTGTCTGTCGGAAGGGTGAGGTGAAAGGGACGAGTGGGTGAGATGGCGCCTTTCCCACCGCCTTTCAAAGGTGCTGCAATTGTGCCTCCCTGTTAGTGTGCTCGCGGTCACACCATAACAGTGTCCCCTCACCAGGTTGCCCTCACCCGCTCGAGGTGCTCGCTGGCATGCCCCATGTGAAATGGAGGAGGGTCGCTCATGTACATCGGCATTCCTGCCTATGCCCTCTGACGCCTCCAACTGGTCCAAAATCAGGCTGCCCGCCTTGTCTATGGTCTTTCTAGATCTTATCACGTGACCCCTCTGCTTAAGGCCCTGCACTGGCTCCCCATTAAAGAACATGCCCTTTTCAAGCTGGGTTGCACCACCTTTCAGGCCCGTGCTGGGACTGCCCCTGCCTTTATTAACTCTGAAATTAAGGCGTACACTCCCTGCAGAGAGCTACGCTCATCCTCTCAGTCCCTTCTCTCTGTGCCACGGTTCAAGAAGAACAAACTGGGGGGATGAAATTTGCTGTTCTCGCCCCTACCTTCTGGAACACCCTCCCCCCCCCCACATAAGATCTGCAGTCTGGTATCTCAAGTTCCGCGGGGCACTTAAAACTTTTCTCTTCCTGCAAGCCTTTTCCCCTTAGCATCAGCATCTCTGCCTCCTAGGGTCTGCGTCCTTCAGCGCCAAGAAACCGCCTGGTAATCGTGCGCTTAATAAATACTTTTAAATTCAAATTCATGATACCCGCCCCTGGGGCAGCGCAGGGCAAAAATCGCAAGCCCCGTGCATCATTGCATTTCCTCCCCGCTTCATGTAACAGCTGTCCCCCGCACGGGGATTGAACTCACAGCCCTGGTGTCACTATCATTCCGCTCACAAAGGAGACTACTGGCCAAATGAGAGGCACGTTAGGTCGCAGCCTGCCCCCCCATACCCCCTCCCTGGGGACTCGGCGACCAGCTCCATCTCATGCAGTGCAGCCTGCAAAACCTGGCCAACCATTCTTTTCCTCATTGGAGGGGGTGCCCGAGAAATGTCTAAGGCCGCTGACTCCACTAACCAACCAAACACACTGTGTCCAGTCCCCATTCCCCCATAGGCGTGCGAGACAGAGGCCGAACCGCGTGGGCCCCATAAACTTGCTTCTGCTACAAAACCAAACCCCCAGGCTCCCCCTCAAGCACCCACCCCAGACCCCAAAGAACGCACGGTGAGGTGAAATCTGAGGGGGTCACGTGGGGACAAACGAAATTGAGCCCAAACATGCAAATCGCCCCAAACCCGCGGTCAAGGGGTGGAGGAATCACACTTTCTCCTGAAATACAGCACTCCCGCTGCCCGATCAGGTCAAACCATGCCCCCAAACAAACAGTGCCAGGCCCGGGACCCGCGAGGAGCATGAAGAGGCCAGGGTGGGTGGGAGGCAGGAGGTGAAAAAGGGCCGCCACACATAGTCCAATGTTTGTAAATATTGGCAATATTTGTTTCTAGACAAAATTTTACATCATGGAAAAAATGTAGCAATGGAGGAAACATGCAACATTAGTCGGTGCACCAATGGGAGAGGGAGGTGGGAGGTGAAGGGGGAAGGATCAATATAGTTAAACAATCAACCTGGAGCTGGCCGCCGAACACCGACCCGATGGTGCCAGGCATTGAACAGCAAGCAGCGAGCCGTCCCCCGGCAGGAGCAGGGAGCAGAAGGGATGGAGGCTGGAGCTGCCATCCAGGTTGTGGGGTGGGGTGGGGAAGATTGAGAGTTTCGGTCCATAATGATGAGTATGTGAAGAATATGCCGGGTATGCTGTTGGTGCGGAGGGGTCCCAAGGGTCAGTCTGGTACGAGACATAAGCTACCAGCATGGCGGGATGGACGGGGCCAGGGGGATTTGAGTGTAGGTGTGTGAAGGCATGGGGTGGCTACCCATGCTGAGGAAAGGGGTCCGCCTGCCTATGTGTCCGGTGGGAGGGGCAGCGGGAGGGTGTGATGGGGAGGCAAAGGGCTGATGAAGTGAGGGAGAGGGCTATGGGCCAGGAGTGGAGGGGGGCATCACAAGAGGGTGTGGGGGGATGGGGATTGCTTGGCAGTTCGGGCTGGACTGTTCCCATGAGGCACAGGGTCAAGGCTGATTTGCATATGGCGATGTCTGAACTGGGGTGGTGTGGTGAGCAAAAAAACAATGGATTTCAGCCAAGATCTCTCTACTGGGGTGAATGTATGACATTGTTCTGAATTCTGTCCATCAACTGTTGTTTTTGAATTTGTCACCCCGAGTGGGATGGGTATGCTCAGACGTGAGTCCCGTGCTCTCCATGCCACTGGAATCAAGCTATCCAGGCTGATGAGGGCTGAAAGCCCGAAACCGGTCCTAGGATGCTTGATTCCGGTCAAGGAAAGACATGGATTGGCAAATCGGGCTGGACTGTCCCCATGAGGCACAGGGTCAAGGCTGATTTGCATATGGCCATGTCTGAACTGGGGTGGTGTGGTGAGCAAAAAAACGATGGATTTAGGCCCAGATCTCTGTACTGGGGTGAATGTATGACATGGTTCTGCATTCTGTGCATCAACTGTTGTTTTTGCGGTTTACAGGTCAAGCTTCACCTTTTGCACTTACATCTTCCAGAGTACTACTGAACATCTATAGCTCTCTGATGGATAGGTGACTGGCTTTGAAACTATTTGTCATTTGAAAATATTCCCACTTGAAAGGTAGTCTTATGCTTCAACAGGACCTCCTCACAATCAGAAAGAATGTAAACATGTTGCTTGTTCATGCACAATATCTCTTAGGGAGCCATGATAAGATTATTCCTCCTAATTTCTGTTACCATCAATGTGAAGAGGGGGAATTAACATAATTCATCCCAGAAACAAGTTTTAAATGTCACAGGTGCACACCACCGTTGCCATTTTCTGATTACTCGTTACTTTTATATAATCTAAAATAATTTCCTTAAAAAAGATATACAAGGCCTTTCATGCAGCCGAATGTAACCCATTCCCTCAAGGGCCCTAATGGCTTCCATCAGCCACAGTTGCCTGCGTTCTTCTGAGGCATTCTAACACTGGTTATGACAGGAGGATTTTTCACTCTTAAAATTCCTCCTCTTCAATGAAAGTGAACATTCTGTTAATATCCCCTCTGAATGACCTTCAGGGGTGTGTCTTAACGTTAGCATGTGTGCCTACTGCACATCTAAAGTAAAGGCAGGCCAACTGGAATCCAGCACGGTTCAATAAATTCTATGTCAGGACAGGAGGCTCTGATTATGCTTTCTCATTTCTTTAATGAAATGCTCAGCAGCCAATAAAAACAAAAACTACAAATCCCATGAACACTTGGGAATGACCATAGAGATTACAATATATAAGGTCCAAACACTAGTCCTTCTTCCTCTTTCTTTGCTGCTCCGCAGCCAGTTAAGTCTCTTTACCTTTATTATGATACATTTGCTTATATTGCTGTTCTAGCTTATTGTTGTTTACACTTGCCTTGCATTCCGCTGCTTGTATATCTTGTGCGCGGTGCTTGTGTACTTTTCGTTTGGCTCCTCTTTCGGTGCCGGTGTTTTGGGCGTCCGTCTTGCGGCGTGTCTTATTGGGA
Organism: Lissotriton helveticus; assembly: GCF_964261635.1. NCBI lineage: Eukaryota > Metazoa > Chordata > Amphibia > Caudata > Salamandridae > Lissotriton > Lissotriton helveticus. The sequence goes on along the minus strand of NC_136068.1, from coordinate 58,553,655 downwards.
GCGTGTGTTCGCCTCCCTGCGCCTGGCCGCTTGTGCCCGGTTGCGTTGGTGGAGTGGGAGCAGGGGTCGTCGGCTTCTTAGGAGAGCGCGAGCACTCTCGAGCCGGTGTTTCAGCGGCAGCAGCGTCGCGCATGCGCGCTGCTTTATTTCCGGCTTCAGGCTGTGTCTCCTCACGCCGGTCGAGTGAAGGAACGCTTCTCACCAGCGCTCACGCCCACAGCCCTGAACTTTCGACCCCGGTCTACGCCGGAGCACAGGAAAGTGCTTTGGTTGCTATTATTGTTTGCATAGGCTCTGCCTAGAGTGATTTTTGTTGGCAGGCTTGTCTCCCTCAACATTCTAATTGTTTTGTCTTGAGTTTGGTTCTTCCAGCCTCACTTTAGCCTGCTTTGGGGTGGTCACTCCCCCTTATTTGTATCTTTGATACTCAATATCTGTTCCAGTCATCTTGTGGGCACTGAATTTCTGCACTCTGGTGCGATGGCTGATTACTATGACGCAGATGATGACTGTTTTTATGATGAACAAGAGGATGACTCTCTTGAGTATAACCTGGTGGAGGAATTAGATAAAGGAGTGCAACTTTCAGTGAATAAGGCGCTTGTTAGAGCTATAAATCCTCTAAAACGTCATTTGAATCAATATGCTGTTCAACAGGGCTGGTTGCCTCCATCCCAGAAGTCCGCCAAGTCGCCTCGTAACCCTCATAAATCAGACTTTCAGAGACTGGCGAAGACTTTGACTTCGGAAAAGCCCAAATCTTCTGCGTCACGCTGCACGGAGGAGTCAGACCATGCTCAGACCTCTTCAGGTCAGGATTCTCCCCCTCCGACAAAACGTCTCCGCAAGGAGCATTTTGTTGACGCCCCTGCGCGTCCTCTCCTTTTGAATTTTGAGCCAGAGGACATTGTCCATCCTAATTCGTCATCGTGGTTACCCGCACCGGAGGTGGCCGCCTATCTTGAGGCGCATGTTCGCCAGCCATTTGAAGCGCCAGTGCGGACTAGGCTTCGCTCCGAATGCCCGAGGCCGGACCTTGCGGGCCACTTAGCTGAGACTTCGGAAGTGGACCCGATGATGGTTACCTACCTTAAGAAATATTCAAAGGATCCTAAAAAGGGCCTGGACCGTTCCTGGAGGTCTTGCCAGGATAAGTTACTGGATATGCTTGGCCCCCTTTCCAAGATCCTAGATCTCGGCTTCAAAGCTAAGGAAGCTTCAGCAACTGTCAACCCGGATGAGCTCATCGAGTGGGCTCAGCGGGCGGTCTGCATGCTAGGGAATGCTAATTGCGCGATTTCTGCAGAACGGCGTAGGTCCATTCTCCTCAAGTTGGATCCCAAATTGGCGGAATTGGCGACTTCAGAGGCCGGTCTGGAGGCACAGGGCCTTTTATTTGGTCAACCCTTTTTGAAGGAGCTCACAAAATTTGTGTCCGCCTTCAGCGGAATTGATAAAGCACAGGCGTCCTTGCGCCGGGCCATGCGCCCGGTTTTTGCCAAGGCCGGACGACAGCGGGGACGGTCGTTCGGCCGTGGGTCGCAGCAGCAGTCCCAGAGAGGAGCCTCACAGCAGCGTGGTGGGCAGTATGACTCTGGTTACTCCACTCGCGCCAATTTCTACCCTTCCCGTAAAGGAAAAGGTCAATACGGCAAAGGGCGATCTGGTGGACACCAGGGCCACTATCAAGATTCCGGAGCTACAGGTGAGCCTAATTCAAGCATGCGATGTGATGTTGGAGGGCAGAGTGCAATTTTTTCTGAACAATTGGTGCATGATCTCCAACGATGCTTGGGTGCTAGAAACCGTTCAGGGTTTCAAGATAGAGTTCTATCACCCAATGCATCAGACCCGTCTTCCACCTCCTATGCTTTTTTCCCGTCACTCTCAGGCTTGTCTGTCAGGCGAAATCGAGGTTCTCCTCAGCAAGGGAGCGATTGTTCCTACCGAACTCCATCCGAAGGGCTTTGTCAGCTCAGTCTTTCTGGTCGAGAAAAAAGGAGGCGGTTCTCGCCTAGTTCTCAACCCGAAAGACTTCAACAGCGGGGTGGTTTACAGACACTTCAAGATGGAGGGCATCCATCTTCTGCGGGATCTCCTTCGGGAGGGAGATTGGATGGTCCGTCTGGACCTGAAGGATGCATATCTGTCAATCCCGATTTACAGGCCCCATCGCCGATTTCTCCAGTTTCAATGGCTGGGGCGTTGGTACGAGTATCAGGTTCTCCCGTTCGGCCTTTCGTCGGCACCATGGTGCTTCACGAAATTGCTGAGGCCAGTTGTAGAGCATCTTCGTTCCAGGGGAGTCAGACTGATCATATATCTGGACGACATTCTTTTTATGGCGGATTGTCCTCTCAAGCTTCTGCAACATCTGGAGTGGTCCATCACACTCTTGCAGTCTCTAGGTTTTCTAGTCAATGTTCCGAAATCGGTTTTGGTTCCCACTCAATCTATCGATTTTTTGGGCTTTCAGATAGATTCGGTGACTTGCCAACTTCTCTTGCCCAATCAGAAGCTCCGTTACATCCGGAGGGAATTGACGACTGTTATTTCCAAACAGACTGTGTCGTTGAGGTCGTTGGCACGTGTGGTAGGTCTTCTAGCGTCCTCCATTCAGGCAATCTTTCCGGGTCCTCTACATTACAGGGCGATGCAACGCCTGAAGATTCAGCATCTCCGGAAAGGCCTCCGCTATTCGGATCAAGTTCCTCTTTCGGAGGAGGTGCGGGGGGAGATGCAATGGTGGCTGGACCACATGGAGGCCTGGAACGGTCGAGCCCTGTTCGGTTCATCTCCGGAACTGGTGATCGAATCGGATGCCAGTCAGTGGGGTTGGGGAGCCCGTTGCGGGTCTGTCTCGACAGGGGGTCGTTGGTCACCCCAGGAGTTGTCTCTCCACATAAATTGTCCGGAACTCCTGGCGGGTTCCTTTGCGATACGGTGTTTTTCTCCCCTACAGACGAGTTGTTGCATTCTTCTCCGAATGGACAACGTGTCCGCAGTCCGCTATGTCAACAAGCTGGGCGGGACTCGGTCCAAGATATTAGCGGAGATCGCCAAGGATTTTTGGCATTTTTGCCAACACCGGAAGATCACGGTTATTGCAGAGTATCTTCCGGGTCGCAACAATCAAGTTGCGGATTGGCACTCCCGACATCTTCGGGATTTCAGCGACTGGAGACTTCATCCTCGAGTCTTCCGTGCCATTCTTCGGCAGTGGGGCCAGTGTCACCTGGATCTGTTTGCCTCTCGCCTCAACGCGCAACTTCCCCAGTTTTACAGCTGGAGACCGGATCCCTTAGCTCTGGCCACAGACGCTTTTCTCCAACAGTGGCCATCGACTCTTTGTTACGCATTTCCCCCGTTCATGATGCTTCCCAGAGTGCTTGCTTACACCAAGCGGTTTCGAGCGGAGCTGATTCTGATTGCTCCCTTGTGGAAGGCTCAAGCGTGGTTCCCGGTTCTCCTGGAGATGTGTTGCGCACCTCCCCTCCTTCTTCCCCTGAAGTGGAATCTGTTGCAGGATCCTCTCGGAGATCCGCATCCCCTCATTCTTTCCGGCACTCTCCAGTGGCTGGCATGGCGAATCTCGGGAATCGTTGGTCGATCCCTGGCATTTCTAGCGACGCTGCCAAATTCATTAGTAACGCCTGGTCTCCCAATACCCACAAGCGGTATCGAGGAGCTTGGAAACGCTGGTGTGATTGGTGTGTTCAACGGGAAGTTGATCCCGTTTCAGCGGATGTCAGTCTAATCATTAATTTTTTGACTTCCTTGGCCACTTCCGGTCTGGCTTATCGGACCGTTAATAGTTTTCGTTCTGCTATTTCTGCGGGCCATGTCCACATTGATGGTAAACCTGTTGGTGAACATCATTTGCTTTCCAAACTGCTTAAAGGGATTCGTCTTGCGAAACCCCCCACACCGAAATATGTGTCTTTGTGGGATGTTTCGGTTGTCCTGAGGTTTTTGGAGGCTTGGCCTTCTAATCTTTTGTTGTCCCGTAAACAGTTGTCTGCAAAACTGACCATGTTGCTGTGTCTGGTCTCTTGCAAGCGTGTTTCGGATATTCGCGCTTTAGACCTTGCGGGTCGCAGTTTCACCCCTGAGGGTGTTACTTTCACTCTCTCTAGGAGGACTAAATCCAACACTTCCTCCATAACATATCCTTCTTTTCCTGATCATCCCAATCTTTGTGTTGTCCAGTGTTTGAAGGATTATGAGGTGAGTACCGCTTCTTTGCGTACGGACATGCAAGGTCAGTTGTTGATCGCCTTGCAGAAGCCTTTCCGTCCTGTTGCACCGGCTACTCTGGCTCGCTGGGTGCGCTGGCTCATGTCTGAGGCGGGCATTGATGTTTCTGTGTTTGGGGCACATTCTGCTAGAGGGGCGATGGCCTCAAAAGCTTATTCCATGGGTGTTACTTTATTTGACATTATGAGAGCTGCAGACTGGTCTTCAGACTCTGTTTTCAAACAGTTTTATTATAAACCAATTGTTAGTGTTGGTTCTGTTGTGGTGGACGAGCTTTAAACACGCATAATCAGAGCCTCCTGTCCTGACATAGAATTCAAAATTTGCAAACATTCGTGACAAGAATTTTCAATTCTATTAAGGACTAGGAGGCGAGGATTATCCCACCCTTATTATGACTATGTTGCATTGTTATGTACTGTATTATATTTGCATATTGTTGCAGGTCTATATTTCCTTGTTCTTTTTCCCCCCCTGACTTGCTTTGATTTTTTCTCCATTATTTGGATATTACGGCTCTGTATCTTTTTCCAGGTTCAGATCAGAAATGATGTGGTTGATCTTCCTCGAGAGTCTCCTATGTCTCCTAGTTCTCGGGCCCAGTATTCCTCCATCATCTGCTACAGGATCCTTTGGATTTCGGCAGCGTGCTTGGAACTGTTGTTGTTGCTCTACCTGGGATTGTTTTTCGATGTTGAACTGTTTCCCCAAAGAAAGAGGAAGAAGGACTAGTGTTTGGACCTTATATAGTGTAATCTCTATGGTCATTCCCAAGTGTTCATGGGATTTGTAGTTTTTGTTTTTATTGGCTGCTGAGCATTTCATTAAAGAAATGAGAAAGCATAATCCTCGCCTCCTAGTCCTTAATAGAATTGAAAATTCTTGTCACGAATGTTTGCAAATTTTGAATTATGCAGCAGAATGCTTATGTTGCAGTATTACTTCATGAATTAGTCATTTGTACAATGTTAACACAGGTCTCAGATAACACATTATTTGTTTCATTTTAACACCTAAATTATCCAATCAGCAATAGAAAGTTTGGTATTGTTTTCATTCACTTTTGACCCGTTTAAGCAAGATTTTGTAGGGGTTAAAATCAGCAAATTATGCAGATGATGATGGATTCTGTAGCAAGGGTGGTAAAGCCATAATTAGGCACAAAATACTATAATTCCTGTGGCCCTGAGAATAGAGCCTGATTAAGAATTTAGGAGACAGGATACTCTTTTGAAAATATTAACGGAGTAACCTGCCCACCAAACTCTTAGTCTGCCTGGCCCATTTAAAGACAATTGGACATTAAGGGCCAGATGTATCAACATACCCTTTTGCGATTTCTTAATAGCGATTTTTAAGGAATCGCTATTTAGAAATCGTAAAATGGTATGTATGTGGAAATTCGCAATTTTTTTAGCGATTTCTTAAAAGTCCTTAATTGCCATTAGCAAATTGCTAATCGCAATTAAGGAATAATTTCCCATTCATTTCTATGGGCCAGGAGGTCCATACGAATGAATGTGAAATTATTCTCAATTTGTGATTCGCAGTTTGCGAATCGCAAATTGAGAATAATTTCAAGGGTGCAGGGGTGTCCAAAGGAAACCCTGTTGTACCCCTGAAATAAGCATGTGTGCACATGTGGTGCACATACATGCCCTAAGGGCATGTATGTGCATCACATGGCACTTTGAAAAATGCCAAAATTGGCATTTTTCAAGAAATTCGCAAATTACCACCAACTTGAAGTTGGTGGTAATTTGCGATTCCTTAGGGACAATTAGCAAAACATTTTTTGCATCATACATTGCATTTCGGCATTTGCGAATGCGAATTTGCTTGATACATATGGCCCTTAGTATTCTACTGACAGAGCCCAAGTTGGCTTTATTGACAGAATACTTCCTCCAATAGCCCAATAGCCCAACGGAGTAGGGTTAATCAGAGCCCACCTACTTTGGGGTTTTTGAAAACCCGAAGAAGTTAAAAGTCTTGTTCACAACTGTAAAAACAGATGGCAGGCACCCGATATACTTTGAGCACATTGAAAGGAATAGCTGTGACAGTGTATCTCTACAATGCACAGAGATGTCTGCTGGGCCAGTGTTCATCAGTAAATATGGCGGGCGGAAGCCCGTCTGGATGATGAAGGTAATGTCATCTGCCACTCTCACAGACTATACTCCACCCTCCATACTCTAAATCAGGCCCATAAGTCACTCTAAAAAGCTATTTTTGCATAAATCACAGTGCAATCTGAGGCATTTTGTGACATTAACTATAAGATTAGGGTACTGAGGCGCAGGGCAAGCGTTGTGTTTTGCTCAGGATCTCACATAGGCCCTGATTACAAATAGAGGAGCTATTTATTTATTTGAAAAGTTTTATATAGCGCTGGCTAAACTAAGAGGTATCACAGCGCTTTACATGAGGAGGTACCATTGATTCCAAAACATAGTTACATAGTTGCAATAGTTTCAGGTACGTCGTTACTGGAGAAACAAGAGTTACAAAGGCATGGCTCAGGTAAGGGGAAGGAAAAGCAGGCACAGGAGAGAGGGAGAGAGTAGAAGAGAGGGAGAGAGTAGAAGAGGAGGCAAAATAGTGAAGGAGGAAGGAAGAGGGAGGTAGGAAACACAAAGGAGCGAGGAGAAAAGACACAGTGTCTGACGATCGGATGGGTAGGTGACGGCCAAGGGGGGAACCAGAGCCAAACTCCTCAATAGCTGCGTAGGGAAACTCCACCGGTCATCGGCCAAAGGTTTCTCGGTCGCCGAAGTACATCAGAGGGTTAAAATATCAGCCTAGAGGAGATCATCAAAAGGTTACACAGAGAGCGCCTATCACGGTGTGAGGTGTGATGTATTCCTATAGGTTCTGTATCGATCCCCCTATTCCTGACCCTATTCTGGTTAACAAACCAACAAGTTAACTAGCAGTCAGCCCATGAGGCAGCAAACCCCCATGATGCAGATACCGTTATCTGACGAAGCCACACTACGGCACAGGAACGTGTTATCTGATTAGGTCATAACGCTTGCGATCTAATTAGACAAGCGATATTCCTCCAGCCCCTGATAAGGCATACGGAGTTCTCAAAACAAATCAAACCTATGACAACCTGGGAAAAACCCTGCGGCCATTGTTTTGATTTCACCAAGAACTTCAGCAAAAGAATGTGCTAACGACCTGGTCGTATGACATCTTTATTGACGTATCTATGTCCATCCTTACGTCAATCTCGGCACCTTAAAGGTATAAATATTACCGATATTGCCCTATGCAAACACACGCGGTGGTGATGAGACGGAGCAGCCATACTTGCCGAAGCCCAGAGCAGAGCAGACCCCGCTGGCGCAGCCCCGCCTTCCTGACTCGCTGAGAACAAGACGCGCTGCTTTCTCCTGCCGAGAAATCCAGCACCGGCGTTTCTGGGTAGCCCTCGCAGGCAGCCTAGAATATCGAGACCAGAGACGAGAGATACCATCCCTCATCCATCCTAGATTCCAGGTACAGAACTGAATAACCCCTTGCAGAGAATTCTGTAGTCAGTCACTTGGCAAAAACAAACTTAACTTAAACTGTAACTTTCTATTCCCGCCCACGTATTAGGCTTAGGTCAGGTACACGGGGTAGGCGTATTTAGAAACACCAGTTGAGTACGTTTAGTCAAATGTATATGTGTATGTAATATATTTTATTCATTTTAAACCTTCATATGGCTTAGAAACCATATCAATGTTTTTACAGTATTATTTTATACTTCTACTTTTAATGTATGCACTTTACTTAGCTATAAGTATTGCAATAATATCGATCCATTTCTCTTGTATGAGAAAAGAGACTGATCAATAAATAACATCTTTTATTGAACACGCCCGTCTCTTCCTTTTCTCTACATTCTGATGAGACTAAGAATGCACGTACTGACTGAGTAAAATAAATTGCCTTTTGTTCACACGACTCTCGAGATACACTCTTGATTAGGGGAGAGCAAAGTTGTCATGTTCTATGGTTGTCAGAAACTAAATCCCTTCTTGTCTAATCAGGGAAGTTAATTCCTTCCTGAACATTCGAGAAAGTTTCTAGTGAACTCTGAGCTAGCTGGCAAACCCAAAACTTTAAGTCTAATATCGACAGTAGTAGACCTAGTTAACGTCTGGTCTAGGCCTATACTATTGAAGGTATTATTCCAATGCGCAGAGCCTATTGGGATAATAGGAACTACACTACATGGCGCCCAACGCGTTTGGAAAGGGCGATAAAACTAACGTAAGACATTTAGAGTAACTCAGTCGTGCTTTCTCACTCAGACCCCTTTTCCCATAATACTCCAAAGACGTCTGGAGTGGGTGAAAGGTTATATCCGCCAGAACTCGCAGGAGGGAACTCCTATGTATGGTTCTTGATTTAGTCAACGTTAAAGGATACACTGTTCCAAAATATTGTGCATCTAATCTTTGTTTCCATAAGAAACCTGATCTGCAAACAAAAGAAATAACCGTCCTGTCAGTAAAATGGTAGACAGTGATGAAGAAAGAGAGGCAGTTAGATTAGCAACTGAACTCGCAGCCGCTGATGCTGCTATACAAGATGCAGACCAGGATATAATACTCATCCCGGTCATCAAAAGGAAATCTATAACCTTAAAACTTATAGAAAATGGACTGACACCTAGAGGTGGCACAGTCATATTCGTAATTGAGGCACACGAATATCGGCAGACAGAGGTATACTATTCATGGATACATTTTCCAGCAGCAAATGCTGTAACAAAGTACTTCCACTATTACAAAATAGAGGAACCTCCTGAAACGTACACTCCTTTCGAGGAGGTGGAAGTACCACTCAAATTTCAAGAGCACCTGCTCTTATTTGATGGCGCCCTAAAACATAATAATCACATCACCAGGCTCGGTCCTTTAGGTAGACCAGGAGCAACGTGGCCGGTCCTAGCCTGATACACACCACATCCAGACATCGACGGGATGTCTGCAGCAAACCTTTTAACACAGCTAAAACAATTAATAAAAATACATAGACAATTAGTCCAGTATGTGATGCGGACTTCTACAATTCAACCAGCAATTAAAATTCCACAGCTGACCCCTCACCAGGGGAACACAAATAAAATTACACCACAGAACATACAATCCTGCCTAGGTAAAGTACCGGCTAAACGGGAACAAATACCATTCTGGTTGGCACAGAAAATCACCCAAATAGAGGCGGTGTTTCCCGACACCACCCCGTTAGAAAAACACAGGATTCTGACTATCTGTCTTCCAATGGGAATCGCACCACACATTGAGGACTGTGACACTTGGGGTACAGTCTTTGCTTCCATCTACACAAAAACGCACGGTGTTCCATCCATTTCGGTAATACCAGATGTGCTAAAACAAATTCAAGATGAATATGGTCCAGAACCAGCTTTAACTCTTGGTATGAAATTACTAAAAGACTTCAAGCAGGTCTCGGCTATATTATTAGCCAACATAAAGGGTGAAGCAGCAAACGTGGCGATCCGCCAGAGGTTAAAGGAGACAGATATAGCAGACCAACCAGCTGAAATTGCCAGAATCATAGAAAAATCCTATGAGGAACTAGGTAGAGATAGTTTAGGTGGAATACCAGTAAAACCACAACTAATTGAAAGTCCTGAAAAAATATTTTTTAATAATAATTCAACATCACAGAAAAAGAACTGGGATGGAAACAAACAATCCAATCCCAAAGAAAAGAAATTCCAGTCCAGAGGAAGGTCTCCTATGCGAAGAGAGAAATCTCCGAACCAAAGACACAGGTCACCCCAGAGTGACCCCTCTGGGAAAAGATATAACCTTAGAAATAAGGGATAATATAAAAAAACCTGATAGATATCAAGACATTGATACACGTCCCTCTCAATCTTTTCAGACTTCCTCGCAGAAATCGGAAAGAAGAGGACGATCAGAACAAAGAGAAGAGCACGCCAAGTCCAAAGACAAGGAACCTGCTCAGCTAAAAAAGAAATTACAATTTCCAAAAAAGAAGGTAGCCAGTATCAAGGTAGTTAACAATGCCGAGAATACTGAGGACACAACTGAAAAACGGAGAATGGGCTCAGACAATGCTAGACAGCGCAGCAGAAGTGAGCATAGCTCGCAAAGTCCTTATGAATCATCTGGAGACAATGGACACGAATGAATATCTTCAAGTGGAAACTGCAGACACCAGAGTTAGCAAACCTCACAAAATATACGAAATAACATTACATATAGAGGGAGATAAGACTAGAAAAATAAGGGGACTATTTTGGGATAATCTCTCCAAGGGCTATGACATCCTTCTAGCTGAAAAAGACTGGCCACCAGAGTTTGTCAGGGAGTGCCCTCATGGCGAAGAAGTAATTATGCCTGCCTTCTCAAATCACATCCCAATTCATAAAAAATACACACTTGCTAGAAAGTGGGCAGTAGCTCTAGCTCCTGCTTTATATAAAAATCACGTAGAATGGGATGAGGACTCTCCTCCTCACAAAATCCAGTTAAAAGCACAACCTACTGCACAAAGGCAGTATCCAATTAAGCAAGAAGCTAAAAAACAGGTAAAAGAAATCCTACATCAGCTAGAATACCAGGGGGTGATTGAAACTTGCACCTCACAAATGAACAACCCTTTGTTTCCGGTCTCCAAACCAGACAATTCATATCGTTTAGTTTTGGATTACCGACACCTTAACTCATGTTGCAAAACTTTTGCAGTGCAAAACTCACATAGTGCTGCACTAATGAATAACATAGTGCGCAAAAAATACAAAACAACCTTGGACATCTCTAATGGATTCTTTTGTCAAAACATAGCACCAGAGAGCAGATATTTGTCTGCGTTCTCAATAAATGGCACTCAAAAACAATTCTGTCGGTTAGCCCAGGGGTACAAGAACAGCCCGGGAGTATTCTCAGCGAGAGTAACAGAATTACTACAAATATATGACGAAGCATTATCATATGTCGACGACATATACTTAACAGATGATGACTTGGATACTCACTTGAAGAGAGTGAACACCATAATACTTGGGTTCGCAGCAGAGGGTTACAAATTCAACTTTAAAAAATCCAGAATTGCCCATCTGACTGTCCTGTTCTTAGGATATGAATTATCAAGTGAAGGCAAAAGCCTGGCTGACAATTTTCTAGAAAAATGTGCCATACTCCAAGCACCTAGAACACTAAAAAACCTACAGTCAATTCTAGGCTTCCTAAATTTCGGAAGAACATACATTGCAAATTACGCAGAAAGGGTCAAACCCCTTTATGATCTGATAAAACCAGATTTTAAAAGATCCAATTGGACTCAAATACACACAGAAATTTTGAGATCCTTACAAACAGACATGCTAAATAAAACAAAATTAGAAACACGTGATAACACACGCAATCTTGTGATTCGAGTCATCCCAGGGAGATGCGGATTCACATACCTGACCTCTAATGAGGGAGAAAAGGTACCAATTGCATTCAAATCACACTTGTACACTGAAGCTGAACAAAAATTCAGCACTAAAGAAAAAATTGTTCATGCAGTTCAAACCGCAATAGCTAGAGAAAAAGATCAAGCTGACGGTAGACACATCACAGTCAGAACAGCAGAATCAGCCTTTGAGGCACTAACAACACCGTGTAGTTTACCAACAACAACATTGAATCCGGAATGGATACAATGGGTGAATTCAATCACAACGGACAAAGTATACTATTACTTTGATCCAGAACTAGAAGAAATGGAAAATTTAGAATATGAAAGAACATTCCCTCTGCCAATCGACATTCTGCCCTTACGACACTACGCTTGTGTAATCTATGCAGACGGACATGCTCAACCCTCCGTTTGGGGAGAACAAGCATACAACCCCACATGTGAGATTACAAAAGAGGTGTGGCGCGGAGGTAAACTAAGACCTCTATTAACAAAATCACACTCAGTAGAAACTAATTCAGAACAACAAACTGAAATATTAGCTTTGAAAATGGCGCTAGATAATGCGGATCGCGAATTCCCGACACTTATAGTGTCAGATTCATATTACTGCGTCAAATCATATAACAGCGATTTGCAGACATGGATTCAAAACGGTTACAAAGATGATACAGATGCACCAATAAAGCAGAAACTGCTTTGGGAACAAATAGCTCTTTTACAAAAAGAACTACCAAAGACTCACGTGACACACTCACTGAGTCATCAGCGTGATGGCGTTCACGTTGCAGGGAATTCATTGGCTGAAACAGCCACAGCGGCAGCCACTAAATCGGCTTCCGTAGTTCGAAAAAAGCGTACAGCGAAGTATATTGACGGTGTAACAGTGCTGGCGGTGAAAACGTCATCAAAAGGCGACTGCTCAGCGCTACCGATCAACTATCCACTCAATTACACATACATAATCGATGCAAACTCCGTCCCTTTTGCTCGAATCCCTGGAGTGGGGGATAGAGTGATTCCAAACATGGACAGGAGAAACTTGTTAATCGCAGACGCACATATGGGCGAGGGTCTCAGACACCTCAAACTAAAAGATTCTCTGGAAGAATTACAATCAAGGTATTGGTGGCCAGGCATGAGCCTGCATCACACCGTGTTTGTAAAAAACTGCCCAAACTGCAACAGGAATCGCAGTGGGGAAAGAAACAGTGTAATACCTCGTCGTTTCACTCCAGAAAAAATCAAGAGTAAAAAGTAAGGCTTGCGATTAACATATACAGGCTAGTTTCCACTCATAATGTAGATCACCAGCACTCGGCTGACGTCTGGACTGTTATACAAGATTTGCGAGTCTAAATGGCATATACGCTAAGAGCATGCTACGTTTGACCATTGTTTTCACTCTAGCCCTCCAGCCTGAGGGGAAACATGGCCAAATGAGCATAGCACAGCGGGAATCTTCTCACTTCCTTCCTGAGGGATACGGGATGGTGTAAAGAAAAAACCAAGGCATAAAGCAATCTATAACGGAAAGGATATTAGGTTCGGGAGCTGGGTGGGTCAAACATCTAATAAGTGTCCAACGTAGTCTAAATAACTTGCCAAGAAATTCTCTGAAGGGATTCAGTCCGTATGAATTATTATTTGGAAATAGGATGTTGATCTCTGACCTTGATAGTCAGACTTCAGTGGTGAAAGAAAAAAGCTTTGATATCAAAGACCGTTTGGCTATTTTGCAGGACTTAAACAAAACAAGAAAAGACCTGAGCAACATAAAGTTGAAAAAACAGCCAACAACCACTGAAGAACCACCACCTGTCCCAGCAAGACCTGTCTGGATTCCAAAAGTCGGGGATCTAGTCAGGGAGAAGATCGCGGTAAAGAAGGAATTTGGGCCTTCTTACAGAAAAGCAGTTCCTGTCTTGTCTGTCAACGGGACAAGATCAGTTGTACTACCGCCACTTGCTGGTAAAAAGGAGAACCGAGTTGTATCCATCGACCTGGTAAAACCACAATCATGTGGCCGATAACAAATAGTAGGCCAAGTGGACTCCCAATAAGTAGCAGAACACCAAGGTTTGCTACCAGTACAGAGGTCCTAACTAAGAGGCTCATCACATTCGAAACGCCTACAGAAGAACAACAAGGACTATGCAACAATGCAATGGAACTTAGACCTCTGAAAACCCAAATAAAAACATTTAGCAGAGACACACCAATCTACAATGAAGTACCAAATGATAATGCAAGAAACATTAATCCTGAAGCAATTGGAACTATTGACAGAACTGCATCCGGCTACTTCATAAACTTCGATGATTCCTCTGAAGGCTTCACTGAATCAAAGACACAGCCATCATCAAAAACCTTTAAAGATAAAGCTAAAGAACTTTTGAAACAACTGAAAGAAACATATCTGATTTCTCCATGGATTGAATTTTGGGTGGGTTTTGGTGCATTTATCCTCATACTTTGGCTCATCATGATACTAACATTGGGACGCTTCATTGAGGGAAAATATGCTAAAATGGACACAGCAAGTCAGAAAATCAACTTGATCCTCAAACCACACACATCTTCACACGTCGAGAAAAGAGAACTTTCTTCAGCCAACTTCACAGCCAATCCTATACCGGGTGGGGTAGCATGGGACAACACTGACTATGAAATTTATGGTCCGGTCGAAATCCTGAAATATCCACACCAAATTAAGATCTCATTGAGTGACTTTGTAAAACCAAGATCATTTGCTGATGATTGGGACTTCGAAAGCATTAATAATATGATGTCTGACTTAGTAATGTCTGCTAAATTTACCAAACATGATTATTTGCAGGGTTCTACAAATTATGATAGTATGTACTGTTATAACCACTATGGTAACCATTTTCTACATAGATCTGCACAACCTAGAAATGTTTTAAATTATAATCAATGGGAACATTGTGCAACCCCTCCAAAAGGAAGCTCAAGAACCTTTTATGACAAATATTCATATTTTTCAGGTTTTAAGTTAACACAAGTAATGCTGAAACATTTTATTTCAAATTGTCAAATAAGACAGGGACAAAGACCATGATAACCAACACAAAATTGATATATTCAGATTCATTCTTTGAACAAATGAATACTTTTGGTTTTGATTATTGGGACAAAAATGTTGAATTGAAAAGTGTTTGGGGCACAAAAGAATGGCAAGTACAGGGTATAGAATCTTTGTTTAGAGCCTGCATGATCCCAGAACAAATTATATTTTTAAATGACACTGTTCAACAAACTACCTGTCTTGGCCTAGCCAAAATTAAAGACTTAAATAAACCGTCTATTCCAAAGCCAACAATGTACAGCAATACCTCTACAGATGAGGAGATAGACGTAAATTATGTATTAAACCAAAACAGAACACATCCTGATTGGAAACAGTGGTTGATCTGGCCCACAGATACTAATAACTGTCAAGACAGATTCCTGAACAAAACACAGGGGTTCAAAATGACCAGGCCAGACCCTAGATATTCCCAAAGACATCACCCAGGAATAATAACCACCTACAGTGTGGGCAAATTATGCCTTCAGTGGCTACAAACTTCCACACTGGCAGAAATTAAGCAACACCTAACTTTACTTACTGATGGTGCTGACTTGCGTGATTTCATTATGGGACCGCGCAAACAGCGTCAAAAACGTTTCATAGCAGCCTCTGTATATGCAGCATACAATGAGGCCTGGAAGGTTACTCAAATTGAAACAGCAGAGAGAATACGGAAAATTGACCATATTAATTGGAAAAATCACTTTCCGTAGTGGACAATGGGTTAATGACTCTGTCCTCCAGAATTTTTTCTTTGGACAGCATTGTGTCTTCAGCAATCGACATATTATCGCAAGACTTGCTGTTGGTACAACACGGTCAGTCACAATTGCGTTCTATTGTACAGCTCGGCTGGACGTTACAAAATCTGCGTTCAGGCTATGTGCCTTGGCGTTTAATCAACACAACGTCACTATTCTATATCTTTAACCTTACTGATAGACAAATCAGTATGACCCAAAAGGGAGCTGATTATACAATCCTGAGCATTGAGAAACTTGAGAGATTACCAGTGACAATGTCAGAACGACCTGTCAGTGAATGGATAATACATGGGATAATAAATATTCCAATTTCAACCTTCAGGTTTCAATACTGCCAATAATATATACAGGCTGGCATGTACGAGAAATTGGGAAAGGGGTACATTAAAACAACATGGAACCTGCCCTATTCACATGCATGTGTCAGTAATAAAGGACAGAAAGTGTTTCTTAGTGGCAATAATTGTGCGATGTCACTAAGCGGCACACTTCTGTGTAACGGAATTAGTTTGCATGGAGCCTGTGAAGGGAACTCAAATAACCTTTCATGTCACCAGCAAGGCGCACCTGCAACAGAGATTGAACCATTCTTTCAAAGACTCTATAATGGGAGTTACATTCTAATTGTAGATCGCAGATGTTGTAGTCTTATGCCCGGGACTCCTTATCTCGTAACTACGACTGCGAAGGTCAAGTGCTGTGGACACTCATTGTTCCCCAGCTCCTTTCCAGACAGGGAGACAAGGGCATGGCCCAACTTGAAAATTACTTCTATTCGAATAGATACTTTAAGCAGAATGAAAACAGTGCTTCTTCAGACGCCGACCAGGCTCACGTCATCAAAAGAAACGTATGATCTACAAGTCGCAAGGACGACTGCAGAGATACATTCATTGTTATCAACTAATTCCCCCATATATTTCGCAGAAATCCTGAATGAAATCTTAAATATTTCTGATACCAGTGGGGTCTCACAAGTATTTAAGACAGTATTTTCGATGGCATTAACACCATTCAAAGCCATACTGGGTATTTTTCCAGATTTCGTCCATTCGATTTTTGCGGACTTCCCCTCATTTTAGGACTGATTGCAGGAATCCTATTCCTAGTCCTTATATTTCGTTATGGCAAACCATGTCACAGACAGAACACCTGCGACAAGGGAAGAAACAATCCTAGCCATTGGATACCGGGACCGGATATCAAAAATCCTGGGACTATCCCGGCTTAGAGACCTGAACATGACTTGGTTTCTATCATTTCGACCAATGTGGCAACGATGTGTTTTACCTGTATTAAGGTGCCTGCTATGCGGAGAAGAATGCGTGTTAGACACCTGTCTGACGCTACAATCGGATGCGCCAATGGATGCAGAAACATTGTTGAGTCCTATCAAGGCTCATGCTTTGTGCTGCCCTCAAAGGCTACCAATCCTGATGACGGCATTCGTGGAAGCTTCACCACTACGATTAAGGGGTAGTGAAGTACAAGATGAAAGCAGCATCGATCAGGTACGACCTTCTGTCAGCAATCCAAATCAGAATGTCAATGGAGACAATCATGCGCACGAATGCATGGTTACACCTATTTCCGAGTTAGTGGAACTCTCCCAGGAAGCTGTTGACAGCTTTTTCGAAAGCCTAAATGATATGATGTTCTCACCAGAGCAGAAATAGAGACTTTTGAGCAAGCTCGCACACGGCGTTCCCTGAATTTGGTCTTCAACTTTAATAATAGAGTCACATGAACAATTTTCCCTCCAGTTCACGGACAGCAATTTTTTCAGCAGCCCCAAATTATTTTTTACAATTTTTCGGGACACTGATCTTCTGCTTAAAGTAAGAAACTATTCCTAGAGAACTAAGATTTCTATTTTTAGATACTTTATAGACATTAGCTGCCCGCTGGTATATTCATTGTTATTATATTCTGTGATAAAATGGTCTCGAACTTTTTTTCTGTATTAAGAGCCATTTCATGTGTAAATTTTCATATACAAAATAGCAATAATGTATACAAATGCGTGATTACTTCAGCATTATTCTACAGCTTGAGTGCATACTATACATATGACTGCATTTTTTCCGTATATTTGATAATTTCAAAATGCATTTATGTATTTTGGGGTGGTACGGTATACACGATACTCTACAGTATGTTTTACTATGCATAGATTAGTAAATATGACCATAGTTAGCGTGGAGTGGGTGTGATGTATTCCTATAGGTTCTGTATCGATCCCCCTATTCCTGACCCTATTCTGGTTAACAAACCAACAAGTTAACTAGCAGTCAGCCCATGAGGCAGCAAACCCCCATGATGCAGATACCGTTATCTGACGAAGCCACACTACGGCACAGGAACGTGTTATCTGATTAGGTCATAACGCTTGCGATCTAATTAGACAAGCGATATTCCTCCAGCCCCTGATAAGGCATACGGAGTTCTCAAAACAAATCAAACCTATGACAACCTGGGAAAAACCCTGCGGCCATTGTTTTGATTTCACCAAGAACTTCAGCAAAAGAATGTGCTAACGACCTGGTCGTATGACATCTTTATTGACGTATCTATGTCCATCCTTACGTCAATCTCGTCACCTTAAAGGTATAAATATTACCGATATTGCCCTATGCAAACACACGCGGTGGTGACGAGACGGAGCAGCCATACTTGCCGAAGCCCAGAGCAGAGCAGACCCCGCTGGCGCAGCCCCGCCTTCCTGACGCGCTGAGAACGAGACGCGCTGCTTTCTCCTGCCGAGAAATCCAGCACCGGCGTTTCTGGGTAGCCCTCGCAGGCAGCCTAGAATATCGAGACCAGAGACGAGAGATACCATCCCTCATCCATCCTAGATTCCAAGTACAGAACTGAATAACCCCTCGCAGAGAATTCTTTAGTCAGTCACTTGGCAAAAACAAACTTAACTTAAACTGTAACTTTCTATTCCCGCCCACGTATTAGGCTTAGGTCAGGTACACGGGGTAGGCGTATTTAGAAACACCAGTTGAGTACGTTTAGTCAAATGTATATGTGTATGTAATATATTTTATTCATTTTAAACCTTCATATGGCTTAGAAACCATATCAATGTTTTTACAGTATTATTTTATACTTCTACTTTTAATGTATGCACTTTACTTAGCTATAAGTATTGCAATAATATCGATCCATTTCTCTTGTATGAGAAAAGAGACTGATCAATAAATAACATCTTTTATTGAACACGCCCGTCTCTTCCTTTTCTCTACATTCTGATGAGACTAAGAATGCACGTACTGACTGAGTAAAATAAATTGCCTTTTGTTCACACGACTCTCGAGATACACTCTTGATTAGGGGAGAGCAAAGTTGTCATGTTCTATGGTTGTCAGAAACTAAATCCCTTCTTGTCTAATCAGGGAAGTTAATTCCTTCCTGAACATTCGAGAAAGTTTCTAGTGAACTCTGAGCTAGCTGGCAAACCCAAAACTTTAAGTCTAATATCGACAGTAGTAGACCTAGTTAACGTCTGGTCTAGGCCTATACTATTGAATGTATTATTCCAATGCGCAGAGCCTATTGGGATAATAGGAACTACACTACAGAGGTGCTGGGTTCTCAGCATTAATGGGAACATTCCTAAAACCTCCGCCATGTGGAAATCCCTTAACAATGAGGACTCTCTCAGAGAGGTATCTGAGACTCCAGGGCATAGAAGCTGGATCCCTCCCTAACAAGGGGATAGGAGTGCTCCGGCAAGGGGCACATTCGAGAAAGCGATTAAGACCTATTCCGCTATGTGTGAATCTCTAAACACTGTGGACTCTCTCAGAGGGGAATATGAGACTCTAGGACAAAAATGCTGGATCCCTCCCTAACAAGGGGCGAGGGAGTGCCTTTGCAAGGGGCACATTCATGGAGGCCGTTTAGGGACAGTAGGACAGAGGGGGGGGACCTATCGAGCAGAATGGGGAAAAGGAGAGTAGGTATGCTGGTACAGACGCCTATTGCCCTAGGGCCGCTAATGTAGAAGGAAGTGGGGAAAAAGCCAAGAAAATATAATGTGTAGTCTGACAAACAGAACATAGCTTAAACAAAATCAGTTACCTTCAAGTTCTAAAATGGGAGAGCTAGCAGTAAAAAGCAAGTTAAAGGGTGGAAGAGCATGAATAAGGAGATCGCAGAAACATTGCAAACAAATGATTGCTTTAGAGAAAGGGAAGATGTGGCCCGGAGGGAAAGTTCGGCCGCCATATTAAGGTCAAGGAAAGTACAGGCAGTCTCAACAGGGATGGTCACCGGGGGTGCTGGAAAGACCCAGGGGAGTCAGCGTGCTAACAAGGGTATTGGTAAGAAATAAAATTATACAGACTATACAGAAGATACATGCAGTGTTGCACAATATGTACCATAGTATTAAACATGCGAATAATCGGGGGGGATTGGACATGATATAAGAAGAGATGGGGGAGCAGAGGTATCAGCAATAATCTTAGACAATGCGTCATTCAGTGGAGAGGAGAGAAGATCAAAAGTCGTCCCGGTGGCGACCAGTGGAGCCGGAGGTACGGACCAGGTCACAAGATGGCGGAGTGGGACAGGATTGACTATCGGAGATGGTCACAAAATGGTGGGCTGCAAGAGCGACGTAGTCCCAAAGTCCAAGGTAGTAGTTCTTTCCTCCGCTTGGGACCTCCAAGTTGTCCCAGCCGTCTAACAGGAGGCAAGCTGGGCGGGATGATAGTAGGAAAAGCAGCTGCAGTAGAGTCAGGAGGGCTGGCGGGGGGGGGGACCTCAGTCCGGATTCTTCGGCGGTCATCCTGAGAGATAGATTCAGAAGGGATCGGCGGAGTTACCATGGAATCCGCCGAGGGGCGGCGAGGAGGAAAACAGGAAGGGCGATGAACGGGGAGCAGGGCTCAAAGAAAGGGGGAGGAAGAGAGAGATGGCTGAGCAGAGTGAGGCCATAGCTCCAGCCTCCGGGATTCGGCGGCGGTCTGCGTTGAAAAAGGCTCATCATCGCGAAACCGAATTGCTCGCCCCAGCAGCTCTGTAAATGTTAGAGCGCTGTTGAGATGTTCCAAGTCGGAGGCGTGCAAATGGGGACCATACAAATACCGGGAGTCCCGTTGGTAGGGGCATCCAGGGAGAACCTCACTCCGAGGGTCCACTTTGTCTGTGGGGAATGGCGGTGTGAGGGAGCACATCCCCGTCCAAGGGTGAGTTCGAGGCACCAGGATCTCTTAGGCACGAGCTCGTAAGAGATGGGGAGGATCTGCAAATGTGCATGCCAGAGCCCAGACTCAAAGCCTCGGGAGCTCTGTGCAAAGGGCAAGAAAGGAGCACCTGGGACCGAGCCGAGCTCAGGTCAGCTGCAGCGGGAGGAGGTCAACAGCTCCCCAGGACCTAAACACACCCCACCGTCTCCTCAGACAAGGTGAAGACTCCGGAGCAGATGAACGAAGAACAGCAAGGGGGCAGTTGAACCAGAAGTCGCGGCGACAAAGCATCGCATCCGCAATGGAAGAGCACCGGCTCCGCTTCATCAACAAGTCAGCTTTGGTCCGTGAAAAGGCGTCGGAGTCGGCAGCAGGATTCAGGTAGTGTTTTGCCTTCAGATTATCCTTAGATGTTGCAGTTAAACTTAAAAAGGGTAGTTGCGTTGCGTGGCGGAGGGCTTCCTCTAAGTAGGGCTGTCAAGCAAGACGATGGAATGTGGGGCATAGGCAGGGATTTTCACAAAATTGTGATCCCAAGCCCCGGAGCTTTGGTGGGGAGCTCCAGCTTGGTGGCCATCTTTATCCACCTAAAAAATGTATACCACCATTGGGTACGTTATTTTTCGGGTGTGGGGGAATCACTGCAGGTATAGGGCCCTATTCAAGAATGCAATCTGAGACAAAAGTCTAATTTTACGATTTTTGGTATTCACAGAGGTCATTTAAAAGTTGTATCTTTACGTTCGCAGTCGGGCCAGAATCTCCATCTCAGGACGGAATCTCTGCACTCGGGCCAGAATCATAGTCTTGTCCAGGAATCTTCATACCCAGGCAGGAATCTTTGGCTCAGGACAGATGAAGTGTAATCAATGGGCCGTAATGCAATTTTTACAAAAAGTAACATTAGGAACGTGAGGTAAACGGTAGAGGAGGTTATGAAAATCAGTTTGGGCAGGGAAAAGGGTGTGGACAGACACTACATCACATCCCAGAAAAGTTTGCTCCTTTGCATCATGGTACATGCAGTCCACAATTTACGCTCCCCTCAGTGTAGACTGTAGTAACACTTTGCTAAAAAAAAAGTATAACTAGTGGAACATTATGTTTGTATCTGTCTTATGCAGCCCCATCATAGTTAGGATCATCTATGGCCAGATTTGAGTTGGACCAGTGTGTAGTGAAGAATCCTCCCCATTCCCTTCAAGGACACTGGGGACAATGCCTGCCTTCCTCCCACGCCTATCTTTTTTTGTATCATCCCTTTACACTAATCGGGTCACATATGCTTTTCCTCATGTTAAATTCCAGCAAGTTTGACCAGCTCAAATTTAATTAAGTTTGAGGTATTTAAAGCATCCAATAATTATCAGATGTGTTAAATACCTCCCAACTCGTGGTTCTAACCTGTGGGTAATCAGGAGATTACGCGCATGTTGGAATACACCAACCCACTCAGAATTAGGCCCAAAGTGTTCAGATGCAGAAACCATGATAGCAAAACAGTGCTCCTGGGGCTAATGGAGTGGAAACAGCCTGGCACTATTGTTACTAAGGTGGACCAGCTGAATGCTCATGAAAGCAGCTGGCACACCAAAAATAGGACTAGGGAGGCGTGCTTCATAGGAATCAGTTTTTTCAGCATAACCTGAAACTGAATTTTTCAAACAATATGATATGTTATATTTGCCCTGTGAAATAGACATGAATTTACAAAGTGAAAAACAGAAAGAGGAATAAATGAACTACATGATGAAAAGGTATGACAAAATGTCGAGAATGTTGTATTACATGAATTTCGTGAATTTTCTAGCCAGTTCACAGGTGTAACATTTAAATATTTGTTTCCAGTGGGAGACCATTGTAAACTGTGTTGCAGGAGAAGTAAAACACATGGCAAGATACATTTTCTGCACTTTAGAATCTCCTGCCATTATCTTATGTGTCTTAAGAACATACTCTGTGGGCCTGATTCACAAAGGAAAACTACATTTCTAAGTGCAGAGCTCGCTACCCCAACTATAGAGTCTCCAGACTATTAAAGTTACTCTGAAATCAGGGTTTTTTCTGACTACCACAAAAGTGTAAGTTTACCTATGTGAAGAAGGCCCAATGCCTTCATGTTTGACTTTCATTTTCAATACCACCAAAGAAAATAACATTTCTGGGACATTTTTACATAACAAGTCTGTGATTATGCACATCCCTAGGATGATCTGTAAAATGAGGTAGATCCCATGCGCCATATACAGGGGCTATTCGCAAAGAGAAATTACACCTGTGAGTAAAAATACACGTCATGTTAGAGTAGCTTTACGACGTTTAGCTATTCACTAATTGGAAGTATAAAGTTACTAAAAAGTCTGAACTTATATCTCTCCACCTCTTGAAAAAGAGGATTGAGCCACATTTATAAGTCTTACAGCTAGATTCATCAACCTGAAATCGGCTCGCAAAGGGCCGGATTCTGAGAATCTGGCCCTTTGCGAGTGCAATTTTTGCATTTGGGATTCATCATCCCAAATGCAAAAATCGCTATTATAGAATTCGCATTTTTGCGAGGAATTGCATTTAAGGAATCTCTATTTGAGATTCCTTAAATGTAATTTATTAACCATTTTTAATTTGGCCGCTATTTACCACGAATTGTAACTTCGTGGTAAATAGCGAAAACTTAGAAAAATGCACTTCAGTGCATTTTTCTAAGTTGCATGTTACACACACACACATGTCCTTTGGACATGTGTGTGCGCAACACATGTGTACATTTACATTTCAGGGGTGCTACAGGGTGTCCTTTGGACACCCCTGCACCCTTGAAATCGCATCCTTATTTGCGATTAGCAAATTGCTAATCGCAAATAAGGAAGATGTAGGAATCGCATTTCTTTATGCAATTTCTACATGAATCCCATTTCGCAAGTCCTTAATAGCGATTCCTTAATAATCGCTATTAAAGACTCGCAAAACGGGACTTTGATGAATCTAGGGGTTTGTAACTACAACAAAACAGTAGTAAGTTCAGCAGTACTTATGGCCGACAAAAGGATCTGCAAAACAGGCAAAATAGTGTAGTTATGAATTAAAATACCCCCCCCCCCAGGTAATAGTGCTAAATTAAATCAAATTATCTAAAATAAGTAGCCATATCAACAAATATAAATGAATGTTGACATTTATAAAAGGAGTACACATCACTTAATAAACTGTTTCCATTTAACAGTAAAGCAACAACACATATTATTAAAGTATAATGACATTACTTTTAATCAACTTTAAACATCACTTGTAATAAATATTATAGGATATTTGTTATAGGAAATTATATTGATATGATGCTTGCTACCCCTGATGAGCCATTGAAGTGCTAGGTGGTGAGTAGCATTCTGCTCCAGTAACCCAAGAGCTAAGATAAATAGGTAATAGATTATTAGTATGCATTTTCTTTTCTAGTAGGATTAGTTGTCTTAACGTTTTTAAGTGTGTGGTCTTGAGAGCACACTCTTTTAGTCTAGTGTTTTGAATAGGGATAGATGAAATGAAGTTGGTTAAGAAAGGGAAGATGTGGGAAGTTATTGGGAGTGGTGGACATGTGTGACTCTTAGTGGGAATGACGTGGATAGAAAAGATGGAGGAATCCGGAAAGCATGTTTGGGAGGCCATAGACAGAAAGATGTGGGACTAGTCAGAGAGTGGAGGGAAAGTGAGAAGGTGAAAGTTTATATATTCTATTTTATGTATATGTATGGGTGCGAGCATGGAGAACAGTTTTTATTCAAACACTTCCTTCTCTTAACTTCTGCATAAAAAAAGATGCATTTACAATTAAATTGTATTTTCCTGAAGTTTAAATGTAATAAAAAATAATAATCCCACCTAAAGTAAAAAAAATGTATTAGGCATTTATGATTATCAAAAGCAATGTATAGATATTATTAAAAGTAACCACTATATTTTAACATTAATTTAACTATTTTAAATAATTGATTTAATTTAATATTATGTCTTATGGGGTTTTATTTTACGTACCGAACTACATTATTGTTAATGGAAGGGGGTGTTACAACAGTGGTTGGCCATGTGTGATGCTAGACTTACTCCAGTTCTTAGCTTTAACACTTTACTACGGTTGTGGGTCCCTTTTTGGCTGTAGTAACCATAGAAGTGAATTTTGTGAATAGCCACAGACTTACTCTTTCATCGGCGGGTTGACGTCCCTCTATAAACCCCTCTCGGACTCTCCATAAACCCTATCCATACTCCTCCCTAAGGCCCTACCCTTTATTTGTAAGCATTCCCATTTTCTAGCATCTCCCCACTGTTGCTTTCACAATTACCACTTAAACCTATACTTAAGTGTGCAGAGACTCTGCAGTCAGGGCAGAGATCCTTGCTCATATGAGTATAGGATAGGGGCAGACGTCAACAACGAATGTAGGTTTGAGAATTGCATTTTGTAGTATGTTTGCTAGTACTGCAAAAAATACTAAAAATGTAGTTTGTGGATGTCCCTAACAGTGTGTACATGTTCAGTGTGATTGCAGAGAGAGTAACCATGTGCAGTGTGACATGACCCATGCAAAAGGTTAAGAAGGTGGCAAATCTTGTCACACATGATCTTGCAAGTATAATGTGGAAAAAACGAATGAGTTGTAGATTATGATTGAGGTAGATAGTTTGTTTGCTCAACTATTTAGAGTATGAATAGATCCAAGGGATTTGCAAAAAAAATACTTGAATGCCTTCGAAATACGTGCAACAAAGTAGTTTGCTTCCAATTAATTACCCAAAATGTCAACATCAGCTCAGATCATGATTGAGTTTTCGTGTCAGTTATACTTGCAGTGGCATTTGCAGAATACATACATAGAATATGTGTAGATGATCAATCTATATTGACTATATTGATGTTGTCTGAATCAGAGGAGTAGCTACAAAATCAAGCATTCCCTGCAGAGATTGTCCTTAGCCAGGGGTTCTTGGGTATCCATCCTCCCCATAAACATTTTGGAAAATTGTAAAATAAACCAAATAGGTTAGCACTCACTTTTCTGAATAAATTGGCTAAACCCATATATTTTAATCAGTTACTTAAATATTCAGAAGGTTTGCCAGACAAGTCTTTTTTGCTTTCGGGGTATTGCATAGGGTTATCCCTCAATAAAAAGTAACTATTATAAATCCTGGTATGTAAAATTAGATGTTTTGTTAATGTTATGTTATGGGGAATTTGTAAAGCGCACGGCTACTCCAAGGAGTGTCCCGGTGTATGAGGTCCCCCATAAAAAGAGAGACAGTACACACTCACAATCCTGCACAACTTTATTACTGATGGAACAGCCAGGTCTTAAGTTGGCGACTGAAGCTAAGAAGCTCTCGTTCTTGTCTGAGGGAAAGAGGCAATGAGTTCCATAGTCTTCCCACTACCACCTGGAAGGAGCGCCCCCCCCCTTCCTAGTCCGGATGAAATTTGGCACCAATTACAGATGTTGGGCCTATGACCTAAAAGTCCTGGGGCCATATTTATGAAGGACTTGCGCCGCCGATGCGTCACTTTTAACATGGGAAAAAGTGACGCACCGGTGGCGCAAATCCTTCATAAATAAGGCCCCCGGCTGGGATATATATGGTGTAATTCTCTTTCGGATGTACTGAGACCCACTGTTATGAAGAGCCTTAAAGGCCAGGACAAGAGACTTAAAATCAATCCTATTTCTCACTGAAAGCCAGTGTAAGGTTTTCAAATGACTCGCCATGTGAGTCCTAGGCCCTACCAAAGAGATCGCTCTGGCTGCCGCATTGTGAACAACCTGTAAGCGGCCCAATAAATAATTTGGGATGCCCAGGTATGATACATTGGCATAATCCAGCCTTGACGTAATCAGGGCTTGGACTACCGTCTTCCTATGGGACAGTAGCAGCAGTGGTAGGAAGTTCCTCATCATTTTTAGAAGTCTAAAACACGTGCCAGCCACAGATTGAACCTGCGTCAAGCATGACTCCAAGATTCTTCAAAGTGGTGACAGGACTGGATGGTGAAGGCTGATCCTGAGGCAACCAATTCTGCCATACGTAACCAGGGGTATGTCTAAAAAAGATAATTTCAGTTTTGGCGGAATTGCATGACAGTTGGTTTTGTCAAAACCAGTCAAACACTTTAGTCAGGCATCGATGTATTGAATTTTCATTTAGCGCTCATCCTTTTCATACGTAAGCAACAATTGGGAATCATCGGCATAAGTTATAACTTTTGCCCTGTGTTTCTCCACTAGGGGTGCCAATGGTGCCATATAAATATTAAAAAGAGTTGGACTCAAAACTGAGCCCTGAGGCACTCCAACATTCAGCGATGGAATATCCGCTGAGAAAGGTGGGGACCAGACAGAGTGCTGACAGCCTTCCAAAAAAGAAGAAAACCACCTAAGAAACGTGCGTTAAAGCCACATTCACTGAGTCTCAGTAGGAGTCGTCCGTGGGGCACGGTATCAAAAGCCGCCTATCAAGTGTGGATTTGATACTTTCAGTGACTTCTAATAAGGCTGTTTCAGTACTATAATTTGCTCTAAACCCCGATTGACTGGGATGAAGAGCATTTGTGGCCTCAATAAAGCCAGTGATAACCACATGCACATACTTCCTCAACGCCTTGTTAAAGAAAGGAAGCAGTGTTATAGGTCTATAGTTGCTTACTACTGCTGGGTCAGCTAAGGGTTTCTTCAAAAGGCGGAGGATTTTACCCTGGTTCCACCTCGCTGGGACCTTTCCTTCAGTCAAGGAAAGGCTCAGAACTTGATTAACAGCTGGATTCATACAGGTAGGCATAACAAATGTATCTTGGATGGACAGAATCTTATCGTAAAAAAATGTAGCAACCTGATTCGTCCATTCATGGGTGGGAGTAAAAAGGCTCTGGGTAGCATTGGGGGAAGCAACATCTTTCACAATCTTAAACAGTTCTCTACTATTCTTTCTGGCTTGGTCAATTTTTGTAGCCAGGAAACTTTTTTTCTCATCACGCACTTTTATGTAGTGAGCTTTAAGTGCCTGTTTATAGGTGTCTTTGCCTAATGGATCGAAACTTTTCCTCCATAAGCGCTCCAGGCATTTACAAGCACTTTTACTTTTTCTCAACGCCTCGGTAAACCAAGAAGCCAACGTATTGCCCCGTGCAGCCCTACGCATCTTTGGAGGAGCAAGATGCAATGCCCAATTCTGCAGCCAGCTTTCCAGAGCGTGTCACATCTTCTAAGGAACCCTCCCCAAGGATGGGATGATGGCCTAATATTTCTGCCAAAGAGTCGGGTGTAATTAGCTTAAAGGATCTATAATCTTTCGTTTGTTGAATACCATGAGACTGAGCCCTACTCAGGTCTTTTTTAAGCCGAAAAGTGAGCAAAAAATGATCAGACCAAATAATAGGAAGAGGGTTATCTAAGTCACGAAGAAAAAGTCTGGTCCAAAATGTGCCCCTTGTCATGAGTGGGAGACATCACATACGGAGCCAGGCTAAAGATATTCATAGATTCGCATAACTTCTTGGTCTCTGGGTTTTCCTTTCGATCTAAATGAATATTAAAGTCCCCAGGGACCATGCATTGACTAAATCTAGTAATGATGGGTGCTATGGCATGGCCGATAGACTCCAAGAAGAGCCGGACGGCCCTGGTGGTCTATATATAATCACCCCAGCAACTGACTGGTGAGCGGAAACTGACAGATGGAATCCTAGGCCTTCTGCTTCCTCCAAGTCAGTAATAGGTATGGCCGAGCACTGGAGAGAATTCTTGTAAATATTCGCTAGCCCCCACCTCTATTGCCTATTCTATCTTTCCTGATTATCATATAATCGGGGGGTATAGCGTTAGCAAGAGTAGGGTTTGATACCTCGTGGAGCCAAGTTTCAGTAATAAACAAGACATCCAGCTTGGCTTCCACAAGGAGATCATGAAGTTGAAATTCATGTTTCCTCATAGACCTGGCATTGATAAGAATAGCTTTAAGATTTTCCCCGGTCACATCATTCAGGGGAGTTTGTGACCCGAGGATATGGTAATTTCCCCCAAAAAACCCTCCCTCACCACCTCTAGGGTCTGCCTTCCATTTACAGACGTTATATGGCAGTAGGTCAGAGTCAACAGGTAACTTTGTTATTGTGCGACACATTGCCTGACTGCCAATCGCCATAAGGCTGTCTCTACTATATCAGTAGTAGTATAGTATTTCAGTTCAGTATTCCTAAAATGTGGCTAAAAAGCTGTATGTTTTGCCTGCAGAATCATATATTATGAGAATCTTCCTTCTACCGACTTTCCTTCCTCTTCCAAATTGATTTTTAATGTAGCCCTCAATTATGACTGAGAATCTAGTTCAAACTAAAAGATTACACACATCTCACAATCTCAGCTAGTAGATGTGCTACCACATTCCTAAGTCAGACAGGTCGCTTACACCGAGAAATTGAAAATACTGCTCAGGTTACAAGATCCTTACAGGGTACACTGATCATACAGGTTTTGACCTCAAGCATCTGTGCATATGACAATGTCACACACAGTTTTATCAACATACATGATGGAAGGCCAGCAGCCATAGAAGGAAGTGCTCTATGGCACTGCAGAATTTGCATCAACAATGTGTTGCCTGTATATTATAAATTATTGCTTAAATATCTGCATTAAATATGGTATAAGGTGGAATAATTGTGGGGCACGCCCAAGATGATGAACAGTGAGCCACATTGCTGTGAGCTCCTGCCTATCACCACTACCCCAGTGATCCTGTGCAGTGTGGCTGCATTGTTTACGCTGCGTCACAAAAAGTAAAGTAATATTGGAGCAAAAGTGTTGCAAGGGGTTTGTAAATCTGCCCCAGCCTTTCCAGGATCAAGCCCATTTTAAACTTATCACACTTGTGGTACTTTTTTTCCTGACTTTCTACTAGATTTGGGGGCAGATTTACAAGCCCCTTGCCACACTTTTGCACTGCCGTTGCCGAGATGCTTCACCTTGTAAAGCCCTGCGCCACATTACACCTGCGTCAGGTATAATGTATGCAGAAAGGGCGTTCCCACATGGGAAAGTCTCGTAGAAGTGACGCAGTGAAATGTAAAAGATTTCACTTCGCCACTGTTAGGATGCCGCTGTGTCAAAACCATACGCCTGCTAGGAGCAGCCGTAAGGAGTGACGCAGTATATTAAGAGTAGGCCTTCCCATGTATTGCTGGAGTTTCAACGTGCTTGCGACATGACCACAGCAATGCGTGAATTTTGCGCCAACAGAGGCGTCAAAGCTTCTGAAGCATCTCTCAAACCTTGCTCCATGAAGCACTGTATTGTAAATACGGGGCATCCATGGTAGAGCACGGAATTTGCACACAGGCGCAAGGAAACTGACGCATCTATATAGATGCATCATTTTCTTGTAAATAAGCCCCTTAGGACATTCCTCCATAGCTCTAGACTGCCCTAACACTGTTTTGAACCAAGGTAGAACATACATTATTCAGTGCCAACCTTTCTTAATCCAGGAACACTTATTTTAAATTAGACCCATTGTTCTAGCTTGCCTCTATTCCTTTTCACTGAAGTATTAAGAAACAATATACCACAGCAATTTTTTTCTCTGGTTAAAACAGTCTTAACTCTGTTTAACTAAATTAAAAAATCGACCATAAAGCTGGCCTCAACCAGGAAGGACAACCATAAAATGACCACACAACTGTCTTAAGCTAGAACAAAAACCTGGGTTAATCAGATCTAAATTTCCCTGACTAAACCATCATTGGATGGTCTCTAGTAAAGGAAGAAGACTGATTGAGCAGGCCATAGATTACCAGCTACTGGCACAGACCCCTAATCTAGGATTTCTGAGATTCTTTTGCAAATCCTGTACGAAAATATGCTCAAAATTGTGTAATTGTTGGTGTGTATTGGGTTTGTGTTTCTTTTTGTGTATATGTATGTGTGAGTGTAATTGCAGGAGTGCATATACATGTTTGTATTTTATGTATGTCTGTGGCTTTGTACCACACAAATCATGTTTCTAAATGTTTGTGTTTGTGAGTTTTCTTGCAGCTTGTCTTTGTGGGTATTTTAGACAATGATACAGATATTGTGTATGAAGAGTTACATCAAATTTGGCAGAACGCTAGGGGCCATATGTATCAACATACCCTTTTGCGATTCCTTAATAGCGATTTTTAAGGAATCGCTATTTAGAAATCGCAAAATGGTATGTATCAAGAAATTCGCTATTTTTTAGCGATTCCTTAAAATTCCTTAATTGCGATTAGCAAATTGCTAATCGCAATTAAGGAATAATTTCCCATTCATTTCTGTGGGCCAGGAGGCCCATAGGAATGAAGGGGAAATTTGCAAATCGCATTTTGCTAATCGCAAATTGTGAATATTTTCAAGGGTGCAGGGGTGTCCAAAGGACACCCTGTTGCACCCCTGAAATATGCATGGGTGCACATGTGGCGCACATACATGCCCTAAGGGCATGTCTGTGCGTCAAATGGCACTTTGAAAAATGAAAAAAAAATTCTTTTGGAAGGAATTCGCAACTTACCACCAACTAGAAGTTGGTGGTAATTTGCGATTCCTTAAGGCCAATTTGCGAAATTTTTTGGCTTCTTACATTGCATTTAAGGAATGGCAGAATTTGCGATTCCTTAAATGCAATCGCAAAATAAGGAATTGCAAACTTTGCGATTCCTTATTTTTCTAGCAAATCCCTTTGATACATACTATTAGGCCAAATTGCATTCGTAAACGCCGAATTTCGGCGATTGCAAAGTCAATTTGGCTTCATACATATGGCCCATGATCTTTACCTATTTTATTTTAAATAGTGTTTATTCACTTTTTTCCTTTAACATTTGTGGCCTGTTAGGCAGTGGAAGGTATACATATTATGTCATGACAACTTAGACAGAATTACACTTTCCACAACGGTTACATAAATGCAGCTGCTGATGGTTTCATAGCATTCTATTATAATACTATTAAACATTGCCAACTTTACAAACTTGAGTTCAAACTTGCTTACAGTCATCAAGTGCCATGTGGGTTTGTTGAATGGACCAATGGGACAGGTTATGTCTGCATATTCAGCGTGTTGAAATTTATCAGGTTGGGGGGGTCAGTGTCTGTCATTGAGATTTATGCATGGAAGGGATTAGTCAACGGCATTGTCATTTTGGTGGAAGGGTATATCAAGACTGTGCTTTTCACCCTGTTTTGGGGTGGGGGAGGAGTGAGGGTTAAGTGAGGGGAAGATTTAGAGCACCGAACCGGGTCAACCCTGGGTAGGGGCTGCCTGGGGGAGAAAATAGCGGCAAGTTTGAGGAGTTGAACTAATCTTGTATGGGGTTGGTACTGTGTTTGCCTTGGTGAAGTTTTGATTCTACGTATGTTAAATACTTTTGCCAGTCTGGGGGGTTAGTACTTGGGCCGTTCTTTTGTGTGTCGTCTTGTAGCTGCATGTGTTCTATGATCAGTGCCATATTGAGGTCTGTGATCCATATGTGCGTGTTTGGAAGTAAATGCTGGACACAGTGGACCCTCAATTTATTTGTAGAGTAATCAAGTATGTTAATAATTTTGAAAACAAAATAATAGATCACACAAACTAGAACTGTTGAAATCTTTTAACCCATATCTTTTATCAGTTTTGAGCAAGCACTAGAATCATTTGGTCTTACAGAATCGCCAATGCTCTTTTTTTTTCTTTTTTTCCCCCCTTTATCAATAGTGTCTTAACTTGAATACTTGAAGCAGTTTTTTTCATTTAACAAGTACAAATTTCTGTTCTTTTTAATAATATAGTATGTAACATTGTAATGGTTTTTATTAACTATACAATAAAGAATTTCAAGTGGAAGTAAATTTGATTTCCATGCCATGGCCAGTCTGCGTTGGCTGGGCTGAGCGCCAGGTCCAAGAATGTATTGATGTTTTTCCCTTTAGTGTTGCGCTTGGTCATGCCCAATAGGAAGTGTGGTCCTTGCGCTACAACTAAGGTCTCTACGGCCTCTGAAATGGCATGTGCCACCTCATTCCAATATGATAATATATGTGGGCAGGCCCAGACCATATGAAGAAACGTGGCTTCAGGGTTGTGGCAACGGGGGAAGAGGCCAAGGGAGCCCTCATACATTTGTGCTAGTCTGGGTTGGGTTGATATGTATCATGTAGGTAATTAAATTGTGTATATTTAATTATAACATTTGTAGATATTATTTTTGGGTAGGTTATACTTTGTGCCCTTTGTTATGTTAGTGTAGTTGCAAGTGCCGCGTCAAGGTATTCTCTAAGTAGTGCCATGAGGGTTGTGGTGTCTGGTCTCAGAGAGTTGTATAGTATTGTAATTGCCCTCCTGTCGGTGCCATGTGTTAGTAGCGTTTGGCGTGTGTCGGAGGTTTTAGGTTTGTCCGGCTTAGCGCCCCATGTCCTATGTAACTGTTGTGTGAGCGATACATATAGTAGGAATGATCCAGGAGAGATTCCATAGTCATCCACCAGTGTTACAAATTTACACAGAGCCTGAAGTCGACAAATAAGTTGCCCCAGGTCATTAGGCCAGCAGAAGACCACTCCGCCATCTCCGGGTGTTGCATCCCCCCTTTTGAAGCGGGAATTACTCCTAGGGGCAGTTTGGGGTGTAAGGTGGAGGTGAATGTCTAGTCTGTACATATCAGAACCAGCAGCTATGAGCCATGCACATTCACATGTTTTCTGGGTTGTTCGGAATCACCGCTTCTGAGCCATTTATCCATTCTAGAACCGTTGCTTGACAATAGTGGGATGCCCAATGCCCCAACTCGGAGATATTGCGGCTTGCTAGCCATGTCATCGGCCAATGCAGTTGTGCGGCTGCATAATGACTTTCATAATTAGGAGCGCACAGTCCCCCCTCTGTGATTGGAACATAGTGTTTCGTGAGGGTCACCCGAGCTCTGTACTTGCCTCATAGGGTTATTAGGAGTGATTTCAGGTCCCAAAACATTTTGATGGGCAATGGAAATGGGAGCGCCACAAAATCGTACAAAAGCGTCAGGAGTAGTAGCATTTTAGATATAGCTAAACGTCGCATTGGGGAGAGTGGTAATTCCGTCCAGAATATCATGGAGGTGCGAGCCTTAGAGATCTCTCTTCCCAGGTTGCCATCTATTACATCTGCTTGCGAGAGATATATTTGGATCCCTGGGTATTTAAAGGAGTTGTATGTTCAAATGAGCCCGTAGTAAGACCACCCTTTGTTTTGGCGTCATCAGGAATAGGAGAGATTTTTTCTAGTGTACTTTGAGGCCAGAGACACGTCCAAAGCATTCCAGCAGTTCCATCAGGTCAGCTAATACTGCCCGTTGTCCTCGATGATAAATCAGAGCATCATCTGCATACAGTGAGATGATATGCCATTGGTTGCGTACCTTAACACTCCAGTCCACTGCATGTTTATGCATTGCGCATGCTAAAGGCTCCATCGCCAGGGCGAAAATAATAGGCGATGACAATCCCCCCTGTCTGTTGCCACGTTCAATATTAAATGAGTCCGAGATAAATCGACCTGTCTTGACCCTGGCCTGTGGTGCATTATATAATAATTTGATCCATTTCAAGAATTTAGGGACTATGCCGTATCGTGTTAGTGTCGTACAAAAATATTCCCACTGTGGTGTGTCAAATGCCTTCTCTATATCTGGTGAGGCTATCCATGCCGTTCTCGCTTTGTGCATGCAGAGGAATCCGTTTTGGTCTGATTGCACCAGTAGCTGTGTGACCTCTGTCAGTCTATTGGCCAAAACCCTGCCCAGTATCTTATCATCTGTATTTAATAGAGACAGCAGGCAGTAGGATCCCATTTGCAATGGGTCCCTGCCCGGCTTTGGAAGCACCACCAGTATAGCCTGTCGTAGTAAGGTCGGTAGTGTGCCCAGATCGTATGGATTCGTGTAGACTTGGTGGAGGAGTGGAACCAGTTGTATACCAAAGGAAGCATAGAATTCTTGGGGACAACCACCTGCAACCAGGGTTTTCATTCTTACCAGCTACAGTATAGCCTCTGTTATCTCAAATTCCAAAATGGGAGATTTTAAAAAATTTTAATGGCTGAGTGGAATCTGGGGGAGTGCTATTTGTTCTAGAAAGGATGGTAGTTCTGCCCAAGCGTGAATTGAGGGGGCGCTGTATAGGGATGCTTAATACTGCCGAAAAGCTAGATTGATCTCGGCCTGTGTATTGACCAAATGTCCCTCCAAGTTATGTATGGCAGTGATAGGTGTGTGAGAAGAGTCTGTCTTTAATAGCCAGGCTAGAATCCTAATCGCTTTGTCCTCTTCCACATGTTTCTTGGCTAAATATCTGTTGTAGTCTAAGGCACATAGTCTGTCTACCATCTCCTTGTGTGTTATTCAGATTTGCATGGCCTGTGGGTTAGTGGGCTGTTGGCGTTCATATCGTCGCATCTCGTCGTCTAGGCCTTCTAATTCCCTGGTGAGTATTATATGTGCCCCATATACTGCTTTTATCATATGCCCCCGCAAGGCCACTTTGAATGCATCCCATTATAAGCCGACATTGGTTGTTGTATCCTCATTGTCCAGAAAGTATGTTGTGATAGATTGTGTTAGTGAGGGACGACATTGGTTTCTGTATCCTCATTGTCCAGTAAGTATGTTGTGATAGGTTGTGTTAGTGAGGTGTGCAGTGGGGTATCTTTAAGCGCTTCCAAAGGGAAGAGCCAAATCAGAATGCTGGATCTAATTGAACCCCATGACTGCCTCGTTTGCAGTGGATTGTGATCTGATAGTGTACAGGGGTGGTAGTCGGCATTGGATACTACTGAGAGGGCCTTGAGGGAGCAGTAAACTAGATCTATTCGTGTGTGTAGGTCATGAAGCCCAGAATAGTGGTAGTACTCCCTATGGGTAGGATGTAGGTCACAAGAACCGGTAGTGATATGGTCCATGGGAACATTTTTAAAGACCTACAAAGACACTTTCCCAAGAGACTATAAAACACACCAACTTGTCTAGAGGTCTGCAATATTGCTTGGTGCCCAGCTGCATCCTCTGCTGCTCACCAGTATCTAAACTCACCTCCGTCCATGGCTCAGTGAAGCTCGGGTACTGACGGATAGAGCGGTGCCTCACGTCCTGAGCAGTGGCCTGGTTAGGTGAGGTTATTTATCTGCACACTACGGGTTGAATCACGTACCTTTAAATGAAACAAGTGGTGCGATAAGTTATATCTTTCCATTTTTTCATTTATTTTTCACAGTTGCATTATATTTTTGTCATTGCACATACAACGCAATAGCTCATACTTTTTACGTCCTGAGGAAGGCTAGACACTCTTTAAGTCACAAATAGCTGAAACATGTAGACCGACCCTCTACACTAGACAGTAGCAGTTTATTTTTTCCAAAACTGCCTTAGCACTGTTTTCAACCCTGACACTAAGAGATTTACAATTAAAAGATTTTTCTCTCAGTAGCCAGTTTTAAAATCACTTTTTTCATTTTTTGCACTGCGCCTATCACTGAATAATACACCACAGCTCATCATACTCTGGATTTTAGTATATCCTAGCAGATCCTGTAAAACATCCCTGTGCTCCTCCCTCATAGTGAGGGGGTTGTAGCCCTCGGCTGTACTAGGTGTTACAGCCGGGAGGAGATACAAGATGATGAAGCATGTCACCTCTGGTGAGTGATGGGACTCAGTTTCCCTCTATGGGTTGCCCACATGAGGGCTTTACTTAGGCGTGTTTAGATACTGGTGAGCAGCAGAGGATGCCGCTGGGAACAAAACACTATTGCAGACCTCTAGACAAGTTAGTGTTTTTTATAGGATGTAGTTCACCCCATGCATCACATAGGTGTAATATAGTGGCCCATGCCTGTAGGTGTTGTGAGAGGGTAATAGACTGAGTGTCCTCTATTGGTGGGCATGAGCGATCCAGTAATATGTCCGGAATGCAATTAAAATCCCCTCCCCAGTATGTTGGTGTTGAGGGGTTGTTAGACCTTTGCAACCATGTATTAATGCTGGTGTCAATGATTAAAGGAACTGGGCTTGGCCAAATTTAAAGGCATATAATGAGATCAGTGTTATTGGACGGCTGTTCTGTATCCCCTCTAGTATCACATAGTGTCTGTTCAGGTCAGTGTGTGTGTTGTACCTCAATTGTTGTCCCAGGTGCCACCCATATCAAAGTCCCTCTTTCCTATCTGGAGTATGTGGTCCCCACTATCCTACCCCTTATTATCTTGTGCATGGAGGTGCGTTTCTGTGTGGTCAGATGGATTTCCTGCAGTGATGCGATAGTAATCCCTCTCCTCCGTAGATATTGGTATACCCAATGGTGCTTAGAACACCATTCCAGTCCACGTACATTCCATGTCAATAGTAGCACAGGGCATGCAGCGCATCCATTTACGTAGGGTCGGTGTGGAGTAAGGGTTTGTGTCCATCTGCATCGACATTTTGCCCACCGTCCATCCGTGAGTGTATGTACCCTATCTAATATAGGGAAGGTAGTGTCCGTACGTAGTAATAGGAGTTGTATCTTGGGTACAGATAAAGCTTTGCAACTGATACTATTCCCAAACTCCCACTCCCAGGAGTTAGAGCTAATGAGCAGCCAGCCATCTGCACTTAGCTACTACACGGTTAAACTTCAGCTTATGTGACTTTAGGAAATACAGGGTTAAATACAGTGAAAAACATAAAATATCAGTTTTATAACAGTCACACAGTGTGAGTGGGGAGGCAAGACCTGCTAGATAGTCTTGGTGTGCCCTCCTGAATAAATTATTGTTTGTGTCCCTAGTGTGATATATATGATAGCGTCCAGGCAGGAGAGCTGTGTCTGCCCTGGGTGGCGCTCTCATGGTTGTATGCATCATGTAGCAAACCTGTATGAAGCTTATCACAGCAGGTCATCAGACATCTGAGGGGTGACATGTGGGCTTCCATCCCCCACCGCTGCCTGTTGGGAGGCCGGCAGAGAAGGGGTATCTTCTGTTGGGTTTTCAACTTCAGACCAGGATGATGTGAGAGAGTGAGGTGTTGCGTGTCTTCAAGCATTCTTCACCGTCTGAGCTCTTTCCTTCACCGGTTGGGCCTTGGTAGGACCTTGCAGTTGCCATTTCATCCAATGTACTCGTAGTCTCTGCATTTGCTACACTTGTTACGGTGAAGGTACAGAATCCCTGCTAGCAGCCAGGGTGTTTTGTTCTATCCAGTCCCATGTGCCCTGGTGGTGCAGAAGTTGGTTGTTGTAAATATGTTCTTCTCTCAACATGGTTATCCATCACTAGCCTTTCCTTTGTGTTCTTTCCTTTCTGTCCTACCAGAATACTTGTAATGTTCTAAATGATTCTCTCTGAGCCAAGCTGCATTCCAGACTTGTCAGTTGGTGTCTGGTCAGCTGGAGAGGTGTACGCTTTGTCTGTGCTTTGGTATTAAAACTCCTACTTACTGTGAAGAGGCTCCAGCATTGTTCCTTCAACCGCTTACCTCAATTTGGCTACGATTTCCTGTGCTGACCGGACAAGAATTAGAGCCTTCAGCAGAGCAGACTTTCCTCTCCTCACGTATTAGACAAGCGACACCTCCTCATCAAGAATCCACGGCGTAGTACACGACCACTGATCCATTGAGGCTGCCATTCTGATCGACTCATCTTGCAGAAATTTTGGAAGAAATTGCGTGAGTCACAGTGCGCTTCTCACCCCGCATGCGCCACTCCATGACGTGTTAAACGTTGCTATGCAGTAGCGTCTACACTATGCGGTAAACATTGCTAAGCAGCAGTGTCTCCACCCTCAGCGCATCAAGCTCCAACACGGCAAACGTTGCTAGGCAGCAACGTTTCCTGGTCTTAGCGCGTTCAAGTCACATCACACCTCTGCAGCACCTCACGCAGGTGCTCAACGTGTTGACTTCACCCCACAACATCGAGCGGCCATTTTGGATCACGGAAAAGTTATCTTTGCGAACGACTAGTGCACCAGTGTTGTACCCAGTTGCGTAGCCATGGTTACTGCAATCGACAAGTGTAATCAGAAACTGTGATACGCTCAACAAGTTATTGCTGCAAGTTCGATCGTGACTGTTACACTGTGATACGCTTACCATTTCTTTCCTCCTAATCAGAAACAGTGATACGCTCACCAGTTTATTGCTGCAAGTTCGAGCGTGACTGTTACACGATAACACGCTCACCATTTATTGCCTGCATGTTTACTGGGTAGCAGTGTTGTCCTGGTAGCTACATTTCATGTGCGTAATATTAGAGGACGCGCACACCATGCTATTTTGTTGCAGTAAACATTTCTCCACAGCATTTTGAATGTTCTTCTTTACTTAAACAGATACTGAAAACATATAATAAATTGTTTTTCACAGAAAGTGAATTGCAAAATTTGAAAAGTTATGGCTCAACAAGTCCCAGTAGCTCTACCTCCACAAATTCTCAGTGAACCAAGTACACCTTCAATTTCGTGGTAAGATTGGATAGTCATGTTTGACAATTATCTGGATGCCCTTGAGGGGCAAGGCTTTTTTGCCAAGTGTAAAAAAAGCACCATTGTTGAGTGTTCTGGGCAAGGAAGGTCAACATGTATTCAAGTATCTTCCCCAAGCATTGCAATGCAGTGGGCAGTAAATGCCTGATGAGTACAAAGAAGGTGTTTCTAGACTCAAAGTGAGGTTTGCCAATGAAGAGAATTTGGTTATGAACAGATATAACTTTTACACTCACAAGCAACGTAACGAGGAATCCATCGATGATTTTGTGGCACAGCTACGTGAACTGTCAGTAAAAAGTAATTTTGGTTCAGTGACAGATGAGTTGATCCGCGATCAGCTTATCGTTCAATGTAATAATAAGAAGATACAGGAGAGGTTGTGGGCGGCTAAGAATCCTTCTTTAAAATTAGCAATAGACTTAGCTAGGGTAGTCAAAGAATCAGAAAGATGTATGAAGGAGTTGCAAAAGTGTAGTTCACAGGAACAAATTTCTGATGTGTCCGAGAAGGTCATGAATGAGTGCGAACCTGGGGATGATGAAGCCATTGCCCTTGTAAAGACTAAAGGAAAAAAATTCAAAAAGGAAAATAATTTTGTCAAATCTCCCATTAGATTTTGTCTGAGATGTGGCAATAATGCACATACCTCTGATGCAAAATTTTGTTTTGCAAATAACAAAAAGTGTCTCAAATGTGGGAAGTTGGGTCATTTTTTGAGAATGTGTAGGAACTAAGGTCGGTCCAAGGTGGCTGTTATTGAAGATTATGCCATTGAAATTAAAAGGGAGAGGGACAAAATCTTGGTGGTTGATGATCCCGACATCATTACCTGTAATGAAAGGAGAGAGAGAAGTCTGAAAGCTGAGTTTATTATTGATGGTCATGTAGTAACTCTTATGGTGGATACTGGCTCAAGATACACCATAATCGCTGAGTCCATGTTCAAGAAGGAGTGGGGTGATATATTACTTAAAGCTAGTGATATTTCTCCTACGAGATACCAGGGTGAAAATATAGAGTTATTGGGATACTTTGATTCAGACATCTCTGTTACGGATAGGTCAACCAAAGGTAGAGTATATGTCTCTGTTGATGGGCCACCAATCCTTGGGTGGATTCACCAATACATACGACTTGCATATCATAGTCAACCCTAGGGCACCTAACCAAGTCATGGTTGTAGATGATCATACACTCAACAACATTTTACATGATGCAAGCAGAGTTTTTAGGGATGAGTTGGGAGAGTTAAAGGTTTATGTACATAAGATCCAGTTAAATAATGGTGTCATCCCTGTTCAACACAAAATGAGAAGAGTTCCCCTTGTAGTCCGAGAGGAGAGAGGAAGTTAAAACTGTTCTCAATGAAATGTTACAAGGAGGCGTTATTGAGCCTGTGGAGGCCCCCACATGGATTTCTCCGGTTGTCATCACGCAAAAGGGGGACGGCAAGATAAGATTTTGTGTGGATGTCTAATGCCTTAATAAAAATGTTGTGTCAGACACCTTTCCTCTCCCCAACATTGGGGAGTTGGTATCCACCTTGCAAGGTGCGAAGTTAAAATTAGATTTGAAGAGCGCATATCATCAGAACCGCCTTCATGATGATTCCAAACATTTGACCGCATTCATAACCACGGAGGGTACATTTCAGTTTGCAAGACTTCCTTTTGGCCTGACCTCTGCTGCCAGCGTTTTTCAGCGTATGGTGACAGAGATTTTCAAGGGAATTAAAAAGGCTGTGTTTTTCCAAGATGATAATCTTGTCTTTTGTGACACCATCTCTGATCACAACCAAGTGCTCAAATCTGTGTTGCATAGAATTGATGAAGCGGATTTTACATTACTTAAAGAAAAATGTTATTTCATTGTGCAACACGTAGAGTATTTGGGTTACGAGATTTCAGCCCAAGTAGTTAAACCAAAACAAAATCTTTTGGAGGCTATACATTCAGCCCTGTCTCCGTCTGACAAGGACCAGCTCCGTTCATTCATAGGCCTTATAGAGTTTTACTCTAAATTTGTGAAGAACTTCTCGGACAAAACATTAACTTTGACATTCTTACTTAAAAAAACGAGCAACATTTTCTTGGAATGATAGTCATACTGATTGTTTCACTGCTATTAAGAAAGAATTTTGTGAAGCTAAAGTCTTGGCCATCTTTGACCTCAGGCCTACATCTCTATTAATGGTTGATGCGAGTGCCACTGGATTGGGTGCGGTACTCTTACAGAAACATTCTGAAGGGGAGAAAATTATCGGCTTTGCATATCGTACTCTTTCTCTTTCTGAACAAAACTATTCGGTAATCGAAAAGGAGGCTCTAGCTGCTGCTTGGGGAGCACAATATTTTAGGACAGACTTGTGGGGTACCAAGTTTCAACTTAGGACAGATCACAAACCTTTGGTTAGGGTTTTATCTCCAGGCGGTGCTGGCAAAGGTTCCCCTAGATTAGCGAAAACTTGCTTCCAGGCTTCAGGAATAT
This sequence comes from Lissotriton helveticus, assembly GCF_964261635.1. Taxonomy (NCBI): domain Eukaryota; kingdom Metazoa; phylum Chordata; class Amphibia; order Caudata; family Salamandridae; genus Lissotriton; species Lissotriton helveticus. The sequence continues at coordinate 58,511,854 of NC_136068.1, read as the reverse complement.
CAGTATGACATTTCTTATATACAAGGTTGGCACAATGTACAGGCCAACTGTCTCTCTAGACTTTCAGTCAAGGATAAAGATGCAAAGAGTGATTTTTCGGATGTTCAAGATGTAGGGACTGTGGCCTTTATCCAAGATGTCTTGGCTCTAATTGATGGTACATTTACCAAGGATGAATGGTGTGTTGCCATGGTAACAGACATTGTCCTCATTAAGCTTATATAACTTATCAAATTGGGTGCCAGGCGAGAGAGCTGTGTTCAACCCCCTGTCCACCCTTTTCTTAAAGTTATAGATGAGCTTTTGTTGTATGGTGACAGTATTCTATTGAGAGGTGACAGATACATCCCACCATTCAGTTTGAGGCCACAATTGTTAAAGCTTGCCCATGAAGGACACTTAGGGCAAACACTTACTCAGCGCAAGCTTAAGGCAGATGTTTGGTGGCCAGTCATGGACACACAAGTAGTGTTCTGGGTGGAAAATTGCTCTGTTTGTAGAGATGGTGAAAAAAGACTTAAGATCGCTTCAGGTTCAGCGGTGGGTCACATTGTCACTCCAAATCAACTGTGGCATAGTGTGTGCCTTGATTTCATCGGACTTATGGATGAATTACCTGTGACTCACCATTTTGCCATTGTTGTGGTTGATATGTTTTCAAAATGGCTTACAGTCAAATTTGTTAAAGAGATCACCACTGATTGTACCATAATATTCCTCAAATACCTATTTCATGATGAAGGGTATCCCTCTGTACCAATTACAAATAATGGCACTCACGTCCAATAAAATGCGTATGTTTTTGTCTTGTTGTGGTGTGACCCACCATAGCACTTCCCTTTATAATCCTCAGGGTAATGGTGTATGAGAGAGCAAACAAAGGTATTAACGGGATAATACAAATGACGTGTGCTTCTGGTGGCTTTGCCAATGAGGTGGGTCAAGAGATGGTGTGGGCATATAGGATCACTGCTCACAAACAAGATGGTAAATCCCCGTTCGAGCTCATGCGGGGCACACATCCTGGTACTAAGCTTGCACCCTCTTGGATCAAAAGCTGTGATGTCAAGGGTGTTCATCCAGAGCCTCATGCCTGTACCTCTTACTCAATTTCCTCGGGGAATCTTGTTAAAATTATACCGGGGAGAGTGACTAAGGGACTTTCCAAATTCAGAGGTCCATATTTAGTTAAACAAGTATTTCCTCATTCTGTGGTCTTGGATAATGAACAGTGGAACCTTCGTAGAGTGGCATTGTACCGTAAATCTGCATTCCCAAGTGATACCACTCAGATGATTCACCGTAATTCTACATCTTCCAGTGATATCACTCAGATGGTTCAGGAATCTCTGTCCAACAGTGGATATATGTTATCTACTCCGGAAGATGTTACTCCATCTCCAGTGTAAGGTGTCGCAGGGAGGAAGGTGGTGGTCGTGCCTTTGTTCTTACTGGTGTTCAGGATCAGTTGGCTCACAGTAATGTTCCTTCTGATCAATGTGATGTTTCTCATAATGTCTCAGTATCCAGTGAAGCCAGAGGCTCGAGATCTCGCAGACCTCCTGTCTATTTGAATGATTATTTATGTTAATGTGTCACATTAACATTCTCCATTTTTTGTGTTTTGTTTTTATTCCGAAGGGAGAAGATGTGTTGTAAATATGTTCTTCTCTCAATATGGTTATCAATCTCTAGCCCTTCCTTTGTGTCCTTTGATTTCTATCCTTCCGGAATACTTGTAATGTTCTAAGTGATTCTCTCTGAGTCAAGATGCATTCTAGACTTGTCAGTTGGTGTCTGGTCAGCTGGTGAGGTATGCGCTTTGTCTGTACTCTGTTATTAAATCTCCTACTTACCGTGAAGAGGCTCCAGCGTTGTTCCTTCAACAGCTTACATCATTGGTTTTACCAACGTGTTAAATCCTTAGGTTGGCTGGAAATTGAAGAGCATATTTCATATTATTTTCTCTCGGGATCTTCCTCACTGCGAGGAAGGAGGACCTGCATTGTTGTACCGCAAGGGCATAGTCCAGATATATGTGGATCGTGGCTTTTTCAATTGTCCATGGGCCACGTGCTCTCATGACCTGCAGTATGAGGCCCCTGTCACAGTAGTTGAAGAGTTCCACCACCACCAGCCTTGGCAGAGCTCCCAGGTGGGTGGATCCCCGGTACTCTATGGGCCCTTTCCACTGAGAAGAACTTGGATTGCTTGCCTTGCAGGAACTTGTCGGCAAACAATGTATCCAGGTATAGCTCCATTTTATTTATTTTGTGTTTTATATAGCGCGAACATGACCCTGTGAGGGGTATCAGAGTGCTTTACAGAGGTGTTTCGACATTAGAACCATTAAGAACCATAAGTTGCAGAATACAAACTCTTTACAACAGTACACTTCAGGGAAGCGTATAACAAATATATCGGAAGCGCATTAAATCACACCACCATGTGTTATAGATATACCCTCTCATGTGTGAGAAGTGAGATGCTGGTGTATGACTGGAAGCAAACATGGAGAGATTATATCCATAGGTACTGCTGCCAGGACTTCTTGTAGAAATTTTTCCATATAGAACAATATCGCTTCTTTTTTTAATGCTGCAATGGATGGAATTCTTCTAATGCTAGTGGGGAGAGCGTTCCAAATTCGAGGTGCTGCCCCAGAGAACGCTCGGTCATAAGTTTATTTCTTACAAAAACGAGCAGGTTTCAGAAGAAGATTGTCTTTGCTCCTGGTGCCTCGGTTTCCTCCTGACAGCGTGATCTTCTGTGCAAGGTAAACTGGAGTTTTATGGTGCAATGCATTGTGGGTGATGCATGCTAACTTTAAGTGAATTCTTGCCTCGAAGGGTAGCCAGTTGAGAACTTTCAGATGGGGGGAGATGTGGTCGTATTTTTTTGATCCTGATATCAGTCTTGCGGCTGCATTAAGACATGCTTTCAAAGGGGCTGTTGTGACCTTAGGAAGCCCTGCCAGAGTAGTGCACCCATATTCTATCCTTGAAATGACCAGTGACTGGACTGCTGTTTTCAGATCAGTTTTATTTAGGAATGGTTTTAGTTTCCGCAGGTAGCTTAGGTGGAAACAGGCGTTCTTTGCCATTGTGTTAATGTGTGCAGTCATGTTCAGATTTTTGTCAAGCGTAATTCCCAAGGATTTGGTAAAGTCGACAATCTTCGGGGTGCCTTTTAAAGCTGTGATAAAGTTTGACCAATCTGCTAACTTGAGTTTACTTTTCTGAGGTGTAATCAGTAAGAATTCAGTTTTTTTGCGGGTTTAGCTTCAGATGATTCAGGATTAGCCATTGGAGGGTACTCGTAAGGGCTTGGTTCATAGATTTTATATCTTCTGTCGATGTCACCTTGATATAAAGCTGCGTGTCATCCGCATACATATGGAATGCAATGTTCGCATTTTGTAGTATAGGTAAAGTATATTAGTTCTACATAAAGATTGAAAATCGCCGGGGATGACGTAGAACCTTGTGGAACTCCAATTGTATTTCTGGTAGACCCTGACAGGGTTTGGTTGACAATGAATTTTTGAGATCTATTCTCTAGGAAGGAGCTGAACCACTTAAGAACTAAACCATCTAGCCCCATTCTGTTTTTCAACCTATCCAGGATTCTGGCATGGTTTACCGTATCGAACGCAGACGACAAGTCCAACAATATTAGGAGACATGTGTCGTTGTGGTCGAGAGCCCTTAACGCGTCATCTACTCTTTGCAGGATTGTAGTTTCTGTACTATGGTTCAGTCTGAACCCTGATTGGTAATCATTTAGTAGATTGAAATCCGAGATGTGAAGACTCAGTTGTTGTTGGACACATTTTTCCAGAACTTTAGCAAGCATGGGGATGTTAGTAACAGGTCTGTAGTTGTTTGGATCAGAAGGGTTTTCAGTTGGGTTTTTTAGAAGAGGAATGACTTGCCCTGTTTTTAGGCAGTCTGGGATTTGTCCTTGTGATAACAAGGCATTTATGATCTTAGTCCACGATGGGATTAACAGGTGGTTAAGTGAAGACCAGCACTTTGCTGGAAGGGAGTCGTAATAATGGTTGTTAGGTTTAGTAGATGACATGATCTTTGATATGTCTAATTCGCTGATAGGCTTAAATCCTGACCATCGTGCGTTGTTTTTTGGTTTGTCACCTTCTTGTTGGAATTGTGGTTCATCTGAGGAACCCTTCTCCTTTTCCAAGTCTTCAGCTGATTTTTTTAATTCCCTTTCTAGTGCGTTAGCTTTGTCGGAAAAGAAGACTGAGAAATCCTTGCTATTTAAGCTTGTTTTGGCGATGATCGGTGCTGATTAGGCAGATTTATTCGACTGTTCTTTGAGTATATTGAATAGTTTCATTGGCCTATTTGTTGCATTGTCCAGTTCTTTCCTAAAAAAGTATTTTTTTGATTTAAGGACGCTTTTGTTATAGGCTTTCCTGGATTGTCTCAGTTGGCCTAAGTGTGATGCCGTAGGGTATTGACGCCATTTACGCTCAGAGAGTCTGAGTGAACGTCTTTCCTCGTTTAGGGAACTATTGAACCATCTATTTTTGTCTTTGTCAGAGATCCTTTTAAGTTTTAGAGGGGCGACCTCCTCGATGATGCTTGATATGGATTTATTATAGTGCAAAGTGAGGTCATTGACGTCAACCATGTTCTTGGGTGGCTGCAACTCATTTTTACAGCGAGCTGCTATGTTTTCCATATTGATTCCTCTAGTGTCCCTGGTCCATTTTTTTGGCTTAACAGCTTGTGAGGTCGGTTTAGTTTTTTTCAGAGGAATTTCGAATGTAATTATGTGGTGATCGGACCAATCGCATGGTGTGATTATAATGTTCTCGATTGCTTTTTCTTTGGCTATGACCCAGTCTAAGGTTGAACCTTTGGAGTGGGTGGGGAGATGACATCCCTGGACTAAAGATTGTTCTTCCAGGAAGGTTTTAAAAAGTTTGATTTGATTGTCAGCCTGATCCTCCCAGTGAATATTGAAGTCACCTAGGAAGATATCATTAGACTGGGGACTAGAGTTGATGGTAATGATTTCCATCAGTTGGTCTAGGAACTTGGTCTTTGTGCCAGGCGGGTGGTAGAATGCATGGAGTTTACAGTTTTGGTTGTCCGCTGATCTTAAGGACATGCCTAGATATTCGCAAGACTCTAAGGGGTCCGAATGAGTTTTGGAAATGGTAATGTCTGACCTATGAATGCACGCGACGCCTCCCCCCAATCTGACTTGTCTGTCCAGTCTCATGATCTAGTAGTTTGGAGGAACTAACATGTCTAAACATGGGGAAGACGTGTCGGAAAGCCAGGTTTCGGTTAAAATGGTAACGTCAATTTCAAGATTTAGTATAAGTTCGGCTATGTCCGCCGCGTGTTTGTTTGCAGATCGACAGTTGAGTAGTATGCAATGAAAAGGTTTCTGGGAGTTGGTCATTGGTGGAGCTGACATTTCAGGCATTAGAGTCACTATCTTTAGATTGCTTGTATTGGCCGTTCTATTGTTAACCTGGGATGTTCTATCCTTATTAGATACTATAGTTTGGATAGTGTTTACGCCTATCTTAGTTTGCGAAGTGTGAGTAGGGTCATATGTGGATAGAATGGATGCCAACTCATTGTCTGTCAGGTAGTTTAGTTGTGTGCGTGGGCGGCATATTCTGTTTGACGTCGCTAAAGGAGTAGAACGGCGATTACCATTTGTTGCAAAAGAGGAGGACTGAAGGGCCTCCATTTTTGCCAACCAATTTTCTGATAAGCAAAGCAAGTTCTTCATATCTCTGATGGCGGCAAACATGGCTTTGTAGGTCTCACTAGATTGTGAGTGGAGATGATTGAGATCAGGATCCTCTTTTGTATGAGTGGATCTAGTCTTTTCCGAGTCTAGTCTAATTTGTGTGGTGGTTAGGGTTTTCTTCTCTGTTGAGGGGTTGGCTTTGCCCATCTCTGCAGGAACTGTGCCTGTTATAATGAGATTAGAGCTAGAATTCACTTGCAGGGGCTCATCCTTAGTGGAAATGTTTTTTAATGCTCCAAGACCCATCCTATGGGATTCGGTCATCCTGCCAGTTTCTATTTCACCATCGTTCAGGGCAATGAGTTCCAGAAGTAGCGATTGGGGTTCAACATTGGGCTTTATGTCACGCCCTGACCCTTACATTACTATTATTATCCTGCCATATCTTGTCTACCTGATTCAATGGCTGGGGCTCTTCGTTGGTGTTAATGTCATCCAGTGATATTATTTGGTTTGACTGTTGGGGATCTTTCGCAATGCTTTCTTCGGACTCAGCCATTTGGTTCCCCCCTTTCAAGTAGACCCACTACGCAAACATTATTCCCCTGGGATCTACCTTCCTGGTCTTCAACTCGGTATCATAGGTATTCAACTTCATTCTGTAGGAGTTGTTCGTCCATCTCTATCACCGTGGGCCTCAGGGCTGATGATCTGTCTGCCAGGTCAGACATATCCCGTTTGCGTCTGTGGTCTCTCAAATTTATTTCTGCCTAACCTGGTGAAGGGGAGGGGGCGGCTGTTGTGTGTCTATGGAGGCCAGTGGTCACAATGGTGCATACCTGGGTTAAGATACCAGGTAACTTGTCATGGTCACACTTTTTTTTCTCTTTTCTCTTATTAAAGTAAATACTCTTCTGCGGTGTTTGGTCGGTTAGGAGGGTGATTCTACCTCTTCAAGAGTGTGGAGAGGGCACATCCTACACTCTGACCTGTCTCTGCGGTGTTGGGGACCATTGGCCACCCGGTTCAGGCCTCCTCTCAGTATTCTACGGTGGTGACCCCTTGTGTGCCCTGCGGCATTGTGTATACGGTGTCCCTGTGTGCGTAGGAGGGGTGCTGGTATATGGGTTTCTTTTAGGCACCTTTATCAATTAGTAAATCAGGGTGAGGGTATTTATAGTTTAGTGTGTAGTGGCTCCAGTCTGTATATGCCCATGCAGATGCAGTTCATGCATTATTTTCGGGTAGGTGCCTCCAGTACTGGTGTCCCTGTGTCGATAAGCGTGGTTTGAGTTCCTGTTATCCGGTGTTGACTATGCCGAACTGGTGGTGTGTCTCTTTCTGTAGGCTTCTAGCTTGTTCCATGTCTGCTGTGCCTGCATATAGTGTGTAGGGGATAAGAGGAGAATCTGTTGGTTTCACTTCCGATTGCGCCTTTGTTTCTCGTATCGGTTGTCAGCCGAGTGTTCCCCTTCTCGTTGAAAACTGCTGTCTCCCAGCATGGAAGGAGTGGGGCGGATTAGGCAGTGTCGACAGCCCAGGGTCCAGGCTTATTCCGGTATTCTGGTGAGCCTCGCCTGAGGCCATCTCTGATGGGCCCTTGATTTCGGCGGCCCACCCCCGCATAGTTGCTACCCTGCTTACCTGGGGGTCTGTGGTATCTCCGCCACAGGAGGAGCTTTGTTGTGGAGCCTCCGTTGCTGAGATACAGCTCTCTGTTCGTCCAGTGTAGGTAGCCACACATATCCATGTCCCAGCTCTCAGCGCGAGGCACCTCACAGCCAGACCACACTGCATGGTTCGGATGTAGCAGCACAGGACCACTCGACAGTCTGTGGTATCAGAACATTTTGAGCAGGGCCTCTGGGTCCCCAACAATGATTGTCGGGTCGTCACTAGAGCAAGTCGCTACTGTGCGGGCTCGAATTTTCAGGCTTTTGTGGTGGGCTATGACGGAGCAGTTTAATGCACGTCTGATCCTGTCGCCATCTTGGCCACACCCCTAGATCTTTACCTATAAAGTGTGCTTTCTGGGATTTGGTGTCAATCTGTTCAGTTGTTTTGAGAAATTAAGATTACAAAAAAAAGACATAACTGGATGGATGGCTTGTCTCCAGGACTCCTGTAGGCCCACAAATTCAAAAAATAAAGCAACCTTATTGGACATGGGATATTTTTTCAGACAATCTTCTCTGTGTCACTCGGGTCCCAGTGGTCACAGGAATATGATATGCTGGCTGCAATATGAAGAAAAAGGTTGTACCCGCCATTAAAGGACCTGGGGACTCTGCCCCCCATTGTTCGAAAAAATTGAACTGTAAACAATATAAGGAGCAAGGGAGGGAGACCCTGACCTCTTTTTGAGCGGGTCCCAGAAGGACACCCACTGGGTGCAAAATAAAAATAAAACAATGTGGTGCACCACTGGTCCCAAGCAACTTTTGTAGGAGTTGGACAGCTTCTGCTGGGACTCAGTAGGCACCTGGATGCCAGTGGCAGAAAGGGCAGAACCATGTGCTCCCACAGAAGTCCTGCAAACAAAAAACATATAAAACAAGCTTTGGCAAAGCCAATCGGTCTGGCTATTTTGACAGTCAGTGTTTCTCCTTTGATTGGTGAGTTTGTGTTTTGATTATGTGGCTGTGTGATTGTGTCAATGTGAAAATAGGATGGGTGAATGCATGGATGTATAGATGAATGAGAGAATGACATTGCTAGGTGACTGCATGCATGCATGTTTGAGACTGTGTGCACGGATGGATGAAAGAGCGAGTGAGTGCATGGATGTACGCAGCAAATATAAAGCAATCTTATAGGTGTAACTTTCAGAGACCATTAGTGAACTGAGAGGCAACACCTGGGCTTCACTGTGTCTTACCATGTTGTACATCTGTAATCCAGTTACTCTATGCAGTAACCATTGATCTCAATCAACTGTGAATAAAATTGGTCTAACACAATGTCCATCTCTGAACAGTGAGCAAGTGTGTGCTAACCCAATGAAGAAGATTTACAAAAACATATTGCAATGCAGAACTATTTTTACAACATATGGCCTGCTTCTGCTCTCGTAACCTACAATGGTGCACAAATTGTTGCCTAGCACACAACTTTGCACCATGGTGTAGAGGTGAATGTGTGGTCTAGCATAAGTTTTGTACTGGAAGAGTACCCGTCCAGTACTAACATCTATGCCTATATAGATGCATCCTTTGTAATGCCTAAAAAACACCCATATAATGCCTTGTTGAGGTAAATGTATGCAAAGCAGTGCAATGCGCTAAATAAGCCAATTATCCAGCTCAAAATTGTTCTGTATAAGAAAGTAAATAGCAAGCACAAGGAGATGATGGATGCAGCGCTAAAACTTTTCAGACACTCACCCCCCAGTCACAGATCAGGGTTGAATCCATCATTGTTCTTTAGCTGACTTCGCCACCCCAGTTCAGACACAGCTATATGCAAATCAGTCTTGACCCTGTGCCTCATGGGAACAGTCCAGCCAAACTGCTAAGCCATGTCTTCCCTGGACTGGAAACAAGCATCCTGGGACCAATTTCGGGGTAACAGCCCTCATCAGCCAATCTAGCTTGAATCCAGTGGCAAAGTTAGCAAGGGACCCACGTCTGGGCATACCCTGCCAACTTAGGGTGAACAAAGCAAACACAAGGAGATGATGGACGGATCACTGAAACTTTTCAGACACTCACCCCCAGTCACAGATCTGGGTTGAATCCATCATTGTTCTTTAGCTCACTTCGCCACCCCAGTTCAGACACAGCTATTTGCAAATCAGTCTTGACCTTGTGCCTCATGGGAACAGTCCGGCCCGAACTGCCAAGCCATGTCTTCACTGGACCGGAAACAAGCATCCTGGTACCGCTGTCTGGCTAACAGCCCTCATCAGCCAGGCTAGCTTGAATCCAGTGGCAAAGGGAGCAAGGGACCCACGTCAGGGCATACCCTGCCAACTTAGGGTGAACAAAGCAAACACAAGGAGATGATGGACGGAGCGCTGAAACTTTTCACACACTCACTCCAGTCACAGATCTGGGTTGAATCCATCATCGTTCTTTAGCTCACTTCATCACCCCAGTTCAGACACAGCTATATGCAAATCAGTCTTAACCCTGTGCCTCATGGGAATAGTCCAGTCCGAACTGCCAAGCCATGTCTTCCCTGGAGTGGAAACAAGCATTCTGGGACCGGGTTTTGGGGTAACAGCCCTCATCAGCCAGGCCAGGGAGGACCTGGCCTGGAAGTTTGGGCTGGACTGTTCACTTTGAGCGCAGGGTCAAGACTGATTTGCATATGGCTGGATTCAAACTGGAATGGTATGGTGAGCAAAAAAAACATGGATTTAGGCTCAGATCTCTGTACTGGGTTGAATGTATGACAATGATCTGCATTCTGTCCATCAATTATTTTTGCATTTGTCATCCTGAGTGGGAGGGGTGTGCCCTAACATGGGTCCCGTGCTCTCTATGCCACTGGAGTTAAGCTATCCTGGCTGAAGCGGGGTGAAACCACACAACCGGTCCTAGGATGCTTGTTTCCAGTCCAGGGAGGACCTGGCCTGGCAGTTCGGGCTTAACTGTCCCCATTTGGCACAGGGTCAAGACTGATTTGCATATGGCTGGGTTCAAACTGGAACGGCATGCTGAGCAAAAAAAACATGGATTCAGGCCCAGATCTCTGTGATGGGGTGAATGTATGACATTGTTCTGCATTCTGTCCATCAATTGTTGTTTTTGCATAAGAAAGTAAATACCCTTTTCAATACCTTTGGGCTGTTTTGCATGATTTTATAGTGGTTTAAAGTCTTGACAAATCTGTCTCAGAGTATCTGAATAACACTGAGTAGATGTGTATTATCACACTTCCCAGTAGCACCTATACAAACCTATGAATGTATGAGTCTCTGAGCAAATGACTCTACGTCCCATGTCAAAAGATATGGGTCAACAGATGTCAATAATAAACTGCGTTAAGCAGGGGTCTCCAAATGTTTCTGTAGTAAGAGCTACTTCTGATCATTGAAAATTATTGGGAGCTACTAAAAGCGAAGCAACTTGTTTAATATTCTCAGAGAAGAGTTTTTGTTATGTTTTTCCAATTTAAAAGCATTCACACACAGCATCTTATGCTCAGGATCCCATAATTTTATTAAGAGCAAGTTTTATGTCAGTACCATAATAAAGTGTGAAGGTGAAGAATGGACTTAGGCATTGTTATCTGCAACCAATGGCAGCACTCTGGCAGGGTTGTGTGCCGGGTGCTGCCAAGAATGTATGATGTTACAACGCATACTTTTACAACGCCTACCTTTACAACGCATTTTTTACACCGCAACATCCATTACAACGCACACCTTTACAACGCATGCCATTACAACGAATTCTTTGAAACTACCTTTACAACGCATTCCACTACAACTCATACTACATTTACAACGCATACCATTACAACGCATTTCATTACATTGCATGTAAGGTAAGTGTTGGATAGTGTAGGGGTAATAATTACTATTCTAACTCCAGGGGGTGCAACAGTAGGGTAAGTGTTGGATAGTGTAGGGGTAAAAATTACTATTTTAACTCCAGGGGGAGCAACAGTAGGGTAAGTGTTGGATAGTGTAGGGGTAAAAATTACTATTCTAACTCCAGGGGGTGCAACAGTAGGGTAAGTGTTGGATAGTGTAAGGGTACTATGTGTTGTAATGCTATGCGTTGTAGTGTCATGCGGTGTAATGACTGCGTTGTAAATGCATGCGTTGTAATGGATGTTGCGTTGTAAAAGTTTCGTTGTAATGGTAGTGCGTTGCAAAAGTTGCATTGTAAAGGTTGTATACCGCTGCCAACAACCACAGCCCCAGCCCTGCAGCCATAGCCCACAGCCTTAGACCCAGGTCTTTCACAAAACTCTGCAGCTTGACTGCTGCTGGTGTCACTCAGGGCTTGGCCAAGTGACAAGTCTGACCCCAGAGCATTCAGTTCCTGTTGCACAGACATGCAGTATCTCCCTGAGCACAGCCACTGCGCAGCAAAAGATAGGTGGCTCGACACCCCATCATAACAGGATTTAGAGTCAGGAGCCAATGTGGGCAAGCACTGCTGGGCTAAAATAAATAACAAAGAGGCCTGCTAGCAAAATGAAATTGCAACCGTTTATATCTAATAAACTTTTAATGACTTTAGCAAACACAAGGCCGTAAATTACTCTAAGGTTGTTCGCGAACTACGGTTAGCTCAGGATCAGCTGGTTGGAGTCACCTGGCATAAAAGATTAAATTCAAACTCGGTAATATTAAAATAGGTGTCCTAAGCTTTTATAGTACAGCTGTATGGTGACATGCTGTATTCTCAAATTATGAAGTCCTCAAATATATTTGCCTGTATGTTTATGATGGCAAGTATACCAGAATTTCTTTGCACTCTTGGTAGGTAGGAGTAAGTAAGAGAAAGGTAGGTTTGCCCATAAGAGTTGGCCAATAAGAGTAGGCAGTCTTGCAAGTCAAGTCAAGTCAAAAACAAAGTTTATTTAGACCATTGATCTATAAACCACAGTTCATCATATAAAATCTACATCTCACAAATTCATATTCGTAACAGTTAAAAAGTCATATTATCCTAAAAACTACATTTATAACACTTTAAAACCAGGTATTAATTTGGATTATGGAGCTACTTGGTACTTTTAAGCCTCCAGTCTTTCAGGGAACTTATACACACCCTGCATATATTTCACGATAGCTATTGGGATATCTAAATTTTCCATATCGACTAGTAGCTCCCATGCTTGTGAACGCTCCTTAACATCATATTTTAAAAATATCGGTCACCGGAACTGTTTACGTAAATTTAAAAATAAATAACAATCCAATAATATGTGCAAAATATTACATTTCATTTCTAATTTACAAACACATTTGCCATCCGAATGCATTAAGGCAGCTTTTATTGTGCTATCTGCGAATATCGGGTTAATACCTATTCTTAGCTTAAAAACTTCTATTCTTAGCCAACGGTTCGGTAGCAAATCTATATAAGGAAAGCTTACATCTTTCTCCCAGCCGGAGCACATACATTTTACAGAATCTTTCTTTTTCAAATACTCTTGGTCTGTTACCCTTGAAATGTCTTTACTCTGCGCTTTGAGTACACTCTTTATTACATTCATTTGGAATGTCCTAGGGTCAATGTTCACATTTAGGTGGTCGCAGATGGCCAGGAGTTTACTTCTCGTTTCCTTGGCCCATTTTAACTCACTGGTCTGAATTTCTTTCATGCACCATTGCGACACCTTTGTAACTTCCCCCTGCCCCAACCGATTCCAGAATCTGAGGAGGTTCTGCTGCACCTGCACATTCCATGCGGTTAGGCCTAATTCTAGTCTGACTGCCTGGATCATTACCGACCTAGGAAGAGACGGTAGGGAATTTAAACATTTCCCCTCCTCTTTGTCCTAGGAGCTTTTACCTTCTATGCAGAGTACTTCCGCCCCATATTGAAGTTGCGGGGGAATCATGGCCTTAAAGGCTGTCAATAGAGGTTTGTGGGACATATCACCATAACTATGGTTAAATCTTTTCAGCCCACAAACCGCTAAGTGTGCTTTCAATTTCTGTGCTTCCAAATGTGTGCCCCACTGCAGGGTCCTTGTAAACCATATTCCGAGGTATTTGTATTCGCTTACAGTATCCAGTTTGGTTTGGCCCAAGTACCAACTAAACTTCGTCCTCTTCTTCCCAAAACACAACATTTTTGTTTTGTCCATATTTAATGTAAGTCGTCTTGCGGTGCAATAATCATTGAATACACTAAGCTTCCTCTGAAGCCCCACCTCTGTTTGATCCATTATTACAAGGTCATTGGCATACATGAGGCATGACAGGTGCCTACCATTTATTTTTGGGCTCGCACCTCTGGCTGTGCCCAAGAGAAGCGGCAAGTCTGCTAAAAATATGGCAAAAAGCAGCGGGGCCAGGACGCAGCCTTGCCTCAACCCGTTGTTTATCCCTATTTCCGTTGTAAGACCGCCAGAGGTATCTTTAATTACCTGTGCCCAATTTTGGCTATGCATTTCCTGGATTACCCACAGGAGATCGGCGGGGACCTCGTACTTTCTCAATGTCTCCCACAAACAGTCCCTATCCACCAAATCAAAAGCTGCGCGAAAGTCCACGAAGCAACAAAACAGTTTGCCCTGCAGCTCCATGGACTGCCTCGCTACGGCCCATAGTGCGAAGCAGTGATCAATAGTGGAATGTCCTTCCTTAAAGCCTCCCTGCTCTATTGGAACTATTGACTGCCGCTCCGCCCACTCTTTTAAGCTGCCAAGGATTATTTTTGAGAAGACCTTTTCCCCAATGTCCAATAAGTTGATCAACCTATAATTCTTGGGGTCCTTTTTTTCCCCTTCTTTATACAAGGGTCTACTTATGGCCCCTCTCCAGTATTTGGGGAAGTGGCCTGAATCCAGAATTGCTACAAACATATCGGATAAAAATCCTGCCCACCAATCTATCTGAATTTTAATTAAGACGGCGGGAAGATTATCGAGACCTGCTGCACCTGATAAATTCAACTTCTTAATTGTTTCTTTCACTTTCGATACAGAGAAACCAGATTTTAACCCTCCTATACCCCCGTCCAAGTTGGTCTATTCATCTCGATGTCCGAGGTCCTATTTGCTTTATATAGGTCACTTAAATAGTTTACCCATGCCGCCTCTTCCACAAAACAACTCATAGCTCCCGGCACCCTTCCTGCGGCTTCCTGTATCAACCTCCAGAAACCTTTTATATTTTTATTTTCAGTTGTCTCTAGAAGGGTTCTCCAACATTCTTCTTTATAAATCCTTTTCTGCTTCCTTACTAGAGATTTATATTCTTTCTTCAAATTGAGTAAGAGCTCTACATTCCCAGGGTCATAGCTCTTCCTCAACAGTCGCTCTAATTTTCGAATCACACTTTTTTTACTCTTACATTCTTGATTAAACCACCTGGACTTTCCTTTGCTGGGCTGTGTTTTTACCTTTGCCTGTTTCTTATCTTCTAGGTACACTCTAAGACACTGCACCGCTTGTACTATTTTATTCTCGTACCACTCTACCTGCTGACCTTCGAGCCTGTCCTTCAATAAATTTTGTTGAAAACATGCCAGTTTCTCGACATACTCATCCGTCAGTTTTGTAGTCAAACGCTTGGGATATTCCACATTTTGGGGATCACCCTTTCACAATTACTTAATGCCCCCCCTTCAATTTCACAGTACAAGGCATTATGATCGCTGTCCCTGCGTTTAATTACTTGGAACTTTTTTACCAGTACGTAGTTCCAAGCCTGGATAAAGATATAGTCTATGGGACATTGTTGATTTCCTACTCTAAAGGTCTGCGAGGCTGGGCGATCAGGATCCATCCTGCCATTTAAACATATTAAACCTTTAGAACCCAAGAACTTCCCAAGGGCTTCATTCTGACTGGAGGTTAGACACATTGGAAAATCTGCTGGCCCTATATTATAGTCACTCAGCATATCCTTAAACCAACAATCTATCCTTCCAAAATTTAATTTGTGATTAAAGTCTCCCATTATCACCAGAGTCTTCTTCCCATACTTTTCTATTAGGTCAATTATATCCTTCTTGAACAGACCTAATTCTATATCATATTCTTTTTGCGACCCCCATTGAATATATACATTTATAATAATCAAATGGGCGTCCTTCCCTTCAATGCCCGGATGACATACCTTGCAAACCAATAACCATTTACATAGAGAGTTAATTAGTTTGGTCTCTTTCACGAGCCTAGTTGAGGCAAGAGTCATAATACCCCCTGAGGGCCGACCACATTTTTTCTTTTTACTGGCTAATTTGTGAAATTGCACAAACCCTTCAACTACCTGGTTGTTGCCGCATAGCCATGTCTCCTGTAGGCAGATAATATCAACGTACTTTGCAACCTGGTTTAAACCATCTGCCTTCGTTGTTCCTCCCAAGCCATTTATATTCCATGAGATCAGTTTCAGGCTATGCGGCAACTCGGTAACCTAGTCTATCTCACTTAGGCACCCTGACTCGTTCAAGCCCCATGAGCAGGCACTATTATCCATGCCCCAGTTACCCCAGTCATTACTAGGCTTCGGGTTCTCTACAGCTATGGTGATGTTAGCCTTCTCCCCCCGACCCCTAGTTTCCCACCTCACCTGTCTTTCCCCCAAACGTGCGTGAAACCTCAGAAAGCCGCAATCTTGCTGTTTCCCCTTCTTTTAGGATTTCTTTTTCAGCTTTCTGAATTGCCGCTTTAACAAGCCCTGAGTAGACTAGGACCTTTGTTTACTCGGCACCATTCTTATCCCTGCCGAAACCTACCTGTCTCAGGTCCTTTGTACCAATTTCTTTCAGGGATGGACATTTTGCAAAGGAATATAAGAGTTGGGAACGATTTGGTGGGAGTACCTTTCCTTGTTTTTCCCTTCCATACACTTGCTCCTTGGGTTTCAAGTAGATCCACATTGTATTATTGTTGCTTCTGTTTGAGGTTTTTAAATCCCAATCGCCTCTTCCCTCCTGTACCTTTGTTCTAGGGAGTGTGTCTGCTAAGCTACCTCCAACAGCCGAACTTCTTTGTGGTTCTTTCCCTCCTATCTTTTTACCAGTAATTTTACTGTTCGCCACATCCCTAGGGGTCTATTCGTATCTCCCCGTGGTGCCCTTTTCCTTTCAACTTCAGCCCCTGCTCCTGTAGGCACAATTTGCCTCCCAGTTTCCCTTATTTCTCTTCCCTTATTTTTCCGCAGGGCATTTTCTTTGCTTATTACCTTAGCCTGCCTTTCCTTGCTCTTCACTTTTTTTTGTTCCTTCTGTCTTTCCTGGGCATAGGGTAGACTTTTATGGGAGTACCTAAAGATCTGATGTTTGAAAAAGTCTCCCCGCCTCCTTACCAACATTGGCCATCTAGAGATATAAACGTCATTCTGGGAACCACCCTCCACTGTTTGCTCTATGTTCCCTTCGATTTTCTCTATGTTCCCTTCGATTTGGCCCTCTGTTGCTGGGTCATGTACTGATCTGACCATTGTGGGCATCAGTCCCCTTATCCCCTGTAGTTCCTCTATCATTTTCTTAAACTGTATTTCATGGTTGTTTAACAGGGTATTATTTAACACGGACACCTCTAACAGACCTTGCAGCATTTTTTGTAACATCAACATAATGTCTAGCATCGAGGCAGAGGATGAAGTTGTAATATCAATGCCCAAAGTTCCATTCCGTAATATTTCGTTTAGGGAATCTAAGAGTTTTGGACTTTGGTTTTCTTCTTGGGTCATACTTCTATCAAAAATAGTTCTTGTCGCAGGGTTCGACATATTAGAGCAGTCCCCCACCTCTTTGGACCCAAACCCTACCGAACCTTCCTCCTCCACCCTCAATGAAGAAAAAATCCTCGGGGAGGATGAAAGTCTTGGTTCAATGGGCAGTATCCTGCTGCTTAGATCACTCTGAATAAAGGAGGGATCAACAATCTCCACGACGTCTTCTACGCTTGGTATCTCGTTATTAATTTCATGGACTTGGGCTTGAGCTTGACCTTTTCTCGGTGTGAGTGTGAGTGTTCTCTTAAAATGCTTCCCCACAAAGTCTTTTATTGGTTTGGACACTAGCCCGCCATCTTTCTCGCAACCTTGTAGTTTACTCTCAATAATCGCCTTCTTGGCAATTTGTTTCCTCTCCTTTTTATCATCTACCCCGGATGAAATCGATATAGCCTCATCGGGCCCTTCTACGACTGCTGTCACGTCGAACTCATCAGCTTTTTCCAGATGGTCTAGGCATATTTCCTTTGGCTTTGCCTGTCTTGGGGCCATATCTAACTTCTCGCTTATTCCGTGGGTTTTGCCGAGGTTTTGCCAGGAAGAATAACCTTTCCCCTATTCAACTGGGGAGCCTCCAAACAGTTTGGGCTTTCTCCTCCCGCCCTTCTTCTTATGCTTTCTTTGTTTTTACTTGCGCGCTAATCCAAATGGTTTCAAAATGGTTTAAGAATTTAATATACCGTATAAAAGCTATTATCACTTACCTTCCCTGTGTGCTGGCTAGCTGGCTGTGGCTGACCAAGGTTTTCTTCTGTATGCTGCCTTAAGCCTGCCCAGTACCCATGGGGGCCCCTATATCGGGCGTCTCCCCGGGGTTTTTAGGCTTCCTTGTCACAGTTCAATGCTCTCTTGTTTGCCGTTCGGGATTCATGCGCTTCAACGCCCCCACCTGGCCCAACTTGCACCAAATGAAGGACCGAGGGCAGGGGGGGGCCGAACCCTCGGGAGCTGTGGCGTTTTTTTGCTAATAATGGCCAGCCCTTTCTCTGCTCTCCCGGGCACATACGAACTGGCGCTTTCCTCCGCGATTCCCCCACAGGGGTGGGGAGGGGGGGATGCTTTAAACTGGTGCGGGTCACCGCTCACCGCAACGCGTCTTTCTCTGCGTCTCCGCTTGTCTCACTGCTCTCCGCCTCCGTCTCACTGTCGGGCTTCAGCGTCACGCGTCACACGTTAACACGTACGTACGTCAGCCATCAACCACAGCTAGCCACACAGGAAAGGACACCCGGCAGTCTTGCAGTTCCAATTCTCTATAAATATTGGATTGCTGCCCAATTGTTACATAAAATATACAGCAGAGGATTGGAGAGAATATGAATTGAATGACTACATTGATATGCATTGTGTAAACACAATTCAATTGTGCAGCAGTATTTACAATAAATATCCATAAAAACTATTTCAGAAAACCTTCAAATAGTTAGGGGCTAGCCATCTCCTCAAATTATTAAGTGAAATGTTAGCTTAAATATACACATGGAATTTTAGATGATGGCAAAGCTATTCCTCCACTCTTGCAATAAAACAGGACAGAACATTCAGTCTTCCAAGGATCCTTTCTGTTCTTGGGGACATGTTTCTGTAATTGGAGATACTGAGGAAGTTTTTGAAGAACCTGATGATAGAATTCAATCTGTGTGATGTGTGGCAGAAAAAGGCTGGGCCAAAGAGAGGGTATACATTTTATAGTAGTAAGTACCAGAGTTCTTGTAGGATTAACTACTGTCTATCCTACTAGCAAGTCAGTGTCACTGTCAGTGAAACTGCTCTCCCACCCTTGCAGCTCCACCATTAAGTGAGGCCTCTCTGAGCTCTGCACTCCCGTAGTGTTGGTGTTCGAGGCCCTCCTCCACCCACAGGTTATACTTGCGCCTCATCCCTGGTGGTCCAGTGGACCTCCGACTCCTTTCTCTTGCTCCGCTTTCACCGTTCAGCTTTTTCACCCTTTCACAATCTTTAGCCCTTTTTTCCTGCTTTCTGCTCCGTTGTACCCTTTATTCTTCTCATCCTTGTACTCCTTATACTTTTTTCCTTGTCTTTTTCACCCTTTTACTCTTTTCCTCTTTTGCCCACTTTTCCCCCGGTTTTCACGTTGCTGCTGCCCCTGTGGCCCCTACCTCCCAGCAGGTTATACCTGCGCCTCATCCATGGTGGTCCAGTGGACCTCTGACTCCTTTCTCTTGCTCCGCTTCTGCCCCTTTCTGCTCCGTTTTCACCTTTCAGCTTTTTCACCCTTTCACCATCTTTCACATTGTTTTCCTGCTTTCAACTACGTTTCACCCTTTATTCTTCTCATCCTTGTACTTCTCATACCTTTTTGCTTTTCTTTTTCACCCTTTTACCCTTTTCCTTTTTTGCCTGCTTTTCCCCCGTTGTTCCTGCCACTGTTGCCCTGCAGCCCCTCCCCTCCGAGCAACCAGCCCGTGCCAGTACCCCTCCCCGCTCCCGCCTCCCAGCTGTCCAGCCCTCCCTGGCCCCTACTTAATGGTGGACTGGTGTGGTTGGTGTGCCAAAGGCAAGCCCATCTGCACCTGTCTGCGACCCGACAGCGACGAGCGCCAGGAGCCTTGAACCTCCGCACCACCAACGATACAACCTAGCGGAACTCGAGGCATTCAAACCAGGCAGCAACAACAACTGCAAGCTAGCATCACCAGCTGACACCCACGGACCCTTCAGCTGTCACCGCTACCGGCACACCTGCAGCACCGCCAGGAACATGGACCCAGCACAACCTGCCCACAAGAACACAACTGAACTGAAGACCCTGCAATGAATCCTCCTCAACATCCGATCACTAGACAAACATGCCAATGAAATCTGGGACCTCCTCGAAAGCACCACCATGGACGTTGCATTCTTCACCGGAACGTGGACCAACACCACCTCGGGACCGGACAGGGCCATTGCCATCGCCCAAAAATACAAGATCTCCCGGAAGGACCGCCCCACCCGCCCGGCCGGAGGAATCGCCATTGTCCACAAATCCACCCTCTGCCTGAGCACACTCCCGACAAGCCCACAGACCTGATGGAACACCTACACTTCACGATACAGGCCATCCCTACCACCACCCTCCGAGAAACTCTCATCTACCAACGCCGCAGACCTTTCATCATGTCCATCACAGACATCATCTCCAGCAAGCCATCGCATCCACCAACTACACCCAGCAGGGAGACCTCAACTTCCACCTACACAACCAACTAGACCCCAACACTGCATTCCTCCTGGACAACCTCCGCAACATTGGACTCTGCCAGATCGTGACCAAACCCATGCACTCAGCAGGACACACCCTCGACCCCCTCTTCACATCTGGAAACTCCTTCACTTTCAGCCACACCACCCAACTCTCGTTGACAGACCATTGATGCATCCACTTCACCTTCAGAGCACCAACCATCCACAGACCCCAGCACCTGCTGCCATGAAGAAACTGGACCACAATCACTGACGACCAGCTCACCTCCTCACTCGGCAACTCATCCCCAACTACCACGGAAGGCGATGACCCTAACACCGCAGCCCGAACTCTGCACAGATGGATCTCCGACAGCGCCAACACTATAGCCCTCCTCAAGAAGAAAAACAACACACACACCAAGAATGCCTGATGGTTTACCACCGAACTTCGAGAGTCTGGACACACATGCTGCCGCCTTGAAAAGGCCTGGAGGAACTTTAAATCCACAGAAGCCTACAGCAACTTCAGACCTGCGACCAACGCTCATCACCAACTCATCAGAGAGATGAGAAAAAAAGAAATTGAAGACAAAATATCCACGTACGCACACAATAACAAAGAATTCTTCAGCATCATCAAGGAGTTTGCCCAGCCCGCCAGCGAGTCTACTGACATTCTTCCCTCACAAGATCTCTGCAACAAACTCAGCGACTTCTTCCACCACAAAATCAAGAACATCTAAGACAACTTCGATGAAGACAACCAACATAATGAACCCTCACCAACCACCCCGACACCCTGAAACCCACGATTGGCAGCTTGACAGCCCTGATTACAGAAGACACACTGAAGATGATGAAGTCAATCCACTCCGGGGCCCCCACAGACCCCTGCCCCAACCACATCTTCAACAGAGCTGCCAACACAATCACACTCATGCTTCGCCACACCATCAACCGTTTCCTGGCTACAGCATCCGTCCCTGGCGACTGGAAACACGCTGAGGTCAACCCCCTCCTGAAGAAGCCCTCGGGGACCCCACCGACCTCAAAAACTACAGACCCATCTCCCTGCTCCCATCCCCAGCAAAAGTAATCAAGAAAGCCATCAAGAGCTAACTGGCCACCTTCATCAAAGAGCACAACATCTTCGACTCCTCCCAATCCAGCTTCAGTTAAAATCACAGCACAGAAACAACCCTCCGCGCCGACGACATCCACTCCCTACTAGACAAAGGAGAAACAGTAGCCCTCATCCTCCTCGACCTCTCAGCACCCTTCGACACAGTATCCCACCGCACCCTAACACGTAGACCCCACAACACAGGAATCCGCAGAAGGCCTTCTACTGGATTCACTCTTTCCTCTCCTGCAGAATGCAGCGGGTCAGACGCCCTCCTTTCCTCTTGGACCCTACACCAACCACCTGCGGAGTCTCCCGGGGTCCTCCCTCAGCCACATGCTCTTTAATGTCTACATGGCTCCTCTGGCCCCCATCGTCAGAACCTATGGACTCAACATTGTTTCATACACAAACTACACCCAACTCATCCTCTCCCTAACAAACAAACCTAACGCAGCCAAACACAACTTTTAAGAAGGCATGGAAGCTGTCACCAAATGGATGAAAAGCAGCTGCCTACAACTCAACACCGACAAAACACTCCTAGAACGACACTTGGCGACCCCCCACCCTTGAAAGCCTACCCTCATGGACCACGCATGCAACCTTGGAATCATCCTGGCCTCCGAGCTCAAAATGGGCCACCAGATCAACTTCGTCTCATCCTCCTGCTTCCACACCCTCTGCTTCCTACGCAAAACCTTCAAATGGCACCCTTGAGCACAGAAAGACCGCCACTCACGCCCTCGTCACCAGCAGACTCGACTATGACAACGCACTCTACACCGGAATAAACAAAAACCTCACCCGCAAGCTAAAAAACATCAAGAACACTGCCGCAAGACTGGTCCTCAACCTGCCAAGACACTGCCATATCTCCCAGCACCTGTGCACACTCCACTGGCTCCCCATCAATACTAGAATCACCTTCAAGATCCTCACCCATGCACACAAAGCCCTCCACACACTGGACTGGCATACCTGAACAGCCGGCTCAAATTCCACGCACCCCAAAGGACCCTACAATCAGTCCAGCTCTCCTAAGCCCTGGTCCCCCACGCCAGAAAGACCAGATCAGGAGACCGCTTCTTCTCCTACCTCGTGGCCAGAGCCTGGAACGCCCTACCACTCCACCTCAGACAGAAAACATCACTCTCCATCTTCACGAAAAACCTCAAAACTTGGCTCTTCGACAGACCCCCTCCTTGATGGACTGGAACGTGCACCTCCCCTCCTCCCCAGCGCCTTGAGACCCTTACGGGTGAGTAGGCGCGCTTAACCAACATGTGATTGATTGATTGATTGATTGATAAATCACTATGTCCTGACAGCAAACTGATAAAAACACTGCTCCAATCATGCCACAGTTCTGCTAGAGATTGGTTTCCCAAAAGTGCAGATCAGTTTTAGGTGAACAATAGACAGAGTGCTGCTGTCGAATCTAGATCTAATGCAAGCATTAAAGGAGGAGAGAAGGTGTTACTTCAGTGCTAATTTGGGCTCAGCACCCATGAGGATAGTCTGGGTCTCATATAAGGCAGGGGTCTGAGGGTCCTTTGCAAAAACAAGGCTTTATTAGGTGTGAGAAGGTGGCGCTATATATACTGGACAATAAGGCAGTACAGTGTGAATAGAGTCCACAAACCCCAAAGGTTTAACAGAGGTTAAAGTCAGAACTGAACTTACTCTCCAAAGTGTAAGCTTGGTCGAGCAGTAAGGCAGTACCAAAGGAAAGTGTAAAGCATTTGATGTACACACTCAGTCAGCAAAAGATTTCAGAAACTCAAGGACTGAACTCCAGGCCAATTGTTTGTATATCCAAAGAAATGGTTGTTTTATTTTGAGAACCAACAGTTATAAAAATATACTTTCTAAGGTACGAGTACTCTCATGTAAATACTTTGCAGAGGAGCAATAAGTTTGTACATACAATAATTACAGGTTAGCTAATAAGCAATACAGTTCTGAAACACACTCTAGTACTGAGCTCAATGGGTTTTCATAGGAAAGTACAGTTGATTACTTTATGGATTA
Organism: Lissotriton helveticus; assembly: GCF_964261635.1. NCBI lineage: Eukaryota > Metazoa > Chordata > Amphibia > Caudata > Salamandridae > Lissotriton > Lissotriton helveticus. The sequence goes on along the minus strand of NC_136068.1, from coordinate 58,488,389 downwards.
CTGTTGTAGTTCCAGGACTAGATCTTGGATTCAGTCATGGGGTCTAAGCAGAAACCAGATTAGCAAAAACTTTTTAGTTGCAGTGATGATTTTTCCTGAATATAAAGCTGTTTTAAAAGTTCACACTTAGAAACTTTTCGAGGTGATTCTCACATTGTTATTCAATGGGAGGAAATTCAGGTTACAGGTAAAGTATGATCGCGTTACTTTTGTAACCCAGCACTAGTCTCCTAGGTCCAGCACTGGGGCTTAACTCAAAACAGGTAGGTAATTATGTTTCAGTGTTTCGTACGATTTTTAAAGAATATTTGCAGTTTTCAAAAGTAGACAGAAGAAATTTCATAGAAAAGCAGACAATGGGTTCTTATGGAGAAAATACAGGTTACTAGTAAACCCGCTAGGGATTACTTTTGCGGTTCAGTACTGGGCTGAAAGGTACAGTACTGGCTTCTCTCCTGATCACAGGTGAGCATTTTCGAATTCGGACTTCGGCTGATTTTATAGGAATATTTTCAGTTTTCAAAACTTCACACTTAGAAAAAAAAATTTGAGTCAAAAATGGGTTAATGTTATCCAACAGCAGGTAAGTGAATTACCGGTTTCCAGGTGAGTACTTGGTTGGTGAAGTTAGGGTTCTGGGCATAGACTCAGGGGTCCCCCAGGGTCAGGTGAGTACAGTTAGTTCAGTCCCAGCGGAGCAGGGGCGGCCGGGTGCAGAGGTAGGTAGGCCCAATGTTATTCAATGAAGGAAAGGGGGCCTTCGGTTGGTGGCGGCTGGCTAGCAGGCCACGCGGCTGTGGGAGCTGGGCTCCTGGTCACTTGCTCAGGGCAAGGGGGGAAATAGATTAGGACAAAGAGGTCACAGCCAGCAGCACTGGGGCGGCTTGGTGCAGGGTGCTTTTGAGCCGTCGGGTGCTCAATGTTATCCAAAGAGGATCTTGACAAAGGAACAAAGGCTGCAGGCTCGGGGACGGGGACTCTACGGGGGCGACCAGCACTTCGAGAGGTAAGTTGGGATGTTGGAGCACAGGTAGGTACCCCAAAGGGAGGCACAGGGGGCTGCAGGGCGCCGGGTGCAGGGGTGTCTTAGGGTGTCAGAAAAGCTTACCCTCGGCTGGTCGGGGTGGCCCCTGGTTCTGAGTCTGCAGGCGTCAGCTGGTTCGTCGAGGAGGGTCTTTGGGCACTGGACTTCAGGTCCCAGTCGCCGGGGGGACGTCCTCGTGGTCTTGGATCCGGTTGGCCCGGCCCGGGCTCAGCTGGTGCAGAGTGGGCTGGTCCGGAGCTTCCTGGTGGGCACCAGGTGGCTTGTTGCAGCAGAGCCTCTGCTGATGGGAGTCTCAATCTTCGAGAGGGCAGGCAGGTCATCTGGGTGTCCCAAGGTTGCTGTCCGCAGAGGTCGCCGGGATTAGGCTGGAGCAGGTTCCAGGATCAACAGGCCGGTAGGGCTGGGTCCAACTCAGTTGTTGTTGTCCTGTTGTTAGCAGCTGCGCGGCGGGTCTTCTTCTTGATCTTCTTTCTTCTAGTTGGTATCGGAATCTAAGGAAGGAAGGTTCAGGGAGCCCCTAAATACTGAATTTAGGGGCGTTACAGGTAGGGCAAGGGCAGGGACCAATGGGTCCCTGTCCTGGAGTGAGTACACCCCCTAGCCTGCTCCTCTCCTGTGGGAGGGGGGCAGGAGCCTAGCTGGGATTGGGCAGGGCTCCCCATCTACAAGATGGCCGGGGCCGGGGTCGTGCTTCACCTCGACTCCTCCACCTGAGGGGTGGAGTTGGCACAGGTTGGCACACACCCCTTCCTGATGTAGTTTTTCCCGCCAGTATTCCCGCCAGGGTGGGGGTAGGCCTGGTGCGGGCTGGTTGCTGGGTACAGCAAATGGTCTGGAGAAGCTCTCAGAGGCGGTATGCCTTTGAAGCTTCCCCCTGTCCATCCTGGGGAAGGAGACATATCACCTCGCCCAGGATGTGCATTGTTGCAGGCCCAGGAGAGCGGGGGGCTCTCCACCCAGGGGTCCAGCAACATGTCTGCTGTGTGGCAGCCTCTGCAGCCACTCAGCCTAGACGTGAATTGTAGGTCCGGGTTTTGGAGGGCATCTCTAAGATGCCCTCTCGTGCATTTTACATTAAATCCCACACAGTCATCAGTGCGGGTTTAATGTGCTGAGAAGGGGGGGCGTGGCGTGGCAGCCGATGGAGGAAGACGTGTGAGCGCTGAGCTCCGCAGCGGCCTCCCCATTAATCCTGGCACTGACGATCCTGGTGGCCCTGAAGCCCTGATTTTGCCCGCGTCTCCTCCTGCACACCTGGGGGCCTGATCGGAGACGGTGGGAGCGAGTCCCTGGCTGCGCGGAGCCCGCGCCGCACCTGGAAATTGGTGGGCGGCGCCGGCCATCTTGCGGCCTAGACGCTCGGCCGCATCCCCGGCCTCGAGTGATCCAGAAGCCGGCCCGCAGGGGTACCTGGCCGGCCGCCGGCTGCCGCGAGAACCGGAGCCCTGGATTTTCGGGCTCGCCGCGGCGGCGGAGCTTGAGCTGCTTTGCCGCGGAGTATCTGCGGGGGCACGGCGGGGGCGCCTGCGGGTGAGAAGACCAGGTACAGCCCCCGGCCCGGGGGGGCCTGCTGCAGGCCGAACGCAGAGCGCGAGATTGGGGTAGGGCCTATCTCCGCACAGCCTGCCAAAGTCGCGACGGACCGGCGCTGCCCCCCTGACAGCTTGGTATTGGGAGACCCCGCTGTGCGCCAGCTGTGGAGCGCGGGCTTGGGGAGCGGCCTGGCCCTGCGCAGCCTGACAGAGTGAGGTGTCGCCGACCACGGATCCCGGGATTGGGGTAAGGCCGGACTCTGTGCAGCCAGCCGGAGTAGAGACGATCCGGCGCTGACCCCTGGCCGTTTGCCATCGAGGGACTCTGCTGACGCCGAGAGGCCTGGTGACCGGGCACTGGGGACACCCAGGGGGACCTGCTTCTTGGAGCCCGGGCGTGCTACTCCCTGGCCCCCGCGTGCTTGGAACCCTGGAAGGCCGCCCCTGTCGCCATTTTGGGCTGGTGGCTTTGAATATTGCTTCTGGACTTGGGGGAGCGGCGCAATCAAGGGGGCTCCTTGTGCTCGGTGGACTGCAAGGCGGCGAGTGAGGGCCCAGTGCCGTTAGAGAGTTGCTGGCTTTGGGGGCCAGCGGACCCGGAGGAAGTGCTGAGCGGCGAGTGACCCCGGGGCTTGCGGCCTGGAGAGTTGGACGTGGGGGAGGACGCCGACCCTCTTGCTGCGGAGGCGAGACACGACCACCCCCATGGGGAAACGCCCGAAACCTCCCCCAGAGGCTGCCGGGGGGGCGACGGATGACCGGGGCCCCATTCTGGACGCTGACCCGGCGGTGGGTCTGCCGCAAAGCCAGCTGGAGCAGATCCTGAAGGCCATCGCCGACACCAGGCAGGCCCTGCATCATGACATCGGGCAGGTGTCCACGAGCCTGGGCCTCTTGTGTGCGGACCACGGCAAGTTGGCAGATCGGGTCAAGGAGACCGAGACCCGGATTGATGCGCTGGAACCCTCGTCGAAAGCGGCGGACGCCCTGATGGGGGAGCTGCAGCAGAGGGTGCACCTACTGGAGCAGAGGGCGGAGGATGCAGAAGGGCGCAACCGCCGCAACAACATTCGCGTGGTGGGCCTGCCGGAGAAGATTGAGGGGGCTGACATGTTGGGCTATCTGGAGGCCTGGCTGCGAGATGTGGTTGTTCAGGAAGGGCTATCGCCGTTCTACACTCTAGAGCGTGCTCACCGCGTGCCGGCTCGTCCCCCAGCCGAGGGCCGGCCTCCCCGCCCGGTGGTGGCGCGGTTGCTGCACTACAGAGATCGGGACCTCATCCTGCAAAGGGCGCGAGCTCTGGGGCCCTATAAGGTGGACAACGCCCAGGTCTCCATATATCCTGATTACTCCTTGGAAGTCCAGAGACAGCGGTCGACTTTTCTGGCGGTCAAGAAGGCGCTTCGGGATGAGGGCGTCCGCTACTCTCTCCTGTTCCCAGCCCGCCTACGGATCATGCTAGATGGCAAGTCTTCCTTCTACGACACTCCCGACGACGTTTGGAACTGGCTGGAGCTCTACAAGACCGGCGCGGATGCACTTCACGCGCCCGGAGAACGACGGAGGGCACCGCCGAGACCTAGGCGGGGTAGGAGACACAAGAAACGACCACCGAATGTTCAGACACCCTCGATCTCACAAACTGAGCTGGAGCGCAGAGATGCCCTCCGGGCGGTCTCCGACATCTCCCAAACATTGGGCTCCGCGGCGGCTGTGGAGTCGGGATCTCGGGGTGGCACCGACGAGGGGACCTCGGAGGAGTCGGCGGCTGGAGGCCCCGCGCCACCCCATGTCACACCTGGGACTGCTGATGGTTTGCTGGATGAATGAGGCTAATGCTCCCCTGCAGTGGTATTGTATAACCTGCTGTGTTCCTGATCTGGGTTTGGGACGGTGGCGGCATTGACCAGTTGGGCCTGGGACTGGTGTTGGGCGGCCAACTTCTGTGATGATGGTTACCTTATTCGTGGAGGAGATGCGGGGCACATGGGGCACGTTGAGGAGGCCTAACTGACTGGGAGGAGTGAGCTGTTCGCGGTCTGTTGGGAGAGGCGACAGGCCACCCCCTCTTCTCCCACACCTACTGTGGGACTCTGGTAGTTGCCAGAGCCTGTTCCTGTTGGGAATTACTCATTTGGATGGGTTTCTGCTGTTGGGGACCTATTCTGGGGAGGGGTGGGGCATGGGGTTGTTGGGGAATGTTGGGGTTCATTTCTTGGGGAGTAGCCAGTGTGCGTACGATACTTGCTTTCATTGGGGTTGTGCTTGTCATCAGGAATGGGGACCCTCCTTGAACTGAAGTGTGTGACCTGGAATGTGAGGGGTCTGAATTCCATGCTGAAACGCCACAGGGTTCATGCCCATCTTGTCCGCAGGGGGGTTCAGATTGCCTTCCTGCAGGAAACTCACATTGATCAAACTGAGGGGAGGGCTCTGCAGCGCAGATGGCGGGGGCATATGTTTTACACCACCTACTCGGCCTTTGCAAGGGGGGCTTTGATATGGGTCCGGGCGGGGATTCCCTTCCAGCCTTTAGTGACGATAGTTGACCCCGAGGGGAGGTTTGTTGCTGTACAGGGCTGTCTGGATGGGAGGGACGTGACGCTTTGCAGCGTCTACGCCCCGAACGTGGACCAACCTGCCTTCTTTGCGCGACTGTCTGGGAAGCTGGCGACTGTCCTGGCTGGTACGGTCCTGCTTGGGGGGGATTTTAACTCTGTACTGGACGTGGAACTGGATCGATCTCACCCACCACTAGCGCAGGCAGCAGCTCACAAGTTGGCGCAGAGTAGGAGAGAGTGGCAGAGTAGCTGGGGCCTGGTCGATGCATGGCGGACCCACCACCCAACGGAAAGGGACTTCTCCTTTTACTCCCCCCCGCACGATCTGCATGTTCGCCTAGACAGCATTCTGTGTTCACTGGACGTCCAGAGCCTGGTCCGCCACAGTGAGTACTTGACCAGGACAGTATCTGACCACAACCCTTGCCTGGTGACGGTGCAGTGGATGAGGCGACGCCAAGCTATCCCAACGTGGCGGGTGAACCCACTGACGCTGGAGGACCCAGCGTTTAAGGCCAGTGTGCGCAGTGGGGTGGAAGGGTACTTCGACGCCAATGTGGGCACAGCATCCAGCAGGGCAATGGAGTGGGACGCCTTCAAGGCGGTGGTTCGGGGCGTCTGTATCTCGGCTACTGCGGGAGTCCGCAAAACCCTACTGCAGGATGTAGAGCGCAGCGAGGACCGATTGCGCGCTGAGGAAAGGCGCAACCACGCGGACCCTGAGGCTCACGGAGCGGTCTCAGAGGCTCGAGAGGTGGTGGCGACGGCACTGGAAAAACTCCGCTGCTTTGACTATAAGGAGTTCCTGGTCCGGGCTCACGCCGAACGAGATAAAGTAGGCTCACTACTGGCGTGGTTGGCCAGCCCTGGGACCCGAGGCTCCCCAATAGTGGCACTCGCCACTCCGGAGGGGCGCATGGTTTACACGCAATCGGACATTAACGACCAATTCCTTCAGTATTACAAGCACCTTTATAGGAGCAGGATGCCGGATCCCCCAGTGGAGTTCCTGGTGGCGGCGCAGCTGCCCAAGCTCGATCCGGAGCACGCGAAACAGTTGGGCGGAGATGTCTCCGAGGGAGAGATCAGGGTGGCCATCAAACACATGGCCCGCCGCAAGACTCCGGGTACGGATGGGCTCCCGATCGAATTTTATGCGGCCTATGCGGATGTGCTGGTTCCGCGACTGCAGGCGGTTTACCAAGAGGCCTGGAACTCGGGGTGCTTGCCGGCGTCTACACGCGAGGCTTTAGTAATACCCTTACTGAAGCGAGAGGGTGATGCGAGCTGCCGTTCGGCATACCGCCCGCTCTCCATGCTCACCACGGATTACAAGATCCTGAGCAGGGTCCTCGCGACGCGGCTCCTAACCCACATGCGCTCCTTGGTGCATAGCGACCAGGCAGGCTTTATTCCTCAGCGCACCACTGCCACCTGTGTGCGCCGGTTGCTCCGGATCATGGGGGGAGAGGCTGCTGATCGCCTGAGTGCCGCAGTCCTCTCGATTGACATCGAGAAAGCGTTTGATAGCGTTGAGTGGCCGTACCTGCTCCGTGTCCTAGAGGCCTTTGGACTGGGCGAACGCTTCGTGAAATGGACCGCCTTGCTCCATGCCGCGGCCACGGCCCGTGTCAAAACGGGGACCACCATTTCGGCCCCTTACGCGGTGGGTCGGGGGACCCGACAGGGGTGCTTTCTATCCCCCCTGTTATTTGCACTTGCTATAGAGCCACTGGCTGCGCATGCCCGGCTGGGCCGAGCGTATGCAGGGCTTCCGCTGAGAGCCGACACCCACTACATCTCTCTCTATGCGGACGACTGTTTGTTGTTTCTGGCGGACGCGAACGATTCCCTGCGTGGGGCCGAACGGCTGCTGTCGGATTTTGGTCATCTCTCGGGACTGAGAGTCAATTGGGGGAAGTCTTGCCTCTTCCCGCTGACCCCGAGGGCTGATGACGCCCAACCGGAGGGCGCCTTGCGGTGGGAGCACCATTGCCTCCCCTATCTGGGCACTCTCATCTACCATTCATCTGCGGCCCTCCTAGACGGCAACATCAACAGGGCAATTCGGAAACTACAGGGTTGCATGGGTTTCTGGCGGACGCTACCGCTCTCAGTCGCGGGACGAGTCGCATTGTTGAAGATGGTGGCACTTCCCCGATTGTTGTATCTGTTTCGCACCCTGCCGATCTGGATTCCTGCGTCAGTTTTCAACAGACTCCGCTCCCTAACGACTGGGTTCATCTGGGGATCGGGTAGACGACGGGTTGCACTGGCCACGTTGATGCGCCCCAGAGCAGACGGGGGTCTTGCAGCCCCGGATTTTGAGTGGTACTACCTGGCGGCGCAGCTGCAGTGGCTCACCCAGGCGGTGGCTTTGGAGTTCCGTGGCCCAGAAGATGTGTCAGGCAAATTGTTCCCGAGACACATCATCTCCTTTATAGTCTTGGGCCAGAGACTAGACCTAGCTCAGCTCACTTTGGAGGAACGGACGATTCGCAGCTGTTGGCTTCGGTCCCACAAGCGCTCTGGTGCCGTTCGCCCTTACGCCCCAGAAATTCCGCTCGGGATGTGCACGGCCTTTCCACATGGCGGCGACTGGTCAGCACTGGTGATCTGGGAGGAGCTTGGCCTGCAGATGGTCGGCGATCTCTACAAGGATGGCTCGCTGCTCACGTTTCAGGAGCTGCGGGACTCTTACGATCTGCCGAGGGGTGGGTATCTGCTACACGCTTCATTAGTGGCTGGTATTCGCCGTTACTGGAAGAGTGGGCTCACTGAACCGCCGACCTCGGAGTGCTGTCAGTATGTGGTGATGGCCGCTGGCACTTACAAGGCTGTCACATGCCTTTACCGACGGTTATCGGCTACTGCCCTGCGACCCCTGGATGGGCTGCGAGCCAAGTGGGAAAGGGACATTGGGCGGTCTATTCCTGACACGGCATGGCCACAGCTACTGCGCCGAGCATGGAAGGGCACCAGGAACGCCAGGTTCCAATTGGTCCAGTTTTTTACCCTGCACCGAGCGTACCTAACGCCGACGAAAATCTCGCAATATTTCGAGGGTGCATCCTCGCTCTGTCCCAGATGTGGGACTGCGGATGCGGACTTCGTCCACATGTTCTGGACTTGCATCAAGCTAGCGGGTTACTGGGAGGCGGTAATGTCCTGCCTGAATGCTGTCACGGACCGGCAGATCGATCTTGACATGGGCACATGCCTATTATTGTGGTTCCCTCACACCCCTCGTACTCGAATTACCAGTAAATTTTGCGACCTGGGTTTGATATTAGCTAAACGTGAAATCTCCATGCACTGGAAATCTACTCAAGGCCCCAGCTACTCGCGTTGGAAGACCACTCTAGAGCGCTGGGCGAAAGCGGAGAGTACCTTGCGGCTGCGACAGGCTAGGAGCCTAGATAATGACAAAGCAATGGAGGTGGCTAGGGCATGGGAGGCCCTAGTGGTAGCGCTCCAACAACCAGAGGGTGACCAGAGCGAGGATGAGGGAGGGACACCATGGTGAGAGCACTGAGCCCGGGATACCTCACACCCGCCAAGGCGCACACACTACTTACACCTACTGATGGCGGATCTGGGGGTCCTGACACCCCGTTGAAGGACATCACTTACCCTTTACCGAGGTCCCTGTCCAGGACGGGTAGAGATAACATGTATACGACTGGGAAGGAGGAGTACGACACACTGGCTACGGGGGGGAATGCAGGGTGGGATGGGTCAGTTGGGGACTGTTCTATATAAAGGTGTCTTGTTGGAACTGTACTGATATACCGCATCGTCAGCTGATGCCTGAATTGCCTTTATCCTGTAATGTACCTGCCACACTTGATTGCCAATAAAAATCATTTTTACAAAAGAAAAAATGTGCTGAGAAGGTTGGTACCAAACTTGTCAGTCTTCAGTGTAGCAGCACCATATACTCTTAAATGGCATCACTGCACTTCCAGTGCCCAGGAATGGCTCTGAGTACTGTAGGGGCACAAGGCTCATGCCCCTGTGCCCTCACCTCTGGCATAAGGCACCCAGATAGAGGGGGGACTGAAGTATGCCAGGGCAGTGGGTTCTGTGGGCATGGCACAGAGGGATGTGTGCCATGTCGACTCTTGCTTTAGTTCTGTACTTAGGCACTCAGCCTGCAAAGGCAGTGTATGGGTGCCAGGGTACAGGGTCCCTGGGGGTGGCACAACAAGTGCTGCAGCCCTCAGAGGTCTTCTCTGGTCTCCATGCCCTGGGTACCTAGGGTACCATTTACTAGGGGCTGACAGGTGGCCAGAGATGCCAATTGGGTGTTTTGTTTCAGCATAGCTTTTCTTTGAAGGGAAGGAACACAGGCCCTGGGTACCTGGTTGGCAGGGACCCAGGGCACACTCAGTCAAAGTACATCAACAGTTCAGAAAAAATTGGGGGCATACCAAGGCAAGAAAGATGGCACTTTCTCACATTAGGACAAGAAAATTAGAAGAAGTGGGCAAGGGCTTTGACGAGGAGTTAGGGGCTACGGAGAGGGAACTCCTTGTCCAGGACTTAGCGCGGAAGTAGTCAGAGAAAGGCTGGTAAGTATGTTCAGGTCATTGAGAGCAGAGTGAGGGAAAGATGGCTTATTTCTCTATGGGTAAAACTGTGACAAGTCGCTAGCCTGGAAGGCACAAGCGTATAGAGGACAGAATTACATTGAAAGTCTGATAGTGAATGGTAATGGTGCGGAGTTAGAAGATTATGAAGAATTATCAGCATGCCTCTATAAAATGCTTGAATATCTTTATTCTGAGAGGGACCTTCTAGGGCATTAGTGTTAAGGGAGTGGTTGGTAGGGGTTAAAGGAACATCACTACCTAGCTTTGAACATGAAGAATAATTGGAGGATATTACTGAGGAGGAAAAATTATTTTGCCTATCGATAAATCCCAGAATGGGAAGGCGGGAGGCTTTTTAAAGCAATGAAGGAAAAATAGTCCCAATATCGAAGGTTTTGTTTAACCTAATATTAGTGGGGCTATCAGAAATTCTTCCATCCTGGAATAATGCCCTCATTACTGCACTTCTAAAAACCACATAAAGATTACAGGAGAGCAAACTCATACAGTCTTCCTTACTTAGGGCGACACGGCGGAAAAACGGCGGGCGGTCTCCCCGTCGTCAGATGACCCCCCTGCCATCCTAATCTGGCGGGGGTCTTTTCTCTCACCGCAGCGGTGAATCTGCATCCTCCGGGCCGGCGGTGGCTTCCGCCGGCCCTGAGGATGCGGATTCACCGCAATCCTAATTGGGCCCTAAATTTGGATAATAAGATCCACGCATGCATTCTAGTGATGGGGCTTTCCTAGCTTAACTTGTCAGCAAGATAGTGCACCCAGATCAGAAGGGTTGCAGGTATCAATTGTGAGGGTCAGCTATGGGATGATGCAGGGCTCATTTCGTGGAAGGAGTTAAGGGCTGGAACCAAGTGTGCCCTGTCAAGGTATACGTATGTGCAATTGGCCTCATGGAGCTCAGGGCAAGGATGGGCAAGTGGGGGGCCCCGGGGGATGGAATACAGGTCACTAGATCCCAGGCCATTAAACAAGGAGATTCCATTTGGTATTGGGAGTTGGTAAGGTCTGACAATGAGAGGTTTAGTGGTGTTCCTATCTATTCCTGGGACTATTATCAGCCAGTTGAGGAATACCGGATATTTCTTTCCACTTATAGTCCACGGTGAAATCAGCTCCACTTAGGAAAAATCACCTCTTCACCTGGCACTAAATATAGTCCACTTCCAGAAGCGCCACAAAATGTGTTGCAGGTCCCCCACCCTGATGTAACTGTTGCAGTGAGGAAAAGGTGGACGGTATCTATATATTTGCTCCATGTCCTGGGTTGAGTGTTTTTGGGAAGGAAGTGCAGAGTATGCTTTGAAGTCAAATAATGGTTAGTCCCCCTTTGATCCTATTTGGCATGAAGGACAAGTCCATCCAGGGTATGTTACCTGTGCAGGAGTCATTACTTTTCTACTTGATCCTGCTGGCAAGGAGGGAGACCAGCCTAAATTGGCAAACCCCTCCTCCGACAGCTTTTTCCAGCATGCTGACCTCTGTGGATTGAATCTGTAGGCTGGATGAGGACTGTAAAAGGTGTAGGCCAGAGAGAGTAACCCTGACTTCTTTTGGTCCTGTGATTAAGACAGTAGGCTGATATGAGACTGGGTGAGAGGAGGCTTGTTTTTGTCACAATCTGCAGCACCCCTGAGTCCATCTATCTCGAACTCAGGGCTGTTGTGTCTGGTGGCATATGAGAACAAAATAAAATTGGGGATAGCACATTAACTACATCAGATTTGCTGTTAATGCTAATAAAAGCACAATTTCTGACAAATTCTGTAGATTTGCAGTGCTACGAACAATAGTGGTTGTCTTAATATTATATATAAGAGCTTTATTTGCTGAGTGCTCTAGAGAGTGATTTTGTTGTAATGGAAGACGACATACACTTTTTAACAGACTGCACCACTGAGACATCGATGACGTTTTTTATATTATGAGTGTTCACAGATTTTGGTTTCTGGGTGAACAGCCTGTTAGCAGCGTGTAAGGAACTGCAAGGCCTGCACAGAAGGAAAAAAAACATAATGTTTATAAATGTCAAAATGATCAATTTAACTCAGAGGACACACTGTCCCACAAACACCTCCAGCTTTCAAAGGGTTTCTTTTATAGTGGATGGGCACATTCGCAGGAGCAAAATGCTGTCGCTCATAGTGAGGAAAGCCGGTGACAAATGTGGGCTGAGCCACTGTTCCATGCTGTAAACGGTAGTGGGTGAAAGCAAAATATGAATGACAATTTCTCCTCCCGAAATTGCATAGAGCACTTGCACTTTTGTATGAGAGGGTAGTGCTTTTCCCCTTTCCCAAAATCCCGATTACAACTGTTATTAATTCTTCTGTGTACCTCGTTTTAAATCAGGTTCTCATGACAGTCCATAGTGTGTTTTAATTGAAAGAAGTTATTTTCCATTGATATGATGTTGCCCAGTGTATAGCTTAGTCTACTGAAGGAAATGGTGTTATTTTTTTAATTGTTGGTATCCTAGTATAAAATTGTACTTGTATTTATACTTCCCATTGTTGCATGTACTGAATGATGTTTTATTCATGTACTTTATGTGGAATTCTTCGGAATTCTAAATCATAATAAATATTAATTGAATTGAATGACAATTTATCAAATCAGTGCGTGAAGACCACTGGCCTAAAGCCCCTCTAGGTATGTGTGCATTTTTTAAATATTTTCTTAACACTGGTACATATTAATAGGGGGATATTGCCACCAGAATGTCACTTTAATGACATTCTGGTGGCGATAAGCCCTTCTCCATATTTACAAAGAGGAGCCTTGTAAATCCTCTCCTTCACATGCACCACTTAACGTGAAAGGAGCGCGCAATGGGTGTTGCTATGGACGTTCCACCACAACACCCAATGCTTTACACGCTGCCCCAGATTTACAAGGAAGTGTAAGAGCAGGCATTAGAATGGTGAAATGATGAGAAATACTTTTATTTCTCCTGGGTTTTTTTTATGTGTGCTGCTCACATAGAAAGGGCAAAACGCCATTAAAGATTGTTTATGTGCAGGAAGGGGTACCTTCCTACACATAAACACTATTTAAATAATGATGATTTGCTACTTCTAGGTGTGCTGCAGAAAGCAGCACACATAAAGTAGCAAATCACCATTAGAGATTGTTAATGTGCAGGAAGTGACATTGGGTCATAGATATCAGTTAAAGCACTGCCAAGTCCCCTGAGAGGAACAGCCCACAGACAAGAAATTGCAACGAGCAGAAAGCAGCACTGCAGTGGCAAAACATAGAGCATACACCTTCCTGTGAAAAACAGGCTTAATCCATGACAAGCATTTACATCAGGTGGCTCACAGCACCAGTGTGCGCCTCATATGCTACTCTACTGTTGAGAAATGCAGATACTGCTGGTCTGCCTTTAACAAATGGATGGCAATTGAGGAACAATAAGGCAAGACTTTCACAGTGCTGAAAAGGAGGGTGAAGCCTTTGCAAATAATACAAATATTTTTACCTCTCAGTGCCTGCAACTTCAGGTTGACTGACATTGGAGCTCACCCACCTTACCTGGCCCTCAGGTGGCCCCACTTGAGTAGATGAACACATGTGCTTGAGCAAAATGATGTCACTTACAATGAAGAGAGCAAATGACTGAAGTGGGCAGGCCCACTGACCCATACTGTATACTGTGGTGGGGGGAAGCTGAATGTGAATGGATGAAGAGGGTTGGCACAAATCCCCTATAAGTAAGTATGTATATATGTATATATGTATTTTTATTGTTTTTTTGGTGGGGGGAAACTTAAGGTCTTGACTTACGTCTTTATCACAGCTGCTGCCCCAGCTGGCCCCTCCCCCGCAGTGCGAACAGTCCGAGCCAGTTCCCCTCCCCACTCTCGCCTCCCAGCTGTCCGGCCCTCCCCGAACCCTACTTAATGGCAGCTGCTACGGGGACAGGTACGCCAGGCCCACTGACTCACTGTCAGTGAAACTGCTCTTGCACCCTCGCAGCTCCACCATTAAGTGAGGCCTCTCCGAGCCCTGCACTCCTGTAGTGTTGGTTTTTGAGGCCCTCCTCCACCCACAGGTTATACCTGCGCCTCATCCCTGATGGTCCAGTGGACCTCTGACTCCTTTCTCTTGCTCCGCTTCTGCCCCTTTCTGCTCCGTTTTCACCTTTCAGCTTTTTCACGCTTTCACCATCTTTCACATTTTTTTCCTGCTTTCAACTCCGTTTCACCCTTTATTCTTCTCATCCTTGTACTTCTCATACCTTTTTGCTTTTCTTTTTCACCCTTTTACTCTTTTCATCTTTTGCCTGCTCTTCCCCCGTTTTTCCTGCCACTATTGCCCTGCAGCCCCTCCCCTCCGAGCAACCAGCCCGCGCCAGTACCCCTCCCTGATACCCCCTCCCAGCTGTCCAGCCCTCCCTGGCCCCTACTTAATGGTGGACTGGTGCGGTTGGTGCGCCAAAGGCAAGCCCATCTCCACCTGTCTGCGACCCGACAGCGACGAGCGCCAGGAGCCTTGAACCTCCGCACCACCAACGATACAACCTAGCGGAACTCCAGGCATTCAAACCAGGCAGCAACAACAACTGCAAGCTAGCATCACCAGCTGACACCCACGGACCCTTCAGCTGTCACCGCTACCGGCACACCTGCAGCACCGCCAGGAACATGGACCCAGCACAACCTGCCCACAAGAACACAACTGAACTGAAGACCCTGCAATTAATTCTTCTCAACATCCGATCACTACAAAAACATGCCACTGAAATCTGGGACCTTTTCAAAAGCACCACCACGGACGTAGCATTCTTCACCGGAACCTGGACCAACACCACCCCGGGACCGGACAGGGCCATTGCCATCGCCCAAGAATACAAGATCTCCCGGAAGGACCGCCCCACCCGCCTGGGAGGAGGAATCGCCATCGTCCACAAATCCACCCTCTGCCTGAGCACACTCCCGACGAGCCCACAGACCTGATGAAACACTTACACTTCAAGATACAGGCCATCCCTACCACCACCCTCAGAGAAACTCTCATCTACCAACGCCGCAGACCTTTAATCATCTCCATCACAGATATCATCTCCAGCAAGCCATCGCATCCACCAACTACACCCTGCTGAGAGACCTCAACTTCCACCTTCACAATCAACTAGACCCCAACACTGCATTCCTCCTGGACAACCTCCGCAACATTGTACTCTGCCAGAACATGACCGAACCCGTGCACACAGCAGGACACACCCTCGACCCCCTCTTCACATCTGGAAACTCCTTCACTTTCAGCCACACCACCCAACTCTCGTTGACAGACCATTGATGCATCCACTTCACCTTCAGAGCACCCACCATTTACAGACCCCAGCACCAGCTCCCACGAAGAAACTGGACCACAATCACAGACAACCAGCTCACCTCCTCACTCGGCAACTCAACCCCAACCACCACGGAAGACGATGACCCTAACACCGCAGCCCGAACTCTGCACAGATGAATCTCCGACAGCGCCAACACTATAGCCCTCCTCAAGAAGAAGAAAAACACACACACCAAGAAAGCCTGATGGTTTACCACCGAACTTCGAGAGTCCGGACGCACATGCTGCCGCCTCGAAAAGGCCTGGAGGAACTTTAAATCCACAATGAACCCTCACCAGCCACCCCGACACCCTGAAACCAACGATTGGCAGCTTGACAGCCCTGACCACAGAAGACACACTGAAGATGATGAAGTCAATCCACCCCAGGGCCCCCACAGACTCCTGCCCCAACCACATCTTCAGAGCTGCCAACACCATCACACTCATGCTTCGCCACACCATCAACCGTTCCCTGGCTACAGCATCCTTCCCTGGCGACTGGAAACACGCGGAGGTCAACCCCCTCCTGAAGAAGCCCTCGGGGACCCCACCGACCTCAAAAACTACAGACCCATCTCCCTGCTCCCATCCCCAGCAAAAGTAATCAAGAAAGCCATCAAGAGCTAACTCGCCACCTTCATCGAAGAGCACAACATCCTCGACTCCTCCCAATCCGGCTTCAGAAAAAATCACAGCACAGAAACAACCCTCTGCGCCGCAACAGACGACATCCACTCACTACTGGACAAAGGAGAAACAGTAGCCCTCATCCTCCTCGACCTCTCAGCACCCTTCGACACAATCTCCCACCGCACCCTAACATGCAGACCACACAACACAGGAATCCGGGACAAGGCCTTCGACTGGATTCACTCTTTCCTCTCCGGCAGAATGCAGCGGGTCAGACGCCCTCCTTTCCTCTTGGACCCTACACCAACCACCGGCAGAGTCTCCCGGGGTCCTCCCTCAGTGACATGCTCTTTAATGTCTACATGGCTTCTCTGGCCCCCATCGTCAGAACCTACGGACTCAACATTGTTTCATACACAAACCACACCCAACTCATCCTCTCCCTAACCAACAAACCTAACGCAGCCAAACACAACTTTCAATAAGGCATGGAAACTGTCACCAAATGGATGAAAAGCAGCTGCCTACAACTCAACACCGACAAAACATGCCTGGAACGACAATTTGTGGCCCCCCACCCTTGAAAGTCCACCCTCACGGACCACGCATGCAAGCTTGGAATCATCCTGGCCTCCGAGCTCAAAATGGGCCACCAGATCAACTTCGTCTCATCCTCCTGCTTCCACACCCTCCGCTTCCTACGCAAAAACTTCAAATGGCAACCTTGAGCACTGAAAGACCGCCACTCACTCCCTCGTCACCAGCAGACTCGACTATGACAATGCACTCTACGCCGGAATAAACAAAAACCTCACCCGCAAGCTAAAAAACATGAAGAACACTGCCCCAAGACTGGTCCTCAACCTGCCAAGACACTGCCATATCTCCCAGCACCTGCGCACACTCCACTGGCTCCCCATCAATACTAGAATCACCTTCAAGATCCTCACCCATGCACACAAAGCCCTCCACACACTGGACCGGCATACCTGAACAGCCGACTCAAATTCCACGCACCCCAAAGGACCCTACAATCAGTCTGCGCCAGAAAGAACAGATCAGGAGGCCGTTACTTCTCCTTCCTCGCGGCCAGAGCCTGGAACGCCCTACCACTCCACCTCAGACAGACAACATCACTGTCCATCTTCACGAGAAACCTCAAAACTTGGCTCTTCGACAGACCCTCTCCTTGATGGACTGGAACGTGCACCTCCCCTCCTCCCCAGCGCCTTGAGAACCTCACGGGTGAGTAGGCGCGCTTAACCAACATGTGATTGATTGATTGATTGATTGATTGATTGATAAATCACTATGTACCGACAGCAAACTGATAAAAACACTGCTCCAATCATGCCACAGTTCTGCTAGAGATTGGTTTCCCCAAAGTGCAGATCAGTTTTAGGTGAACAATAGACAAAGTGCTGCTGTCGAATCTGGATCTAATGCAAGCATTAAAGGAGGAGAGAAGGTGTTACTTCAGTGCTAATTTGGGCTCAGCTCCCATGAGGATAGTCTGGGTCTCATATAAGGCAGGGGTCTGAGGGTCCTTTGCAAAAACAAGGCTTTATTGTGTTTGAGAAGGTGGCTCTATATATACTGGACAATAAGGCAGTATAGTGTGTATAGAGTCCACAAACCCCAAAGGTTCAACAGAGGTTAAAGTCAGAACTGACCTTACTCTCCAAAGTGGTAGCTTGGTCGAGCAGTAAGGCAGTACCAGGGGAAAGTGTAAAGCATTTGATGTACACACTCAGTCAGCAAACGTTTTCACAAACTCAAGGACTGAACTCCAGGCCAATTGTTTGTATATCCAAAGATATGGTTGTTTTATTTTTAGAACCAACAGTTATAAAAATATACTTTCCAAGTTACGAGTACTCTCATGTAAATACTTTGCAGAGGAGCAATAAGTTTGTACATACAATAATTACAGGTTAGCTAATAAGCAATACAGTTCTGAATCACACTCTAGTACTGAGCTCAATGGGTTTTCATAGGAAAGTACAGTTGATTACTTTATGGATTACTGTGGTAGTTCCAGGAGTAGATCTTGGATTCAGTCCTGGGGTCTAAGCTGAAACCAGATTAGCAAAAACTTTTTAGTTGCAGTGATGATTTTTCCTAAATATAAAGCTGTTTTAAAACTTCACACTTAGAAACTTTTCTAGGTGATTCACACAATGTTATTCAATGGGAGGAAATTCAGGTTACAGGTAAAGTATGATCGCGTTACTTTTGTAACTCAGCACTAGTCTCCGAGAGCCAGCACTGGGGGCTTAACTCAAAACAGGTAGGTAATTGTGTTTCAGTGTTTTGTACAATTTTTAAAGAATATTTGCAGCTTTCAAAAGTAGACAGAAGAAATTTCATAGAAAAGCAGACAATGGGAGGAGTCGCGCGAGCGCGTCGTCCAAGATGGCCGCCGCCACCGGAGCTCGGTAATGTAATCGGCCCAATTTGCCGAAATACGAAAAAAAATTGTCAGGAACCTCATTCACAGCGCAGCGCTCGCAAGATAAGCGTATTACCTACCTTCTGCTGGTTTTTCTGGGCGATTTCTTCGTGGGAAGTGTTCCTGCTGGCCCTCTGGTTCCTCTCCCTGCCTTGGTCCCAGTCTCTGCCGGCTTCCTCCTCACAGGGGGCGGGTGCTCAGAAAGAGAGGGCCTGGCTTGGGCCTAGCCACGCCCACGACCCTATTAACTACTGCACTGCTGTTTCTGGACAGCTTTTGGGAATTTTACATCTTTTTCCCTAATATTTATTAAAATTTTGAGGTGCTTTTCTTTTTTCTGCATTTATTTGACGCTTTTGGTTATTTACTCACCTCAAGATGGATAATAAGAATTCTGCCACTAATAAGAGGAAACAGCAAGTATCGCCTCCCCCAAATAAATCTAAGGTTGTTGAATCTTCTGAACCTTTCCTCACATTAATTTTAGAAGAAATTAAAGCGCTGCGACTGAACACTGACACTATTGCAATTGAAATGAAAAATATTCGCAAAGATATGGCGTCCATGTCCATGAAAGTGTCTGATAATACTATCAAAATTCAGGATAACAAAAATAAATTGGACTCTTTTACACCTTTGGTGCAGCAAATAGTACCAATGCATACTCAGCTGCTGGAATTGGCAACCGTAATCGGCAATACAACCTCCGTATTTTCAATCTTCCTGAAGAGGTTGAAGGATCTGACTGTCGCTGCTACCTAGAATCCTTGCTTCCTGGTCTTCTAAATATTAAATTTTTCGAAAAGTTTGAAGTGGACAAGGCACATAGAATTCCTTTGCATAGAAATCCTCGCCACACCAAACCTAGGCAAATGATTTTTAAGGTTTTGCGACACCATCATCTGGTTCTTATCAGGAAAGCTGCTAGAGATATTCCTTCTCTCTTGGTAAATGGCTCCAAAATCTTTATTCATCAAGACTTTGCAAAGGCAACGGTTGCTATCCGCAAAGAATTTTCTTCTTTTCGTCCACAACTGAGAAGCCTTGGTTTCAAATATGGTCTGTTTGATCCTTCTACGATGAGAGTCTGGAAAGACACTTTCTCTAAATCTTTTCATCGTCCTGAAGATTTAAGACTATTCCTGGAACAACAAGCTTCACCGTCGATGAAAACTCAGGATGCCGTCACTTGAATATTGTAGTTTGATATTCCCTGGCATTTAATGACTATCCATTTATGGGCTCCAACGGTTCTTGGCCATGCTTGAGGAACGGGTGTGCGTCTTTATGTTCTTATTTCTGTATCTTGTTTGTTCTTTTTCTTTCCTTTCCTGTATCTTCCTTTGTGTCCCTCCTTTTCTTGCTACCTACATAGAGTTACTCTTTATCCATGGCTGTTTCTCCCATTCGCTTTCTTGCAATCTTTCTTTCTGTGTCTCCTTCTAATTCATGATGGCTAGTTCTCATAATATTAAAATTGTCTCCCTTAACGTTAAGGGTCTTAGACATCCAGTTAAACGCACTACATTTTTAGATTACCTGGGTGCATGTAGAGCGGACATTTGCTTTCTCCAAGAAACGCATATTGACGACAACATTTTACATTATACGAAAAAAAAATGGGTAGATGATATTGTGTCCTCTCCTGCACAAGGAAAGAAAAATGGTGTTGCAATTTTCTTTGCTAAAAGGATGAATTGCCAGATTCTTAGTAAGTTTACCGATACAGAAGGTAGATATGTTATAGTTAAGGTTAAACTTCATGATTCAATATTCTATCTGCTTAATATTTATGGCCCTACAGCTGATGACCCTTTGTTTTGGTCTACTATAACTACAGAAGTTTTGCAGTTGGGGCAGGCTCCTTTGATTGTTGGGGGGATTTTAATGTATTTATTGATCCATTGTTAGATAGACTCTCTTCTGCAAAATTCCGTCCTCCTAAAGTATTCCATGCCTTTAAATCTTTTCTTCACACAACCAAATTGGCTGATATTTGGAGATTGCATTTCCCCACTGATAAATGTTTTTCTTTTTTTTCTAATCCCCATAACTCCCATTCGAGGATTGATTACTTTCTGATTTCTCCCTCTTTACTTCCACCAATCCTGTGGATCAGCCACCAATCCTGTGATAGGTAATATTGATATTTACGACCATGCTCTAATTTTGTTTGTTTTAAATATCTCCTCTCCTTTTACCAAACAAAATAGGTGGCGTATGAACACGAGCATTGTACTTAATGACACACATAAACCCAAATTATTACAGGCTATTCAAGACTATTTTTTGTTCAACCCTGAAGACTCATCGTCAATTATCAATAGATGGGATGCATTCAAGGCCTACATTAGAGGTGCCACTATTTCTATTATGGCTCATGAGAACAAAAAATGTAACTCTAATGTTAAACGTTTAGAAAAACAAATTGCTAAATTCGAACGTTTATTTATTTCCTCTAATGACCCTCAATATAAACTTAAATTACAAAAACTTCGTTATGAATTTAATACTATAGTTAGTACTAGAGCAGAGATCCAACTCGCTAATTCAAATGCTAAATTTCGTTTCAACACTAATAGGTCTGGGAAACTCCTTGGAAACTATTTGCGGATCAAGAGGAATAAGACTCAAATAACCTCGATACGTGGTTCTCAGGGAAAGGTGGCTATCTCCCATAATGATATTGTTCAAGAATTTTTGCATTTTTACTCTTCCCTATATAGTAAACCTGATCCCTGTGATGAATCTTTAATTGATTCCTTTTTGAATAAGTGTACTCTACCTCAAATTTCTCCATCAGATAGACATAGTTTAGATTCTCCTATTACTTGTGATGAAATTTTGCTTGCCATCAAATCGCTCCCTAAGAATAAATCTCCAGGTCCGGATGGTATCCCAGCTGAATTTTATAAAGAATTTCAGTCTCTCCTTTTGCCCTATTTGAGTGAGATATTTTCCCATTTTAGTTCCTCTGGTACCATTTCTGGTTCCTTTGCGGACGCTTTAATCATTGTACTGCCCAAGCCCGATAAAGACCCTACCCTAGTCTCTAATTATCGTCCCATCTCCCTAATAAATCAAGACTATAAGTTGTATGCTAAAACCCTTGCCTCTAGATTAGCTCCTGTCCTTCACTCCATTATTCACCCAGATCAATCTGGTTTTATGAAAAATAGGTTCTCTGCTAACAACACCAGAACATTGTTACACTAAATTGAGCAAAGCCCATCTCTTTCTTCTCCTGCAGGAGTTATGGCTCTTGATGCTGAAAAAGCATTTGACAAAATTCATTGGCAGTTTTTATTTAAAACTTTATTGTCCTTTAACTTTGGTGCCTCTTTTATTCGTATGATTTCTGCCTTGTATTTTGCTCCTACTGCTTGTTTGTTTATTAATGGTCAAATTTCCACTCAGTTTTCCTTTTTTAGAGGTACTAGGCAGGGTTGTCCCCTTTCCCCACTATTATTTTTGTTAGGAATTGAACCTTTTCTTAATTATATCCGTTACTGTGATAATATTCAGGGTATTGTGATCAATGATGTTATGGTTAAAACTTTAGCATATGCTGATGATGTTTTATTGTTTATTAGTAATCCTATTTCTTCTGTTCCTTCCCTATTAGACATTATTACAAAATACTCTATGGTTTCTGGTTACAAATTGAATGTAAGTAAGACTGAATTTTTTCCTTTAAATGCTTTTTGTACTCCAGATATGTTACCAACCCCAGACATTATTTGGCAAAAAAATAAGTTTAAATACTTAGGAATTTTATCACCGGTATCATAAAGCTTTTATTTTAAAACAAAGTTCCTTATGGTTTACTAATTCTCCGGTTGTCAGATCTCCAACTTGGTTTGAATTAGAGTCCTCAATTGTTCGACCCTTTTCTCTGCCTTCTCTGATATCGATGTCTTCTGGTTCCAAGGTTGTTCATCGATCGTCTATAATTAAATCCTCGAGATTAATCATTAATGATTTGGATTCTAATTTTGACTTACCCTTACTTTCTACAGTCCCCCTGTCTTTATGGCACAGTGCTTTACTTAAACTGAACCGAAACATTAACTTCTGGTCTTCATGGATTTCAAAAGGTGTTTTATATCTCAAAGATGTGTTTGATGGAACTGCCTTTATTCCCTTTGAGCAACTCCAATTAAAATTTAAAATCCCGGATTCAGATTTCCCTAAATATCAATCCTTATGCAATTCAATTCTAGATTCCTTTCCAAATGGTATCCCCTCATCTACCACCAATGATTTATTTATTTACCTTACAGCTGTTACATCAGCCTCCAAAGCTGTCTCTATCTTTTATAAAAAATTTGCCATCTCTCAGGGCTCCAATGTTGGTTTTATTGCCTCTTTTTGGAATAATGAACTTTCCATATCATTATCAGATGACTCCTGGTCTTCTATATGGCTTAACAGCATATCTGGATGGCTCCCAGTGTCTCTATATCAAACTAATGCGTATATTTTGTTCAACACTCTATGGACACCATTGCGATTATATAATGCTCAACTGTTACAGTCTGATCTATGTTAAATGTAAATGTAAATGTAAATGTAAATGTAAATGTAGCCGTACTTGTAAAGCGCACTGATACTCCTGAGTGTCCTGGCGCTGTACTCATACCGCTAGGGAACCCTTCCTGGTTTTTCCCCGTGAAATGTCCACTCCTGGGCATCCCCAGGGTGCAACCAGGCATCCCTAGCGCTGTAGGGGGCCGTTGTGGAGACTAAGCAAGCTATTGCCCAGAGTTGCAGCGTGGGACCCATGCTTAGAGTAGGCACCGAGGCGAGAAATCAGGTCCGAGGAATTATGAGCCCAAGATCAGCCGAGACCCGCCAAGGCAGGAATTGAACCCTGGTCCCGGGCCAGACCTCTGCATCAGGGTCTGCCGCTCTAAGCATTGAGCCACACTTCTCCACATTGCACTGCAAGTCTTGTTCTGGTTCACTTCGCCATATGTTATTTGATTGTCCAGTTATTAAGAAATTCTGGTTGGAAGTCAGGCCTATCATTCTGAATATTTTATCTTTGCAAGATGATATCACATATATACTGTTAATATGCAAATCGGTTGCCCTTTCTCCTCCTCTTTGTGAGTCAAGGTCTAAGTTATTTAATTTTTTGGTTACAGCTGCGTTAAAATCTATTACTTTTTGTTGGAAAGATGCTTCTTCTCTTTCGGTTTACGCTTGGTGGTCGTGGATTACCTTTACAAGGAAAGGTGCTCAGCTATCACTTAAAGGTGTTAATCACAATTCACAATCATTTCAATCGTTTTGGTCACCTATTGATTCATATGTTATGAAATGATATTGTTAATTAGTTTTCTTTGTATATTAAGAACTTTTTTGACTTTCATTATCACCTTTTTTGTATTTCTGTATTTTATGTATTCAATTGCTTTGTAACTCTGTATGGTATGATTTTATGATGCAATGATATGTTTTCTTCCCTCCCTCTCCTCCTCCCCTTTTTCCCTTCCTCTTCTTATACGATTATTTATTAATGATTCTCTTTACTGCAAATTTACCTAGGATCCATAGTTCTTGTTATTATTGTC
The DNA here is from genome assembly GCF_964261635.1 of Lissotriton helveticus. Taxonomy (NCBI): domain Eukaryota; kingdom Metazoa; phylum Chordata; class Amphibia; order Caudata; family Salamandridae; genus Lissotriton; species Lissotriton helveticus. The sequence goes on along the minus strand of NC_136068.1, from coordinate 58,464,637 downwards.
GTCATTTACGCTTATCTGCTTTAATTTTTTTTGTTATGTACTGTTCTTGTTTATTTCTTTTGTCTCTAAAATTTCAATAAAATCATTTTGAACTTAAAAAAAAGAAAAGCAGACAATGGGTTCCTATGGAGAAAATACAGGTTACTATTAAACCCGCTAGGGATTACTTTTGCGGTTCAGTACTGGGCTGAAAGGTACAGTACTGGCTTCTCTCCTGATCACAGGTGAGTATTTTCGAATTCGGACTCCGGCTGATTTTATAGGAATATTTTCAGTTTTCAAAACTTCCCACTTAAAAAAATTTCGAGTCAAAAATGGGTCACTGTTATCCAATTGCAGGTAAATGAATTACCTGTTTCCAGGTGAGTACTTGGTTGGTGAAGCTAGGGTTGTGGGCATAGACTCAGGGGTCCCCCAGGGTCAGGTGAGTACAGTTAGTTCAGTCCCAGCAGAGCAGGGGCTGCCGGGTGCAGAGGTAGGTAGGCCCAATGTTATTCAATGAGGGAAAGGGGGCCTTCGGTTGGTGGCGGCTGGCTAGCAGGCCACGCGGCTGTGGGAGCTGGGCTCCTGGTCACTTGCTCAGGGCAAGGGGGGAAGTAGATTAGGACAAAGAGGTCACAGCCAGCGGCACTCGGGCGGCTTGGTGCAGGCTGCTTTTGAGCCGTTGGGCGCTCAATGTTATTCAATGAGGATCTTGACAAAGGAACAAAGGCTGCAGGCTCGGGACGGGGACTGTCCGGGGGCGACCAGCACTTCGAGAGGTAAGTTGGGATGTTGGAGCACAGGTAGGTACCCCAAAGGTAGGCACAGGGGCTGCAGGGCTCCGGGTACAGGGGTGTCTTTGGGTGTCGGATAAGCTTACCCTCGGCTGGTCGGGGTGGCCCCTGGTTCTGAGTCAGCAGGCGTCGGCTGGTTCGTCGAGGAGGGTCTTTGGGCACTGGACTTCGGGTCCCAGTCGCCGGGGGGACGTCCTCGTGGTCTTGGTTCTGGTTGGGCCGGCCAGGGCTCGGCTGGTGCAGAGAGGGCTGGTCCGGAGCTTCCTGGTGGGCACCAGGTGGGTTGTTGCAGCAGAGCCTCTGCTGATGGGAGTCCCAATCTTCGAGAGGGTCAAGTCAGGCAGGTCCTCTGGGTGTCCCAAGGTTGCTGTCCCCAGAGGTCGCCGGGATTAGGCTGGATCAGGTCCCAGGATCAACAGGCCGGTAGTGCTGGGGCCAAGTCAGTTGATGTCGTCCTGTTGTTAGCAGCTGCGCGGCGGGTCTTCTTCTTGATCTTCTTTTTTCTAGTTGGTATTGGGATCTAAGGAAGGAAGGTTCAGGGAGCCCCTAAATACTGAATTTAGGGGCGTTACAGGTAGGGCAAGGGCAGGGACCAATGGGTCCCTGTCCTGGGGTGAGTACACCCCTTAGCCTGCTCCTCTCCTTGGAGAGGGGGGCAGGAGCCTAGCTGGGATTGGGCAGGACTCCCCATCTAAAAGATGGCCAGGGTCCGGGGTCGTGCTACACCTCGCATCCTCCACCTGAGGGGTGGAGATGGCACAGGTTGGCACACACCTCTTCCTGACGTAGTTTTTCCCGCCAGTCTTCCCGCCAGGGTGCGGGTAGGCCTGGTGGGGGCTGGGTGCTGGGTACAGCAAATGGTCTGGAGATGCTCACAGAGGCGGTATGCCTTTGAAGCTTCCCCCTGTCCATCCTGGGGGAGGAGACATATCACTTCGCTCAGGATGTGCATTGTTGCAGGCCCAGGAGAGCGGGGGGCTCTCCATCCAGGGGTCCAGCAACATGTCTGCTTTGTGGCAGCCTCTGCAGCCACTCAGCCCAGACGTGAATTGTAGGTCCGGGTTTTGGAGGGCATCTCTAAGATGCCCTCTCGTGCATTTTACATTAAATCCCACACTGGCATCAGTGCGGGTTTAATGTGCTGAGAAGTTTGGTACCAAACTTGTCAGTCTTCAGTGTAGCCATTATGGTGCTGTGGAGTTCGTAATGACGACCTCCCAGCACCATATACTCTTAAATGGCATCACTGCACTTACAGTGCCCAGGAATTGCTCTGGGTACTGTAGGGGCACAAGGCTCATGCCCCTGTGCCCTCACCTCTGGCATAGGCCACCCAGCTAGACGGATGACTGAAGTATGCCATGCTAGTAGGTTCTGTGGGCATGGCACACAGGGATGTGTGCCATGTCCACTCTTGCTTTAGTTCTGTACTTAGGCACTCAGCCTGCAAAGGCAGTGTGTGGGAGCCAGGGTACAGGGTCCCTGGGGGTGGCACAATAAGTGTTCCAGCCCTCAGAGGTCTTCTCTGGTCACCATGCCCTGGGTACCTAGGGTACCATTTACTAGGGGCTGACAGGTGGCCAGAGATGCCAATTGGGTGTTTTGTTTCAGCATATCGTTTCTTTGTAGGGAAGGAACATAGGCCCTGGGTACATGGTTGGCAGGGACCCAGGGCACACTCAGTCAAAGCACATCAGCAGTTCAGAAAAAAGTGGGGGCATACCAAGGCAAGAAAGATGGCAATTTCTCACATTAGGTCAAGAAAATTACAAGAAGTGGGCAAGGGCTTTGACGAGGAGTTAGGGGCTATGGAGAGGGAACTCCTTGTCCAGGAGTTGGCGCGGAAGTAGTCAGAGAAAGGCTGGTAAGTATGTTCAGGTCATTGAGAGTAGAGTGAGGGAAAGATGGCTTATTTCTCTATGGGTAAAACAGTGTCAAGTCGCTAGCCTGGAAGGCACAAGCGTATAGAGGACAGAATTACATCGAAAGTCTGATAGTGAATGGTAATGGTGCGGAGTTAGAAGATTCTGAAGAATTATCAGAATGCCTCTATAAAATGCTTGAATATCTTTATTCTGGTAGGGACCTTCTAGGGCATTAGTGTTAAGGGAGTGGTTGGTAGGAGTTAAAGGAACATCACTACCTAGCTTTGAACATGAAGAATAATTGGAGGATATTACAGAGGAGGAAACATTATTTTGCTAATCGATAAATCCCAGAATGGGAAGGCGGGAGGCCTAGATGGTCTTCCAGGGGAGCTTTTTAAAGCAATGAAGGAAAAAAAGTCCCAATATCGAAGGTTTTGTTTAACCTAATATTAGTGGGGCTATCAGAAATTCTTCCATCCTGGAATAATGCCCTCATTGCTGCACTTCTGAAACCACATAAAGATTACAGGAGAGCAGACTCATACAGCCTTCTTTACTTAATTTGGATAATAAGATTCACGCATGCATTCTAGTGAAGTGGCTTTCCTAGGTTAACTTGTCAGCAAGATAGTGCACCCAGATCAGAAGGGTTGCAGGTATCAATTGTGAGGGTCAGCTATGGGATGATGCAGGGCTCATTTCGTGGGAAGAGTTAAGGGCTGGAACCAAGTGTGCCCAGTCAAGGTATAAGTATGTGCAATTGGCCTTATGGAGCTCAGGGCAAGGATGGGCAAGTGGGGGGTCCTGGGAGATGAAATAAAGGTCACTAGATCCCAGGCCATTAAACAAGGAAATTTCCATTTGGTATTGGGAGTTGGCAAGGTCTGACAATGAGAGGTTTAGTGGTGTTCCTATCCATTCCTGGGACTATTATCAGCCAGTAGAGGAATACCGGATATTTCTTTACACTCCTTAGGCCTCCTACAGTCCATGGTGAAATCAGCTCCACTTAGGAAAAATCACCTCTTCACCTGGCACTAAATATAGTCCACTTCCAGAAGGCCCACAAAATGTGTGGCAGGTCCCCCACCCTGATGTAACTGTTGCAGTGAGGAAAAGGTGGACGGTATCTATATATTTGCTCCATGTCCTGGGTTGAGTGTTTTTGGGAAGGAAGTGCAGAGTATGCTTTGAAGTCAAATAATGGTTAGACTCCCTTTGATCCTATTTGGCATGAAGGACAAGTCCATCCAGGGTATGTTACCTGTGCAGGAGTCATTACTTTTCTACTTGATCCTGCTGGCAAGGAGGGAGACCAGCCTAAATTGGCAAACCCCTCCTCCGACAGCTTTTTCCAGCATGCTGACCTCTGTGGATTGAATCTGTAGGCTGGATGAGGACTGTAAAAGGTGTAGGCCAGAGAGAGTAACCCTGACTTCTTTTGGTCCTGTGATTAAGACAGTAGGCTGATATGAGATTGGGTGAGAGGAGGCTTGTTTTTGTCACAATCTGCAGCACCCCTGAGTCCATCTATCTTGAACTCATGGGTGTTGTGTCTGGTGGCATACGAGAACAAAATAAAATTGGGGATAGCGCATTAACTACATCAGATTTGCTGTTAATGCTAATAAAAGCACAATTTCTGACAAATTCTGTAGATTTGCAGTGCTACGAACAATAGTGGTTGTCTTAATATTATATATAAGAGCTTTATTTGCTGAGTGCTCTAGAGAGAGATTTTGTTGTAATGGAAGGCGACATACACTTTTTAACAGACTGCACCACTGAGACATCAATGAAGTTTTTTATATTATGAGTTTTCACAGATTCTGGTTTCTGGGTGAACAGCCTGTTAGCAGCGTGTAAGGAGCTGCCAGGCCTGCACACAAAGAAAAAAACTTAATGTTTAAAAATATCAAAATGATCAATTTAACTCAGAGGACACACTGTCCCACAAACACCTCCAGCTTTCAAAGGGTTTCTTTTATGGTGGGTGGGCACATCCGCAGGAGCAAAATGCTGTCACTCATAGTGAGGAAAGCCGGTGACAAATGTGGGCTGACCCACTGTTCCATGCTGTAAACTGTAGTGGGTGAAAGCAAAATTTGAATGACAATTTATCAAATCAGTGCGTGAAGACAACTGGCCTAAAGTCCCTCTAGGTATATATGCATTTTTTTTATATTTTCTTAACACTGGGACATATTCATAAGGGGATATTGCCACCAGAATGTCACTTTAATGACATTCTGGTGGCGATAAGCCCTTCTCCATATTTGCAAAGAGGAGCCTTGTAAATCGTCTCCTTCACATGCCCACTTAACATGAAAGGAGCGCGCAATGGGTGTTGCTATGGCGTTCCACCACAACACCCAACGCTTTACACGCTACCCCAGATTTACAAGGAAGTGCAAGAGCAGGCATTATAATGGTGAAATGATGAGAAATACCTTTATTTCTCCTGTTTTTTTTATTTTTCCATGTGTGCTGCGCACATAGAAAGAGCAAAACGCCATTAATGATTGTTTATGTGCAGGAAGGTGTATCTTATTACACATAAACAATATTTAAATAATGATGACTTGCTACTTCTATGTGTGCTGCAGAAAGCAGCACACATAAAGTAGCAAATCACCATTAGAGATTGTTTATGTGCAGGAAGTGACATTGGGTCATAGATTTCAGTTAAAGCACTGCCAAGTCCACTGAGAGGAACAACCCACAGACAAGAAATTGCAACGAGCAGAAAGCAGCACTGCAGTGGCAAAACATAGAGCATACACCTTCCTGTGAAAAACAGGCTTAATCCATGACAAGCATTTACATCAGGTGGCTCACAGCACCAGTGTGCGCCTCATATGCTACTCTACTGTTGAGAAATGCAGATACTGCTGGTCTGCCTTTAACAAAAGGATGGCAATTGAGGAACAATAAGGCAAGGCTTTCACAGTGCTGAAAAGGTGGGTGAAGCATTTGCAAATAATACAAATTCCTTTACCTCTCAGTGCCTGCAACTTCAGGGTGACTGACACTGGAGGCTCACCCACCTTACCTGACCCTCAGGTGGCCCCACTTGAGTAGATGAACACATGTGCTTGAGCAAAATGATGCCACTTACAATGAAGAGAGCAAATGACTGAAGTGGGCAGGCCCACTGACCCATACTGTATACTGTGGTGGGGGGAAGCTGAATGTGAATGGATGAAGAGGGTTGACAGAAATCCCCTTTAAGTAAGTATGTATATATGTATTTTTATTGTTTTTTTGGGGGGGGGGACCATACGTTTTTGACTTACGTCAGACCTAAAAAGTAAAACGTGGGGTGGGGATCCATTGTCTGATGATCTCTAGTGGGAGACTGGGCATGAGCCTGGCTGGTGAAGACCAGCCCATAAGAGCAGGACCTGTGGAAAAAGTACAATAGGCAATTTAGATGGCAAAGACCCTACTATTCATAACATTTGTCTTTCAGAGAAATCTTCAATGAAAGTCCACTCCCTCCAGACACCAAAGCCCAGTTAGGGGGCCATGCTCCTACTACCCACACCCTTCACCTTTTACAGAAGTCTTCACAGACAGTCCACACCACCCAAACACCCAAGCCCCATTAGGTGGCTAATCATCTACTGCACACACCCTTAGTCTTGTACAGAACTGTTCATGGAGAGTCCACTCCCTTCAAAGATTCAAGCCCCATTATTTGCCTGCGCTCCTACTACAGTTACGCTTTGCCTAGAACAAATGTTTTCCCTGAGAGCCAACTCCCTCCTAACACTCAATCCCCAATAGGTGATGAAACAGCTTCTACAAACTCCCTCTGCCTTGTACCGAACTCTTTAGAGAGACCACTCCCTCCAGACACCCAAGCTACATTAGGAAGCCATGATTCTACTACACACATCCTTCTCCATATATAAAAGTCACTAGAGAGTTCACACCTTCCAGACACCCAAGCCCAATTAGGTGGCAAATACCATACTATGCGCATACTTAATCTTGTACAGAAGTCTTCATGGAGAGTCAACTCCTTCCAGACTCATAAGCCCTGTTAGTGGCCCTGTTCCTATTTTGCACACACTTTGCCATGTGAGCAGCCTTCATGAAGGACCCACTCCATCCAGGCACCGAAGTCCCATTTGTTACAACAGTTAGTCTTAGGGTGGTCTTTCCCAAATTTCTTTGCCTGTTTTGCTTCACTTTTTGCTGCTCTGTTCAGTCTGCTATAGAACTCTGTACACTTTACTACTATTAAACAGTGGTGAAGTGCATGTCCTCACTCCCATAAAATATGGGAAAATTGGAATATCTACAATTGACATATTTAATTTACTTATAAGTCCCTAGTAAAGTGCACCATATGTGCCAAGGGCCTGTAAATTAAATGCTAATTAAGTTCGGGCTGGACTGTTCCCATGAGGCACAGGGTCAGACTGATTTGCATATAGCCATGTCTGAACTGGGGTGGCAGAGTTGGCTAAAGAATGGTGATGGATTCAACACAGATCTTTTGACTGGGTGTGAGTGTTTGATTGGTTCAGATGCTCCGTCCATTACCACCCCCTTTTGTACCGCTTTTGTCTGCCATAAGTGTTGCAGGGTATGCTCAGACGTGAGTCCCTTGCTCGCTTTGCCACTGGATTCAAGCAAGCCGGGCTGAAGACGGCTGTAATGCCAGAAACCGGTCCTCAGAAGCTTGTTTCCAGTCCAGGGAAGGCATGGCTTGGCAGTTCGGGCTGGACTATTCCCATGAGGCACAGGGTCAGACTGATTTGCATATAGCCATGTCTGAACTGGGGTGGCAGAGTGGGCTTAAGAACGGTGATGGATTCAACCCAGATCTTTTGACTGGGTGTGAGTGTTTGATTGGTTCAGATGCTCCGTCCATTACCACCCCCTTTTGTACCGCTTTGGCCACCATAAGTGTGGCAGGGTATGCTCAGACGTGAGTCCCTTGCTCACTTTGCCACTGTATTCAAGCAAGCCGGGCTGAAGACGGCTGTAATGCCAGAAACGGGTCCTCGGAAGCTTGTTTCCAGTCCAGGGAAGGCATGGCTTGGCAGTTCGGGCTGGACTGTTCCCATGAGGCACAGGGTCAGACTGATTTGCATATACCCATGTCTGAACTGGGGAGGCAGAGTGGGCTAAAGAACGGTGATGGATTCAACCCAGATCTTTTGAGTGGGTGTGAGTGTTTGATTGGTTCAGATGCTCCGTCCATTACCACCCCCTTTCGTACCGCTTTTGTCCGCCATAAGTGTGGCAGGGTATGCTCAGACGAGAGTCCCTTGCTCACTTTGCCACTGGATTCAAGCAAGCCGGGCTGAAGACGGCTGTAATGCCAGAAACCGGTCCTCGGAAGCTTGTTTCCGGTCCAGGGAAGGCGTGGCTTGGCAGTTGGGGCTGGACTGTTCCCATGAGGCACAGGGTCAGACTGATTTGCATATAGCCATGTCTGAACTGGGGTGGCAGAGTTGGCTAAAGAACGGTGATGGATTCAACCCAGATCTTTTGACTGGGTGTGAGTGTTTGATTGGTTCAGATGCTCCGTCCATTACCACCCCCTTTTGTACCGCTTTTGTCTGCCATAAGTGTTGCAGGGTATGCTCAGACGTGAGTCCCTTGCTCGCTTTGCCACTGGATTCAAGCAAGCCGGGCTGAAGACGGCTGTAATGCCAGAAACCGGTCCTCAGAAGCTTGTTTCCGGTCCAGGGAAGGCGTGGCTTGGCAGTTCGGGCTTGACTATTCCCATGAGGCACAGGGTCAGACTGATTTGCATATAGCCATGTCTGAACTGGGGTGGCAGAGTGGGCTTAAGAACGGTGATGGATTCAACCCAGATCTTTTGACTGGGTGTGAGTGTTTGATTGGTTCAGATGCTCCGTCCATTACCACCCCCTTTTGTACCGCTTTTGGCCGCCATAGGTGTGGCAGGGTATGCTCATACGTTAGTCCCTTGCTCACTTTGCCACTGGATTCAAGCAAGCCGGGCTGAAGACGGCTGTAATGCCAGAAACGGGTCCTCGGAAGCTTGTTTCCAGTCCAGGGAAGGCATGGCTTGGCAGTTCGGGCTGGACTGTTCCCATGAGGCACAGGGTCAGACTGATTTGCATATAACCATGTCTGAACTGGGGTGGCAGAGTGGGCTAAAGAACGGTGATGGATTCAACCCAGATCTTTTGACTGGGTATGAGTGTTTGATTGGTTCAGATGCTCCGTCCATTACCACCCCCTTTTGTACCGCTTTTGGCCGCCATAAGTGTGGCAGGGTATGCTCAGACGTGAGTCCCTTGCTCACTTTGCCACTGGATTCAAGCAAGCCGGGCTGAAGACGGCTGTAATGCCAGAAACGGGTCCTCGGAAGCTTGTTTCCGGTCCAGGGAAGGCATGGCTTGGCAGTTCGGGCTGGACTGTTCCCATGAGGCACAGGGTCAGACTGATTTGCATATAGCCATGTCTGAACTGGGGTGGCAGAGTGGGCTAAAGAACGGTGATGGATTCAACCCAGATCTTTTGACTGGGTGTGAGTGTTTGATTGGATCAGTTGCTCCGTCAATTTCCACCCCCTTTTGTACCGCTTTTGGCTGCCATAAGTGTGGCAGGATATGCTCAGACGTGAGTCCCTTGCTCACGTTGCCCCTGGATTCAAGCAAGCCGGGTTGCAGACGGCTGTAATGCCAGAAACCGGTCCTCGGAAGCTTGTTTCCGGTCCAGGGAAGGCATGGCTTGGCAGTTCGGGCTGGACTGTTCCCATGAGGCACAGGGTTAAACTGATTTGCATATAGCCATGTCTGAACTGGGGTGGCAGAGTGGGCTAAAGAACGGTGATGGATTCAACCCAGATCTTTTGACTGGGTGTGAGTGTTTGATTGGTTCAGATGCTCCGTCCATCACCACCCCCTTTTGTACCGCGATGAGTGGGCCTGCAGCACTGATTGTGCCACCCACTTAGGCCGCCCTTCAAACATGTCACAGGCCTCCCACTGCAGGGCCTGTATGTGTAAATTCACTGCTATGTCGACTTGGCATATGAAACTCCGTGCCAAGCCTTCAACTCACCTTTTATTACATATACGTCAGCTCTAGGGTAGGCCATTGGTAGCCCATAGGGCAGGGTACTGTGTAAGTTAAAGGCAGGACATGTACATGTCCAGGTAGTAAGAAATACCCAAATTTGTTTTTCTCTACTGTGAAGTCTACCCCTCTCATAGGTTAACATTGGTGATTACTTAATACATCTATTAAGTATAATTCCAGATTGAGACGGAACAGAATTGTAGTGTTTAGTACCTATGGAATTCTAATAATAAATGCTCTTTAATGGCAAAGTTGGTTTTATGATTAAAACTTTACAGGTGCCATTTTTAGGAAGTTGACATTTTCTACTCATAAACTCTGTATGCCTCTGCCTCCCTCCAATACATGTCTGAGTTGGGTGACAGCTGCACTTGGTACATTCCCTCTAGACAGTCACACACAAAGGGAGCTGAGGTGTGTCATTCACAACCTGATGGCCCAACACCAGGCTGCAGGGCCTTTCTGAGCTAGATGGGTAGGAGGAGATGACACTTGCACTTAAATAGTTATTTTCCTGTCCCCACACAAAGAGCTGCATAGCCCCCTGTAGTATGTCTGTAGCTTGGGCAGGAAAGGGAAGACCCGTGTGCATTTCTCAGCCCCTCTTTGAAGTCTACCCCCACTTCAAAGGCACCACTGGGTATACAAACTCGGTCTCTGACCCCCCAAAATCAGTACAATTTAACACCCACTGCACGCCCTTTTCACACTAAATTGCCGTGAGAGGGTGCCTTATATACAAGGCAGGAATTAAGCCACATTACGTGGCTTAACTCTGCCTTCTTCATAAGGCACAGCCCCTATCGCCATGAGAACATCACAAAAAGTGACTTTCCCATGGCGATAGGGGCTTGTACATATGCCCCTTAGAATTTAGGAAAGGTGAAAGCTTTGCCCAATCAGAGTGTTCAAGAGAGTGCGCCCTTAAAACACCCTTGCTAGCACAGACCAGTGCTGATAGGCTGACAATGTACACTTCCGGTTCAATTAAAAAGAGACAAGCATTCTGGAACTGCTTTTAATTGAGATTTATTTTTAATACAGCCAAAGAAAAATAACCTACACAAACCCTTATCTTATCTTGTTTTGAAAGTTAGATGAAAGGACACAGAAATAATTATTCATGACTTACTACATTACTTGTTTATCATAATGACAAGGTTAATTAGACATCTGTGATTTCTATTAATGACAAGTTAATTAGACATCTGTGATTTCTAATAAAGACAGGTTAATTAGACATCAATGAATTGAATTAATGACAGGTTAATTAGACATCAATGACTTCTATTAATGACAGGTTAATTAGACATCTGTGATTTCTATTAATGACAGGTTCATTTGACATCTGTGATTTCTATTAATGACAGGTTAATTAGACATCAGTGATTTCTATTAATGACAGGTTAATGCGACATCAGTGATTTCTATTAATGACAGGTTAATTAGAAGTGAGTGTTGTTGTTGTTGTGGCAGAGTTAAAGAAGGACCTGGATATCTTCCATGCATCAGCTGAAGCTAAACTATCGTTGGAGGAGATCTTGAAGAAAAACTGAAAAGAAGTCTGAAATTCAGAACAGCTATTAGGGTTGCATACAAGATTTATCCGAATTGATGGATGCTGGAGCACATTAATGATGTAAAGGATGCTTGCACCTCAGTGAAACTGTGGCACAAATGAATATTGCAAAAGTATCCAACTTGCTTCATTCAGTTCACGTATTTACTCCTTGAAACCAAAACATTTGAGGGAAGTGGATCTGTGTATTTGTAAATGTTCATCTCTGGACCACTGTCTCCCAGCAGAAAGTATTGACAGCCCGGGTGCGTTACTCAGGCCTTTCAAACTGTAAGTGATAATCAGTCTCATGACATATGAACAGGTCTCTCAGTTATCAGGTACTGGCACAATGCAGTGGGTCAAACCTTGCTATAAAAGTGGGTGGCGCCCCATAGATGTCCCAGTGGCATTAATCAATCACTCTTTTTTGGCTTCAGTCGGTCTGTATTCTGTTGGCCTCAGTTTTCCCAATGAAACTCGTAAAGAGGGTTAAACTCATAAGGCACACTTGATTTGCCCGGTGGGGAGAAGTTTGTCACAGTTGTTAGGTCTGTGCATGGGTTTTATTCTAGAAGCATATCTTGTGTTATTGAGCTACCTATATCATGATTCATTTTCTTTTCCATTCTCTTACTGCCATGGAATAACTTCCTCTCAGGTGAGGAGAGCAATTCTTGTGTGCCACCTATGGCCCTCTCCAGGTATCATAATTTGATTCAGATAGAGATGTTTGATGCAAAGATATTTATTGAATATTCATAATGTGCTGTTATTCAGTATTTTGTAGGAAATACAGTTCATGCTGCAGTGACACTGGTGACCAATAGAGTCTGACACAGGCAGAGATTATGCAAGAAGCAGAGAGACACTGATGCAGGAGTAAAGATCAATGGCAGGTGAGTTCAGCTAACGTTGAAGCATTGCCACTGACTAACCTGTCTCAGTATGCCATTGCTTAAGAACCTTCAGCAATCAGCAGGTATACAAAGAGACAGTCACATAAGGGAGCTGACTGAGATTAGGAAGGGCAAAGTCATACATTGGTACCTGATTGACATCCCATTGTCAGAGTATGCCATTGGCTCTTTCCTTCTGGGTACAGTATATCCACTATGCAGCAGCGACAGCATATTGCCGAATCCAACATTGGGACTGGTTAAGATTATGGTAGCCGTTTGGAGGTTATCACTACACTACAGGTGGGACCTCTTTTATGGCTTGGATTAGCAGTGTTGACTTTACACAAAGAGGGGGATAGAGAGGTGAAATGCTAGTCTATCCTCCCGGACTGAATACTAAGGGCCACATGTACGACCGCCAGATTTTGTGAGTTCCTAATTGTGCCTGTTTGCAACCCACAATTAGGAAGTCTCAAAATGCGATGCACCACTGTGTCTCTGACACATTTAGAAATTCTTAATGGAGTCGCAATTGACCTACCTCATCAATATAATGCTTGGAATAAGCCTGCAAAACTAACTTCTATTACTAATGGACTGACCACTAACTTTGCGTTCTTGGATAGCGTGCTACTCGCTGTAAAGCACTCTGATGCCCCTGTCAGGGTTACTAAGCCCTATATAAAAGCAATTTAAACAATAAATAAACAATATTCACGAGGTAGGTCGCAATTTATAACCCATTGGGAATAACTAGAATGTCAGGGATGGTGACCTGCTGGGGACAGCGGACCACCATGTCCGTGTTTGCTTTTAAATAAAGCAACTCTTTTGTTTGTTTCTATAATGCAGACATTTTCCTTAAAGGAAAATAGGATAAGTTTCAAAAAGAAAAATTGAACTTTTCAGTTTAATTTCTTAAGAGAAGTAGAACCACTGCCTGCTCTTAAAAAACATTCTTGCTACCATTCACAAAAGGGAAGGGTCCCCTGGGGACCCATTCATGTTTGAGACTGGCTTGCTATCTACTTAAAGTGGGCAGTAAACAGTGAATGTTTTGTGACCGCATTCCGGTTGCAAAGCATTCATAAGTCCCCCTGCTACTCGTAATAGGAAGGGATGCCTTTGACATGCCCTATCCTAAAAGCAAACCGCAAACTCTATTTTGTGAGATGGTAATAGGTTACTGACTCATAAATGGAGTTAGTACATACTAAAAGGCTCTTTAGCAGTTGCAAATGGCCCAATTCTCCATTTGTGACTGCTAAAACATACCGTTCATGTGGCCCAAAATTATAAACAAAAGGGGACAGTGGTAAACTGAGAGAAGCGTTCCAAGTTTAGTACTTGGTCCTTGCAAGAAAATTGCTTCTTTTCAGGAAAAAAATCCTCACTTCCTTTTCATTTCATGCTTCATCATAAGAATTGTATCACACCACAGACCATGTGTTTCTGAGGTGGGCTCAACTAAAGATGTGGTAGCTCTAGATTTCCTGTATGGGGATTTATTCCATATTCATAAATGTAAGGCTTAATATTGTCTTTATTCTAATTCTTATAGGCCTTTTTTGGGGGGGTAACTAAGACAAGATTAAACAATTTTAAAAATCGATGCTTCTCACCCATTAGTTTTCCTTAATTCCAGATAAATCAGTGTCTATATGTTCCAGCCATTTATATTAGCCACTCTGGGTCTATGGTTCTCCTCATGACAGAAGGATAAGACTCTAGATCCCTCAATTTAGAAATCAAGTGGTATTATGAAGCTTGCTACAAAATATTGATGAGGACTTTTGTATCTGAAAAGAAGGGACTTTATTTCAAGTAAGGTGGGGGAAATTGGCAGCTACAAAATGATCCTTGAGAGACTTTGCAGTTTTAAGGAAATGACAATCACCTAAAGAACATTGAATCCATAGTGTGGTGTGGCCACCCTGAAGAAGACAGTGTAGGCCCTTTTTAAGATTAATTGGGGACTTGGGACTGCACACTGATGAAGGTCCTTGTGCCATTCTCGCATCGATATGTTCCTCTTTCAGTCACAGTCTTAAGGCCCTGGACAATTTTCAGCTCTACTGGTACTGTGGCCGTGACCTCCTGGCGCATGAAATTGACAACAATTTTTTTGTGGGGAGGGACCTTTACCGGTATGCTAAAAACTACTGATTCCTTCTCAGTGACTGACTCTGATTCACCTTTTTTCACTGTAAGTTTGTTGGACACCTCTCTCTTAATCGTGGCCACTTCCATCAAGGTAAAGGAGTCACCGAGCTTGAGTGATGTTTCGTTACTAAATTCGAAGTTATGGGAAACATATTTCTCGCACTCTCTAGTAGAAGTGGCGGTGAACTGCTGCTCCAAATCTGTGTCATTGTTGTGTTCCCACTTATCTAACTGGGTATTCTTTTCACTCTCTACCTTCTTGTCCCACAGAATCGTGGCTGTCACTGAGGACTTTCCAGGGCGCAGAGGACGCACGTGGGAGACTTGGTCATTCAAACCAACATCATAGTAACTGGCCAGAGCTTCACCAGCCCTAGCTACAATCGACCATCCAGATCTGTTTGGATGTGCATACAGAAGCCACGCTCCTCTCTGGACTCTGTGGGAAGAAATCTTATCATTCATGCTTCCATTACATAGATTGGCCTCTTCATTCAGAACCATTGATGAACCCAAGAAATTGGGATGCTCATAGACTGTGATCTGGGGATCATTCAGATCATCAGTGATCAGCCTCAGAGAAGATGCCCTGTCATTCATTTCAGCCCAAGAATATTCTCCCTCCTCTAGAGCAATGCACCATCCTTGATAGTTTGGATGGTCGTACATTATCCAGGGCTGCCCCACCACTTTCACAGATGTGATGCAGTCTTCAAAGCTGTGCTCTGCCAGACGTGGAACATCAGTAGTAAAGGTCTTATGGAGTCCCTTGAAGTCGGGGTGTTCGTAGACAGTGATTGTGTTCATGGTCTTCGGCTATACGGTATCCAATGAGTTTCCTTTGTTTGAACCTGTAAGACAAAACAAAAGCCACTCAGTGAGGAACATCATGAAGAGTTCTGCGCAAACTGGTTCTTCCATTCTCCAAGGAAAGGTTTCATCATCATGACAAATACATTCAATTGTCAGTTTTTGGAAAATGCCTTCCAGATACGGACTTTGTTTTTCACTATTTTAACCCCTTTCATGCGTCGGACGGCCGGTGGCCGTCCGACGTCACGGTGGGCGTGTGCGGAGGACGGCCGGGGGCCGTCCGAACCACGCCCACGCCGTAAATCACCCGCACCGCGACGGAATTTTCGCCGCGGTCAAGGGGTTAAAGCCCTCATCAGCAAATACATTGGTTCCTGCATGTTTTCAGGGTTTACTAAGAGTATATACCCCCAGGTGTTCATAAGCTGCAGGATAAGGAAGTCATTGACTGGGTCAGAATCATTTTGAGGCATCACTCTGACAACAAGGAACTTGCCACTTACTGGTCACAGAGCTTCTGTATAAGTTCTCTGGCACTTAAGCACAGAATTCCAAAGATTTGGTGGCTGGGTTGTATCATTTTTTTGGCACAGCCTTGATACAAAATATAATATGAGATTCACAGCGTTTGATATGCATTGGTTTGTTAAGAATATGAAAACATGAATGCAAAGCAGTGCGTAGAGCTGGCTTGCATTACCTTACATCAGGTAGGAGTTACATGGGTGTTGCATGGGGTTTCCAGTGCACCCACCTATGTATTTTGAAGCAAATCTATATTCACAAAGATTTGTAAACATGGGTTTGCACCAAAATGGTGTAACTCCCTCAGGGGTGTTTAATAGTAGAGCTATGTTTATTTCTCCTTGTTTTTTCACTTTAATGTATGCTGTATTTTGCAGCACATATAGAAAGAGGAAAAGGACTCAAAGGATAGTTTTAGTGAGGGTGGTATCCCTTCCTGCATGAAAACTGACTGGACCTCAACCAGACACCCTTGCGACATAACAAGAGAATACTTGCTTTGGTTCTAGGCAGCCACAAGTGAGCTAGTGCCATATCTCAGAAAATATGGTGCAGTTCTGCTCTGCCATTTCACACAATACACTGCAGTAACTTCACATCCTGCGATGCGTTGTGTGAAATGTCAGTAAACATAACCCTAAATGTATTCCGCATAGCACACAATTCACCTATTTCAATAAAAATAAAATGTATATATTTTTTTCCTTTCTCTCTTGTGCTCTCCTGTGCATTGACCTGACTTTGGAGCACCATCATTGTGAACTGCATCCTACTCCAAAAAAATACCTGAAATTAAAAGCAGATTCATATGACATTTTGGTGGCACAGCAAATCAGGGTCATGATGTCAAAGAAGTCTATTGGGGAAGAAATGCAAGGAAGTCAGTTAAAAGACCAATGAGATATAGAGAGATGAATATAGTCAACGCAGAGATCGGGCATATAACCTCATTAGAGTATGTTAACAAAATATTCAAACCATAATTTTGTTTTCTCAACTGGGGAGAACTCATTGACTCACTTATTTCTCTTAAGATATGTAAGGTTGGATGCCACTGGCACACTACCATTTTGTTTCATTGCTCTTGGTTTCATCAGGTCTAAAAAAATGAATATTTTTTGTATTCACAAAATCCTTTGTTCATGTCTGCTTTCTTGTCTTTGAATTCTGAAAGTGCAACGGGAGGTCTGCTGACTGAAGAACTCTTGGACACTTGGAAGGCAGCCAAGGTAAGCGAGGGGTTACAACATATGTACATATGTATCTATAATTTCTATATATATATGTAGTGCGTTTTTAAGTAGGGGATTAAGTCCCCTTGAATCCTGAGTGTCCCTCAGGGCCAACTAGCTCACCAGCTACCTCCAGTAAACACCACAGAGCGGTGTTGCATAGTGGTGTAAAAAGGGTGCATGGCCTTGGACCACCACTCTGCAATTCAGCTCCCTGGCGCTTAGTGAAGGTACCTGGTGGGCTAGTTTGCCCCCAGGGACCCTTAGGATTGAATGGGACTTAGTCCCTCAAATTAAAACGCGCCACAGGGCACATTTGCACACTTGTCAAATCAGGCTACGCCCCTCCCTGCACCACTGTGCAAATGCACCCCCTGGTGTGTTCTAAATAGGGGGATTAAATCACCTTGAGTCCTGTGGGTCCCTGGGGTCCAACTAGCCTACCAGCTACCTCCACTAAGTGCCACAGAGCTACGTTGCAGAGAGGTGTAAAAAGGGGCGAGGCCTCAGTGCACCTCTCTGCAACGCAGCCCTGTGGCGCTTACTGGATCTTTCTGGTGGGCTAGTTAGCCCCCAGGGACCCTCAGGATTGAAGAGAAAATTAATTCCCCAACTTAAAATGCGCCACAGGGAGCATTTGCATAGTGTTGCTGGGAGGGGGCGGGGACTCCGGCATGCTGCCGGTCTTTCTTTTTTTTTTTTTTAGGGGGGCTGTGTTGCCCCCTTCTTTTTACATTTTTGGGGCCCTGGGGGTTTTGTGACCCTCCTTCCTTTTACATTTTTTGGGGCCTGGGGACCCCATCCCCCACGGCCTGACCCCTGTTTTTGAAAAATAAATGATCTAAACAGGAAGGGGTCCGCGTGGGCCCCCATCACATGGCCAACCTCAGCCCCGGGGACCCCATCCCTCGGGGCATGGCCACAGATATATATTTTATTTTTTAAGGAGGGGGGCTGCCTGGCCCCCCCTCCTGAGGTCTCTATTGGCCCCGGGGACCCCATCCCCCGGGGCCAGCCTGCTGTGTTTTTTTTTTATCATATTCACGGGGAGGGGGCTGCATGGCCCCCCTCCCGGGCCACTTCTGGCCCCGGGGACCTCATCCCCTGGGGCCTGGCCACTCCGTCCGGGACCGTGGCGGGAGCCCCAATGCCCCCATGGTCCCTGTTGGCTCCCCGCCTACTGCAGGAGCCAGCATTGCTTTTCCACACGCGGAGCTGCTGACTATAACTCGCACACCCACACTACTGATGATGTGACATATTACATCATTCATGACATGTTCAGTGACATCACTGATGACATCATCCAGTAACTGTGTTTTTCTTTAACATTTAAATATGTCTTATATATATGCCAAGGTGTATTGAAGAATGAGTGGGTGTATAAGTGTCTGAATGGAGGATTTAGTAGGTGTGTAACTGATTGTTTAAGTGAGTGCTTACATGTGTCTTACTGAATGCATGGGTTAGTAACTAAATTGTGTGTATGTCTGTATTAGTCTGTCTGTTGTTGTATAAATGCTGCAGGGGTTGGTCAGTAGCTACATGAGGGTCTATATGTGTTATCAATTGGTTGCCTGTATATTTGTTTGGGTGCCTGACTGTGTGTGTGGGTGGGTGGGAAGTGTGGGTTTCTGCCTCATAGATGTTTGAGTGATTGATTCACTGTGTGTATGGCTTCAAGAGTGTATGTGGAAACAGCTGTATGGGTGGGTGAGTATTCGTATGGGTGTGTTGGTGAGCGAATGGATGTCTCGATGGTACATATTCAAGTAACTACATATGTAAAAGACAGTGTATGTGAAAGTTGAAGTATATAAATGACTATACATGAGAGTCAGGGATTGTGAGAGTGGCTGTATGGATGAGTATGTACTTGTATCAGTGATTGTATAAGAGAGTAAGTATGCATTTGTTTCTGTTTGAATAAGTGATGTGGTATGTGTATAACTGTACATGCTAGTAAATGGAAGTGTGATTGATTCTTTGCATGACTGACGGTGTGTGAGTAGCTCTGGATGAGTGGTGGTGTGTGAGTGTCTGTCTAGGTGTATGAGTGCTTATGATAGAGTTGTATTGATGAGTGACTGCATGTATTAGTGATTGTATGGGTGAATGAGTAGATGTGTGTGTAGACTTAGGAATCAGTAAGTGTGTATGTAGTAACTGGTATTGGTGTGTCAATGGTTTCGAAAATGATAGTGTGTATTTTATAGCGGTTGTATCAATGGTTATGTTAGAGTGTGAGGAGGTGCATCAGATTTTCATGTGGATGATGTCATCAGTGATGTCATTTGAGATGTCATCAGTGATGTCACTGACCATGTCATGAATGTCTCGTCATCAGCAGTGCATTGCGGGTGCACAAGTTATAATTAGCTCAACTAACTATAGCAGGGGAATTTCAATGGTTTTGTACGAGAGAAATGTCAAACTAACTATAACGTCCCTGAAAACTATGTTTTTTTCTGTGAAATCTAAGGTTTTTTAAATGCTAATTTCTAACTATAATGTGCCTGAAACCTATGTTTTTTTCTGTGAATTTCAAATGTTTTTTAAATGCTAATTTCGAATTATATTGTTCATTAAACCTATGTTTTTTTCCAGTACTTTTGAATTTCTTTTTACTGCTATTCTGTAACTTTAATATCCCAAAAATACTTTGTAATTTTTTTCATATTAAAATAATATAATGTCTTCTGTTTTCTTAAATATTAATATACATATATATATATTTTTTTTAGAAAAAATGAAGTTGCACACCCATTGTGTATCTATCTTGGTGGGTGTGCGGATTCAAACCGCCATATTGGTAAAGTTGTGAAGGATGCGCGTTTCAGCCAGCCCACTCCGCTTACACTGACAGGGAGAGAACTACAATGGTACATGTCCCAGGTCTTCCCTGTAGTGCTCTCCTGATCACAGGTCTAGTTGTCAGCATGCCACAGCCACTCCCTCACGGCTGCTTTAGACCTTCACCACACCCATGCAGCACAGGCATCACACGACATGTGACCCTGCCAATAAAAAGGGCCGGGCGCACGTGCTCAACGCCATTTCCACTCTCTATCTGGGTGTATCCGTATGCTTATAATGTAGGTGGCAGCCGAGGCACTTTTCCCGACACAGGCCTCCTGCAACACCGCGATGAAGTGAGATGCACAGAGTTGGTGGAAGATGAAGCACTTTGCCGGACACTGGCCTCCTGCCATGTGATGATGACTTGAGGTGCACAGAGTTGGTAGCAGCCAAGGCATTTTGGCCAACAAAGGCCTCCCACCACGTGGCGATGACTTGAGCTGCACTGAGTAGCAGTACAGTCACTAGTATAAGAAACGAGGGGTACACAGGGCCCATATGTTATCGTCCTGTAGCACTTATTGTGCCACCCCGAGAGTGGCAAAGTAAACCATGACTCCCAGCCTGCCGCTGCACAATGGAAGAGCAGTTTTAAACTGATAATATAGTTTTAAACTTCAAAATATATGCCACTCCTTATTAAGTAGAACATGTATTCCTATGTGTCCTAACATTAAAAAAGAAAATATATATAATTTTTAGTGTGGAAAGGCTAGTAGCCCCAATGGCAAGTACAGGGTTACACCGACAACACAGCTGTGTTAAATTCTTAATGAAACTACTAAAGTTGGTACTTCAAGGTATCAAATTAATCATCAGATTAATCTCGACAGAATACAAAAGCCACATTAAATGTAGCTTTTGAGTATATGAAACTTTTAATAAGGTGCCACTCTGGTGCCCAAGTTTTCAAGTGGCCATTCACAGATGCTGGCCTCAAGACATTCTTCTGCCCTCTTGGGGAGTAGTCTGGATGACTCCCAGAGAAGGACACAATATAGGTCTGCTGTTGGAAGAGGGGTTATCTCTCCCTGGAAAGAAGCCACCTTGGATGTGTCCAAAAGGAGAGCTCAATATGGAAACCGCCTTTGAAGGGGAAATGGTGACACACATGAAAGGGGCTACTCTTTTGTTTTGTTAGACAGGTTTGTATCAGGGGGTTGCCAGACCATTCTTTCCTGAGGCCTTTAGCCCTCAGGTAGGCACACATATAGGGTGGACTGCCAATCTCCACACACCAAGAAGGGTCTAGCCATATTGGGAGTGGGCAGAAGAATTAACTCTGGGATATCTGATTGTCACACATTGCAGGAAGTCATCATCAGGCTGGAAAGGGTCTAGTAGACCACTGGGTAGTAACCGCATCATCCCTGCAGGCATTATGTGGGCATAAATATGCCACCCAGACCTCAGATCACATGTGGGCTGGAGAGAGTACTGTTGCGCAAAAGTTGCATCAAGTCTGTTGGATCTGGGAGAGTCATCGAAGAGCAGTGGAAATGAAGTGCCAGATGGACAATAGCCTTCACCATGGAGAACTGCTGGTATTGCTGTGACTGGAAACCAGTGCACCAGTGGCAACTGGAATTTTGCTGTACCCAAGAGGACCTCAAGGGTCAATGACCCCTGGGGCTAAAGTTGCCCACCAGGATCGGGGATGGAGGATTTAGCCTCAGGGCAACCTCTGTCGGCCAGATCAATTCCCACAGCATGCTTTATCCCTTGCATCAGGACCCCCCCGTTGAAGTCTATGGGAGTTTTTCATAGAGCCTATTTGATCTGCTGTACTTTGGTATTCTGGAATGTGGGGATGGTTGCTAGGTGGGAGCGTGGATTGGACATTGGCAATAATACTGACGTATGTGTCATTCCTTGCAACATGATGCGTCACACAGTAAATATAACGCATCATGTCGCAAGTAGGGTGCTGTGAAAACTGTTGCATGGCTGTTTTCATATATGAGGCCCTGAGTTTCTGCTCCTCAACATAGCTTGGGGAGTTGGTGGTGCCTAGATTCTCATCCCGGTGCACAGAATTTCTTGTTGCCATTGCTGTAGAAACCCTTAGAATTTGACAGAATAATCTTGACACACCAGTTGGAAGCTGCAGCTGGAAGTTTCAGCTCTGTCAGTATTTGTGTGTTTCCACAATCAGTACTAAGACCGGTTCCAGGTAGTTCTGCCCTTCTGCTTATAGAAATGACAATGTATCTGGGCGCAAGTCAATGGCACATAATCTCTGCTATGTGCTCAGCAGACCAGTAAACTGGTACATGATGTCTGCTCGTTAACCAGTGGAGTGCTAAAACATCCAGATCTTGACGCTTTTTTTGCAGCAGAATAGATATAATATAGACTGGAAAATGAAGTGTGAAGGGGTCTTTATTTAACTGGAAATGAAGAAAAACTCCAGACAATGCCAAGATTGTGGCCATCTTATAATGGGGGTGGAGGAACGACTGAAAAATTAAAAAGTAAGCGAATATACAAATGTACAGAAGTACAGGTAGATTAATTAAATTAAATTGCTTACTCATTAAGGGCCAGGTGAATCATACATGTTGCTCCTTGCAAACTGTCCGAATCACAGAATCGGCCCATTTGCGATTGCAAAAATGCATTTCCATTGCAGCAAACCCAATTTTGCGATTTGGTAACCTGTCACCGAATCGCAAAATGGGTTTGCGATTCTCTATTTGGAAGGGGCGTGTTTAGGGCGTCCCAAATAGCAAATCCTAACGTCATGCATGAATGTTTTGTGACCGTGAATGTGGTCAGTCGCATTTTACCACCTACTTTAAGTAGGTGGTAACCCATTTGCAAATGGGAAGGGGTCCCCTTTGTGATTGTTAATGAAATAATTATTTAAGAGCAGGCAGCGGTCCCACGGACCGCTGCCTGCTCTTAAAAAATGAAAATAAATTTTTTCATATTTCTTTTAAATGCATCTCGTTTTCCTTTAAGGAAAATGGGCTACATTAAAAAAAAAATTTTTTATTTAAAAGCAATCACAGACATTGTGGTCTGCTGAGCCCAGTAGGCCACCATCGCTTTGATTTTTGCGAATCCTAGGGGGCCACAAATTGTGACCTACCTCATTAATATTCATGAGGTAGGTCATTTGCGATCCCCTAGGAATCGCTAAAAGTGTTAAACACACTTTCATGCATTCCATTTTGTGATTTCCTAATAGTGAATTGCAAAGATTCGCAATTAGAAAATCGCAAAACAGAGCCTTCATACATCTGGCCCTAAAAGAACAGTCATATTCATTTTGTAAAGTACATTTATGATAATATGATAATGAAATATGTAACAAAGAATCAAACCTGTTTTGGAAGCTTCAGGATATGGCACACAGATATTTGGGGCTGCACTCTGGGAATGTTTGTTGATCTGAAAGAATAAGGAATATAGTTGAACACGTTTTCTTTAGCCATGAAAATACATTGTTTTTTTCTTAATGTTCATGATTTTCTTCTTGATAACTTTGGAGGGCTGGGTTATTTTGGGCTTCTTCTTTGGAAGATGTTGTTTCAGTGTTGGGTTTCCTATTAAGGGGGATTGCGATAGCATGGTATTTTTGAATAGGCAACATAGCAGCAACCGACATGCAATTGCAAAAAGCAAGTGCAGGGACACAGGCGGTATCTGGACAAACAGAGGGATGGGATCTTACATAAGGCAATTGCTGCTTAAGGACACA
This sequence comes from Lissotriton helveticus, assembly GCF_964261635.1. NCBI lineage: Eukaryota > Metazoa > Chordata > Amphibia > Caudata > Salamandridae > Lissotriton > Lissotriton helveticus. The sequence goes on along the minus strand of NC_136068.1, from coordinate 58,441,161 downwards.
GGGCCTCATTTATGAGGCCTTGCGTAAGTTTTGCGCTGCCGATGCGTCACTTTTTGTGACGCATCGGCGGCGTAAAACTTGCCTCCTGATGCGCACTATTTACAAAGTGACGCATCTAAGCAGATGCGTCACTTTGTAAACCCCAGCGCTACATTATACCTGCGTCAGGTATAATGTATGCAAAGGGGGCGTTCACGCGCAAAAAGCCTCGTAATAGTGACGCAGTGAAATCTATGAGATTTCACTGCGTCACTTTTAGGACGCTGTTGCGTCAAAATCTTGCGCCTGCCTCACAGCAGGCGTAAGACTGACGCAAGACCTTTCACATGGGGCTTTCCCCATGTGAAAGGACGCATTGCTGGAGTTGCGTCACTTTTGTGACACACCCCAGCAATGCGTGACTTTTGCGCTTACAGATACGTCAGAAATACTGACGTATCTGTAACTCCTTGCGACATGATGCGTCATATTATAAATATGACGCATAAATCATGTCGCAGGGAGAGCGCAGTAAAAAGTGACACATCTCTGTTTTCACGCAGCGATGCGTCACTTTTCATAAATAAGGCCCACAGTGTTTTGGGGCATTTGCAGGAGGAAAAGTGGGTGAAACACAGTAATTGACTTCTGTGGAACAGAGGATGTGAAAGTAGGAGACAGGTAAGCAAAACATTTGGGCATTCCATGAGAGAAGTGTTTAGAGTCACTCAGCAACCAGCTGAATAAACACAGTTTCCAAACTATTCACCTAAAAGAGCAGGTTTCAGGCATAGTCACATATTGGTTTCATGCCACGCATGACCCCTTCAATAATACTGACATTTTAGTCACTTCCCTAATGCATTTTGGGAATGGAAGTTTGTTGTTAACATACTGAGCAGTGTTGTAGGTGAGCCGGGTCCTAAATGATGCTCATTTCTTGGCAGTGTTGACTCAGCAAAATATATCTGGAAGTAAAAAAAAAATCTGAGTGACAGGTTTGGAGTTCATTGTGTAGGGAGCCTGGGGAAGGAAGGGAGAGGATGCTGACCAGTTGGAGGATAAGGACACCCTAGCCATGAGGATCAGCATTAGGAGAACCAGAACCAGGGTGATGAAGCATGGAGGGGAACAGGAACAAGGAGAAGCAAGATCAGGAGAAGCAATCAGGAGAAACAGCACACGAAGGGCCTGGAACATGGTGAGGAAACCAGACAAGGGTGAGAAGGATGACAAGTGCCAAGATAATGTGGTGAAGGGAAATTAGGACCCCCTGGAGCATGGCCCAAAGGAATAGAAAGACAAGATGTATGAGAAACAAGATCCTGAACCAGCAAGACAAAGTAGACTATGTGGGTCTGGGAGCATCACCCTGGATCAGAGGGATGAGGAGGACCAAGTCAGAGGTAGCAGACTAAGGTGAAGAGATCCAGAAGGACCAGTACCAAGAGAACAATGGAAATGAGCACTAGAGGCAGGAGAACCAGCACCACAGAGATCAATGAGAACCGAAGAACTAGAGGCCGAAGGACCCAGGCCAGGAAGATTGGGACCAGGAAGGACCAGGGTTACCCGGACAATGAGGCCAAAGATTAGCAAGTTGAGGTGGAATCGAAAGGACCTGGACATTTAGGGCTAGTAAGACTAAGATCTGAACTTCCATGAGGCTGCAAGGCAGTATGATCCTAACCCAGAATGGAAAGAACGACAAGGAACAAGGTGACCTGCAACATGGGAACCAGAAGGCTCAGGGAGTCAAGGATAAGAAAGACCCAAACCAGGAGAAACATTATTAAGAGGACCTTGACAGAGGAGACCACAGTCCGATGGACAATAATAAAGTGAACAGGCAAACCAGGAGACTGGAGGATTAGTCGGACTTGGGTGCGTCAGTAAAACCAGTGGACTAGGGTGGCTAGAGAATCCAAGCCAGTGGGACCAGCACCAGAGGACCAGACAAAAGGGTACCAGAACTACATGAAGAGGGGGACCAAAACAGAAGAATTAGGAACACACAAAATCTTTGGACTGAATAAATAAGTGATGAAGGTCCAAGTGGACAGAGGCACTAAAATCAGGATGAGGAGAATGAAAATGAACAGGACAGGGAACCTGTGAAATTGGAGAATTAGAATCCAGAAGACTAGAGAAGGAGTACACGCCAACCAGAGAGACCAGGACTGGAAAGGGAAGTCACAGAATGTCGTGAACCCCTAGAACTAGCATTTAACCCACTTTTCTTAGAACAAAATTCAAGGTTACGCTCCTCGCATAGTTGGGTACACTCCACCAGCTTCCATCTATAGCTATAGCACCACTAAAGGGCGAATGACAACTAAAAGTGGTGATGAACAGAGGAAGGCTTCCTTCCTTCTTCCCTATTTACCTGTGCCACAATTAGCTGTTTGTATCCATGCCTTCTCATCCCACATTTTGGTGGCGAGTAAGAGCTGTTTCCTAAGTGATGGGGGTTCTGGATAGTCGCTCTGGGGAATGTTGAGGTTCCTGAAGGCAGATATACATTTTTTAGATGTGTGTACTAGGGTATGATTTGTAATTTGCTACTTGTGTGACAGCACTGCATTGTTTAAGGTTTAGACATGCAGGTTAGGGGAAACTAGGAGTGCACAGAAAGAGGATTAATTTCACCAGTTTGGAAAGGAGCCATCTTGGAGGAGCAGGCATTTAATAACAGTGGCGTAGCTGGGGTGGGGGGTAGGAGTGGTAGCTATAGCTGGAGGTTGAAAGGTGGGTTGGTTTTACATACTTGCAGTGTATTAGTGAGGTGGTTTAATTTCAATGTAATGCATTACCAGAAATTGTTATCCCAGTCATGTCTCATTAAACAGCCCTACACCATCTGTGCTCTACCTTGCCTGAATCCTTGCTCGCTTTAGTGAGAACCCTGCTGTGGTCAGGGCAGGGGTATTTCTAAATGCACTATGTGATGATTATAGAACAACAGTGGCTGCTTGCTCTTGTGTTGTCTTTGAGAGATCACAATGGCCTAGTGCCAAAGTCCAGCTGGCTGCACTCACCTGCAGTGATCTTTGTGTTGTCATCCACCAGCTTGTGTTCTCTCTGCAGTAATCACCACTTCAGGAGGCTGGTCTTATAAGGCTCTCACTGATGATGTCAGCAGGCTCCACTCTAGGCATGGGGCATGAGAAAAGCTAACAGGATGCACAGAAATCACCCACAGAAGCACATGATGTTTAAATGACTGCATGTGTATGAACTTCTCTTGGTTTCTCCCCCCTTGTGATGTGCACAGGCTGCTTAGTTAAATAGACACAAATCTAAATAGTCATGACTCCCACAGAATGTCATTACCTTTGCATCCACAAAAACAGCATCAAAACTCTACTGTCTATAACTAATTCTAAACCTTACTTTTCACCCTAAACCTAACCTAAAGCACTTCACCTACACCTAACCCTAATCATATTCTGATGCTTTAGATTTTCTGTGCTTTTTGGTGTAAGAGGTTTGATGAAAATCACTGTCTATGTTTTAAATTAGGTATTTTGAAATATACCTTATGTTGAACATTTGGAAATATATTTAATGTATGGCTTGCAGGGCCTTCAGTGTGACAGCAGTGGGACTGCAATAGACCTGAATGCTTCAGTCTGATCCTGGATGGTGTTCAATATTCCAGTTTTACTAGTACTGCTGTATTGCAAACTGCCAGGCACTCAATAGCTCATACACTTTCCTGATCCCACACTCTCTCCCTAACTCGTTCACTTACTATGTTTCTAACTTGCTAATCCACCAACTCACTTCCAACTCACTCACTTGCCCTGACAACCTTTTATTCTGGTGTTCACTTGATATGATCACAAATTTATTTTTAACGTTTTTGCTTTAGGTGAGTGGACCTATTTCTTTTTCACATCGGCTTTTCTGCCACAATGCCAAACACCTGTGTTCCCATTCGTTTTGCTGTTTTTAACCTACCTGTGTTATTATCAACATTGTACTGGTTTATAATTCACCCCACGATATAGATTATTAGCACTCCACTGTGAGTCCTACGCTCAGTGACACACTCTCACTCACTATTGCTGACCTTATCTTCAGTTTACCCTCTCCATTGCGGCCAATTGGTAAATTATGTATGCAGCACTCAAACAGTAATAAAGAGAAACCACAACATAAGAAAAATCCAAAATTAGATTAGAAAAATAGAGTAAAAATGTAAATGAATAAAATTACACCAAAACAGCAAAAATCCAATGAGTAGGGCTGGAGTTATGATTTTTTGGAGTTTTAAAGAGAAAATAGTACCTAAAAGGACCAATTATCACTCACCACTGGGGTCAAGTTACAAGTTGAAACTGACATGATGGGGTGCGGGCATTTACAGGGACCAGGTTTATCCTTCTATTTATTTATTTATTTATTTTTAACATTTCTAAAGCGCTGCTTATACCCGTAGGCGTCTTGGCGCTGTATGCCGATTATTTGTAAATTACTCTGGGCAAGAATGACTATTGGGTAAACAACCAGGTTTTCAGAAGCTTACGGAATTGAAGAAGGGTGGGACTTCGCTTGATGTTGAGAGGCAGAGTATTCCATAGCTTAGGGGCGGCCACCAGAAAGCGGCGATCGCCCCAGGTAACAGTTTTGGTACGGGGGGTAACTAATTGGTTGAGGGTGGCTGATCTTAGGACTCTGGAAGGTTTGTGCAATTGTAATTGGTCTCTTAGAAACTGGGGGCCTTGGTTGTTGAGTGCCTTGAACACAATACATAAAGATTTGAATTGGATTCTTTTGTGCACAGTGAGCCAGTGATAGTCTTTAATGCTGTTGGAAATGGATTCGAATTTGGTTTTGCCTGCAAGCAAGCGTGCTGCGGCGTTTTGAATGGTCTGCAGTTTGGTAATGACTCTAGATTGAGCATTTAAAAAGAGACCATTACAATAATCCAGGGAGGACAAGACAAGGGAGGTGACCAGTGTCTTGATAGCTGATTCAGGTAGAAAAGAGTGCATTTTCCTGATCATCTTAAGCTTTAGATGTGCCGAGGACACCGTTTTATTGGCATGGTCCATAAAATTTAAGGCATCATCAAAGATGATGCCCAGGTTCCTAACTTTGGTAGCAGGAATAGGAGGCATACCAAAGGTCTCGGGCCACCAGCTTGAAGGCCATGCTGGCAGAAGGGTTCCAAAAATAAGTACCTCTGTTTTTTCGGAATTCAACTTTAAACAGTTGGTTGACATCCAGTCTCCTATAGCTAGGAGTCCTTTCTTGAATTGTTCGGCCACTTGATCTCCGTCCCCTTTGATTGCCAACACTAGTTGGGTATCATCGGCGTAGGAGGTTAGGCTCATCCCATGTGCTTTGATGGTTTTGGCAAGGTCCGACACGTAGATATTAAACAGTGTCGGACTCAGGGATGAGCCTTGAGGGACGCCGCATGGGGCTGAGAGTTGGGCCGATTGATAGGGTCCTAGGATGACAGCCTGCGTTCTTTTGGCAAGAAAGGACGCAATTAGGTTCTTGGCAGTGTGACAGATTCCAACACCCTCGACCCGGTCGACCAAGATGGTGTGGTCGACCGTGTCGAAGGCCGCGGATAGGTCTAACAAGACCAAAATGGCTGTGCCCCCCTGATCCCTGATTACCCTGATATCGTCAGCCGCTTTAATCAGGGCTGTCTCTGTCCCATGGAATTTCCTAAATCCGAACTGAGTATTGTCTAGGAGCTGATGTTTTTCTATAAAGTCGGAAATCTGGGAATTCATAGTTTTTTCGAGCACTTTCGCCATGAAAGGGAGGCTTGCAATGGGACGGTAATTTTTTAACTCAGTTTTATCAAGGGATGGTTTTTTTAAAAGGGGTTTTAATAAGGTATTTTTAAGGGGGTCTGGATAGTCACCTGATAGGAGAATGGCGTTGCAAACTTGGGTGACCACTGGAATGATGTCCTCCATTACCGGCCGAAGTACTGAGAATGGACAGGGATCCAAGGGTGATCCAGATTTGATGGAGGACAATATGGTTTTTATGTGATCTGGGGTAACAGGTTGAAAGCTAGAGAAAATGTTAGCTGGGGACGAGGTAAGGAGACTGCCTACGCGTGAGGATGGATTAGAAGTGAAAGCCTGGTAAATATCATCTACTTTAGTGTAGAAAAACGAGGCAAGAGCATCACATAGCGATTGCGATGGAGGGGGAGTAAGATCAAGAACGTTACCTGATAATACCTTGGTAATTTGAAACAGTTGTCTACTGGAGTTTTTGGCGTTCTTGATTTGGTCGCTGTAATAGTCCTTCTTTGCTTTTGTTATCATGGCTTTATACAGGGCCAATGCTTCTTTATAAATGATTTTACTATCACCGTCATAATCCTTTCTCCATTGTCGTTCCTTATTACGATTTGTTTGTTTTTGTGCCCTTAATTTGTCATTGTACCAAGGGGCGGTCGGTTTAGATCTGTTGCTGGACCGTTCTTTAGTAGGGGCTGATTGGTTCGTAGCCTGACCCACCCAGGTGTAAAACTGCTGAAGAGCTGAATTAGGCTCCGGGGACAGTGTTGGACGGGTGAGTTCAAGTGTTATTTTTAATTGGTCGTGATTCATATTTTTCCAATCTTTGAAGGACTGTTTGGGCATGAAAAGTGATCTGTTACTGCACTGATTGTGCGTGATTATTTTTGCGAAAACGACGTAGTGGTCCGTCCAGGGCATAGGCAAGATGTTTGTTATTTGCATGCCTTCAAGGTTAGAGAAAATAGGGTCCAAAATGTGGCCCGCTTGGTGGGTGGGGGACATGACACGTTGTTTGAGCCCTAAAGTTTCCAGATCAGATATAAGGGTGGCAGAGTCCGTTAATTGAGTGAGATCTAGGTGAAAATTTAGATCGCCTAGGATTGTAAAAGCACTTTCTGTGACTACAGATTCCATCATGGAATTTATACTGGATAGGAATGCCGTTTTGGATCCAGGGGGTCGATATATCAAAATCCCCTTGAAATTAAACTGGGGAGAAAAATTAATGGCGAATTGCATGGCTTCACACGAGTTAACTGGAATGGAAGTTATTCTAACCGGGTAGGAATCCCTGGTTATTATGGCCAGTCCACCTCCTCTTTGATTGGGCCTATCCTGACAATAGGCTTTATATCCATCTGGCACTGCGATAGCCAGATCGGGTTGTGAGGTACCGTCAGTCCAGGTTTCTGTAAGAAATAGTGCATCTAATTTGAAGTCAGTTATGAGATCGAAAACTTCCTGCCTATGCTTTCCAAGAGAGCGTGCATTGATGAGAGCTATAGATATACTAACTCCTTCCTCCTGGGTATTAGTTATAGCACTGAAGTTAGAAAGAAGAGGAATCGTGTAGTTACAGTGGGGACATGACATAGCGAGATTCTTGTGGATCTCTAAGAGATTAAAATCTGAACAACTAGCACTGACGGGTGGCCTAAGAGCAAGTAGCCTTTGGTTGGAGTATTTTATGACGGCTTCTGCCCTTTGTGAGTCAGGGGTTGTGGCCCTCGGCCCGGTCCCGGCGCGGACGGGCGCAGACGGGCTTGCCTTTGGCGCGCCTTCGGCGCGCCCGCTGCGCCCGCCCGCTGCGCGGACGTGCAGAGCGGATGTTTTTATCCATTGGTAAGTGAGGAGGGTGGGAGGGACGATGGACTGCACCGTCTCCCTTCCCTTCCCAAGATGGCGGCTCCGGTGGGTGGGGGGGAGTGCCCAGCGTCGCTCGCAGCTGAGCTGCGCTGTCCTGTTTGACTGCTGCCTGGAGGGAAGTAATCTCACCCCAGGTAAGAACAGTGATAAAAACGGACTATTTAAAATATATACAATATTTTAAAATGGATCAGTTCTTACAATCATTAGATGCTGAAGGCAGCGTTCGTAGTGGCAAAAGTATCTGTGCAATTCTTCTCAATCAGAAATAACACAAAGAGATAGCAGCGCAAGAGAGCGCTAAGAGCCCCGGCTTTCCGCCTCAAGGCGAGTGATTAACACAAAATAACGAGCAAGTCTGAAGACTTACCGTATCAAGCCTTGCGACGAGCTGCAATTCACATTGGCAGGGTCCGCTAGGAGTTTGTTAGTCAGCATGAGGAGCAGGTTGGCATCATGGACGATCGCTGTTTTGGCCGAAGACACGGTCGTTGCTGGAGCTTCACATTGGTAGTCGTTGCAAGCTGTCTCTGTCGGCTCGAAGTGCAGGCTTCACTGGAGCTTTGCATTGGCAGTCATCACAGATGGGTGTTGTTCATTGCGAACAGTCCACATTGCAGTCATGAGGAGCCTGAACGTCAGTATTTTTAACCAGAGTTCAAAAGGAGTATCCTCTGATGTCAGCCAAGGGTCAAGCTCTCTCCAGTAGAGCCCAGCAGCAGGGTTCAGACAGGCCCAGGATACTTCAGTTGGTGTTGGTAACCATTAAAGTGCATTGTAAATTACAATTCATTTATTATTTATTTTATTTGAGGGATTTCTAAAGCGCACTATCACCTGACAGGCATCTTGGCGCTAGTAACACAACGACCATAACGACAGGGAGGAGGCATAGAAAGAAAAAACAGATCTAAGTCTTAGGAAATAACCAAGTTTTTAGACTCTTTCTGAAAGCAAGAAGATCATCATGTTGTCTGAGTGCAATAGGTAGAGTATTCCACAACCTGGCCACAGCGACCCCAAATGATCTACCCCCTGCTCTAGCTTTTTTGAAACGGGGTACTTTTATAAGCTTGCCCCCAGCGGAGCGAAGCATTCTGTTGGGAACGTACCATTCGAATTTTTTCTGGAAAGAGACAGGTCCTTTCCCATGTAGAGCCTTTAACACTAGGCATAGGGATTTAAATTTAATTCTTTGTCTCACGGGGAGCCAGTGCAGCTCCGCCAGTGCTCCAGAGGCAGACGACCTCCTCGGCCAACCTAGTACCAGTTTGGCCGCGGCACATTGCATTCGCTGCAACCTGTCTAAAAGGAATGAGGGGGATTCAAGGAGCAAAGCATTACAATAGTCCACCCGACTAAGGATCGTACTGCGTGCTATCAGGACGCGGGCTTGATGGGGTAAAAGAGGGAAAATCTTACTCAGCGAATGAACAATAGCCGGGCAGCAGCTCACCACCTTCGCCACATGTGCCTCCAAGGAGAGGTTGCAATCAAATGTTACCCCCAGGTTGCGCACTGTCTTGACCGGCTGGCCAGGATTGGGGAACTCTGGGGGGCAAAGGTTCCTGGACGGCCCTGCTGTGCCTGCGCACCTCAACATGCATCATCTCTGTTTTGGCTATATTAAACTGTAATGAATTCTCCCTCAGCCACTGTGACATGTCTTCTAAACATTCTTGAAACCCTTCTACTGAGATGGACTGGTCTCCCTCCAGGGAGAGAATAAGTTGCGTATCATCAGCGTAATTGATGACCTTGATGTTAAATCGCTTGATGATCACCAGCAGGGTCTCAAGTAGACATTAAAGAGAATAGGGCTGATGGCCGAGCCCTGAGGTACCCCATGTAGGACCTGAGTGGAGGCAGATTGGTAAGGGGGAAGAGAGACCGCCTGCTGTCTCCCTGAGAGAAAGGAGTGAAACCACCTAAGGGCCACTCCAGTCACTCCCAGCTCTCTAAGCCGGCTCAGAAGGATGTTATGGTTGACCGTATCGAAGGCGGCAGACAGGTCCAGCAGAATCAACACTGCTTCCTGACCCCTGTCTGCCCGCCCCCAAAGGTCATCCATTACGGTCACCAATGCCGTCTCAGCACAATGAGCCGGTCGGAACCCAAAGTGCTCCTCCTCCAGATGTTTAGCCAGCTCTAAATGTGCAGACAGTGTGCCACCAACTACCCGCCCAACTATTTTGGCCGGGAAAGGGAGAAGAGATATCGGTCTAAAGTTTTTTAGGCATTCTGAATCAAGGGAGTTTTTTTTTAGCAATGGCGTTACCAACGCCTGCTTCCAATGGCGTGGCACCACCCCATCTGCAAGAGACTGATTACAGATCTTACACAGTGGTGGAAAAAGTTCTGCCCCAAACTCCTTTCAGATTTTACAAGGCAGTGGGTCCAGGGGAGAGCCAGACACAATACTGTCTGCTATTTTATAAAAATCCTCAATCTGTAAAAGGGGAAATTCCGAGAGTGCCCCCAGGGCAACCTCTACCGTACTGTCATTCTCTGCCATCTCACCCAAGTCTTTAGTGAGGGATAGCTGCTCGTTCACTACTTTCGACAGAGAGGATGTCTTCTCCAACTCCTCAATGATATTAGCGACTTTATCGCAGAAAAAGTCGGCGAGACTATCACAAAGCCTCTGGGATGGCAGGAATTCATTTTTACGGCATTCAGGTTTAGTCAAGCTGTTAAGGATTTTAAAGATACAACGAGAGCTGTTCGAGGCCCTAAGAATCTTAGAAGCGAAGAAATCAGCCTTCGCTTTCTTGATGACCTTTCTATAATACACAATCTTTGCTCTCCAGGCCAGTTTATCCTCCACTAGATATTTCCGCCTCCAAGTTCTCTCGGCCCGGTTGCACTCAAGCTTTAGTTTTTTCAACTCCTCCCCAAACCAGGGGGCAGACGGCCTCCCCCTGCTCTGAAAGGCTTTGAGGGGCACAAGGGCGTCCAGGGTCGAAGTAATCTCTTTACAGAGAGCGTTGTAGTTCTCTTCCACCTGGGCCTCCGACAGGAGGCAGTCTTCCACGGAGAACACTTCCCCCAGACCTTTCCTCTGTGTCAAGGGCCTCCAATCCCTGCCCACAAGGTTCGTCCTCTGCTTGCCTTCCCTTATGTCCCAGCTGGCCATATTCAAAAAGAATTTGACCAAGAAGTGGTCAGTCCAGTCCATCGGGAGAACATCCCCCATATATAGCTGCTCATCTACTGCAAAGATGAGATCTAGCATATGTCCCCCCGAGTGGGCGGCTACAGAGACCTGTTGACGCAGTCCCAGCCCCTCACATGAATGGATAATATTGGCCAGACCTTTGTCAAGGGAGCCATTTGGCCAGAGGTTAAAATCACCCAGGATTAATACTCTCCGGTGAGTAGCCGCCATATTAGTAAACGTTTCCAGCAAGAGTTGCTACTGCAACAGACTAAAGAAGCCCGGTGGGCGATAGCAAATGATCCCTGTCAGAGACTGACCAAGCTCATTCCTAAAGGTAAATCCAAGGAGTTCAACCCCGGCGACAAGGTCAATGTCAAGGATCTTTAAGTTCAGGGTGTCTCTATAAATTAACCCCACCCCTCCCCCTTTCCCCTCCAGCCTTGGCTTATGCAATATTTTGAAGCCCGGTGGGCAGGCTAGTCCAAAATCAACCTCGCAGTCCAGCCGCGTCCAAGTCTCGGTCATACATAACACCTCCAGTTCGTGAGCTTCTATTAATAGCTGAATTTCAGTCCAATGTTTAGGTAGGGACCGAACATTCAGCAGCCCACAAGGGATGATGTCCTTGGTCAAAAAGTCGTACAAAGGAGCTGCAGTTCCTACCAGACCCAGATCACCTCAGCTACTAGCCCCTCTATTAAGGTTATGCAACACGGCAGACGAGTACCTTATGCTGTTTCCCTGGCCTTGGGTCCCAGACGGCAGGGGAGGGGCAGCCTGTCCGGCGCCGAGCGCGTCCTTAGCACGGACGGGCTTGCCTTTGGCGCGCCATCGGCGCGCCCGCTGGGCGCGCTGCGCTGCGCGCTCGCAATTCCATGCAGCTATATCCTGTGCCATCTCCAACTGGGATGCTAGCTACCGGAAGGGCGGGACCAATCGCACGGACAGTCCCAGCCAATCGGAGCAGCGTTAGTAATCAGACCGGGAAGAGGCAAAGACTCCACCGACCTCTCCCGAGTTAATGCTCCACCCCTCTGTATGCCGACTGAAATGAGAGCAGTCAGGAACTGAGGAAAAAGATGCCGTCGGAAATAAACAGTTAAAGAGTTTCACAGAAAGCTCAAAATAAAAACACCGTAAAAGCACAACTCAATCAGCAATTATAAAAGGGTCCTCTCACGACACAGCACCGCATTACACAAACAGCAGAGAGAAGGTCAAATCTTGCTTTAATCAGCGCACAAAGCTCCCTGCAGCGGAATAGCCTTGGTTACTTACAAAGTAACAGCATTTTCCTCTCTGTTCCCAAATGCATGTTATAATTTATTATGTGTAATAAAGTATCTCAGTGTTTGTCTATGGAATGTAGCCTTACAACAAGGAAAAATTACTTTATGAGTTTTTTCCTGTCTGGTTATGTAAAACCTATTTACCAATGTCCTTCTATTTAAATCCTATGCATCCTGCCATATGTGACCCTTTAGGGCCTTCTTTAGGGGTCACTTAAAAGTATTAAAGATAAAGGTTTAGGCCTGACCAACGGTTTATTTTGCCAAGTCTAAATGTCAAATTTAAAACTGCACCACCTCTAAAACAGTCCGCATTTGGTGGCCAGGAACCTACATAATAAAGATTTGCCTATAAAAGAGCATCTAATCAGAAAATGAATTCATCATATAATGAGTATAAAAATCTCAGTTGATAGACATGGGAGTAACTTTATCTATATCTCCCTTCTGTCCACCGGATCACCCACACCCGACCTAGAAATTTAGCTGTCGCTATCATAATGGGTCCCTCTACTGATGAAAGACATCCAAAGTTATGGTGTAGTGGATTGCTTATTCCTTTGGACCTTTCAAAAGTATGTTGCACTAGATTGCTTATACCCTTGGGCCATGATGCTACTGCATTTGCTGAGCTCAGGACAGATACACCCTAGTGCGGTAAAGATTACATGAAATGAGTTATAACTATACACCTGCCCTAGAATTGCATCATGAAATCTACAATGGGACCAGGACATTTTTTACTAGCAATGAAGTATTTTGCAGAGGCATTTAGACAAATGGCCAAACTAAGGGCCTGATTTTGAGTTTGGCGGATGTATATTTACTCCGTCAGGGCTCCTCATGCCGTTGACGATGTATGAATGCAGCAGACATGCATTAGTCTCTGCATCTACATACTGAAGGTAAGCCTGAATTTAAATGAGCCAGGCTGAACTTAACTTTGGCGGAGAGGATACTTTGTTGGACAAAGTCTCAACCTGGCCATAAATATCCCCTAAGTGTGCACTGACTCATCACCATTTTGCAACAATCTAATCAAATGTCAGTTTCAGCACTGTATCAGTGCATAAATGCTCCTCGCTACCTAAACTCTTGTGGATGCACAACTACTCCTCTTAAACTCATCTTTGATTACCAGGTCCCTTAACGCTCTCTGTGCCTATCAACCCCATTGAAGATTGTAATGATACTCTTGGCATATTCTCCCTGAAGCCCCAGTTACCCAGATGATAAGTAGCTCTTTCGGATGTAACACCTTTGGCCAGTGTTGGCTTTTTAAGTGAACAGCTCTTTGTATTCTGGGATTTATGAAAGATGTATCTACAGATTGTGATATTCGAATTATACACATCAAGGGCATGTGGGTTTCTGGATCCATTGCAATTGCATGGAATGGAAGCTTTGGTTTTGTCTATGCTAAAGGATATTCAAGGATGCCTCTTGTTGAATCAATGTTACAACATGTCAATTATTCATTTAGTAAAGTTTTTATGAGAAGTAGAAGCAAACACTTCCTCATTCTGTAGTCTTGAGCTCAGTGCTTAATTTGAGCCTGTGATTTCCGGTGCTCGGCACCAGCACTTAACTGTCAACACCAGGACTTATGACAGTCTGTCACAAGATGGTGCTGTATATCTAATTTAGAGATGAGTGTAACAAAAGTTTTTTATTCGGTCAATATACAGAAAAAATGTTTAATACCTACCACCCAAGCCATTCTTATGGAATTGGGGGTCCGGAATAGTCTGAATTGTCACACTCGTAGGAGTGTGATGGTTAGTAGTTGTGTTGGTACTGTAATTGGAGTTCAACCATTGTATTTCCATTACTAAAAAAAGCAGGCACGGAAGTCCACAACCCCGTCAACTACCGGCCAATCTCCCAGCTCCCATACCTGTCTAAAGTACTGGAAAGATTGGTCAACAAACAATTGACCGACTTCTTAGAAACCAATGAGCTCCTGGACCCATCTCAGACTCGGTTTAGAGCCAAAAACAGCACAGAAGTCACTTTATTGGCAGTCTTAGATAACATCAGATCCCTAGTAGACCAGGGTGAAGTTGCCACCCTGATCCTTCTGGACTTGTCGGCAGCTTTCGATCCTGTTTTGCATGGCCTCTTGCTGAGTACCTTACACGAAAAGGGTCTACATTCCAAAGCTCTTCAATGGTTTAGTTCCTTCTTACGCAACAGAACACAAAGAGTATAAATGGGCCCCTTTGCTTCCAACCCGAAAACAATTAACTATGGTGTTCCACAGGGAGCTTCCTTGATCCCCACCCTTTGTAATGTCTATGTATCCTTTCTGGCCAAATAAGTAAGAAATGGGCTGTAATATCTGCTCCTATGCGGACGATCCGCAGTTGCTGATAGCCTTCGAAGAAAGGCATGAGGACACTAGGAACAATCTGATCAACTGCCTTTCAGAAATGGCGACCATTGCTACATCACTGCTTTAAACTGAACGCTGGGAAGTCAGAGGTTTTCCTCTTCGGAGGAGCTCACCTAGGGGTCCATAAGGATGGCGGACGGACAAAGTCCATCTGCCATCCTGTCGGGGGCAGGTACCGTCCGCCACAAGGGCAGAGGAACCGTGCCCCCAATTAGGATGCACCCGCCACAATGGCGGGTGCATCCCGCATTTTTACCATTGCGGCGGATGGTGCTTAAAGCACCGGCCACCGCAATGTGAAAAATGCTTGTTGTGCGTTTCACAGCACAACATGACAGGCACCGCGCGGTGCCTGCCATGTTGTGCTGTGAAACGCAGGGGGGTACCATAGGTACCCCTCATGTGCACCCCCCTGTGCACCGTATGCCTTTTTGTGGTGGCATGTCTTTAACCGAACTCCATAGGTTGACGTCAAGCAATCAGCATCCTCTTGATCTTGTGTAACATCTGAGCCGAGAGGCTCAAATGTGCAGTTGAGGTCACCCGCTACCAGGGTACAGGATTTGTAGGGAGAGGATCGAAGCAGGCCCTCAAGGCGGGTAATAGTAGGGGATTCTCTGCCCCCCTTGGTACCTCGTGCATAGATGTTATAGATGTTTAGGATGTTATAGATGTTTAGGATAACACGGCCCTTGGGGGATTTTAGGATGATATTAAGGAGATCCGGACACTTAGGCTGTGCACACAAAGCACTACACAAACGCGACCCCAGAATCCTGCTAGACAAAGTCGAAATTTATGCCCCCACACATAAACTGAGGTCCTGCGACCACTCACTGGCTAAAACAAGATGCATTAAGAAAGCTAGAGCAGGGGGCTGTTCTTTCTCACATCTGGCGGCAGTTCACTGGAATGACCTTCCTTTAGAACTTTGTCTTACTGAAGACTACATGTCTTTCAGAAGGAAATTAAAAGCACATCTGTTCCCTGGACTGTAATTGTTGACATTTCTCGGACTATCGCTTAGACTCCCTTTGCATACAGATGTCCCTTTGCATACAGATGTCCCTTTGCATAGATGTCCTAGTACCACAACACCTTCATTTCAGGCTACAGCTTTCCTAGAGTTATGATATCCTCTCTGATGAATGTTGCATTTAACAAATACAAATACAAATTGTCAGTGCTGGCAGTGGCAATAGGTGTCACAAGCTACAGTTGCCACCTGACATGGGCCTTGGCACTTATTTAGTTTTTAAAATGAAGCACTGCTTGTGGTATTTACTTTGTGGTGTGCTAAAGTACATATTTGCATCAGACTTTCTGGGAACATTTGCAGAAGTCCCAGGGCAGGCAGGGATTACTGAGCCCTGTTTGTAAACAACAAAACCTTTTACAATTGGTGCATTGGGGCATTTAGCTTACTAGTGTGCCCAAAACGGGGCACATAGTACACCCCTTTAGAACTTTACCCCCCCCAGGAAATGGAAGTTAAGTAGTCCAAAGTTATCCAAGAAGGTGGTGTAAGGTTATAGGCTTAGAACTCAACAATGCAATTGAGAAAGTTTAAAATTCTTAACCAAAAAGATCTAAATAACACTGCTAAATTGTGCCTTGACATTAGTAAAATATGCCTCAACATTAGTTAGATGTGTTTATATGTACCACAAAAAGGTTGCATGCTGAAATAAAACATAGGGAATTGTGCTGTCTTAAATGTGCAGAGTAAAATGTGCAGCTTTAACGTGGGAAACTGTGCTTTCTTAAAAGTGCAGAGCGTGCAGCTTTAAAAAATGTGTGCCAAGCTTTCATTTCGAATGTGCTTTCATGACAAGGCCTCAGATTTCTTTGGTCTCTCATTTTCCTTTTCATAGAATGCCTTTTTAGAAAATTCTGACCAAATGCTAGCATCTGACTAAAGAAATTGTATGTCACTTTAAAATGTGCTGCTCTAAGAAAATGTTTTTCTTTACTTCCTCACACCATATGATTTCTTTGTATTAAGACAATGTAGTTTGCTGTGCATTTTCAATAAATACAATATTAGTAATATTAAGGTTACTGAAGATATTGGGCCTGATTCACAAAAGTAATCTGAGACAAAATCCTAACTTTACGACTTTTGGTATTCACAAAAGGCATTTAGGAATAGTAAAGTTAGGATTCCTAACTTAACTACTCCTAAATGCCCTTTGTGAATACTGAAAGTCGTAAAGTTAGGATTTTGTCTTAGATCACTTGTGTGAATCAGGCCCCATGTTTTGCATGATCTATCCAGGGCATTGCAGATAGAAATGTTTCATTGCATTACACTGGCCCTTTTTGCACAAAATGTTTTAGCAGCTACCAGAGTAGGATTGCGAGGGTTCTCACAGAACCTTTCCTCATGTATCTAATCTGCAACGTTTAGACACTTTTAGATAGCTATTCAGTGGAATGAGTGTTTACCATGGTAATCGGGAGGAGAGATGACAGATCAGCAGAAGATCCTTTTTCATTGAACCAAGAAGACTTCAACTGCTGGATCTGCAACATGATTTAAGCAATATATATATATATATATATATATATATATATATATATATATATATATATATATATATATATATATATATATATATATATATATATATATATATATATATATATATATATATATATATATATATATATATAAATTCGATTGCAGAGCCCCAACTTCGGAAAGAGCCACACGGAAATACTATAGAAGCTCCAATGTTTTAATGACAGCCTGCCAGCAGAGATAGCATTCAGGACAGGCAGTTACATACAAATTTGCCAAACGCGTTTCAGGAACCTTAATCCTTTCATCAGTGGCTTTGGAAAGACTCGGCAAAGCGTTCTCAGCGTGCACTTTTCTTGAATCCTGCCCCAATGGGCGTGGCCTAATGGCATTCTGGGAAACGAAGTGCACATTAATTGATAACCTCAGTGGGTGCTTTCTTCGGTCTTTAATGTCCATTAATAATCATTATTGCACATATTCATGAAGATCTCTGCCCCGCTTTGCAGCTGTCATCCCTGCTTCAGCAGACTCCTATCTGCAAAGGAGCATGCTTCATTCCATTCCTTTTGCGGCAACATCAGATAATGCCGCCACGGACCCGCTGTAACCAGAGGTGAGCTCCTTCCACGACCCGGGAAGGCCGTCAAACATAAATTTGATTGCAGAGCCCCAACTTTGGAAAGAGCCACACGGAAATGCGATAGAAGCTCCAATGTTTTAATGACAGCCTGCCAGCAGAGATAGCATTCAGGACAGGCAGTTACATAAAAATTTGCCAAACGCGTTTCAGGAACCTTAATCCTTTCATCAGTGGCTTTGGAAAGACTCGGCAAAGCGTTCTCAGCGTGCACTTTTCTTGAATCCTACCCCAATGGGCGTGGCCTAACGGCATTCTGGGAAACAAAGTGCACATTAATTGATAACCTCAGTGGGTGCTTTCTTCGGTCTTTAATGTCCATTAATAATCATTATTGCACATATTCATGAAGATCTCTGCCCCGCTTTGCAGCTGTCATCCCTGCTTCAGCAGACTCCTTTGCCGAGTCTTTCCAAAGCCACTGATGAAAGGATTAAGGTTCCTGAAACGCGTTTGGCAAATTTGGATGTAACTGCCTGTCCTGAATGCTATCGCTGCTGGCAAGCTGTCATTAAAACATTGGAGCTTCTATCGTATTTCCGTGTGGCTCTTTCCGAAGTTGGGGCTCTGCAATCGAATTTATATATATATATATTCACTGAAAAAACCATAGGTTATAGACCATATATAGTTAGGAATTAGCATTTACAAAACCTTGAAAATTCACTGAAAAAACCATAGGTTATAGACCATATATAGTTAGGAATTAGCATTTAAAAAACCTTATTTTACTCACACAAAACCATTGAAATTCCATATATAGTTAGTTGCACTAACTATATATCGCGCACCCGCAATCCACTGCTGATGATGTCACATATTACATCATTCATGACATGGTCAGTGACATCACTGATGACATCACTGATGACAACATCCAGTGATTATGTGTTTCTGTAAAGTTTAAATATGTTTTACATATTGAAGAATGAGTGGATGTATAAGTGTCTGAATGAAGGTTTTAGTAGGTGCGTGATTGACTGTATGAGTGAGTGATTAAATGCGTCTTACTGAATGCACGGGTTAGTGACTAAACTGTCTGAAAGTGTGCATCAGTATGTCTGTTGTTGTGCAAGCTGCTGCATGTGTTGATCAGTAGCTATATAAGTAGCTATATGGGTTATTGATTGGTTGCACAAGTATTTGTATGGGAGACTGAGTGTGTGTATGGCTGGCTGGGAGGTGTGTGACTCTGTGCAGATCAATGTGTACTTGTATCCGTGATTCTATAAGAGAGTAACTATGTGTTAGTATATGTTTCAAAAATGTAAGGTGTTCTGTGTTTAACTGTATAGATGAGAAAATGGAAGTGTGATTGATTCTTTTCAGGACTGACTAGGTGTGTGAGTAACTCCATGGATGAGTGGCAGAGTGTGAGTGTCTGTATAGGTGTATGAGTGCATATGATAGTGTTGTAAAGATGAGTGATTGTATGTATGAATGATTGTATGAGTGAATGTGTGTGTAGACATAGGAATCAGTGAGTGCGTATGTAGTAACTAGTATTGGTGTGTCAATGGTTTCAAAAATGATACTCTCTATTTAACACTGGGTGTAACGGAGGTTATATTACAGTGTGAGGAGATGCATTGTATTATCACATGAATGATATCATCAGTGATGTGATCATTGATGTCAAGTGAGATGTCATCAGTGATGTCATTTGAGATGTCATCAGTGATGTCATCAGTGATGTCACTGACCATGTCATGAATGATGTAATATGTGACATCATCAGCAGTGGATTGCGGGTGCGCGATATATAGTTAGTGCAACTAACTATATATGGAATTTCAATGGTTTTGTGTGAGTAAAATAAGGTTTTTTAAATGCTAATTCCTAACTATATATGGTCTATAACCTATGGTTTTTTCAGTGAATTTTCAAGGTTTTGTAAATGCTAATTCCTAACTATATATGGTCTATAACCTATGGTTTTTTCAGTGAATTTCAATGGTTTTTTAATAGCAAATATCATAAGCTGTCGAATGTCAAGTACGTGGTAAGTAAAAACATTTTCGTGTTTATGCACACTGATCTGCTTTGAATGCTGCCCCCCACCCCTCATTTCTATTAGGAGTACTCTCTCTTTGCAGATAGTGAAGGGTAGTTAACGCAGCCCTTTGCCCCCTTTGTAATCCGTCGTGCCTGCTTCTCTCTCCATTTGATTGATTGTTCTCTTTGGTTCATTCTCTATTTACAAACAAGCACAGAGTCAAAATACTCTGTTTAGTCTTTGCAGATAGCGAAAAACCGTGTAAAAAAACAAAAGGAATCGAGCAAAATCAGTAGGCCACTAATGGGATCTCTTTTTGACCTCGCTAAAATAGAAACATTAGGAACAACCTGTTGAAAATAGCAATGCGTATGTACATAAGCGGCGTTCATTTGTGTTCACAGTACCCCTTGTTGATTGTTTGAATCGAGCATTGAATTGTTCGAAGTTGGTTCTCTTAAGGATCTTCTCTGCCTGCAAACGAGGAAGAATAGGAATATTCTCTCTCCCTTTGCAGATAGTGAAGGGTAGGTAACGCAAGCCTTTAACACGTCGTACCTATTTCATTCCTCATTGATTGATTGATTGTCCGAACATTGACTGTTTGGGAATTAGTTCTTTTTGGAGGTATTCCCTGTTTGCAAATAAACGTAGGAAAATCTTTGCAAGTAGTGAAAGGGTACGTAATGCGGACCTTTCTCCCCCGTTGTAATCTGTCATGCCTATCTACTCCCCACTGATTGATGCACCTGTTTCACCCGGACCATTTACTAGACATACGTCATCTGGCCCGACCAGAGAGCACCCCTAGTGAAAAGGACATATGCAATAATAACGAAGTGATCACTGTATCCTGTTAACAGAAACTTTAGCATGAAACAACCTGGAAAGAAAAGAATAGGAAATCGAAAATCAGTAGGCCACTGATGAACATGAACTTTTATTAAACAACGAACAAAGAAACGATAACATAACGTAATGATAAAACCTATTAATGTCCTAGAAACAAGAAAACGTTAGAAATATGCCAGTGGTGAGAGACCAGAAAAACAGTAAGAGAAACCAAATCACCCCTCGCTGTCCCACCGCCTGCCACGCCAAAAAAATCGATAGACTAGGGAAAATGCAAGTCAGTAGAACATCCGCCCCCACTCTGGAAACTTCCAAGGTGGGGCAGGGTTCCGGCTACGCCCAGCCGGGAGCAGCCCATATAAGGCAGGTCCTGCTGCCACGCCTCGGCCAGGAGATCCTAACGTAGGGTGTAGCCGGAGGAGAGGCCGAGACCAGCGGGACCCGGCCAGGGGATTGCCTTTACAACGCTGAACAGTTGCAGGGGGGGGGGAATGTCTCCTCGACCCTCCCCTCTCTCTCCCAGTCCGGCCGCGGTGGCCCTTGAGAGTTGCAGGTAGTCCCGCCACATGCTCTTCCGGTCCGGCCACCAACGGTCGGGGGGCCGAGGCCGACGGGATCCGGCTGCAGCCAATAAACCAAGAAACCCGTTCATGGGGCCAGAGCCAGGGGCGTCCGGCCGACATCTACCGGAAGCCCGGCCCGAAGACGGACGGGACACTTCTTCTTTCTTGTATAATTGCTGCAACAACCCTGGGGGGGGATGTCTTGCACATGCCTCCGACCCCCCCCCCCCCTCGTCCTCATCGCCTGGTCCGGCCATAACAAATCTCAAGCGAGACGCCGTGGGGTGCACTGGGAGGGAGAGACGGTGCGAACAGGCCTCTCCCGCCTCCCCAGGTGGAGGCTTCCCAGCTGCACCCTCAGCGCTCCAGGCGCCCGGAAAAGGGTTCTTCCACTGTGGCCATGCTGCAACGTCTCGCCCGGCAGGGTGGAGCCCGTCCGCTCATTTGACCCCGCGATCGCCAGTAGCTACCGAACTCTCAAAATGGCGGTCGACCTGGCAAGAGCGGGCCCAGCATAAAGAAATGGCCCGGTCACTGGTTGACTCCACCACCGTAGTCCTCCACGACCTTGAAGATTCTAGAGGAGCCGCGGGAGTCTCCGACCCCCGATGGGGAATGACTGCCATGATCACCCGTGGAGTGACGAAACTGTATCCGCGGGACGTCGGCGCCAGCCTCACTTTGAATTACTAGAATCCTGCAGACCTCACTTCCGGTGAAAGCACAGTGTGACCCGGTAGGAAAAATTGTTGCACCCCCTCCCCTTTTTGACTGATAGTTCAAACCACCGATCCTTTCCTTTGCCCTTTTAACGGAACTTTGGACTGCCTCCCCCTCTTTTACATTTTCTAGAGAAAACAAAACATTAACCACTACAATAACATAGCAGTTGACACCAGAACTGTTTTCAAATTGAAAACCAACAACATCTTCAACAGAATCCTTTTTGTTTCTGCTGTGACCCTGCTACAGCACAGGCATTGTCCCCAGCAGTAATTCTGCAATGCCGGTAAGAATAGCTGTGGTGCCTACTGGACTCACTCACCCCCGCGGCGCCCCACGCCGTTATTTGCTGGGCGGCAACTTGCTAGACATCACTTTCGTGCCATCTAGATTTCAGCGCGTTCTGCTGCCTTGGAACTATTCGCACAACAGACCGCTACTGACAAGAATATTTCATTATTGGTGCTGTCAATTTCAATAAATCTATTGGATAATTCAAAAGAAATTGCCACGGTCTCTTCGTTGTTTAAATGTTTTTACTGTTTTTGTTTTGTTGTATATATTTATATGTTATTAAAGTTTTATATTCCTACTACTTTGTTGGAGTGCTATATATTTTTAATGTGACACATAATTGTAAAAACTTTGATGTACAAAGAGTGATTCCTGGAATCTTCCGCTTCAGGCTCGGTCCCCTCCCCAATCACAATACAGGATAGTTTTCAGATAGTAGGAACACGTGTGGTGTGACGGATCTCATCGGGTGTGGGCCTTGATCTACTATAACTCCTTTGAAGAGGGGTGATTCTTTACAGCTGGGGCCATAAACTACATCTGCAGGGCTAGCTGATAGCCTGGACAATCGGACACAGAGGAAGAGGAGTGTCAGAGGGTGCGGTAGTGAATAGGGCGAAAGGGAGGTGTCGGGCGGGCACAGTGTGATTCTCAGGGAAGAGCAGCGCAGATGGGGGGAGGTTTATTGCCCATGCATAAGACAGAGAGCGGGGGTGACCAGTGCCTGGGGAAGATGCTTGCGAGGGTGAGGAGCCATGCTACGAATCGACAGCGTGCAGAGAGTGGGTCTGGTCAAGACATCTAAAATGGCTGCCGTGCACGACAAAAGTGTGGCATTTCAAAAAAGGCAAGATGGCGCAGACAATGTTTTTCAACACTTCCTCATTTCCTTCGAATCGAACGTTAACAGACGTTGGGGCATATTACCAAAGTTAAGCAATATTTATCGCTAACGATGCTTACCAACGAATTTTTTACCGCTAAGCATCATCAGAAATTATCGAAGATAAACCTTGCTATTATCAAGGTTTATCACAAATGCGATAATAAACGGCCGCAATGCATGAATATCGCTAAAAACTCAGCGATATTCATACATTACCGAGCTAATGCTCTTAGCCATGTTATCCACCTCCCATTGGATAACATGGCTAAGAACTGCTCAGGGCAGGTGTTACTTTTTGGAGATATTCGCGCTTAGCGCGAATATCTCCAAAAGTTGGTAATAGGAGATAGATATCTTGCATGTTGTAATGCAAGTTATTGTGGTATATGGAACTCATACCATAATCTCTCAGGAAAGCAGAAACTGATCCTTTTGGGACCGCCTAAAAAGGCCTAGGGGGTGAGGAGTACTCTACTTTGCCCCCTTTTCACGTTCCGAACTATTTTATTTTACTCTCTTCTGTAATTACACAAAATAGCAGCGATAAGATGCATCGGAGACACACAGTGAGAGAAAGGAGGCCGGAGATGAAGAAGAGATGTCAAATACACATTGGAGATAATATAGTGGCAGAAGGGAAGTAAATATGAGTAAACTTACCATGTAACATAAAAATGTTGCACTCTATACTATAAGTCTCATTTTATACTACAATCACTTCGCTACAACCTCATAAATTAAAAATAAAAATGAATAATGTCTCAAACAATTTTTGATTTCTAAATATAAATTTATTCTTCAGAATTTTCTAAATTTGAAAGAACTAGTAACATGTCCTCATCAGCAATGTCCTCATGAAAAGTCTCCAATAATGATTCTTGTAACTCTATGGTCTCCAAACACTCGATAAATTCGCCATCAAGAGATTGATCAAAAAAATCATTCAAGTCATCTCCTCCTTCTGACAATATTTCATTATTGGTGCTGTCAATTTCAATCAATGTAGTGGAATCATTCAAGTCATCTCCTCGTGACAATATTTCATTATTGGTGCTCTCAATTTCAATCAATGTAGTGGAATCATTCAAGTCATCTCCTCCTTGTGACAATATTTCATTATTGGTGCTGTCCATTTCAATCAATCTAATGGAATCATACAAGTCATCTCCTCCTTGTGACAATATTTCATTATTGCTGCTCTCAATTTCAATCAACGTAGTGGAATCATTCAAGTCATCTCCTTGTGACAATATTTCATTCTTGGTGCTGTCCATTTCAATCAATCTAATGGAATCATACAAGTCATGTCCTCCTTGTGACAATATTTCATTATTGGTGCTCTCAATTTCAATCAATGTAGTGGACAATTCAAAAGAAATTGCCACGGTCTCTTCATTGTGAGCCATTTTATTTTGAAATTGCTTGCTGTAAATTGCAGAAAAAAATAATCACTTTCATTTATCGTTTTTAGTAATACATAATATAAAACTAACTTTATCAAGTATTTAGTATAACAGAAGGACTGCAAATAAATAACAGAAAACATTTTTCAAATTATCTTCAAGTGTACAACATAGTTCCCCTTACAAATTAACAACTCACCTTTTTAAAAGTAGGAAAAGTGTTAGTACTGTGTAAATCAAACACCAGAAATTCACCACCAAAAATTCCTCACAAATGTACCTCAGACAGTAGTATCACAAAATGGCTGTGGTTTCCTCTCATTTGACATATATACATAACCAATTAACTTTCATCACACACAAATACAAAACCAAAGTAACATTTTAATTGGTTCTAAATTTCAACACTTTCAAATGTGTTTTCCCCATGCAATTTTCCATAGGACATTTACATACGTCTACAGCCTGAATGGCTGAACGGAATTACACCAAACTTGGCAAAATGGTACATCAAACCTAAGAGGTCAGGAAGGATCTACTATGCCCCCTTATGGTCATTTCCCCCTTCGCTTTGACCTCCTCTTGTCTCTCAATCCTACCGAGAGACAAGATGGCGGCCGCTACGGACTGTTTGGAATGTTGACAGACGCCGGAGAACCAATCAGCTTCGCAAAGCTCCGTAACGCGAAAAGTACGCGAAGCGGAGCGCTGTTACAGATATATATCTTTTTTTGAACGTTAATTTCTCAAAATCCACTGGAGCACATATATTGAGACCTAGCAAAGGCACATCGGGCTACCAGTCCCTAATATTTTACCAAGTTTCGTGCAAATCCATTCAGCCGTTCGATTATTAATATTTATTTTTTTTGCCCCGCGGGGCCCTTTTAAAACCTCCACATCAAACCTAGGGGGTCAGCGAGGATCTACTATTCCCCCTTATGGTCATTTGCCCCTTCGCTTTGGCCTCCTCTTGTCTCTCGATCCTACCGAGAGACAAGATGGCGGCCGCTACGGACTGTTTGGAATGTTGACAGACGCCAGAGAACCAATCAGCTTCGCTTCACAAAGCTCCGTTGCGCGAAAAGTACGCGTCCTGGGCCGCTGCCCGGTCCGCTGTTATTTATTTATTTATTTATTTATTTATTTTGAAGCTTGTAGAGCGCACAGCTACCTCCGAAGGAAGTGTCCCGGCGCTAAGATTACTGAATTGTCCCCAGGGCAAGAAAACAGAGACAGATCTCATATAGGGTTCTGACCCACCCAGCCAGGTCCTACTGCTTAGTGAACAGCCAAGTCTTGAGTTTACGGCGAAAAACAGGCTCAGCTTCGCAGAACCTGAGGTCAAGAGGGAGGCTGTTCCAGAGCTTGGCGGCAGTGATGGTAAAAGATCTGCCGCCAGTCCGAGAGAGCTTAAATCTGGGCACTATCAACAGGCGCAGGTTGTTAGATCTAAGATGTTTGGCTGATACCGAGATTTTAAGACGCTTTTTCAGATATGACGGGCCAGTACCATGGATAGCCCGGAATGTCAAAGTCAAAATCTTGAATTCAATGCGTCGTAATATTGGAAGCCAATGAAGTTTTTCTCGAAAGGCTCTGACTGAGGTGCGGGCAGGAATATTGCCAATGAGCCGAGCGGCTGCATTTTGCACAATTTGCAGGCGGTCAACCAGGAAAAGTGGGGCACCTGAGTAAAGACTGTTGGCGTAGTCCAAGTGGGAGGTAATGAGAGCATGGACCACAGTTTTACGTGCTGATTGAGGGAGAAAAGGGAGGATTTTCTTTATCATGCGTAGTTTGGAAAAACAAGCTCCGACCACTTTATTAACTTGAGCTTTACCAGACAGGGCATTATCAAAAATGTAGCCCAAATTACGGGCTGCCTGTACTGGCGTAGGGGGAGGGTTCAAGATAGTAGGCCACCATAAGATAGATGGGGGGGGGGATTTTTTGCTGAAGAAAAGGACCTCCGTTTTATCGGTGTTCAGGGCAAGATGATTGGTAGACATCCAGGAGCAGATGTTGCCAAGGCACTTCCTAAAGTTAGCGAAAAGGGAGTCAGAATGGTCTCGAAAGGAAAAGATAAGCTGAGTATCATCAGCATACGAGACCACCCTGACACCCCAAGACTCAATTACCTTGGCTAGGGGGGCCACATAAGCGTTAAACAATAGAGGGCTTAGGGCGGAGCCCTGGGGAACTCCGCACAAGAGGGGTTTGTCTTCAGATTCAAAAGGGTGCATGGTGACCCTTTGGAGGCGACTGGTAAGAAAAGAAGTGATCCAGGCAAGCACTGTCCCACCAATCCCCAGCTGTTGTAGGCGGGTGATAAGTATTTTGTGGGAGACAGTATCAAAAGCAGCGGATAGGTCGAGGAGGACCAACATGGCCTCCTCGCCCCTATCCACTGATTCCCTGATGATTTCAGAGACCTCAATCAGCGCAGTCTCAGTGCTATATCCGGTCCTAAAGCCGGACTGAGAATCGTGTAGCAACTGGTTCGACTCTAAGTAAAGTGCCATTTGTTTTTGTACCACTTTCTCCAAAATCTTGGCAGGTTTTGGCAAAAGTGAAATAGGTCGGTAATTACAAAAAAGTGAAGGGTCGGCACCAGGTTTCTTCAATAAAGGGACAAGCCTAGCCTGCTTCCAAACTGAGGGGAATTGGCCGCCTGACAGGGAGGCATTCCAGATGGAAAGGTAAGGATTCAGTAGGATTGGGGCAAGCGTGCCCATAACTTTGGCCGGGACTGGGTCCAGGGGGGAGCCGGACTTGACATTGCGTAGTAAGGCTAACGCAAGGTCTGAAGTCAGCTCACTAAAAGAGTCAAAAGAACAGTGGGGGGGGCCAAGGTGATCATCAGCATGATCAGATGTAGACACTGCAAAGGAGGAAGACAGTTTGATTATCTTCTCTTGAAAGAAGTCAGATAATCCGTTGCAGAGATCTTGAGTGGGAGTGGAAAGGGTTTTAGAAGCAGGGGGATGTACAAAATCTTTTACAATAGAAAAAAGAGTTTTTGAAGAGTTCTGTGCCTGCTGAATAAGATTGGAAAAGTGGGCTTTCATTGAGGCGCGTTTGAGTTTGTGGAATTTATTCAGGGCCGATTTGTAGGCTAATTTGGCTGAGGGGTTGTAGTTCAGTCTCCATTTGCGTTCTAGCTGCTTACACCTACTCTTCTCCTCTCGCAACAGTGGAGAGAACCAGGGAGCAGAGGGACGGGATCTGTGGGAAGTGACAGGAGCCATGGGGGAGACCAAGTCAAGCGCCTCAGAGAGCGATGTGTTAAGTCTCACCGTTTCAGAATTAAGGTCATATTGCGGATTGAGGTGAAAATGAAAAAGATCTACCATAGAGTCGCAGGTAATTTTGGTCCATTTACGTCCTTTAGCTGGCATGAGGGGGCTAGGGGAGGGGTGAGAGGGAACAGAAAAAGAAAAAGGGATAAGAAAATGATCGGTCCACGTCAGAGGGGTAGGGGGGAAAGTGGAGAGGGAGGGGAGATTTGAGAAAATAAGGTCAAGTGTATGGCCTGCTAAATGGGTTGGGCCTATCACTAATTGGGGCAGGGTGAGTCCTTGAAGGGTTTCAAGCAGAGAGGAGGCCAGTGTACAGGAGGGCTTATCAATATGGATATTAAAATCGCCTAGAACTGTAAAGTGGGGATGTTTGAGAGAGAAGTCAGCGATAGTATGCAGCAAGGTAGTAAGGGAGGAAGCGGTCACATTCGGGGGGTTATAGACTAATATGCCTGCGCAGATGGTACCAGCAGGATCCATAATAGTGAAATGGGCGGCTTCAATAGGGCCCAGATTGGGAATTTTCGTAAGACTAGTTTTGAGATGTGCTTTAGCAATAATCGCAATCCCCCCACCGGTCTTAAAGTTTTCACGGTTAATGGCAGTGAGGCTGTAACCGGGGGGAGTGGCTAAAGTAATGTCTGGTTTAGAGGAGTCTTTTAACCAGGTTTCAGTGAGAAACAACAGGTCCCACTTGTAAGTATCAAGTGACAACCAGACGTCATGGGCATGGGCAGGAAGAGATCTGCAGTTGACTAGAGCGGCATTGAAAATGGTGAGTGGCTGATCAATAATGGTTGGGCGAAGGAGCGGAGTTTTAGATACCATCGGTAAAGAAAAATTGCAGTAAGGGCAGGAGTAAGCTGTAGCATCAAGATTCGTGGTATTGCAGCAAGAGACAGAGACGCAAATAGCAGGGCGAAGGTTCAACAGTTGATTCGAGGACCAGCGGATAATTGGGGTACCTGGAGCAGGGGTTCTGGCGCTAGGCGCGAGTCCGGCGCGGACGGGCGCAGACGGGCTTGCCTTAGGCGCGCCTTCGGCGCGCCATCGGCGCGCCCGCTGCGCCCGCCCGCTGCGCGGACGGGAAGGACCCTTCCTTATATCCATAACTGCCAGAGGGTGGGAGGAGGGTGGGAGGCGTCCAGGAGCTGGAACGCTACCCTGCCTCCCCCCAAGATGGCGGCTCCGTTTTACCCAGCCGGCGAGAGCGCTGTGCTCGGCTGCACCGGTAAGGGGAAAGAAGATCGGGACCCCTGTGACGACTCGATCTCGTCAAAGCAAGCAGGTGGTCAGTGTCCACTAATAAAATCTAGCGGTTAAAATATGTACAGTTTTTAAGAACAGCCGGTCAGCGTGACTGCATGCGGTATTAAAATCACCAAACACACAATTATAGGCTTAAAGTTCATGCACTCTCACACAGAATAAATTCAAGGTTTTAAGCACAGATAAATGCCCCCGGCTTCCGCCTCAGGGGAAAACAAGTAATCTAGGGAGAAAGGTTGCCGAGACTCCTTATGTAGTGAGGGAGGGCGGGAGGCGTCCAGGAGCTGGAACGCTACCCTGCCTCCCCCCAAGATGGCGGCTCCGTTTTACCCAGCCGGCGAGAGCGCTGTGCTCGGCTGCACCGGTAAGGGGAAAGAAGATCGGGACCCCTGTGACGACTCGATCTCGTCAAAGCAAGCAGGTGGTCAGTGTCCACTAATAAAATCTAGCGGTTAAAATATGTACAGTTTTTAAGAACAGCCGGTCAGCGTGACTGCATGCGGTATTAAAATCACCAAACACACAATTATAGGCTTAAAGTTCATGCACTCTCACACAGAATAAATTCAAGGTTTTAAGCACAGATAAATGCCCCCGGCTTCCGCCTCAGGGGAAAACAAGTAATCTTACAGATATATATCTTTTTTTAAACGTTAATTTCTCAAAATCCACTGGAGCACATATATTGAGACCTACAAAAGGCACATCGGGCTACCAGTCCCTACAATTTTGCCAAGTTTCGTGCAAATCCATTCAGCCGTTCGGGCTAAAAGTGAGGCCAACCGCCCTATGGAAAACTCAATGTTAAAAACACGTTTTGGGACCCCCCTTTTTTCTCGGCCCCCACTGGACGAACCCCCTCCAAATTTTCAAGGGCTGCTCAGAAACAAAATGTGCCATTTTCCTGAAAATTTCAGCCAATTCCGTCCACAAACGCCAAAGTTATTAGACATAGAATTTTCAAAAAACCCATAGAGAAAAAATCCTAACTATATATACCTACTGGCGACCGCCAGTAGGTAATATATATATATATATATATATATATGTGTGTTCCTAGTTAGAGAGCAAATGCAATGTGATGTCCAATGCTGTTATGCACGTTGCTTTATGCACACATGCTTGCCTGTCCATGCACACCTACCCTTCCATTCCTTGCCGAATTACTGTAAGCTACTGCTAATGGTGATTTCCCCTTCCCTGATCCTCTATGCTGGGAGACTTTTTCTTTAAGCTGATCATAGCTACTGCGGTGATTCATTTCTTTTAATTTGGTTTGATAGTTGTTACTGCAACTATAGGGGAAGTTGGCTGAGTTTTCCAGGACTGCTCTTCATGGGAAGTTCTTAACTAGATTCTCCTCAAGCTCACACAAAGAGAACTCATTATGGGTTCTTATTGGGTCATGTTAGGTCCTTTCAGATTTAAATAGGGACTATTTCCTTTATGGAACACGCTGTTATTTTACGCTATCTCTAACCAAACATTTCTTGATAGTTTTGTATTTGGACAAATCTGAAAAAAACGGCAGAAACAATTACTAATCTCTTAATGAAAACAATTCAAACCCGTCATCATTGACTTAACAATAAAAGTCGGAAAGTTGATGATCTATTTGAAATGCATTTGATTGCAACTTCTTTCTAGCATGCTGGCTTAAATCCATTGGCCTGGAGATGGAGTTCAGCAGAATTGGTTGTCTCAATGTGTAAGTGTAGTGGGGTGGACCGATTGTCCATTAGATTCAAGGCTTCTGCAGCTAGCACATTTAAAAGAGGTAATAGTGCTTTACGTTGAACACAGAGAGTGATAATGTACACAAAAGGTCAGAGGGCATTATCTATATCTATATATATATATATACTACTATTTTAAAGAGAGAACTGGAAACCTTTGAGGCGGGTAAACTCAAGAAGTACAGCACCAATCATAACACCCAATACACCATTGTAAAGGGTAGTTTCAGCAGATGGACATGGGCTATACATCTGGCCACCATATACATTAGAAAGGTAAAATAACATAGGGGGTAAAGTAGTCCCTTCTGGGCGTTGTTCTGCTCTCAGTGATGGGCGGGTGAAAGTGTGGGCGTTGTTCTGGACTCAGTGAGTAGCGTGGGCGTGTCAAAATAAACATGTGGGCGTCGACATTGTAAGGGGGGCATGACCCAAAAAGCACCATAATCACTATGTTACATGGGCAGCGACTTCACTGTGCAAGCGGTTCAGGATTACAATTCAACTTCAAAACAAATTGGCGCTACATTCACAGCTCGGTGTCTTGCACCGATAATACGCGTTAGTTGTCACAGAGCCCAGCCTTCAAGAAAGGGGCGTGGCTAAAGAGGCGTGGCTTTCGGATAATGACATTGACGCACACTTCAATAGGCGTTCGTTCACACAGGGGGCAGGCTTCACTAGGCGTTCGTTCATACAGGGGGCAGGCTTCAAGAAAGGGGCGCACCTTTCACAATCGTCCAATCACGCTACAGTAAATAAAAATAAACCTCTCAGCATTGGTCAAACACATGCGTTGTCATAGGGGGCTGGCATGAGAAAAAGAGGCGCGCCATTCTGAAGGAAAGAATTCACTCGACAGTAATAGAAAGGGGCGCAGCTTCCACAATCGTCCGATCACGCTAGGGTAAATACAACAAACCTCTCAGCATTGGTCAAACACGCGCGTTGCCATAGGGGTCTGACAGGAGGAAAAGAGGCGCGACATTCTGAAGGTAAGAATTCACTTGGCAGTAATATTAACAATAATTTACTCTCAGCAGTCACACGACTTACTTTGCATAATGCAGCCATCATTTGTCATTTGTGCCCAAACGCTTTCTCACAAAAAAATTGCCGCGGCTAAAGGGGCGCGGCTTTCAAACAAATACATCACCGCCCACTTCACTACGCGTTCCGTGGCACACGGCCCAGGCTTTGAGAAAGGGGCGCGGCTTTCCGAAATGCCCAATCTCACTACATTACTCATAAGTGTCACACGACTTGCGGCCATAACTCTAACAAAGCTTTCGGCATTTGTCAAAGACGCTGGATCTCATATGGGGCTAGCAGAGGACAAACACACCCGGCCTTGTAAAACTACGAAGGCGCTCGCATAAACATTAAGGAAACTTTAATAACAACGCTCACACTACTTGCTATACGGAGTGCGGAATAATTTCGAAGTTCGGCACAAAGGCTTTCTCACAGTACCACTCACTGTAATTGCTGCGCGGACAGAAACATAATTTTTCACATTTGTGTCACTCGCACGTTCTCAGAGGGGCCTGGCCTCATAAAAGAGATGCGTATTTCAGCACTGCTATTTTTTCACAGTACTTGCAACGAAAAATAATACAGTGCTTGCCTCATATATCAAACTCTAGCTTTGGCATAGAGGGCTGCTCTATGAAATTGAACCGCGCTCTGTCAATCGCCTACTTCGGTCGTCGTCACATTCTATAACATTTGCTCAGAACACTCTCTATATTGCCTTCATAAAGTACTGGAACTATTTGCCATATAAAGTACCATTAATTTTCTTGTGGCACTCGGACTTCTCTCAGGGGGCTGCCCTAAAAAAAATAACAGAAGGGGCACAAGTTTACTTCGCAAGAATACTTTATGAAAGGAGACACTTTCTGAATACATTGCGCATTCAATACTTTACATAAACATTGCAACATTACCGACTGCTACATCCAGAATTCTTACACAACGTGCAACATACCAATTAAAGGAAATTTAAACATCACGTTTCCTTACATCTTAATGAACTAATCGTGCATACCTCACGCTTTGCATTACTACATCTCATATCTCATACACATCAGAAATGTGCGATACTCACACGCTCATTGCCTATTGCCTATAGCACAGGGGGACATTTACAATTTATGTGCCTTTGCCATGCTTAACTGTTCTGCTAATTAAAACTTTCACTGCGAAGGTATCAACCCAGGCCAAATTACAAGACAAACACTGGCTATTTCAGGACAAAAATTATGTAAACAAATATATGAACTATAACACAGGAAAATATACTGTTATAAAAAGGTTTTTTAATTATATTGATAAAAATAGATTAAACACATGGATCACGTATACACGATAAATTGATACAATAAAAAGAGATTTGTTAGTGATAAAAATAAAACATTTGTTTCAAAAAAGGCTCGAGGGACAATATTGTAGTTCTATATGTTATTGACATGGCTGTAGTCTGTCAACGCGTTTTGACACGTCGTGGTGTCTTCCTCAGGACAATATTTTTTGCAGCCAAATTTTCATTGTATGTAAGAAGAACTCGAAATCACTTAGATAGCTGTAATTTCCATGATACCAGGTTAAAAAACAGTCGATATTCATCAGGCCTGGAGTGGCTTCTTATATGCCATTCAGTCTTCAACAGTAACCACGAAGAATGAGGCACCTCTAAAAACTCTTTATTTCGGTATGTGAAATCTCTTTCTGAAGATTTCACTGCTCACTTCTCATTCTTCGTGTAGGGGATACAAAAACACTTTTTTCTTTAAAACCAATGTTCGCCACGGACGATATTTTAGAAGTGAGGTCGTGTAAAATGCTGATACAGGAGAAAACGCTCAGGACGCCATGATAAGGCTGGATGTTACCCCTTCCACCTTTTGGTATTACGCTATAAATATACGAAAGATGATCTTCTATTGTTGATTTTAAAATGTAAGACTACAGCAGATTAGCCGAGTCTTTCTTTTGGCGTATGGCTGGCAGTGGACACAATTCCTAAACGTCAAGATGCGAAGACGTTAAGATGTGGGGACCTTCCCAAAGCGTGGGGTTTGAGAGATCTCTAAGGATTCTCCTGCTCAAGTACTTCTGACGTCTGCTGGCTGGATCCTTAGAGATCTCTCAAACCCCACGCTTTGGGAAGGTCCCCACATCTTAACGTCTTCGCATCTTGACGCTTAGGAATTGTGTCCACTGCCAGCCATACGCCAAAAGAAAGACTCGGCTAATCTTCTGTAGTCTTACATTTTAAAATCAACAATAGATTGGGGAGAGGAGTTGGCCTAATGGCTAGGGCGCTCGACCTCGGACCTGGGGATCCGGGTTCGAGTCTCGGTAACGACGCCAAAACCTCCTGTGATTCTGGGCAAATCACTTAATCTCCCCGTGCCTAAAATGAAAGTAACTGGAAAAACGTAAAATGGAACGTAACTGGAAAAATTTGTAAAGCGCTCTGATACCTGATTCGGTTCGGGTCTAGTTCGCGCTATATAAAAAAAAACTCTGCAATAGAAGATCATCTTTCGTATATTTATAGCGTAATACCAAAAGGTGGAAGGGGTAACATCCAGCCTTATCATGGCGTCCTGGGCGTTTTCTCCTGTATCAGCATTTTACACGACCTCACTTCTAAAATATCGTCCGTGGCGAACATTGGTTTTAAAGAAAAAAGTGTTTTTGTATCCCCTACACGAAGAATGAGAAGTGAGCAGTGAAATCTTCAGAAAGAGATTTCACATACCGAAATAAAGAGTTTTTAGAGGTGCCTCATTCTTCGTGGTTACTGTTGAAGACTGAATGGCATATAAGAAGCCACTCCAGGCCTGATGAATATCGACTGTTTTTTAACCTGGTATCGTAGAAATTACAGCTATCTAAGTGATTTCGAGTTCTTCTTACATACAATGAAAATTTGGCTGCAAAAAAATATTGTCCTGAGGAAGACACCACGACGTGTCGAAACGCGTTGACAGACTACAGCCACGTCAATAACATATAGAACTACAATATTGTCCCTCGAGCCTTTTTTAAAACAAATGTTTTATTTTTATCATTAACAAATCTCTTTTTATTGTATCAATTTATCGTGTATACGTGATCCATGTGTTTAATCTATTTTTATCAATATAATTAAAAAACCTTTTTATAACAGTATATTTTCCTGTGTTATAGTTCATATATTTGTTTACATAATTTTTGTCCTGAAATAGCCAGTGTTTGTCTTGTAATTTGGCCTGGGTTGATACCTTCGCATTGAACTAATTTGCCTGACCCAGGAACTTTATCCTTACCAGGGGGTCCTTGATACAGCACATAATTAAAACTTTCACACCTCAGCATTACACACTTTCAAACACTCACTTAATACACACATTACAACGCCACTCAAGTGTGCACAAAATGCTGGAAGTCAGCCGCACTATCATTACTTCATTTGGATCTTTATTACAAACATTTTTACAATGGTGAAGAGGAAGACACAACTTTCAAGGACAACATATAAAACACGGGCACAGAGGGATAAACGCATACGACAAACACAGCTAAGTAATAACGCAATTTTACCAAACATTTCTGCTCCATCAACCTCGGCTGGTTACAATGAACATAATATGCAAAGGTCACAGTCTATTGATCACAACAGTGCACAGCCCACAACATCCACTACTATACACACGAACAACATTGTAACACACATAAATGACAGCTGCCTTCAACCTGCGCACCACAACACAGACAACATACCTCAAAATTCTACTTTACAAATAAGAACACAGCCATCTGAAACACAAGTAACACAACTCCCTTTACTACCACAACCACACACTGTGCACAATGTCAGATCTGCATTCAACTACAACACAATTATTGACTACATCAAAAATCCACATGTAAACATTGGAAGCATGGACAGTGTCTGTGCCAAGTGCAACGCACTTTAATGGAAGGCTGAACCTAAAGGCCTTTGCTGCTCCTCAGGAAAGATACTTATCAAGAACATACAAGATCCACCTCTACTCATTACACAACTACTTGATGGCACTCACCCACTTTCTAATCATTTCTTAACAAACACACGCCGTTATAATACTCTATTCCAAATGACATCCTTTGGTGCTAATGAAGTCAAGGAAGGCAATTTCATGCCTACTTTTAAAATACATGGACAGTTATTCCACTTAATTGGCAGTCTGCTTCCACAAGAAAGAAAGCCTCCACAGTTTCTGCAATTATATTTCCTATCTCAACAGCAACAAGTAGACGCACGCTCACACATGATCCCTAATTTAAACAGACAGCTTATTGAACAACTACAAGAAACATTGCACACTCATAACATCTACAATCAATCAAAAAAGTACAACTATGAACTCAATTCCCATGAAGAGGATTTCAAAATTATCATCCACGCTGATCAACGTCCTCCAAATACACATGCGGGGAGATATAATGCACCAACAACTGATGAGGTTGCGGTTCTTTTAGTAAACGAAAACAAGGGACCGCGCGACATTGTCTTACATACCCGAGACGGACTATCTCGTAAAGTCTCTGAATTGCATAGATCATATGATCCTTTACAATACCCCATTCTATTCCCTAGAGGGGATGATGGTTATTGTCTCAATATGCCACAAGCAAACACCGTTACTAACAAAACAGTAACATGCATGCAGTACTATGCCTATACTCTAATGGTTAGATCCACAACTTTCAATACCTTGCATTTGTACATAAATCTATTTAATCAGTATATTGTCGATATGATGGCAAAGATGATCACGGAAAGACTCGACTTCATACGCCGCAATCAGACACAACTACGCGCAGACAACTACATCAATTTAAAAGATGCTCTTAATCAAGATCAGCACGTTCAGGCTTAAGATATTGGACAACACTTTATTTTACCTGCTACCTTCACTGGCTCACTAAGGTACATGCACGAAAAAATACAGGATGCTATGACATACGTTAGGCAGTATGGGAGACCTGAATTGTTTATCACTTTCACATGCAATCCAGAGTGGCTGGAAATTAAATGTCAATTGTTTCCTAAACAAAGATCATGCGATAGACATGACATTGTTGCACGTGTATTCAATTTTAAGGTTAAAGCACTCATGAAACTACTAACACAAAAAGCGATCTTTGGATATGCAAAAGCTTACATATTTACGATTGAGGACTGCCACATGTACACATCCTATTGTGGCTTGAACCTAAAATACAGGAAGACGAGGTTGATCTCATTATATCCGCAGAGCTGCCTGATCCTGTCACTAATCAACAACTATTTATGATTGTCAAAAAAAACATGTTGCATGGTCCATGTGGTGAACACAACATTCTTTCGCCATGTATGAAAAACGGTATTTGTACTAAGAAATACCCACGCCCTCTCAACAATGAAATGGAAACTGGAGTTAATGGTTATCCCATTTACCGCAGAAGGAGCCCCGAACATGGTGGACATACACTCACCATGAGTGTTAAAGGACAGGAAGTCACTGTCAATAATCAGTGGGTGATTACATATTCACCTGTACTGTGTCGCAGTTTTAATGCTCACATTAATATTGAATACTGCCAATCCATTAAAGCTATCAAATATTTTTGCAAATATATAAACAAAGGCTCAGATCAAGCGACTGCTACTATCGAAAACAAACAGAATGAGATAGAAACCTATCTTAATGGACGGTATAATAGCACTTCTGAGGCAGTTTGGCGCATTCTTGAGTTTCACATTCATGAAAGACATCCCACGGTCACACATCTAGCTATACATCTACCGAATGTACAACGAGTATATTTTCATGAAAAAAACATGATACACGTAGCACAAAAAATTGCACCCACAACACCTACTGCCTTCTTCAAATTGTGTAAACACCGACGATTTTGCAAAAACTTTGGTATACCAAGAAGTTCCTCAATACTATACCTGGGGGAAATCAACTTTTACACGTAGGAAACGTGGCATAAACGTATTAGGGCACCCTGGTGTTAAGAAAGACTCAGCTCTTGGTAGAATGTACACTATTCACCCAAACCAATCGGAGTGCTTCCATTTACGCATTCTTTTACAACATGTTCATGGACCTACAGGCTTTAACAGTCTTTTAACAGTTAATGGCCAATTAATGCCTACCTACCAGGCAGCATGTAAAAAACTTGGACTCATTGAAGACGACCAACATTGGAAACATACATTAGGTGATGCTGCCCTTTCAGATTGGCCATCAAAACTACGTCAATTGTTTGTTACTATTCTATTGTTTTGTAACCCTTCAGATCCTATGGCTTTATGGGAAGAATACAAATAACATTTATGTGAAGATATACTTCAGGCTAAACGTCTACAAACACATGATAACTCAATACCTATCACTAATGAAATCTTTAACCAGGGACTAATAGAAATAGAAGACTCGCTGTATGTACTAAGTGAAAAATCATTAACAGATTTCAAGCTGCCGCCAACAGATCGGACTATACATACACCATACAACCATACTGAAATACTACATTCCACAAACAATGTGCATCAATACGTTGCACAACATTTGCCAAACTTAGTTCCTGATCAGACAGTCGCATGCAACAGCATTGTTCATAGTGTTGAAACAAATCAAGGCAACAGAAAAATAAAAGATTTTCCCTTTTCCTGGTTGTGGATGATAGAGCGGACTGCAATATACAGCCCTTCTATCACTGCATTTAATCAGCAGCTGGGGGGTATGATCAGGTTTAAAGCGCACCACACAGTAACAAATTTACAGGGGAACTAATCAGTATGAATCATATTCCTTTCTTACTTAAACATGCATAGTTATAACAAAAATCAGGGATATATGAGTGGTAAGACAAGAGGTAATGCTCAAATAATAGAGGTTAGGTTGATTTAAATCAGTATATTTATTTATCACAAAATTGATATTATACATTTTATTAACATTTCATAAAAACAAAATATCATCCATTTTATACAAAAGCATAATCATAAAACATTTTCTATTAAAAATTATAATTAAAAGAAAAAGCACAATAAACTGTTGACGCGGCGTTTCGGTGAACAAGTTGAACACCTTCTTCAGGACAATGCTTTCTATGGTTAAAAACAATTTTGTATTTTATAAGGCAGGGTTTTGTATATCTTCTCTGCTGTTGAAGTTATTTTTCAAGCTGCTGGTTATTCATTACCAAATATTAGCTTTGATTAGATAAACTTGGTCCTGGTTGTTTTCTTTTTTGAGTTGAACAGAATATTCCCCTTCTTTGTTGTTTATAAAGATATTTATCTGTTCTGTTTCGGACTCTAGTACGTTATGCTAGGGGTCTTTAACAGGTTGGGTGTGGTTTAAGCATCAGATAACTTTTGAGGGACGGGCTGCTAGTTATACTATACAATGAGTAAGGTAATTCTTTACAGTAAGTAGAGGCAGTCGGTACTGGTTTAAGCTTTATACTGGACTTGCAATCTTCACTGCAAATACCAAGCAAACACTTACAGAGAAAAGGACAGTTGTAGTTTGGGCATCTATTTCACCAATCCTGAAAAGATAGTAGTTGAATTGAGTGTTATGAACCCCAAAATTAGCTCTCCTCTTAGTCTGATGCTTTACATTCCAGTTTGCTGGATGTCCTCCAGTCTCTCCTGTCTGTGCCTGCTGTTGTTGTCTTGGATGGAAACCGCGCCCACTCCAGATTCTGTGTCATCCAATTGGACCTCCAAGTGGGATTGCACTGCCACCGTCTTTGATGGGATCCTTTGATGAATTTTTTTAATTTTATATTTTGAATGATTTACTATAAATATACATAATTATATATTCACTGAAAAACAAAGGTAAAGGGACTTTATCACCAGACTCATATTTCACATGAACAAAACTGAAGAAATTCAGCAGCTATAGTTACCTGAGCTAACTATTACTTACGCCCTGCAATGCACTGCTTATGACCTCACATATTACGTAACTCATGACATGGTAAAGCTAGTGAGGCAAGTCACGTTTTATCTATATCTATTTTATCTTTAGTGTCAGCCTGACATTGAAAGTCCATACAATGTACATAACAAATGTCTGTATGTTTTGAAAAATAATATATGTAAATATTAAAAAACATACCATAACCGTGAGCCATGCTCATGTTTAACAAATGAACAACATCAGAATTCAAATACATAAAAAAAAATTTGGTTAACACTAATCAGAGTGTAAAAATTAGGGCACCATACAAGATACTAAAAGGGTTGCCAAGATAAAATGAGACAATTATTAAAGTGCTTGCCGTATGGCCCTACTACTGATACAGTGCTAGTGCTTAGGCAATTAAGCAGTCCTGAAAGCCTTAGCTCTTGTTTATTTATTTATTTATTTACTGAGTTTTATATAGCGCTAGCTGGACCTGAAGGTATCAGAGCGCTTTACATTGTGAGAAACAGCAAGTTACAACAATCGTCATTAATACATTAAACAAGCAAATTAGAAGGTGAACGCAAAGATCATGGGCGGCAGAGAGGGGGAAGGGTGAATCAGGGAAAGACTAGAAGGATAGAAGGGGGGGGGAGAACCAGCGGGGACAGGGGGTATAGGCAGAGCAGTCAGAAAGAGAAAGACGTTACCTCAAGGGAAAAGAAAAACATAGCGACGAAAAGGGTGAATTCAGGGTATAGTAATTGGGAGCGAGATTAGCGTCGAATTAATAGGTATGGTGGACGAGAATTAGGAAGGAGGGGAGAGAGGAAGAAAGGGACAACAGTAATGATATGGAAACGGGAGAGGGGATAGGAGGGAGCCAGAAGGGAAGAGGATTGAGTAAAGGTAGACCAGGGGGAGGGGGATAAACTTTGAGGATCGTCGAAGTGGAAGCAGAGGGGAGTGCCCCAAGTAAAACAAGATGGTGGTTCCAGTTCCGAGGGATCATCGATAGTCCACAACAGAATGGCTGGCGAGTCAAAAGTCAGAGGGACAAAAAGTCCCGATACCGACCGGGGAGTAAAAATTAAATGCAGAAAAGGGGGGAAGTCAAAGGTGGGTGTGTAGATCCAATGTCAAAGGCAGGTGGCCGGGAACAGTAGAATGCAGTGGCTCCGGATCCCTGGGGCATCGGCGGTAGCAGTCCACCCAGCATAGCTCTCTCTCCCCCATACCTGTAAAGGGCTCCCAGGTCATAGCAGACAAGATCAAAGTAGAGAAAGCTCTGCAAGTACTGCCAGCATGGTGGATAGCGAGGCAGAAGCGTGAGATAAGAGCAGGAATTTTCCGGGATGGAAGACTGCAGGCAGGAAAGCAGGTACAACGGGGCAAGCAGAGCTGCAGCACTCAACATCGGAAAGGCAGGAAGTTGTGGCCCGGTGGAAAGAGGGACTGTACCGTAGAGAAGAATCTCGTCCCAGTTCAAATTTTCGCTTTTAGAGGCCATTGCGATGGTAAAAAACGCTGCGTCCAGGCTGGTAGGAAGAGCAGGAATCCACGTAAAGTATTTGGGAGGGAGGCAGCAGGGGGAGAAAAACTGAGGTAACGGGACCGAGCCTGGCTTGTCCCGATGTCCAGGAGGGTAAGAGACGGACACAGGAGGACCAGGGCCAGCCTCCTCAATAGCTGAACCAGGCGGCTCCTCTGGGCATCGGCCATTTCATCTCAGAGTCCCGGAAGTTTGGGGATCTCATCCCCGGATCAATTGGTTGCCATCTGGAGCCTGCCGACGTTTACAGATCAATTTGCCGAGGCTGATCTTACATCAGCAGTCCATAGCAATTCGATTCCGAGGGCAATAGGAGGGGTGAAGGAATAATAGCATGGGGGCGGGGGATGTCATGATCCGATGTCCGGCTGGGTAAGTGTTGGCTGCGGGACAAACCTGGGCCGAACACCTCTATAGCCGAACCAAGTGGCTCCACTGGGCATCGGTTATGTCCTCACGCCGTCCGCTGTCGATTATGGGGCAAGTTAAGGGGAAAAAGAGGGCTTTTGGGCGAAAACTACATTCCCTGTCTGGGAGCTCCTGACCGGAGCTCCACTCCTGGCGGCCATTTAATTATAGTTAGATTTCCAATATGTGCTGAACATATTGGAAATCTGCCTTGAGGAAGCACGCAGGGGCCAAAATGCGCGTTGGCTGTGAAGCACTTGATTTTAAAGAAATAAAATCTTAAACTTCTCTACACTACGAGGCTCCATTGGATTAAAAAGGAGTGTTTGTGTACAAACTTACATTGAAGACTGGTGCTGAATGCACAGGGATTATATAGACTGAATATGATGTGCGCTGGTGTTTTCTTGTTTTCTATAGATGTGACACTCTGTAACACCATTGGGGGGCAGGTTGTCTAAGGTCAATGCTTAAGGTGGATAAGCATTTTACACCAAGGCTGCACTCAATAGTTAACATATATAGACATACGGTATTGTTTGTGTATAGGTAAGAGATAATTTATGATGTGCAGATCGGATATAGCAAATCCACCTTTCCTGTGATGTTTTTCTTAATTGATGGCATGTCGAGGGAGATTACCTCCATATTTCACTGCATCCCTACGTTCAAACACTCCCAAAGTAAGCTGAAGATGCCTGATTAATTTTGTGAGACCCCTTAAACGGTTAGTTTTTTTCCAAATACATTTTACACCAACACAAGTTATCAGGAAATTACAGTTGTCCTGTCTATTAAACACTATGGGGCCGATTACGAATCTGTTTCAGAATGGTTTCTGACCGAATCGGGTTCTGCAAGTCCAACCAACCAATTATGATGATTCCCAACATCGGTCGGTGGGACTCGCATTGACGTCAATTGGAGCCTGTGTACTGAACGAGAACACAGGCTCCCATTGAAAAAAGGATTGGTTGGGGAAAACCTTGCACCCTGTGGCGGGCACCTCAAAGTGTCTGCCACACTGTGCTTTGTGCAAAGAGGGGACCCCTGGGTACCCCCACTGGCCCCAACCTGAGGCCTACAGGTGAAAGAAGGCCAACTGGTGGCCCCGAAAGTCACATTCAGACAGCCATTTCATGTGGGGCAAACCCATTTGTAAAGGCTGTCAGAATCGGCCAT
The DNA here is from genome assembly GCF_964261635.1 of Lissotriton helveticus. NCBI lineage: Eukaryota > Metazoa > Chordata > Amphibia > Caudata > Salamandridae > Lissotriton > Lissotriton helveticus. The sequence continues at coordinate 58,398,408 of NC_136068.1, read as the reverse complement.
CATAATCGCTCTGTTGGGAACCGTGCACATAGAGCTCTACGAATCAGTTCCGAATGACTCGGGTTGTCAAAATGCTGATCAGAACTGAATCAGACAGCCCGAACGGTTTCCTTGCATCATAATTGGTTGGTTGGAAATGTTTCAATGCGGTCGTAAACATAGGTTCTGAATCGGATTAGAAGAATCAAATCCCGTTCTGAGCCTTTCCAACCAACATCGTAATTGTCCCCTAAGTAGTATTAAGTATTGACATTTGTACTTGAATCATAGGTGCTTCCAGTAAACGTTTCTTTCAGTACACAAACATTTCCAGACAGGCCTGCTCTCTCCTTCAGCACAGGGAAGTAAAACACCATATATGGCATAATGCCAATGCCAACATTTGGAAGCAAGAAAGAGGGACGTTTAAAAAGAAATAAAATGTGATTAATTTATTTTACTTGCATTGATTTGAAAGCAAAGTTAGGGAGGAGACAGCAAAAATAAAGTTGTATGTGGTTTAAACTTTATTAAACTTATAAAAAACAAGGGTCCCCTAAAGGAATGGATGACAACGCAAACCCCTAGGTCAGGGAAAAACACAGTGAAGGTATCAAGCTAGGCAGTAATAAGAAGCTTGCCCACGTAATAGTGGTAGGACATGGACAACCCACTTCCAGTTAAAGGCAAATTTTATTAAACATAAGTCAAAAAAACATAATTACAATTATAGAATTAAAAGGCATGTGAACCATGCAAATATAATACAACAATTAACAAATTAGGATCAAAAAAATATGGAGCAAATTTCTTTAAAATTCAAATACATAAAGAATCAATAATTCATAAAAGACACATATAAACTCTCTATAAAAAACATATAATGAGTATTTTGTCGACGCGCGTTTCGGCGGCCAGCGCCTTCTTCAAGACAGAAACTCAAATATTTCCAAGCTAGAAAATTCTGTGAATGTCACTTTCAATAGATGTGTGAGTTACAACACTGTTATACCACTTCAGGTAAGTACACTTTCGAGATAATGGAATAAACTTCTTGATAAAGTCGAATGATGAAGGAAGCTATTCTGTCACTTCGAAACAATCAAAACTAAAGATGCATGGGGACACAGTGTGTAACGTGCTCTGGTTGAAAGGTTGCAGTAACGGATTAGAGAGCTTGTGGAGATAGACGTGTCCGTGTACCTTGATAGCGGTCGAGCGGAAGTCACACTCAGGCCTAAATTCGGTAAAAACAGTCAGGGCAGCAGTTCGTCCTGAATTAATGACTGAAAGTGCCACGCCTCCACCTGACGAACGGACAAAATGATCTGCAGTTCAGCTTGTAGTAAAATGGCGCTAATAATAGCATGGATGTTCCTTCAAATGGGATTCTGTGCCAGACGAATGTTCTAGCTTCACAATATCAAGATGTAGGCAATTACTTACGGAGGATAATTAATTCGTTCAAAGTAGATCTGGCCGAACTCGACTGGAATAAGGTAAATAGATTAACGGTCCAGTCCTGAAGGCGCGCAGCGTCCTTGCGTGTGGAGGCGGGCCGGCAAAGTGCTTTTGAAATAAACTAAATGCACTTAAACCAAACTTTATTAGTCACCCTGCTGAGACAGGGGTGTTGGCACGTATGACCTGGGTAGAAATGGAAGTGCAGGCAAATATTCCTCAAGCATAGAAACACTTTGGCAATGAGGCCTACATGCATAGGGGTGATATCTAGCACTGTAAGTGGCATAAAATAATTTGATAGGGTACTCTAAAAATGGCATGAGCAAAGAAGTGTAACCAAGAATATTTTATTAGAGGCACTAATTCAAAGCATCCTGCGTATATGATTATAATGCGCTCACCAGCTTCATCCCAATTATTTTCAGGGAGAACAATGCAAGAACTACTGAGGCAAGGCTTACATCCACCCAACCCTCCAAAAAAAGAAACAGTGGGGAGCCACAGGCATTGGCCAATGGGTCAAGGGAACCGCAGGTCGAAAAGGTTTGGGAACCACTGCTTTAAGTCAACAGCTCTTTGTACTTTGGGACTTATGGAAGATGTATCTACAGATGGGCAACTTTGAAACATAAAGGTCAAGGGCGCAAGGGTCCTCAAGGCTAAATGCAATTGTGTGAAGAGGAATTAATGTGTTTGTCCCGTGTAAAGGGGTGTTCAATTATGCATCCTGTGAGCAGAAATCTGCAAACAATGCATCTCTCTGAATTAACTGCTACAGCATTTATTTGTTTCGTTAAGTCTTTTTTTCCAAGAATGAGAAACAAACACTTTTCTCATTCTGTTGTCTTGTGCTATTTATTTTGTAGTTTGCTGATGGTACATGTTGCATCAGATTTCATGGGAACATGGGGGTCGATTAGGATGTCGGACGGACAAAGTCCGTCCGCTATCCTGTCTGGGGCAGGGACCATCTGCCACAAGGGCAGAGGTACCGTGCCCCGAATTAGGATGCACCCGCCAGAGTGGCGGATGCATCCCACATTTTTAACATTGCGGCGGACGGTGCTGAAGCACCGTCCGCCGCAATGTCAAAAATGCATGTTGTGCGGTTCACAGCACAACATGATAGGCACCACGCGGTGCCTGCCATGTTGTACTGTGAAATGCAGGGAGGTACCACCCCAATATGCACCCCCCATCCCCCTCTTCCCCCTGGGGGCCTGCAATGGGCCCCCAAGGCAAAGCCCGTATGCCTTTCCGTGGTGGCATTGCCGCCACGGAAAGGCATCCGCATCTGGCCATCGTAATATGGCTGGCGGTGTCTGGAAGACACCGCCAGCCATATGAACCCTTTTCCGCCCCGGCTGCAAGGCGACCGGGGCGGAAAAGCGGCGGACGGTGTTTCTGTCCACCGCGGTCCACCCCGCCATTGTAATATGGCGAGGGCAAATTGGTGGCGGACGGGCACAGATGGTGGACAGATCGCCACCGCCTGCATGGCGATGACGATCCGTCCGCCATCCTAATCGGCCCCTTGGTTTGCAGGAGCCCCAGTGCAGTTAGTGCCTGATTGTAACAAACATCCGTTTTACCATTTGTGACCTAGGGGTGTACCTTATATTTCAGCCCTAAAAAACGGGGCACCTGGTACACCCATTTAGCTCTTGACCCTGAGGGTACCAAAGTAAACCAGTCCAAACATATTCAAGAAGTGGTGTTTGGTTATGGTTGGAGCTCAACAATGCATTTAAAAGAGGGTAATGGAGCTTTACTTCTAATAAGTAGAGCAATGCTGTACACAAAATCTATGGGGGAATGAATATACCATACAATGAGTAAGGTAATCATTTACAGTGAGTATGGTCAGTGGGAACTGGTTTAAGTTTTATACTAGACTTACAACCTTCAGTAAAATACCAAGCAGACACTTATAGAGGAAGAGAATAGCAGATGCACATTGGAGGGCATCTTTACGAGCCATTTGCGCTAAAGGTGCATCACTTTTTTAAATGCACTACCAGTGCAGTGTGGTGTCCTGCATGACTTTTCATGCCCTTGTAAATAAGGCCCCTTACAAGCAGCAATTTTCGTGAAAGGGTGTGTCATGGGTAGTGCTGTGGGTATTCCCAAGCATCACCCATGGATTCTGCCCATTTTCCAGATTTACTAAATTTCCTGAACCTGGACATGCGTCAGGATCCTATGCCTCTTCAGGGGAGGCATAAGGAGGCCAACAGGGAGAAATACTTATCTTTCTCGTCATTTCTTCCTCTTTCTATGTGTGCTGGATTCTGCAGCACACATAGGAAGAGGAAAACAGCCCACACCATGCTACAAGAGTGCCTGCGTTGGCGCATGGCAGTCAATTGTGCACCAGTGCATGGGAAAGCACAGGGATGTGACATATTGTTGTAAATATGACTCATCCCTGTGCTTTGAAAGTGATGTGGTGTAGCGAAATGGCTTGCAGTGCAGCACTGTATCACTTTCTTGAAAATAAGGCCCTGGGTTTCTAATTCACCAATACTGAAAAGATAACAGTGGAATGTAGGGTTATGAAGCCCAAAACAGCTTTTCCCACAGTCTGGTTCTCTACATTCCATTTTACTGAATGTTTTTCAGTTTCTGCTGTCCGAGCCTACTGTTGCTGGCTTGGGCGAAAGCTGCACTCACTTCAGATCATGTGTCGGCCTAATGTCCCACAAGTGGAATCTCCTGCCACAGACTATGATGTGAGCCTCCTATGGAAGGAGGTGTGGGAAATGTTGATGCTATAGGAGGAGGAGGCGCACCCCAACTAGATACGCTAAGATGGATCAAAATAACAAAATCATGTCATGTAGTTCAAATAAAACTATACAGGATCTGCGAGTTCAGACAGCATACCCTAGAGGATTGGTGTCGGGCTGATTCTGAACAGCTCCACAGGGTATGTTGCCTCTGGTATCGGCTAGCTCACAGTGCCACTATAATCTCCTCTTACCAAGGAGAGAATAGTTCTTGGCTACCATTGAACATGATAACCCTGATCTCTCGGGACCGTGGAAACAATATACTACTGTTTGCTCAGTCACTCGTGCTTACTTAGTCTGTGTTAGAGAGATACACAGAAAAAACAGGCTGGGCGTTTTCAAAGTATTTATTGAACTGTTGTTATTCTGGTGTAAAATAGATGAGCTGCAACAACCAGTAGCAGATATATAGGATCAGAAGCACTATGAAAGTAAACGGATGGTAAAGCTCTACCATCTTGCAGTAATCATGAATGCATACAAGTATATAAAATACATGATAATAAAAGGATGTGTACTCCTATTACCTCAAGTGAGTGACTGTGGGATCTCATCTTGTTCTTGTGTTGGACACCCCGCAAAGGATGTTAGACCTCTGCGAGCTGGAGTGTCTGCATACTTGAACGCCAGCGTCTCACGTTAGTGTGTCAGCCGGGAAGTCCTGGTCTCCTCTGTCTATCTTAGCAAGATCTGATGTATAAATACCCATAGGTCTCCCCAGGGTTCCTACCTCACTGTATTACTGTATCAGCCTAAGGATGATGTCGATCATGAACTTTTTACATTGATATTATGCAGGAGATGGTAGTCCTACTGTGTTTCCGAGAATCCTCATGCATAATGTTTGAGAGTTTTGAACTTGGGAAAAACCCGCTTTCTGAATGCAGTGTTGTAACTAGGTAAAAGGTGAGTCCCTGTAAACCGATATAAGTGTAATGTAGGGAAGTATATAGGTGAAGGGTTATGAAGTTACCTGGGCCAATATCAGGGTACCTATATGGAATATAACAATCCTTGATGGGAGCCTCTGATGAAAAGTGCTGCGGTAACATGAGTACTGAAGAGCAAGGAGGTCACGCTCAAATAGATATGATTAAGGTCAAGAAATTCTTTTCTTTTTTTTGTTTAAATGTTTTTATTAGTCACAGCAAATCATGTGCATAAACGGACATTACTTTATAACGTATGCAAATTTCAGACCTGGACAGTAATGAAACAGCATTTATACATTACATAGTTTCTACACTTTCTGTACTTCTATGCATTTCCAATTCCACCGTCGGGGACACCACAATATCTCCCCAATATTTATTCCAGCTCGACCATTTACAGTCCCATTTCTTGGGGCACCCCCTCGCTACCTCCGTTTCTGCCAGCATACATCTGTCAAACTCTTTCGCCCACATATGGACGCTTAGTATGGTTGCTCCACCCCACCCCACCCTTTCGCTATCTCCCATCTAACCAGCGTATAGCCGAGCGTCGTAAACTGTTGTTTCACTTCCGTCAGATCAGTTGCCTCCCATATATTCAACAAACCCAGTTGTGGCATCAGGGCAATATCCTTATGTAAGACCTTATGCATGTGTTCTGAGGCCCCCTCCCACAGGACACATAACTCCGGGTAGCTCCACAGAGTGTGATAAAATGTAGCTTGTTGGCCACATCCCCTCAAACAAAGATCATCCGATCTAGAACCTATTTTCACCAGAGTCTGTCCCTCCGTCCCGTCATATACAAGCGGTGCAGTATCCGAAGTTCGATCAACCTAAATTTTTGCGTGATGGCAGTCTCCCGAGGAGACATCAGGGCCTCCTGCCACTCCTCATCACTAATCATTCCCAAATCGTCCTGCCACCTCTCCCTGAGTCTTGGAAAAGCATCTGGAAGGTTATTGCATAATTTCTTGTATGTGATAGAAATGGTTTTTGAGTTCAAAGGCCCGTCTAACAACCTGTCTTCGAGCGGTAAATAGTCTGGTATGTCTGTAAAAGACGGGAAGGCCGCCTTAAGGGCATGGCGAATTTGCAGGTATCTATACATTTCTCCTTGAGCTAATTGATATTGTTTCTGGAGATCCTCAAATGTGAGTATATCGCCGTTTTTGACCAAATCTTTTACAACAGAGATACCTACAAGGTCCCATTTGTCGAACCCGGGCTGGTGACACAGCATACCCAGTTTCTGCGTATACCAGAGTGGAGCAACCTTAGTAAGAATGCCAGCCCATCCCAAGTGAGAGTTCACTGTCCGCCAGATCTCCAAAGTGTGTAGGGTAGGCCCAAAGAATCGCCCCTTGTTTTTCTTGTTGTTAACATACAGGGCCCCCAAATATCAGGAACGGTCAGTTTGGTAGCGGTCAAGAGCATATGCGGGGTCCTCCGGAGGGCGATATATCCATTGATTCACAGTCACTAGTTGTGTTGCCTAATAGTAGAGTTGTAGGTTGGGGAGCGCAATGCCGCCATCATACCAAATCTTCGTCAGTTTCTTTAGTGCCACCCTTGGGGCCCTCCCATCCCACAATAGCGTACGGACCTCCCCTTCCACCGTTTTAAAATAGGAATCCGGGACTTTATAAGGGCAATTCTGAACGATATACAAGAAGCAAGGAAGGGCCAGCATCTTAAAAAGCGCCGCCCAGCCAATCAGTGAGAGCAGGAGGGACCGCCAATGGGTCACGTCCGCTCAGACTCGAGCCACTGGAGGGGCCAAATTAGAGCTCTAGAACAGATTGGGATCCAATGTAACATACATCCCTAAATATCTAATCCCCTCTTTCGCCACCGCTATGGAAGCCTGGGGACCTGTCCCCACAACATATACAACACGGACTTGTGACAGTTAATCGCATACCCTGAATATTTGCCGAAATTTGTAAGATGTCGAGCACTACCGCTATTGATTTATGTGGGGAAGCCAAGTATAACAGTATATCATCCGCAAGAAATTCTTTTCTGGTGGAATCTCTCTTAGGCCCAACAAAAAGCTGCCCCTCAAAAAAAGCGAAGAACCCATCTTGAGTTGTGGGGGATACAACAAAGGTTGATGTAACTGCCAACTCTGGTGACGCATCTGGGTTGAACTCCAAGAGCTGTGATTGTAATTAGAACATTCTTAACTCCGGTAAGTCATAGATCTAAGTGTCTTCCACAAGGATGTCACAGAAGGCATGTGTGGGCATACCTGATTGGACCTTTTGAGAGCTTAGCTATCTCAGGCACTCCTGATTCTTCAATATACTAAAGGGGAACAAGACTCTGAAAGCCTCACCACAGCTATGAAGTTGCACATATGTCCCAAGTCTGTAGTGTGCAGTGTGTAGGTCTTCCTGTATCAGTTCTTTGCTGTCTTGTTCTTTTCTAGGAATTGTCTCTATGCTGTATTGACACCTCAGGTATCCCTCCTCAGCGGTCAGTCTGTTACTTCTCTCAAAACAGACGTAATCCACCTGTGCTCCTGGCAAGGTACAGAATCTCTAGCTTTCTGTTCATGATCCTGTTGAAGGGGAGCCGGCAGCTAGTGACCCTAGTCCTGGAGCACAGAAGAGTGTGTCTTTCCTTACTGATGTGGGGGGCCCCAATTTCTGGTATAGCGAAGTCTTAAATCACTGGCTGGTGGTTTTTGTGCCCCATATTTATACCAAGTTTACAAATAGAATTTGTTTATTCCAATGGTCCATTTTCAAGATGAGTTTCAGGCAGTATTTGCATGACTGGCCCAGTCATTGTGGTTATTGTCAGGCTTTAGCAGGTATGTGGGGTGGAGATAGAGTCTCTTGTCAGGCAATATCCGAAACAAGGACACGAAGAGTGGGTGAGCCTTATCCACTTATCTCCATGTTAATCGATGGGCAGGAGCATTTTTAGAGAAATATGGAACAGGAGTGGGCAGGAGTTTTCTTTACACTTTATGGATAGTTGAAAGGAAATACTGGTCCTATATGTGTTTAAAGACCCAAGACAATAGTATTGTAGTCAAAATTAATTACAACTTGAATTTATGACAGACTCAAGGGAGTCTGTCATAAATTCAAGTTGTAATTCATTTTGATTACAATACTATTCATTCACAGAATCTATCCTTCCTAGAACACACCCTTTTGAGGTCTGTTGTATTGGCATTCATGCAACATCACATTAAGCATGGAGAAAGTTGTGCATGTTTAGTGCATTTTGGTACAGGTTGGCAGAGGGTGGGAAAGCAGACAAGGGAAGAGGTAGGTTCTAGTTGTAGTGAGACAGTCTGGAGAATTTGAGAGACCCCTCGCAGGAGGAACCTCATATGGAACTGAGCCAGTACGACTGAACCACTCTACCTCAGACCCAAGACTCTGATCAGCACTGTATTTGTTATTTGCAAGGGACAATGTGTCACAATGTCCCCGGGTGGCCCCCATATATTTGATGAGTTACTCACCAGCAAAGTCTAATGCATCAGGAGTTACGTAGTGTACCCCCAAAAGGGATATCATTTTGATATCTAAGGACCAAGGATTTTGGCTTGTATCGCAAAGCCAGGGCTTACCCACTCTAGCCTAGTAAAATGCTATAAACATATTTATTAATGTAAAACCCAGAATCTGTGTGGACAGATTGTCTGGTATGATGGAATTCAAACATATTTGATCCACCTCATGATTATAGGCCTGGAGTGACACCTACTTTATAGCACTACAATAGATAATGCAGTCTGAAGCTACATTACTTGTTGCCATTAAACCGGTTCACACACACACAAACACACCCACACACACACACACACACACGCACGCACACACACACACACACACACACACGCACACACACACACACACACACACACACTCACACACGCACGCACGCACGCACACACACACACACACACGCGCACACACACACACACACACACACACACAAGGTGCATTAAGCATCCAGGCTACCTTACTGGCACCCGAACCCATACACTGCAGAAGACATTCAGCCTATTGAGTTATCTTATGGGAATTGGAGACGTTCTCCAGCAGGTAACACAGTTTCTGTGGAATGAACCCAGTGGATTGGCATCATTTCTCAAATTCCGTTTGCATACAGAGACAAAACTCTTGGATAGATTAGGATTGTTTATACTGCCTATATGTCTCAACCCCTCCCTGATATTCTTCTAAAAACACTCATTGCACATATATCCCACCTCTTGTAAGTCTTATGAAGGCCTAGGCCAAACTCTGCAAAGTTACCAAAAATCTTTGCTGCGCTATGTGGAGTTTGTCCCATGCTGAAAAACCAGCACAAATGGCACCATGAGCAGCGCAAGAGGGCGCTGCTTCTTTCTGCTGTTGAAGTAGATTTTCACTCGAGCTGCAGTTTCCTCAATGCAAACAAGATGGTTCCTCAACACAAGCAGTCGCAACCATCCTCAACTGCCCATGTTGAAAAGCCTCACTGGGAGGTGGTCTAGCATTGGATTTTTCTCGCATGCCAACTGGATGTATGACGTTACAACGCATACCATTGTAAATGTAAATGTAAATGTATTTGAGCTTGTAAAGCGCACTGCTACCCGTCCATAGGTCTCCTGGCGCTGTATAACACTGGGGAACCCGTCCTGGCGTTCCCTGTGGGATGGTCCCTGCTGGGAGTCCCCAAGGTGGAGCCAGGCATCGCCGGAATTGATGGGGCCGTTGTGGAGATTAGGCAAGCTAATGCCCAGAGTTGCCGAGTGGAACCCCTAATTAGAGTAAGCACAGAACCCAGGTCCACGACCCTGCCGTGTCGGGAATTGAACCCTGGTCCCGGGCCGACTTCTGCTCTCGGGTCTGCTGCCTCTAACCAGTGAGCCACACTACTCCATTACAACGCCTACCTTTACATCGTAAGTTTTACAACGCATACCATTACAACGCATAATGCTTTTGGGCGCTGGATAGTGAATGGTTTAATTTACTATTCCAACTCCAGTCCCCGTGGATAGTAGGGAAGGTGTTGGATAGTACATTAAACCTATTCCCTATCCTAGAGCGCCCCCCAGCGCTATGCGTTGTAATGGTTTGCGTTGTAAAAGTTTCGTTGTAATGGTAGTTCGTTGTAAAAGTTTCGTTGTAAAGGCTGTATACCATGCCAACTTAACGTTGGTGAGCGTAGAAAAAACTCTGCTTCGCAGAACGGAGTTCTGCTCCACATGCTCCATGGAGTGCAAAAAACTCCACGAATGGAGCAGAGTTCACCACCCAGACTTAGACTTAGGGCAGTATTGCATTTTCTAGCTCCAGGTTCCGTTCAATACACTGTGGCTATATCTGTTGGTATGTCACAACCAATATTCAGTGGTGTACTACAAGATGTGCTTTCTGCAATGATTAAAAACATTGACAGCTACATCCAGTTCCCCAAACGTGAGGTTTTAGCCAAAGTGAAGTTTGACTTCTATGAATTCAGTCGCATCCCACATGTGGTTGGAACCAATGATGGCACAAGTATTGCCTTCGTACCACAACAAGCCAGGGAACAATTTTACTGTAACAGGAAGCAATTCCATTCTATCAACTTGCAAGTTGTCTGCTTATTGGATTAGTACATCTCACACATATGTGCCCAGCTCCAAGGATCAGCCTATGATTCCTTCATACTGTGGAACAGCATCATACCCAAGCTGATGTCACAACTACTACCGAAAAAGGCCTAACTTGTTGGTAAGTTTGATCCGTCATAACTTTGTGTGGGTGATATCAGGTAGTATGATCAATTATTGTGTAACTTAATATTGCATTTATGTCTGTCTTCTATCTAGGACACTTAGCAAATCGCAACTGTCCAAGATTCCTGGCATCTCTGACTGAATAATCCAATTATGCCAGGGGAAGTCTGCTTCAGTGAAGCCCATGGAAGAACACCGCAGCCAATGGAGTGGGCTTTTGGCTTCTGAAAGCCAGATTCAGATGTCTGTACAAGACTGGTGGAGACCTCCTCGACTCACCTGGGAAGGTGAGTCAACTTACAGTGACCTGTTCCACAGTACACAACATTGCCCTGCAACTGAAAATCCCTCATACTGCAGAGAATGGACACAAAAGTGCCACCCAGTGAGGATCCTGAAATGCCAAATGATGATGAGAATGGTGAAGAGAGAGGAGCTGACTTGCATCAAGATCTCATCGACAACTTCTTCTCATGAGTGTAAGTATGTTGTAAGATGTCATGACTGCCTAATAAAGCAACTTTTATTGTAATGATGTGAGAAGTATGTTTAGGTGAAATATTAGGAAGCTAAAGCTCTGGCATTATCTGGTGAAAGATGTTTGTGGGGGAAGGTTTTACACACTCATTTTGTTAGTTTTGTTTTATTTAGCTTAGATTTTTGTCATGGACTGTGGTCTTCAGAGGGTGACTATTTGAATTGTGTCATGTGTATGGTTTCGAAGCTAATCTTTTGTTTAGGTCTATTTTAGGTACCTTCACCGTGGCATCTTGATTTGGACATTTCAGAGTTGTGACATTAGCAGCTATATGATGCTGTTTGGATGTGCGAAGTGGACATGGATTGTTCCCGGGTGTGTCCATCACTGACTTTCGGTGTACAAAACCCGTACCTAGAGAGCTTGCACAGCGATAGGACAAAAGTTAGGAGGAATCCACTGGACTTGTTAATTGTCGTTTGGTGATCCTAATACAATATGAGGGCCAATATTTGCTCCAACAAAATTTTGTTGTGGGCCCAAATCATGCCAGTTTCTCTTCACATTGGCTAAGCCCCCATTGTGTATAAACGTTCTGTAGCTGTTGATTTGTGTCCTCATTGTAGGCCAAAGTGCTTGAGGCATTTCACTGACATTTGTTTGTGATGTCCTACCAAGGTAAGCAACACTGGATTGGAATGACCCCGTGATCAGATATTGTTGTACTGTAATGAGTCTGTTTATTGGTTTGAAGGATGAGGGATTCTTTTTGTGAGATAGGCAATACGGCTCCAGCTGATGACATAGACCAATTTTATTTTGCCTACTCTATAAGAAATTGTCATATGCTTCCTCTCCTTCCATGCTGTGAAGGCCTGCACCTGAAAATGTGATGACTGACACAGAATATTTGAGTCATGTATGATTTGCTATGTTTCTGACATAATGCCAGCCTATGATTGGAAAAATGGAATAAAGATGTCATGAGACAAACACTTGCATGAATGTGTTGCTGTGACATGGTTGTGATCCTGAGCTAAACACTGTGTTCATGCAAATTGCTAGATGTGATATATACTACAGCCGGCAGACTCGTGAATATATTGAAGCGAACAAGGAGAAAATATTCAATGTGCAAAATCAAACGGGGCAACTGAAAAGTTTCGAAGTCAGTCATGATGAATGAAACCATAGTTGTAGATGCCAAATTATCTGAAGACAAAAGTCCAAAATACTTCTCCCATCAGAAAGAAAAACGTGTCCAGAAATAGTCCGCAGAGTGAATGTGTAACACACACTGGAGTAAAATAATGGGGGTGGTGAGTGTCTTGCCATCCACACCACCTTGATTTTTGCATGGATGCCCCCGCTTGAGGGGGGACCTGCTGCTGCAGGGACAGGGGTGTCTGCAGTTGTGTATTCTTTTGGTAGGGCCTTCCTTCGTATCCCTGCCATAGCTATAAATGGTCCAGATGTAGTTGGCCCACAGAAAGAGACAGACGGTGGTTGAAAAGCCCTGCACAGTGTTGTGTTGATATCCTGCAGCACTCCAATAAGCAAGCCCAAGTTGTTGTTGTGGGTGGCCAGCTCCTGGTGTATGTCCCCATGCGGCTGCTTCATCTCTAGGATTTTAGTCAATACCTTGCCCATCATGTCTTGGGAGTGATTATAGGCTCCCACGACTTGGCCAGTGGTGGCCTGGGTGTACCCTGCCGACTCACAGTACCCCTTCCACTACCCCTAACCCCATGAACCTGTGCCCTTGACCCAGGCTGCCCTCTCCCACTAGGCCCTGTTTCATCCAAGACTAGACTGGTGATTCTCACCTCTAAATCCAGGAGTGGGGAACACATAATGTTTGTAGCTGTAATAGGTGCACAGGTTGGGGGGACTTGTGTTGGCTGAGGTGTTGCAGCTGGGGTGGGAGGAATTGGTGTGGGCACAGTGAGAATCACTGTTGCAGTCTGCCTAAGGTGACAAGATGCACTAGGACCATCATCCAGGTCCACATATCCATGAGTGTTATCATCACTAAGGGCTTGATCCTGGGGTGTATGGGAGTCTCTTCTGCGGCCAAGCTCTGCCCAAGTGCTGTGCCAGATTGACCTGCCGAGAAATAGTGAACATTGCTATTGGTGGAAAAGTGGTATCTACATCCAAATGTTTTGTTATTGGTGGAAGTGTGGTATCTACATCCAAATGTTTTGTGTCACAGTAAGTAGAGACCGAGGGAAAAACGAAATAGGTGAATATTACTATTGTGATTTATTTCCGTGGTATTGAACTTGTTAACAAGGAAACATTCAATACATGCAGTGAAATTGAGCAGCTCATTAGATCTGCTTATATGTTGCATTTTGGATTGAAGAATGAACATGAAGGTCTCCCAAACTTTTAAGCCAACACAGTAGAGAAGAAATGTGTATTTGAGAAGTCCAAGGCCTAGTTGTGAGCAGTACAGAGTCAATGGGTCCCTTGCCTCTTCTGATCAGCTGCCTTAGCTTAACGCCTTACAAATATTTGAGGTACACACTTGAGATGGTGTCCCTCATGCCCTCAATGGTTTCAGTTGAGGAGACCAGGAAAACATCAAGCTAACTAAGGCAGGCATGTCTCTGAGTACAGCATTGTATGTAGATTGCTCAGTCCATGAGAAATTAACATAAGTTGGAACATGTCAGACAAGCCGTGAATGGGCAAAATGACAATTTCATCTTGTTTGGTGTTACAGAAACAGGCCTCATGGTATTTGTAGTCATTTCAATCTCTGCATCCCAACACTTGACCAATAGTTAACTCAATAAGACATTTACATGAGTTGTCATATGTTAGAATGGGAAAAATCACATATTTCATCTTGTTCTGCGTTATAGATTCAGGGCCTTGTGGTAATTGTAGTAATTTCAATCTCGATTTGCATACACTTGCAAAATTGTTAGTGTAACATACCTGTTGCCAAAATACAGTTGGCCTTGACCTTACATTCACATATTGACAAATATCCTGGGATGATATTTTTATAGTAATACTGTTGTATATTCTTACTTTGTCCAATATGGCTACTTGGTGTCTGTAGTCCTTTCTTAGTGTTTCTATCTTCTAACCTAAGTGTGTTCTATCTGGTGTGTGTGGGATTCCAGCCTTTGCAGTTGGTCTGGTCAGCTGTGAGGTTTTACTGCTCTGCTGTCTTATTCCATGTAACTTAATAAATCCATCTTAATAACCTGAAGACGTGTCTTGCTACCTACATAATCTATTTACAACATTTTAGCGACAAGGGTGGGATGTTGGAAGCACGAGATGGCTAAATCATATTAAACTAAGATCCCCTGTTCTTGACAACAGTGCCATCTGGTGGTTTTTCAAAGTACTTTATTTGTGGTTTCGTTTCATTTACCTGCTTTTCAAAGCCAGAACGATATCAGGCAATACAAGTGATCTATTTATCAAAGCAAAGGGGAGACTCACTATTTAGTCATGGTGGCATCTATGCAGCTACAGGGAGTTGTGCCTTGAGAAATTTGATTTTTGGGATACATACATGCAGTGCTATGGTTGTTTTCGGTGATGTTAAAAAGCGTATTAAAGTAAGGTCTCAGATGAAACACAAAGGTGAGAACACACCATAGATGTGAACATTTAAAAGGAAAGTAGTGTAACGGATAATAAATTGGAAAATCTGTTAAGCAGCCACCATCAACTTCTGGAGAGAGTAATTCATTCAATTCCAGCGTTTGAGAGAGAGTTGCTCTTAAGCAAGTATTGCAGATATTAAAAAAAATCTGACTTGAGGTCATAAAATAGATGCCCCATTCTATAAAAGACTATATATCGCATGTAAAGAAAAGCAAATGGGAAAATTTGGAAAGTGAGAAAGCTATGGCATATGTAATGCTAGGACAAAGCAAGTCCTAGAACCGGCAAAACCAGAAGATGTCCCAGGACTGGTAGGGGACAAAGGCCCCCAGAATTACGACCGGGAGAGGACACAATTAGTCCCAGGACCGGCAGTACCAGGAACCGGGAGAGGACGAAGGATGTCCCAGGACCGGAAGGGGACAAATGTCCCAGAATCTAACCAGGAGAGGACAAAGGACGTCCCAGGACCGGAAGGGGACAAAGGTTCCAGATTTAGACCCGGGAGAGGACAAAGGACGTCCCAGGACCGGAGGAGGACAATAGTTCTGCAATCAGTACCGGGAGTGGCCCAGGACCGGGAGTGTTCACGACTGAGATTCGTGACGGACAACAGTTCCAGTACCACGACAGAAAGTTGTGACAAGGTGGTTCCTTGAACCGGGATAAGTGTTCTGTGTTTACAACAAGACTTTTAGCCCACAGTACTGAGGCAGTTTGTCCACAAGAGAAATGAAATTCAAAGGAAATTCAAAGTCCTGAACAACAACAAGAGGCTCACAACCCGAGGAAAAGATCCAGAACCTAGACACCTGGTTCAGAACTAGATTTTGGACTGAAAAAAAACTGGTTCCAAATTTTCCTTTGGGAACATTCTTCCAGAACTGTTCTATCTTGGAAATTAATGAGAATCTGTGATGGACAATTATTGTTTGGAAAAAGTGAACTCTCTATTTCCGTTTTTGATGGCCACAATGATGGATTGTAGAGAGTGGACTGGCTCTTCATTTTTGTCAATCGAAGGGGAGAAGGTGGTCATGGTGATCTTCATCTTCATTCTCATCATGATCTTGATTTTCTTCCTTCGTGTTCTGGAAGTTCATGAGGTCCCTGACCTCCTAAGTGTTATATGTTTCCTTCTTCATGTTTTTCCATGCTTTAACTCTTACTATATGTTTGAGTCTTTCATTTGTGTTTTGTTTGTAAGGGGAGAAGATGTGTTGTATATTCTTACTTGGTCCAATATGGCTACTTGGTGTCTGTAGTCCTTTCTTAGTGTTTCTATCTTCTAACCTAAGTGTGTTCTATCTGGTGTGTGTGGGATTCCAGCCTTGGCAGTTGGTCTGGTCAGCTGTGAGGTTTTACTGCTCTGCTCTCTTATTCTATGTAACTTAATAAATCCATCTTAATAACCTGAAGACATGTCTCTACATAATCTATTTACAACAAATACACTTACAGACACCATTCCAACATGTGGCATGTAATAGACTTTAAGACATGTGATCTGTTATACAACAACACACATTGACACTGATAATCAAACATCTCTGACAATTTGAGCATTGAATATTAGTAAAGTTTGTAGACAACACAATAGCAAAAGCTGAGTTTTGAGCATACAGGACCTTAAAGGGCTGTGACGGTTAGTGGGGTGTAACTTGCAAGACTCCACTACCCTAGGCATTCATGCAAAGCCTCAGAATGCATGAATGGCCAAAACCTCCTGGGAAAAGTTTAAATGGGGTGCTGGGTGGACCACCGCCAGTCTTCTGGCCACCAGGTGTCGCTGGGAGGCCAGGAAATGCACCTTTCGTCTCTCAGGTCATTCCACCTCTTCCTAATTTCCTCCTTTGTGCGCAGGGTGGTATCTACAGCATTCATTCGGTTGAGTATCCTGTTCCACATTTGTCTTTTCTGACTGATAGTAGTATTTTGGATTTGTGCTCCAAACAATTGTTGCTCTATACTTAGGATTTCATCCATCATGACTATCAACTCTACCTCTTAAAAGCATGATGAAACATAACTCTGAATTAAAGTGAGTGATAATGACCAGAAAAAAAACACCAAGGGATATTAGAAAAAAAAGCAACAAAAGTGGGTGGAGAGTGTTTAATGAGATAGGGAAAAAAGGACAGCCTTGTCGCAGCAGAAAATGTCTGCTCGCGGTCTTGCTGTCCTGCAGTGAAGGGGCAAAGGATTATGGTCTGGGATGGAGTGTGTTTTATAGTGTGATTTGCAGGTGTGTTCACTTGAAGAATGGACATCATTTGTGTTGTTTTTTAATCCTTCCAAGGTACACTGTTCTGGTGCTTTACGGTAAGCAACTAGGGGACCGCCATTAGAACTGTCTTTACATAATTAGCTCAGCTGGAAATTGCAGCCCTGATGTCAATGGAGTATGAACCACAAGGCAGGACACACTATGTCAATGCGGTCAGTGGTTAACACTATCAATGCTACAGCAATTCATCCTCTGTGCTGCAGATCCATGTTTCCCATTGTTCATGACGAGCTCAGCTCGTCATGAGCACACAAGCAGTGTACTGCATGACGAGCTGAGCTCGTCATGAGCATGGAAGGGGTTAAGGCTGCATGCATCATAATACAGGGGGCTGAAGACCAGTGATTCCACGGTTTTCCAGGGACCACTGGCGTGGCAGTTCGGCGGTAAGACCTTCAAACTCGTAATTGGGCCCGCTGTTTCATGTTATCATTGATTACTTTATGTTTAGTTTGAATTGTTTTGACAGTTTGCTCCTTATTTGGTGGTTACTCATCAAAGATTATGTGTAAGTGCTATATATGTATGTTGACAGATTCTTTTTTTAACGCCTTAACCGCGTTGTTTTTTCCACCGCGGTGCGGGTGTTCTAAAGGGTGGGCGGGGCTCCGTCGGCCGTTGCCCGAAGGCAGCACTAGGGAGGTAGGGCTCCCGTCGGCCACGCAAGGGGTTAAAGTGTATATAAGTTTAAGTAAAAATATACAGCCTGATTCATCAAAGACCCGTTTTGAGAGTCTTTAATAGCGATTCATAAGGAAACGGGATTCATGTAGGAATTGCAAAAAATATTGCGATTCCTACATGTTCCTTATTTGCGAGTAGCAAATTGCTAATCGCAAATAAGGAATAACTCCCCATGCATTCCTATGGGCCTACAGGCCCATAGGAATGAATGGGGAGTTATTCCTGATTTGCGATTAGCAATTAGCTAATCTCAAATAAGGATGCGATTTCAAGGGTGCAGGGGTGTCCAAAGGACACCCTGTAGCACCCCTGAAATGTAATCTACATTGGTGTTGCGCACACACATGTCCAAAGTACATGTGTGTGTGTAACATGCAACTTAGAAAAATGCATTTAAATGCATTTTTCTAAGTTTTTGCTATTTACCACGAGGCCTGACCTCTCGGTAAATAGCGGCCCAAAATTGTGATTTCGCAATTTTAAAATGATTCATGAATTGCATTTAAGGAATCTCAAATAGAGATTCCTTAAATGCAATTCTTCGCAAATGTGCGAATTCTTTAATAGCAAATTTTGCATTTGGGATGATGAATTCTGAGAATCTTGCCCTTTGCGAGTGCAATTTACCTTGATGAATCAGGCTGTTAGTTATTATCGTTTTCTGTCTTTATGTTACTTGATTAGTTTATAGTATTTTCATGTGCTTGTTTAGTTCAATTTGTTTCATTTATATTTATTTTAGTTGTGTTGTGAGTATTTATTTTTGTAATTAACTTTTTTATTAAATTTTTCATTTATAATTTGGGTAAAAAGTTCATAATGTTTTATTGGGTTTGTTGAATTCCTGGGCTCTTAAAAGAAATTATAAATATTTATTTATTTGTAATTTATTATTATTATTTATTTATTTATTTATTTATTTATTTTCGTCACAAAGAAAATCCAATTACAATGTGTACATCAATTCCTTTTTTACCTCCCCCCCACCCCCCTGCCCGGCACCAAACTATATAATCTGTACATTCTTCCAAATTCGGGTCAGGCCTAAATAAACGTTTTAAAAATGAAGAATTAAAGAAAGAGAAAGAAAGAAAGACAATACCGAACAGATGAGAAAAGAAGAGTAAAGAAAAGAGAAAAAGAAAAGGCAACCAAAATCTTTATATAATCAGCGGCATCTTGCTGAACATTGAGGGGGAGGCTCTGGGAAATACCAGACCCTTAAGCCCTTTTTAATTTTGTACCCCCTCCATCCAATTTCCCAGCTGTTCCCAAACCGCCAATCCATTTTTCCTGGCGCGTTTACCTTTCTTTGCGTAAATAGCCATTTCTAGCTTGCAAGTTGCAAGCAATCTGGCCTGCCATTGTGCGAACGAGGGCGGAACCTGATCTTTCCAATGGGCCGCATTACAAATCCTATAGATAGTCATTGCAACAAAGATCAGAGGGCCCCCTGCCCGATTGCTAATATCCAACCCCAGTAACACCATAACCGGAGATAGATGTATATCTTGTCCTAGAACCACCCCAATAAAAAATTGAATTTCATCTAAGAGTGGTTTTAGCTTTGGGCAGGTGGTGAACATATGTACCTGATCTGCCGAATACTCGAGACACCTAGGACACAAGGTACCGCTCCCAATTCCCCACTTTGCAATTCTACTAGGTGTAATGTAAAGAAAAAAAACCTGTCTTATAAAATTGTGCCTGCAGTTTAGTGGACAGTAAGAATTTGTGAGCTAGGGTTAATGCAGAACAAAAAACATTCTGACTATGGTTCAGTTTTGTTTGCAATTTCAAGTCTACTTTTTCCAAATCATCAGGTATTTTATCTTTCAGGCTGGAGTAGATTGCTCCTATTCGTGGTGGGTTAATCATCTGTAGTCTATCAATAATTTCTATTTTATCAAATCTAGCTCGGCCACCAGTCTTATGATCCGAGAAGTTTTTAACCGCGTAGTAATGAAAAATCTGATTTTCCTCAATTGGGAACTGTGTCCTTAGCTCCGTGAAGGACCGGGTCCCCTCCAGGTTAACCAGATCCCCCAGCTTAGCTTCCCCAGCATTGTAAAATCTGTGTAGATATGAGTCATTAAAAATTAAGGGCAGCATTGGGTTATCCCTAGTTGGAGTATAATAGTTGAATCTGCCTAGCCCGAAAAGTTTCCGCCCTTGCAGAAAACCCGGTATGCATTTTTCAGGGATTTGAACCGGGCCCGTTTAAAGTACCCAAACTCAAGCTGACTCCAAAGGCATCCCTTTGTTTTTTCCCCCAGTAAAACCATGTAAGGGGAGGGTAGCCCAGGATGTGTCTGGCTGCTGCTATCCTGTAATTTGTAAGGACTATATTGTAAAATTGTTGCCCAATAGTACAGCCTAAGATTTGGCAGCGCCCAGCCCCCTCTTTCTTTGGGTAAAGACAGCAAATTTGTAAGATCTTCTTGTGTATGAATATGACCAAATAAACTGGCAAAAAATTTGCTCAAATATCTGGAGGATTGCGTTACTGAATTCTATAGGAATTGTTCTGAAAAAATATAATAATTTTGGGAAATAAGTCATTTTTACCACATTGCTCCGTCCGATTATGGTTAGATGAAGATTGTCAATTTTTATCAATGCTTTTTTTGTATCTGCAGCTAATGGATTCAGATTCTGTTCGACTATTAAATCTAAGTTGGCCGCGATACTCACCCCCAAATATTTGGCTTTGGTTACCACTAAGCTATTAGTACAGTTTATGTTTTCGTTTAGAATCATTTGCGTCTTTGTCTTGTTCAAGGCATACCCTGACATTTTCCCAAATTCCAGTGCTTCGCTTTCCAGGGCCTTAATGGCATTTTCGGGGTCAGGGGTCACAATTGCCAAATCATCGGCGTAAGCCATAACTTTGGTGCTTATACCGTGTCTGACATCCGCGGGAATTCCGATGTTTGCTAATATTTTAGTGATAAGTGGGTTGATATAAAGAGCAAACAAAAGCGGGGAGCAAGGGTATCCCTGCCTTGTTCCACGTGAGATGTTTATAGGTTTTGTCAAATTTCCATTGATCATAATTTGAGCTTTAGGTGCTTTGTAAAGCACCTGAATTGCCTGTAGCATATTGGGACAATACCAGCACGTTTTATGACTTCCCATAAAAATAGCCAGGAGACCCGATCAAACGCTTTTTCAGCATCTAGTAAAATTAAAGCGATCGGGTCTCCTGCTACTTTTGCAGCATCGAGCAGCATGATTGCTCTCCGCACGTGTTCAGTAGTTCCTTTTTTTGTGTAAAATGCTGCCAATCAGAGACAAGATTCTGAATATTTTGAGAGATCCTACTGGCTATTATTTTAGAAAATATTTTAGAATCTGTATTGATTAGAGTAATAGGCCTGTAGGATGCCATTTCAAGATGGGACTTATCTTTTTTTAGCAAAGATTACAATTTTTGCCAGAGACCAGGAGGCCGGGGGGAGGCGCCGCCAAAGATTGAGCCAACCATTAATGTAAATATTTCTTTAATTTGTAATTCAAAGACTTTATAAAATTCTGCGGGGATGGAGTCTGGGCCTGTGGCTTTGCCATCGGGCAAGCTCTTGATTGTGCTAATTATTTCTTCCCAGACGGGAGGGTGTTCCATCTGGTCTTGCTCCGATGGGTTAAGTATGGGGATAGTTCCATGATCTAAATATCCCGAAGTATCTGCAGTCCTGATTTCCACAGATCTATTATCTTCCTCAGAATAAATATCCCTATAGAATCCTTCAATAGCCTTGTATATTTTGATCGGGTCTTTGGTCACTCCCTCCGAAATAGTGTTAATTTCCGTTATCATATTCATTGTTGTCTGTTGTCTGGTTGCTAGTGCCAGGTGGTGCCCTATTTGTTCTCCACATTCATAAGCTTTCCCCCTGGTTGCGGCCCATTTTGCCGCTGTTCTTTCTGCGAAAATAGAGGTTAACTCTGCCTTTATCACTGCTACTGCCTGCTGGATTGCCTCTATTCCCCCTCCTGTATTTATTGCCTGTGTCAAATTAGTTTCTTCAGATGTAAGATTTGCCTGAAGTTTCTGCACCTGAACTTTTTCCGTTTTATTTCTCTTAATTGAAAAGCTCAGGGTCTCGCCCCTAACCCCGGCCTTAAATGCATCCCACACTACCATAAGGGAGGCTGAGCCTAGATTTGTCTTCAGGAACTCCTCAATCCAATTCTGCATATGTGCTTTATAGTTGACGTCATATAACAGTGCTTTCTCAAAAGACCAATTATTCCTAATTTCGGTTTTTAAACCGGCCAGCTGCAACATTAGTGGATTGTGATCCGACATAAATCTTGGCGAGATTTCAATACTCGAGGTGCTGATCAAAGGTGAATAAATAAAAAAGTAATCAATTCTGGTGAGTGACTTATGAGGAGCAGAATAAAAAGTACATCCATCTTGCTTGGGGCTCAGCTCTGCCTAGACATCAACTAAGCCATGGGTTTCTGCCAGATTTAGCATGGCTTGAAACACCTTGGGTTTTCTCCCAGAATATCTCCAGTTTCTCTTTGATTGCTAGCAGGTAGGAAGATTTAAATTAAAATCTCCGCAGAGTATGATGGGAGTCGGCCAGTGAGATAGTTCCCCTGTCAGCCAATTTATAACCCCCCGGATCGTCCAAATTGCTACCATAAACGGAGCACAGCGTCAACTTGCCATTTGAAGCCTGCAAGCACCCCACAATAACCCATCTCCCAAGGCTGTCCGATTTAACTCTATCTACCTGAATAGCAAGTCTATGGCTTGCCAGTACTGCAACACCTTTTACTCTGGCTCCCTGAGTTGTGATCCCAATTATTTTATACCCAAGTGAATTAAAAAGATGTTTCTGTCCCACCTGAATATGAGTCTCTTGAAGACAGACCAGGTCCGGGCCCAAAGACCGTAGCCCTAGTACAACTTTCTGCCTCTTTGCCAGATCATTCAAACCACAGATGTTGACAGACATTATTTTAATTTTGTTTGTATTAGTCATCCTAACTCTATGTTTCTTTTAGCCTCTCTCCATTCCTGTCTCTTTCCAATTCTTTTTCTACCAAGTTTACTATTTTTCCCAATGAAATACATCTGTGCCCAGTGCCTTACATCAAACTGACCTTTTGTGCCCTTTTTGACCTTCCCTTTACTTCTCTTTGGTGCCCCCTCTCCCCACCCCCTCCCTTATTGAGCAGTCGAGATGACTCTGCATGATGGATGACAAGGGTGAGGTCCAGCCACCCAGCCCTGAGAAGAAAAAAAAACAGAAAAAAACATAGAAAGGAATCCCAAGGTTGCAAAAATGTGAAAGGGGTCCTAATATCTTAATCTAGATGGAAAATGTTTCAATACAAATCGGAGTCTTAAGAATGTTCAGATCAGTTCCTCCACTTCCGTTCTGTAATTTCCTTTAAGAACTCTCAAGCCTTGACTTCCGACAGAAAGACTCTCGTTCTCCCCTCGACGATAAATTTCAATCTGGCCGGGTTCATTAGATAGACTTGGGCGCCTAATTGTTGGAATGGGAAGATCATCTGGCGCAGACTCCATCTTCTCTCGACCGTTGCGTGGCAAAAGTCGGGTTTAGAGAAAAACTTTACCCCGTTAACCTCTTTCTGAGAGTTAGGTCTTGCTTTGTCATAAACCATCTGTCTTAGTATGAAGTTTCCAAAAAATACCAAAAAGACGCTGGGTTTGTTGTTGGAATTGCCCTCCGTCTGGCCTTGATTTTAAAGGCAAACCTATGGGCCCTTTGTATTTCCATGTCCCAGTTCCAGGCAGTCTCTGAGGGAAATGCAGCTTGCAGTAGTTTTACTATGTATCCTCTGAGGTCTTCTCCCTCGAACCCCTCCAGAATCCCCAGCAGTCGCAGATTATTACGGCGTTGTCTGTTCTCCTGGTCCTCCAGTTTGGACATTACGTCGACTAGGCATGCCTCGTGCGAGCTCCTCAGTTCTTTAGCCTTCTCGGCCTCTGCCTCCAGAATCTCCGTCCTGGCTTCCACCATTGCTACCCTGGTCACCGATATCAGTACAGGCTTTATTGAGTTTCCTCATCCGGCTTTGCAGCTTCTTGGAGGCGACCTTGGCAGAGAGATTGTCTGAGCGCACTTCCTCTTGGAATGCCTTAATGGAATTTAGGATAGATGCCAGAGTGGGAATGTCTGCTTCGCTGCTGCCCCCAAGGGCTAAATCGTCCTTCTGAGGTGGCAGAGTGCTAGAGGCAGGTGAGAGAAGGCTGGGAGAGTCACTGTAGTCCCATTTTAATTGATTCCTTTTTCGCCTAGATTGCCTCTTCCTCATTACAGTATCAGCAGCTTTACTCTGGTTTTTCTCCTCCTCACTATCGATCTCATCCGATTGCACATCCTCTGCTGAAGAGGAGCCTTATTTTCCGGAGCCCGAGTCAGACAATGATCCATCTGATACAGAGTAGAAATTATCAGTGTTAGGGTCTGGAGTTTGTGGCGGTGGGCCCACCAGAGTACCCCTGTCTGCCAGATTTCCTCCCTGCTCCTGTGAAAGCTGTGCTCAGGTCTGTTAGTGGCTCATTTCCTTCATTTAATCCACTTTGCATAGGGTCCTGGGCCGCTGTCAGGGTATCCGCCTGTGTTTGCGGGACTGCGTCTGCAGTCGAGACTTGGGGGGTACTGATGGCGGGCTCTCTAATGCTCCAAGTCCCTCTTACCTTTCAGCGGCGGATCTACCTTCTCTCCCTCTTTTTCTCTCTCAGCTTGCATCGCGGGTGGTTTGGTTTTCGTTTTCTGACCCCTCGTGGTCATCCTTGTAGTCAGTAACAGGGTCTCGAGTTTCACGGCTGCTTGTCCGGATACGAGCTCAGGAGCAGCTGCCTTGCCGACGATAGCCACTAGGATTGAGACAGTGGCGGTAAGTAAAGCTCGGTGGTAGAGTGGCAACCGGACACTAAGCTGCACTTCCCCGTAAAGGATCACTCGCGAGGGGTAAAGCCTTTGAATTTTACTTGTGATCATTAGGATTAATGCTTCTGATCTCCGCTTTTCTCCGCTTTTCAGAAAGCGATCTGGCCGGCTAGCAGTCAGCCCGTCATACAGCCCGCTCAGTGCTCCGTACACGATGCTGCTCCCTGAATGATGATCGTCGAGCATCAGGGATCCCCCAGCATGCAACATGCGAGGTGGCTGGTTCACGGCTCCTCACACGGCCTCCATCACTACTCAACCCCTATCCCTAATTTATTATTAATGTATTTAAGCAATCTTTTTGCAGTCAACATGTTCATTTTTTTTATATTGCCTATCTATTTAATGGCATGGTAATATTTAGTTTCTCAATATTTTTATGTTTGATATTATGGTATTTTAGATATTTGCTACAATTATATTTTGACAATAATTTAATATTCTGGTGGTCAAATTTCTGTCATATCGCTTGGATACGTTGTAAATCAGTGAACATCAATAAAAGATTGAATCTTACGGAAAGTATTGGAGCATTTCATTCTAGAATGGGACAACACATAAGAAAGTTACTTGAAAGATCTAGTCAACGTCATATGGTTGAAGCAGTGCTTTCAAATTAACAAATGAATAACATTTGAAGTCATTATGTTCTGCTTTGTTGTGTGGTTTGCTCAGTTTGCCAGACGTCCCCATTCAAATGTACTGAGTTACTGCAAATTGAAAGGTTATTGTCTCTCCTCTAGTTCTTTGTCTGTCTTCCATATCCACTTCCTTCCTTATCCATCCATTCACTGCAGACTTCCCGCTTATCTCATGAGTTCCATCTTCATGTTTGTAGCTCTTATCTGAAACAGGGACACACAAACATGTGTCACAAATCTCTGTAAAGTTAATGATACCCTCTTTCATTCTGTGTGGCACAAGCACAGGCTGCTTGAGAGCTAGAGAAAAGCCTGAAATCAGACAAAAACACCAAGCTGCTAGACAAATCAACATTTGCACACTATTTTCTAATGTATCATAAAACCCTGATTTTGCTCAATCACTTGTGTCCTACCCCAACATCAACTATTTTAACAATTTTAACACACTGAGAAAAAGGGGTAGCCTGGCAGCTGGCTCAATAAGGTAAGGGACATAAGACACAGGCACACTAAGTTATTTGCACTGGATCATACAGTTTGGTCAAATGACGAAAATACAATTGAAATATGACTCTTTGGATGTTGCCATCAGCATCAGCATTTAGCCACTAAAAGGCATCTATTCCTTTTCACAATGCATGTTTCTTTAAAGTCCAAGGATTGACACACAGTATATTTATTTTGGATCTATGACAGAATATGGACATGCAAAAATATCGAAGCAAAAACATCGACATCAAAAATTATCAAAGTTCTATCTACATAAAGGTAAGTACAAAAATATCGAAAATAAAATATCTTAGTACAAAAATATCGAAGTAAAAAATATCGTTTTTTAAAATGTATTAATAATAATGTAAACATAATTTAAAAATACATATAATTTAACAAATTATAGATATAAACATTAAAACATATTTAAAAAATATTAACTAATACATATACATTTAAAATAAATTAAAAACTCTACATAGCGCCTTGATACCTGCGGGTTATTGTTTATGCGCATTATAAATTTTTATCATATCATATCATATCATATAAATTAATATATATACTTACTCCACATATTGCATCAGTAGGGAAAGCGTTGGATAGCGTAGGGGTAAAAATTACTATTCCCACTCCAGTGAGTCCAACATTGGGGAAAGCGTTGGATAGCGTAGGGGTAGAAATTACTATTCCCACTCCAGTGAGTGCAACAGTAGGGAAAATGTTGGATAGCGTAGGGGTAAAAATTACTATTCCAACTCCAGAGGGTGCAACAGTAGGGAAAGCGTTGGATAGCATAGGGGTAAAAATTACTATTCCAACTTCAGAGGGTGCAACAGTAGGAAAAGCGTTGGATAGCGTAGGGGTAAAAATTACTATTCCCACTCCAAAGGGTGCAACAGTAGGGAAAGCCTTGGATAGCGTAGAGGTAAAAATTACTATTCCCACTCCAAAGGGTGCCACAGTAGGGAAAGCGCTGGATAGCGTAGGGGTAAAAATTACTAATCCCACTCCAGAGGGTGCAACAGTAGGGAAAGTGTTGGATAGCGTAGGGGAAAACATTACTATTCCCACTCCAGAGGGTGCAACAGTAGGGAAAGCGTTGGATAGCGTAGGGGTAAAAATGACTATTCCCACTCCAAAGGGTGCAACAATAGGGAAAGCATTGGATAGCGTGGGGGTAAAAATTACTATTCCCACTCCAGAGAATGCAACAGTAGGGAAAACGTTGGATAGCGTAAGGGTAAAAATTACTATTCCCACTCCAAAGGGTGCAACAATAGGGAAAGCATTGGATAGCGTGGGGGTAAAAATTACTATTCCCACTCCAAAGGGTGCAACAATAGGGAAAGCATTGGATAGCGTGGGGGTACAAATTACTATTCCCACTCCAGAGAATGCAACAGTAGGGAAAACGTTGGATAGCGTAAGGGTAAAAATTACTATTTCCACTCCAAAGGGTGCAACAGTAGGGAAAGGATTGGATAGCGTAGGGGTAAAAATTACTATTCCCACTCCAAAGGGTGCAACAGTAGGGAAAGCGTTGGATAGCGTAGAGGTAAAAATTACTACTCCCACTCCAAAGGGTGCCACAGTAGGGAAAGCGCTGGATAGCGTAGGGGTAAAAATTACTAATCCCACTCCAGAGGGTGCAACAGTAGGGAAAGCGTTGGATAGCGTAGGGAAAAAAATTACTATTCCCTCTCCAGAGGGTGCACCAGTAGGGAAAGCGTTGGATAGCATAGGGGTAAAAATTACTATTCCAACTTCAGAGGGTGCAACAGTAGGGAAAGCGTTGGATAGCGTAGAGGTAAAAATTACTACTCCCACTCCAAAGGGTGCCACAGTAGGGAAAGCGCTGGATAGCGTAGGGGTAAAAATTACTAATCTCACTCCAGAGGGTGCAACAGTAGGGAAAGCGTTGGATAGCGTAGGGGAAAAAGTTACTATTCCCACTCCAGAGGGTGCAACAGTAGGGAAAGCGTTGGATAGCGTGGGGGTAAAAATTGCTATTCCCACTCCAAAGGGTGCAACAGTAGGAAAAGCTTTGGATAGCGTAGGGGTAAAAATTACTATTCCCACTCCAAAGGGTGCAACAGTAGGGAAAGCGTTAGATAGCGTAGAGGTAAAAATTTCTATTCCCACTCCAAAGGGTGCCACAGTAGGGAAAGCACTGGATAGCGTAGGGGTAAAAATTACTAATCCCACTCCAGAGGGTGCAACAGTAGGGAAAGCGTTGGATAGCGTAGAGGTAAAAATTACTATTCCCACTCCAAAGGGTGCCACAGTAGGGAAAGCACTGGATAGCGTAGGGGTAAAAATTACTAATCCCACTCCAGAGGGTGCAACAGTAGGGAAAACGTTGGATAGCGTAAGGGTAAAAATTACTATACCACTCCAAAGGGTGCAACAATAGGGAAAGCATTGGATAGCGTGGGGGTAAAAATTACTATTCCCACTCCAAAGGGTGCAACAATAGGGAAAGCATTGGATAGCGTGGGGGTAAAAATTACTATTCCCACTCCAGAGAATGCAACAGTAGGGAAAACGTTGGATAGCGTAAGGGTAAAAATTACTATTCCCACTCCAAAGGGTGCAACAGTAGGGAAAGGATTGGATAGCGTAGGGGTAAAAATTACTATTCCCACTCCAAAGCGTTCAACAGTAGGGAAAGCGTTGGATAGCGTAGAGGTAAAAATTACTACTCCCACTCCAAAGGGTGCCACAGTAGGGAAAGCGCTGGATAGCGTAGGGGTAAAAATTACTAATCCCACTCCAGAGGGTGCAACAGTAGGGAAAGCGTTGGATAGCGTAGGGGAAAAAATTACTATTCCCACTCCAGAGGGTGCAACAGTAGGGAAAGCGTTGGATAGCGTAGCGGTAAAAGTTACTATTCCCACTCCAGAGGGTGCAACAGTAGGGAAAGCGTTGGATAGCGTAGGGGTAAAAATTACTATTCCGACTCCAAAGGGTGCAACAATAGGGAAAGCATTGGATAGCGTGGGGGTAAAAATTACTATTCGCACTCCAGAGGGTGCAATAGTAGCGAAAGCGCATGATAGCGTAGGCGTTATATTAACATACTTATCAATCACATATTTTTTTTAAGAAAAAAAGATTTAATATTTTATTTCCAAAAATATATTACTAAATACCAAATATTTATAATTAATATTTACTAAAATAACAACAAATTACTTCCCACGCTACTCTCCCTTTAACACACAACACACTACACATACAAAAAAACACAATTAATCTAAATATCAATTAATCAATTAATACCAATTAATATTATTAAATTGATGTAATTATACATGAACTAATTGACAAATATTAATTACCAATTAACAATTAATGACCAATTAATAATTAATTAACAAGAAATTTACAAGAATAAGCAATATGTATTAATAAATTATTTATAATTAATATTTTAAATTAATGTAAAAAAACGAATTATCAATTAATTAATTAACAATTAATTATTAATAATTACCAATAAATAAATACAATCTCTTTAATTAATTTAATTTAATTATTTCACACCCTATTCCCCTATAACCACACAGCCCACTACACATAAATAAATCACATAAAAAATGTAATTATCATTTAATCACTTAATAATAATTAATTACCAATTAATTATTCATTAACAATAACAAAAAATAAAAATTATTACTACATTAACTCTAATTAATTTAATTAACTAATTAATAATAATTAATGAACAATTAATTATTAACAATTAATTATTAATCAAAAATATTAAAAAAACATAATAATGAATTAATTATAATTCAATTACTTCCTGCCCTATTCCCCTATAAACCCACAACCCGCTCTGATACTAAAACGCAAAATGTAAACAAAATTCCCAAGTTCTAAACATACATTAAAAAACATGTTTAGCAAACATATAAAATACATAATAAAATACATAACACTAAACAAAATTTCGATATTAATAACATAGATACCTTAAAATCGATATTCTGTCCATCGATATTATTGCACATCGATATTCTATACAATCGAAATTAAAACATCGATATTATTGTATATCGATATTTTTATTTCGATATTTTGGCTACCTACCGTTTGTTTCTCAGTGTGGTACAATGGGAGTGACTAAGTGGGCGCATAATATGCTACTGAGATTAGAAACAGCATTTACAACGTAGCTATTAGCACAAATGCCATTTCCTCTCAAACCGAACAACTCTTGCCTTAAGCACGCATATGCCTTAACCAGAGCACATGCGTGGTTAAGGCAGTCGGCATTCTAGCTGTGTGAGCGGATAGGAGATGAAACCGAAGGCATGCTGCAGAAAGGACGGACAGGGATGTGGCTGGGTACGTTTATTTAATGCGATTTTATATAGCGCGAACTTTACCCGAAGGTGTCAGAGCGCTTTACATAAGAACCAGTTGCAAAACATAAGGACTAAGGATTACGTGCGTTACATAAAAGATACAAACAGAAAAATTGCAAATGTACATGTAAAGTCACACAAAGAAGAGACTAGTGATTAGAGTTATCTCTATATACATGGGGAAGGGCTACGAATGGATATACTCTAAGAGTCACATAGGAATGGTAGAGAGTACAAAGGTCAGTGATTAGAGTTATCTCTATATACAGAAAAGCAGAGTTCCATTAAGTGGGGTCGGGGGGGGGGGGATGCAGTCACAGCACCAAGGGAGGGATGTATGGGTATGGGGAAAAGGCAAATCAGAAAAGGGAAGAAACATTTGAGGATCGTCAAGGGGGAAACGAATATATAATTATACCACGCTAACAAATACAACGCATGGCTTTACTACGCAAATTTTACTTCGCAAGAGGTTTTACCACGCTGAATTTTACAACGAAGTATTATACCACGCATATAACGTAATGAAGCACCCAACGTCCATCAAGCACAAATGACAGTGAAATAAACACAATGACACTAATAGGTTAAAAAAATATGCGTTGCGTAGTGACAGCGTTTGTCTTTTCTCACTTTCACTGACCTTCTAAAAACGTGTCCCCAAGCAAGATGGAAGAAAAATACGACGATGAAGGTCAATTGTTATTAACAAAAAAGGACTTTAAAATACACTTTTAGTCACCATTTGAACCCGTTTTTAAAGCAGATTAAAACACATATTTTATTTCAAATTACCGTTGTCACTCAATTAACACATATAAAGAGCTGTCCACCATTTTCTTATCAGTGGTTCGCCGCTAACTGGAGAGTAAACACTGTTGTGAGCAACTAGAGAAAGCAGGCTCGATTTTAGTCCGTTACTGCCATCTACTGACCAAAGTAAGTACACGTTTTAACACATATTTAATAACATAAAGGAATAGTAAATCTGGTAAAGGATTTTACAAAATGTATTTTAATTTTATCATAACAGAATTTATCTGAGGAGAGTGACAATTGCTTCCAACTGAAAAAAATATCGCAAAAGTAAGGAAAACATGTATTCTTTTTTTTTTTATATTGATTTAGTCAAAATGTCACACAAACCATGTTTCCAAAAAGTAATGTATGCCAAACAGTTTTTAGAAACATAATGTCCGTGAAAGATGATATATGTCTAGAATTAAATCAAATTGAAAAGTAACTAATAAATTATTATTAATTTGATGAGTGGAGAGCAAAGAACATGTTGGGTCATATTTATAATTACTGGCGCATCCCTGCAGATTAACAGGGATGCTCCAGTAATTGTGAGTCATGCCTCTGCCACCCATGATGCACGGCATTTACAATGCGGCGCACCATGGGGCAAAAACGGCACAGATGCGTTACGCATCTGTGCCGTAAAGGTGTCGCATTGTTGGAGTTGCGTCGCAAGTGCGACGCAGCTCCAGCAATGCTCTGGGACCCATTCTACTAATGCTGCGCCAAGTCTTACGCCTGCTTCAAGCAGGCGCAGGGTTTTGACGCAGCATTGGAATAAAAGTGACTGAGTGAAATCTTGTAGATTTCACTCAGCTATTTTTAGGAGGCGTTCCTGCGCCGGAACACCCCCCTTCCACCGGAACGCCTCCTTAAGGCGCATGGCTTTACAACGTGACGCATCTCTCAGATGCGGGAAATCCTCAATTGTAATAGGCCCTAAAGTATTCTTACTTCGCTAGGTACTTACCAGAGGGAAGGTTTTGGTTAGAGTCTGTATGTATGAATTACAAATCTTCCTCCGCTGGGTACTTACCTTAGGATAGGTGTGTTGGTCAGTGTCTTTGTGTCAGATTTTCTATTCTTAGTACTATTCTTAGTTAGTACTTAAAACAAAGAAATGTAATATTTGTAATTTCCAATTTTAAAATATGCTATGTATTTATTTTTCTAACAAGAAATCAGATAAAGAACCATTACCGTCAATCAAAAATCTGGTAAAAGGAAGAATATCTTAGGAGATCAGTTGCATGAAAGAAAAATACAACCAATCTTCAGGTACAAATAAATTAACCTATTAATTTGCCTTATCCAATTTTAAAACTAATACTGGTGCAATGATGTAACTCTGTTTTCTGAGAGCACAATTTCCAATTCTTACTCTGCTTCAAACTTACCTCAGGGAGGATGTTAGGTATTAACTGGGATAAGTTTTACTATTATTAGACAGCTGAGTGTTTTTATTTGGGTAGATGTTGGACAGAGTATGTGGACCAGATTAAATAATCTAAAATCTCTATGGACTTATCCCAGAAAAGGTGATGGACAATGTATGTGAGCCAGATTAACTATTCTTATTATGCTGAATAATTACCTTATGGAAGGTGTTTGTTGATACATATTAAATTTTCAAAATACGTTACAACAAATAAATGTAATATTTCTAAATTGTAAAATATACTATTTCTTTGTTTTTTAAAACATATATCTCCATTACCGTCAATACATAAACTGGAAAAGGGAAGATCAACTTAAAACATCAGTTGCATGAATACATCCAACTTTCAGGTATAAATGAAAGAACCTTTTAATTTGTCTTTTGTATTTTTAAAACCAATAGTGGTTCAACAATCTATCTCTGTTTTCTAAGAGCACTTTTTTTTTAATTTTTACACTGTTGAAAACTTACACCAGGGAGAGTGTTAGGCTGAGTCTAAGAAATCTAACTCCTCAGGATACTTAAAGAAGATGCTGTTTAGTGTTTAAGAGGCAGATTAACAATCCATACACCACTTGTTACATACTTCAGGAAAGGTGTTGGTCAGTGTTTGTGGGCCTGATTTACTATTCTTACTCCGCTGGATACTTACCTCATGGTAGATGTGATGGTGTTTGTTAGGATCTTTGCGTCAGATTTACTATTCTAACTTCAACGGTTACTTACCTCTGGGAAGGAGTAGGTAGGTGAATGGGTGCAGATTTACTATTCATACTCCACCGGGTGCTTATCTGAGGATAGGTGTTGGACGGTGTCTGGGAGTTAGATTTAGTATTCTTACTCTGCTAGGTACTTACCTCAGAGAAAATCTTTGTCAACATATAATAACTTTACTAAGAAATATACAACAGATAAGTGTAAAATGTCTAAATAATTGTTTAAAATATGCTATGTCTTTGTTTTTCTAACCAGATATCGTAAAGAGAATCATTAACATCAAACCATAAACTAGAAAAAGGAAGAACAGCTTACAACATCTGTTGCACGAAAGAACCAAACATCCAATATTCAGGTATAAATGAAACAACCTTTTAATTGACCTTATCTTTTTAATTAAACCTCTAATAAAACAACCAACTTACGCCGTTTTTTTAAATTAAGGATTTTTATAGTAATATTATAAAATAATGAAACAGTTAAACAAACTTAAAAAAACAATTTAAAATTTGCAGATTAACTAATAATTTTATGTTAACTATTCTAATCATATTATTGATACATGTAATTGGAGCTACGTGTACAACATTGACCAAACCAAACCAAACAGACTGGAAAAGAGAATACAAAGGAAAGCAACACATATAGCAATACTATTGCAAACGTAACTTCACCACAGAAGAACAAAGAAATGCAAGCCTCAGGTACAATCGAAAACATTTCTGAAAAACAAATCTATAATTATTTTTTTTAATCAGATATTAAAACTGTCAATAGTGTAGCACATTATAATTTGTTGTATGACGTTACTATGCATCCTGTCTGAACATATGCCTTTTATTTGGGGGGGGAATCCCTCCCAACCCCCTTCTAGATTTGTAAGCTTTTTTTCCCCCCCAAACCCCCTTTTTTAATTTTTCCACGCATGAGTTATTACGCGTATTCCATTACCATGCATAACTGTTACCACAAAAATACCTTAAAAACCAAATCTTTATAATGATTTTCTTTGTATTGTCGGAGAAAACAGGTAAAATATTTTTGGGTAGTTGAACAGTAAACACCCCACAGAAGGGGCTGACCTATGCCCCTAAAGACAATGTTTTAAATACCTGTAGCTCCCCCTCTTCAGCTCTCTATTTTTTTACTAAATACCCCTTTCCCCCATTACACATCATAAAGAGGAAATGGAAGTGTCTTTTCATTTCCACTTACCACGCTGATTGCTTTCACATCACAACAAAGAGTTTTTTGTTTTTTTTGGGGGGGGGGAGAACCCCCCCAACCCCCCTTTTTAAATTTCCTTTAAAATGCATGCCTTTACTATGTATCTTGTAGTAAATGTATGCGTGATAAAGGCTATTAGTGGTAACCGCCCATGCGTTATAATGCATGTGCGGTTATGGTTATGGGTGGAAACAGTTGTGTTAAAGTGTCTGAATCCAGTTTTTATTGATTTATTTAAACTAAATCTTGCATCCATTCTAAAACAGAAAACATCTTGATTTTAGTAATTTTATTTAGATACCATAAATCTTTTGTACAGAAAAACACAAGTAGTTTTTAAAAAATGAAAACTCATTTATTATCCTCTTCTATTTACAGGATCATCAACAGATAATTCAAGTCGCCGAGCAAATTACATTCAATCTAAGAGGGGTAACAGGTTATTAAAATTTGGTGGCTACATTTACTGTATGGATCGTTTAACTGAGCCCAGGAGTCATTGGAGGTGCGTAGAATATTTCTCATCACATTGCAAAGGCAGAGCGGTTACTCTGGGAGACATAGTGGAGAGGTCCACAGAGCATAACCACTCTGCCTCTGCAATGGAGATTGAAGTAAGGGAAAATCTACAGCAGATCAAATTTTTGGCAGCCACCTCCAATGAACCCTGTGGCTCAGTTTTACGGGAAGTTGCACAAAACATCCCCATGCATGTTGCCAGTAATATGCCCACAATTCCCAATTTAAGGCGCATGATTCAAAGAACAAAACAGGCCATCAATCCACATGCAATAAGACCACAAACTTTCTCCGATATTAACATTCCCCCAGAACTAACTGTGACTTTTACTAATGAAAATTTCCTTTTACATGATAATGATAATCCTCAAAAACGTCTTCTAATCTTTTCTACAACACGTAATTTGGCCACTCTTGAAAATACAGAAATTTGGATGATGGACGGCACATTTAAATCTACCCCCCATCCTTTTAACCAAATTTATACTATTCGTGGCAATATTAACCACACAACTATTCCCTTAGTATTTGGTTTGCTGCCTGACAGACAATCTTCCACTTACACTGAGTTTTTATCAGTTATAAAAACCAAAACTCTCAACAAAAGTCCTCAGAAAGTAATAATTGATTTTGAGATACAAATGATTAATACTATTTGTAAACTATATCCAGACACCCAAATTCAAGGTTGTTTTTTTCACTTTTCCCAGGCGTATTGGAGAAAAATACAGAAAACATCCTTAGCCGAAGATTATGGGGTCCATTAGGATGGCGGGCGGATTGCCCCCGCCAGGCAGGCGGTAGCCATCGCCGGCCTGGCGGGGGCAATCCGCCCGCCATCCTGACTCAAAACACCCCCGCCATATTAGGATGGCATGTTTGGCTGCGGCGGACGGAAAGACCGTCCGCCGCTTTTCCGCCCCGGTCGCCTTGCGGCCGGGGCGGAAAAGGGTTTATATGGTGGCGGTGTCTATTAGACACCGCCGGCCATATTAGGATAGGCATTTGTGAATGCCTTTCCGTGGCGGCAATGCCGCCACGGAAAGGCATGCGGAGTCCCCCTGCGGCGGCCCGTTGCGGGCCCCTAGGGACTCTGTGGGCATGGGGGGTGCACATGGGGGGTACCTACGGTACCCCCCTGCATTTCAATGCACAACATGACAGGCACCTCGCGGTGCCTGTCATGTTGTGCATTGAAATGCACAACGTGCATTTTTTGCATTGTGTCGGGCGGTGCTTTCAGCACCGCCCGCTGCAATGCTACAAATGCGGGCAGCGCCCGCCATTGTGGCGGGCGCATCATAATATGTAGGACGGGACCCCCACCCTTATGGCGGGTGGTCCAATACACCGGTAGGATGACGGGCGGACAAAGTCCGCCCGTCATCCTAATGGACCCCTATATGTCAGACAGCAAATTACAATATGAGCTAAAAAAACTAACTGCTTTGTGTTTTGTTCCTCCTGATTTTGTAGATGACTTCTACACTGCAATTGTACAATCAGATTATTTCATAGAAAATGAAGAGAAATGGGCACCTCTTTTAAATTATTTTGAGGGAACCTGGATTGGCAATCTTAGCAGGTCAGGTAGCAGGAGGAAG
This sequence comes from Lissotriton helveticus, assembly GCF_964261635.1. Classification (NCBI taxonomy): domain Eukaryota; kingdom Metazoa; phylum Chordata; class Amphibia; order Caudata; family Salamandridae; genus Lissotriton; species Lissotriton helveticus. The sequence continues at coordinate 58,361,651 of NC_136068.1, read as the reverse complement.
CCAAGGTTCCCCATTGAGTGGTGGAACTGCTACTTAACTTGCTTAGAGGGAGGAGCAAAAATGAACAATTCTTTCGAAGGATGGCATAACTCTTTTAATAAATCCATAGGTAGGAGTCATCCAAACTTTTATCATTTCTTAGAAATTTTAAAAAAAGAAAAAAGTTTTCAAGAAATGAGGATGGCTCAGTCACTTTCAGGTATGCTAAATCCTCGAGTGACACGACGTAGCCGAGAGGTGACTGAAAGACTTCAATCAAAACTCCAACAATTTCCTTTAATGGGCACGTCTGACTACCTTGAAAGTATTGCATATATTCTTAATTTCTAACATGTGAATTGATCGCCTGTTTTACACATCTCCCAAAAGTTATAATTGACATTTTTCAAAATTGACCCAAATATCAAATAAAAATTACTTTTGCTATCTTACCAACTAGCACATATTTTTTAAACTGACGTCACATCAATTTTGGATCAATATGTTTAATTTGAAACACTTTTATTTTTATAAAAAAAATTTTAATTAACAAAGTTAGGCTAGGTATGAATAAAAGAATGTTTCTGAGTTCATCTAAAATAACTTTCTTGAACAATTTATTAGTCAGAAAATAATTGTTCCAAAGTGTGTATATTACGGCAACCTGCATGGGGATCAAAGTGTAGTTCTTAAAAATTAAAAATGATACTCACCACAGAATTTGAAATTAACGTATAGAACTTTCCTTACAGTAAATGTACCTTCCAAATGTTATAATATATTTGGTAAAAAAAGAACAAAACCTAACCGGACCCCGTCTTCATGCCATTGCATGCTGAGAGGAACCACCGACTACAGAATCAAATGTGAAATATTTAGTGACTACGAAGTATCTATAAAATTAAAATGGACTATTTTAACGATTAAACTAAACTTCAAATGGATTAATATATCATATTAAGAAAATATTTACTAATGTTTTTATTGTAAAATAAAAAAAAATTGTGCATTATTAAAAATTTATTGATCTCTTTCTCTGAAAAATATTTTAATATTTACTCAATAAATAAAAATTGTTACTGAAAAATATCTTAATTTATTTTCTTAATTCATTATTTAATCTTAGTTTGTTTTTATTATTTGATTTGCAAAGATATCAAATGTGCATGATGTTATTAATAATTGATTGTACTACATTTTTAAAACATTTGTATTTAATACATGAGTATTAAAACACTATCCCACCCAATACCCCTATACCCCAAGCATCCCGCTCCCAAAGGTTAGCGTAGTAATTTCAAGTAAAGTATACTTCTTGTTTTTCACATAAATATGGAGTAGCCACTTACAAATTAATACTCGGGTATTTTTTCCCAACTAGGAAAAAAAATACCTGGGTATTAAAACACTCCCCCACCCAATACCCCTATACCCCAAGCGGCTCGCTCCTAAAAGTTAGCATAGTAATTTCATGTAAAGTATACTTCTTGTTTTTCACATAAATATGGAGTAGCCACTTACAAATTAATACTCAGGTATTTTTTTGCCAATTAGGAAAAAAAACCTGGGTATTAAAACACTCCCCCACCCAATACCCCTATACCCCAAGCATCCTGCTCCCAAAGGTTAGCGTAGTAATTTCAAGTAAAGTATACTTCTTGTTTTTCACATAAATATGGAGTAGCCACTTACAAATTAATACTCGGGTAGTTTTTTTCCAACTAGGAAAAAAAATTACCTGGGTATTAAAACACTCCCCCACCCAATACCCCTATACCCCAAGCGTCCCGCTCCTGAAAGTTAGCGTAGTAATTTCATGTAAAGTATACTTCTTGTTTTTCACATAAATATGGAGTAGCCACTTACAAATTAATACTCAGGTATTTTTTTCCAACTAGGAAATAAAATACCTGGGTATTAAAACACTACCCCACCCAATACCCCTATACTCCAAGCATACCGCTCCTAAAAGTTAGCGTAGTAATTCCAAGTAAGGTATACTTCTTTTTTTTCAAGATAGAGCAGCCACTTACAAATTAATGCTCGGGTATTTTTTCCCAACTAGGAAAAAAAATACATGGGTATTAAAACACTACCCCACACAATACCCCTATAGCCCAAGCATCCCGCTCCCAAAAGTTAGGGTAGTAATTCCAAGTAAAGTATACTTCTTGTTTTTCACATAAATATGGAGTAGCCACTTACAAATTAATACTCGGGTATTTTTTTCGAACTAGGAAAAAAATACCTGGGTATTGAAACACTCCCCCACCCAATACCCCTATACCCCAAGCGTCCCGCTCCTAAAAGTTAGCGTCGTAAATTCATGTAAAGTATACTTCTTGTTTTTCACATAAATATGGAGTAGCCACTTACAAATTAATACTCTGGTATTTTTTTCCAACTAGGAAAAAAAAATACCTGGGTATTAAAACACTACCCCACCCAATACCCCTATACTCTAAGCATCCCGCTCCTAAAAGTTAGCGTAGTAATTCCAAGTAAGGTATACTTCTTTTTTTCAAGATAGAGCAGCCACTTACAAATTAATACTCAGGTATTTTTTTCCAACTAGGAAAAACAATACCTGGGTATTAAAACACTACCCCACCCAATGCCCCTATAGCCCAAGCATCCCGCTCCTAAAAGTTAGCATAGTAATTCCAAGTAAAGTATACTTCTTGTTTTTCAAGATGTAGTAGTAGTAGATGGTGAAATAGGTCCTCAAAATAGCAAATTCGGAACTGCTTTTCAAGCCCATGAAGTCTGAAATAAGGATGATGCAATTAAAATGAATTCTATATGGCCTCCTAAAATCCACAATTGCTCCACTAGTGAGAATCCTACACTATACGGCATGTCTCACCAAAGATACCATATTAGCATATTTACAGATAAATCAACCTTTAAAAATGCTGCTGCTCTGACTTTGAGCCGTATGTTAAACACACGCAATCGAGCTGGGAACAGATAAAGGCCGCTATTATAATGCTTGCCTTGCACATAGAATTAGAGTTGACGCATGCTTTAGAAAGAAGCAAGGGCTGCTCACCTTTTCTAGCTTATTGTCTACAGGTTCCACAAGTGCAGAACAAAGCAATGATGTCACATACATCATTAATTTAAAATTTAAGTATGCATTTAATTTTAAGTGCGCTAAAATATTACGTTTTAACGTATTACTTACCTGTCAGCCGCACGCCTTTCACCAGCAACCCACTACTTCGACCAACCAAAGAAACAAGAGTGAAAACACTTCACACAAAATAAAAGAAGGACTTCTTTTTAGACGTACACGCATATCGTCGGATGACCGGAGTGTAACACGCAGAACGTCGGATGACCGGAGTGTAACTTTCGTGGTAAAGACTGTCGTGGAAGGCATACGCGTGGAAAAGACGTTTACGTGTTAAGTGCCTCGTAGTAAACGTCACGCGTAGTAATGCCTTCGTTGTAAATGACGTTTCCCGGGGGAAACGAGGGAAGAGGGTTAAAGGACCAGGGAATGGGCAAGATGGCGGGTCAAGATCTAGATAAAAGCGGCCGAGAGCAGCAGCAAAATGGCAGCCAGGACAAAAGAAAAAGTAAAGAAGTCCAGGAGAGTCCTTGGCGGGACAGGCCGCTCTCTGTTACTTGGCTACTTGGTGCCCTCTCCCCTCGTTTGGACGCTGAGGGTGAAGTACCCGGTGGGGCTCAGCCTGTAGGTCTGCACGGAGTTGACCCCCACATCAGGGTCCTGTGCGCTGGGGCTTGGGGAGGTGGGGTAGGTTTTAGGAGATGGGGGCTGGAGTCATTTTTAAGGGGCTGAGTTTTAGAACACAGGGCAGGGGGCAGGAAAGAAGCAGATTTCACGCCTAGGGGGCAGTTGAGCTGGGGCCGCGGTCAAGTGGGGGTAGGTTTTAGGGGGTGAGGAATGGTTTTGGAGCTCAGGGAGGGTGGCTGGGGTTGGAGTACTTTTTAGAGGGCTGTGTTTTTGGGCTCAGGTTACTGGATAACAAAGTGGCTGCTTTCAGGCCTTGGGGGTAGGTGGGCTGGGGTCTGGGTAGGTGGGGATAGGTTTTAGGGGGTGAGGGATGGTTTTATGGCTCTGGGGGGGGCTCGGTGTCTGAGTAGTTTTTTGGGGGTAGGGTGTTGGGTTTTAAGGCTCAGGATAGGCGGTTGGGGTAGTTTATAGGGTTGGGGTGGGTAGAATTGACCGCAAGAGGGCCGAATTTTAAGGTTCAGGGCAGAGGGGCAGAGGTGCGATCTTTACCACACATGTCCCTTTACCAATCATGTCTTTACCACAAAATTGTGTAGTAAAAGTGTGCGTGGTAAAGGCATGTGTGGTAAAGACACGCTTGGGGTTAAGACCGCACGGTACAGGCATACCTTGTTGAGGCATGTGTTGCTCCATCACACAACCTACTGAGAACACTGCCTATCTTAGCATAATTGTTGCAAAAAAAATTCCAAAATTCCCAAATATACCGTACTTGATTTTGACGGGCGACATCTCTTCAAATCATGTAAATCGAACCTGTGGTTCAGGGAGTTATCCCAGTTGAACTGTATCTATACTACTATTATAAAGGAAGAACTTTGAACCTTTGAGGCGGGTAAACTCGGGAACCACAGCGCCAATCCACACACCCGATACATCGTTGAAATTGTCAGGGTGTGCAGATGGACATAGGCTATATAAATTTAAAAAATGTACGTTATTTAAAAAATTTAAGAGAAAAAAAAAGTAGTCCCATGGAAGTAGCGCCGGCCGCGACGTGCGTGCTGACGTCAGTGGTGTGCCTCTGCTGTGCCTCTGCGCCGCAATTATTAATGACGTGTTGTTGGTTCCTGCGGCGACCGGGAGCTCAGTTTGAATGTATGCAGTACTCATGGCGCAAGAAGAATGTGTAGGACACGTTAATGATTTGTAGATCCAGTCATCTAACCACTCATTGCTCTTACCTGACCCAACACTACAAGAATGGGAGTAGAGCCCATGAGTTTTGCTTCTAGGAAAAGACGTGCTTTGCTGTTCTTTTTCCAAAACTCTGGTAAGGTTCGTAGCTAGGCCTCCCTCTGCACACCTCTTTTCGCGTTTTGGGGGGTCTGAGGAGAGTCTTCCTGTGCAAGTGCTTATAATCATGGTCACTGCACTCATGCTATTTTCGTGTCGTTTGCCACATTTGCCACATTATCCATCAACTGCTGCATAATCTGAAGATTTTAACAAAAAGAATGTTTTGGTTGTAGCTCACACCGATCAACAGTGACTAAAAGTGTGGTTACAAGTTGCAGTGCAATGTAAGGCCCCTCACAAAGTTTGACTGGTCACCTTTCTCTTGAATATTGCTATATCAGGGTGTTAAACTTTTATTAATGATGTAAAACCGACGCGCAGACAGTGTTAAGAATTGTAATAACGAAGTAATACTTTCACAAAATGCGATGCATTATGCTGCATAGTTTGCCTTTTCTTGCCATCAAATGAAGACAACTCTGAGGCATGATCGTCCCCGCCACATAGTTCAATTAACCCAGATTATAATTAATTGGTTCTGCCCTGGGCCTAATGAATTAGTACCCCTCGGGCAGCTGCGCGCATGTTTAAATGTATGAACATTTATGTCCCACTTGCTCCCCTGACATTTTGATTTCCAGCAGCAATAGGGGCGAAGAAAACATTTTCATGGTCGAAATTCACTGTCTAGGTGTACACTATAGCACTGTGTGATCTTCATAATGCCCGTCTGTAGCAGCAGAGGTGTTACCGCTCTTTCCTGTCACTTTTCTGTGTGTGGGGGTTATACTGCAAACCACAGACTCTTACATGCAGTCACAGCTGTTGCTCGCCCCCCTGCTGCAACTGAGCAGGAAGGACTAATCTTCTCTTTAGCCCACAACACAATTACACCTAGAGGAAAGCCAGTGGCGTAGTGCAAAATGATTGCCCCCCTACAGAATGTGATATGGTACACCCGAGTCTCCCATATCGATATCGAGATCGTCATTAGTCTTTGGGCTGCATGGGGCCACCCATTGAAGAATTTTGGGCACACTGGTAGTGACAGTCGCCCATTCCCAAAGCATTATTATATATAGCACTCAGTTGAGGCCCCTTGGAGAATCTGCTCAACCCCTTACAGGAGATTGTGGGAGAGAAAATAATGCCAACTTATTTTTATTTAGCTATCCATACCACCATTTTGTCATTTTAAAGTGCTGTTATCAATGAGTTCTTCTTTTCACAGATTTGATGGTTCTCAGTTGACTGTCCTCGGAAGGATGGAAGGTTGTGTTGGCCTTGGTAGGATTCAAACTTATGGCCTGTATTCTGGAACAGGCATTAGCAGTGATTATTTAACTAATAGAGACAAATTTCCTACTAAATGAGGTAGAAAACAGAGGAAGGGGAAGCAAGATTTCAAAGAATACTGGCGTGGAAATCTATACTACTATTTTAAAGGAAGAACTTTAAACCTTTGAGGCGGGTAAACTCGGGAACCACAGAGCCAATCCACACACCCGATACATCGTTGAAATTGTCAGGGTGTGCAGATGGACATAGGCTATATAAATTTAAAAAATATACGTTATTTAAAAAATTTACGAGAAAAAAAAAGTAGTCCCATGGAAGTAGCGCCGGCCGCGACGTGCGTGCTGACATCAGGCGCGCGGGGAGGAGCGACGTCCAGGAGCGCGAGGAGGAGCGGCGGACATGAGCGCGGGGAGGAGCAGTGGACAGGCGGGGAGGAGCGGCGGACAGGCTGGGAGGAGTGGTGGACAGGCGGGGAGGAGAGGGGAGGAGCGGCGAGGAGCAGGGAGGAGCGGCGGACCTGTGAACTCAGGAGCGCGGGGAGGTGCGGCAGATGAGGTAAGGCTCCGGGGGACCCACGGACAATGTCGGGGCGGGCGGGGGCCCTGAAGCCAAGGTTGGGACGGGCTGATACTCCGGGGGACCCACAGACAATGTCGGGGGGGGGGGGCGGGGGCCGGGGCGGGCGGGGGCCCTGAAGCCTGATTGCTCCCGTACAAGGTCGGGACGGGCTGCTAGTATATTCTATATTTTCATGTATCAATGTAACTGACAAAGGTGCCTTAAACGCAGCTTTATACTATCATTATGTGCTTTGCTGTAAATGGCAAGGTCTTGAATTTGACGGAGGAGTAGCCTGTCACAAACATCACCAAAAATCCATCGTTCTTACTACAAGTGCATTAGGAGATAAAAAGTGAATGGAATATCCATCATGTTTGTGAGGGACTACTCGCCCACCAAACTCTAAACCAAACAAAAAATTCTGTCCCATTTTTTTAAATGCCAGATAGAAGTCATTCCCTAGCAACCACTGCACTGGTCTGGCTTTCTTGCTGCACTTGAGTGCTACACATCATATAGGGGGCTAGTGTGACTCATATGCCAGGGTTTCCTTGGGTTCCCTGTACACCAAGACAAACGAAAATGGGAACATGGAGACATGCATTGATGTAAGACAGATTCATGGATGGATTGATGGCTGAGAAGGTATACGCATGGATAAAGGGCAGATGACCAGTGTGGCTGCAAACAATGGCGTTTTGGGAGAGTAGACGGGTGGGTGCAGTTGTTCTGAATTGCAGTGTTGAACCACTCTCACTCTACCACTTCTTTAATGCTTTGTGATGAAGAACAAGAATCTGCCTATTATTCATATTCACCAAGTAGTGTTTTAATGATACCCACATTCATGTTAAAATACTGCATGGAATCCAGTATTTATTGGATGGTAAGAACTAGTAATACATTCACTGTTATATATACCTAAGCTACAGATCAGTTTGCATGTTCAGGGACATAGATGAGGCAAGAATGTCTGCATCCTAGAGCGCCAAGAAGGTGGCGGCGATCTGTTATGGACTGCTTAGGGTCCTCAGGAAAGTCCTGTCCCTCCTACCTTTTGAGGCCAGACGCGTGCTGGTCCAGTCGCTGATTTTATCACGTCTGGATTATGCAAATGCTGTTTATCTGGGAGCTCCAGTTGGTTCTATCCAAATTCTTCAATCAGTACAAAACTGTGCAGCCCGGCTGCTTATGAATCTCCCCAGATGCTGTTCGGCGAAGGCGGCACTTCGGTCACTTCACTGGCTCCCGATCCAGGAAAGGATCTTGTTTAAAACGTTCTGTATGGCGCACAAGTCTTTAAGTAATGTTGGTCCTACCATCCTCCACCCCTTGTTTTGCCGGCATCATGCCGCCAGATCCTTGAGATCTAATCAGCGAAATTTGCTGGTGGTACCCAGCCAGCTTTCCTTCCATGTAGCGAAGGGCTGGAATAAACTCCCAGATAACATCAGGCTGGAAATGAATCATCTCGTATTCAGGAAGTGATTGAAGACATTTTTGTTCCACTGATTGTCTTCTTCTGTCCGTGGTCTTGCAGCGCTGGGATGCCTCAGGGTAGCCATGCGCTATACAAAAGCGTACTCATTCATTCATTCACAGCCAGTGGTTTGGTGGTAGCTTACCGGCCCTTTCCGTTTAGGCCCACCCCGGGGGGGATGGGGGCATGGAGCAGACCTCAAGCCATGTTTTCAGGTGCATGCTGGAATTTCAACAAGGGTACTGCGTTAGGAATCTTTGCAAGTACAAGCACGAATGCCCTAGATGTGGGGGTAGGCATGCAGTCACACAATGTTTCAGGGAGCAACCACATTGGGGGCGCAGCTTTTCAGGTAGAAGGAGAGGGTTTACTCTACAGCTTGGTAACAAGGGCGTTTACACCAATCAAGGTGGACATTTTATGTAAGTGGTTGCAGTCATACCCAGATACTCAGGCCGCTGCTTTACTCTATTGGGGTTTTCAAGAAGGTTCATGTTAAGTTATCAAGGCCCAAGGAGTCCCAGGTCTGAACAAAATTTTAAATCAGCAGATTCTTTTCCACACATAGTTCGGGAGAAGTTGTTCAAAGAAGTCCAAGAAGGCAGAATGGCAGGTCCTTTTTGGCACTGCCCATTGGCAAATTTGATTGTTTCTCTTTTGGGAGTAGTGCCAACGAAAGCAGAGGGTGAACTCAGGATGATTCAACTCTTCATGGTCTCAAGGTTGTTCAGTTAACGATTTCATTGCAAAGGAGGATTCCACGGTGCATTTTGAGTCGGTGGATTCTGCTTTACTGATGGTCAGGGATATGGGCGTCAGGTCACAGTTAGCTAAGTGCGATATCACATCTGCCTTCCGGCTGTTGCCTGTTCATCCGTACGTTTTTTCATTACTAGGCATCTTTTTTGCAGGTACATATTTTGTTGATAAAACTGGGTTGCGCCATATCATGCAAACCTTTTGTGGCTTTTAGTTAATTTCTGCAGTGGTGTTTTTCTTTCATCACAGGACATACGGGCATTACACATTACTTGGATGCTTTTCTTTTCCTGGGTGCAGCTGAATCTCACCACTGGGAAGCTGCTTTGCATGATTTTAAACAGTTTGCAGAGACACTAGGAGTGGACAAAACCGAGGGACCTTGTTGTTGTTGCCTTACGTATCTTGGCATAGAGATAGACACTATCAAGATGCAGGCTAGGCTTCCTACAAAGAATATTGTCGAAATAGCAGGCCTTTTTGGATCATGCACGTACTTTACACAAATTGAAGCTGGTGGAGGCAAAATGTTTTGCTGGGGCATCTGAACTTTGCATGTAAAGTCATGCGCGCTGGTAGGTCTTTTGCAGATGGTTGGGTTTATCTATGGCTGGTATGAAGCTTTCTCACCACAGAATTAGAGTGTCAGCGTTTATGCGAGCTGATTTTGAGGTTTGGTCAACATTTTTAGCTGATTTCAATGGCGAAGATTTTGTTTGACAGCTGCAGCTTTTTTCTGATGCTTCTGGCGCTCATGGTTTCGGTCTTTTTTGGGATGGTGCATGGTGTGCGGAAAGATGGCCGGAGAATTGGTTTGCTGCATAGAAGAGCATTGCTTTTTTGGAATTTTTTCCTCTCATAGTAGCTCTTGCAGTTTGGGGTCCCAAATTGGCTAATAGAACAGTTTTGTTTAACGTGGACAACAAAACAGTGGTGGATTTGGTGAACGGTCACAGGGCAAAAGACAAACAGATGTTAAAGTTTCTGCCGGCATTTATGCTAGGAGGTTTAAAGTTTAACATTGTTTTCAAGGTCAAACACATTGCAGGCATGGCAAATAATAAAGCGGATGCACTGTCTCGTTTTCAGTGGGAGAGCTTCCGTGGTTTGGCGCCCGGAGCGGATTTGAGAAGGACTCCCATTTCCCAGCTAGGTATGGAGTTTGGGGCTGTGACTGCCTATCAGCTAGTAGGAAGATTCCTTGGCACAAAGTACCAAATTGGCTTACAGGTGAGCGTGGCTGGAATTTTTAGAGTCAGGTGCCATTTTTAGACGTCACGATGGATGGGGTGTACGACAGCATAGAGATGATGTAGTACATTTCATTATGCTTAACATCAAGAAAAATGTTTCCTCAACACTATTGCTGGTAAATTACCAGGCATTTCTTTTTACGGAAAATCATTCTGGGTATATGAGCCTTCAGCGGGAGAGATGGGTAAGCGTATGCTACAAGGTTGGGCCAAGTCACGTAAGTGGGGTTCTTATCAACGGGAGCCAATATCTGTACAGTTGTTCTCTAGGATCCTCCAAGTCCTTCCCCCGATTTGTTTTCTAACTTTGAATTCCAGTCTGATAAAATTATGCATGTTGTGGTCATTTTTTGGAGCTTTTCGGGTGTCAGAATTGCTGGGTTCTGCCATCTATAATGATCTGCAGATTTTACAGGTGTCAAAATTTGATTCCCACATTGAGATTTTCCTGGAGCATTCCAAAACTGATCAGATGGGTAAGGGTCCTACAGTAACTTTACAGGCTATAGGTGGTTCCCTTTGTCCTTTGCAAGCTTGGTTGGATTTTTTGGGCGCGGGTGGGGCTATGTTCACATTTCTTTTTCGCCATCAAAATGGATCACGTCTTTCAGCCTCGCCATTACTAGCAGTGCTTAGGAAGTCTTTGATGAGTATTGCGAGAACCCACAAAAATTGGGGATACACTCTTACCGCATTGGAGCGGCTAGGTGGGGTTTTTCCGTGGGAGACATTAAAACATTAGGGAGATGATTTTCTGATTGTTTGTTGGTTTACATCAGGAAATTGGAACATGTGGTTTGAGTTCAGTGATACTAATTGTCATTTTTTTCCAGGGCTGCCCTTCTCCCGCAAGCAAGTTTGCTCATCGGCCATTCATTCATAAAATGGGCAGCTATATCATCCTTACTGCACTTCTGCCACAGAGAGTATGGCGAGGGGCGGACAACTTCGGTGGCCGTAGAAAGAGCGGGCAGGAAGGCCAATCGGGATTGGCAGCGTTTCTGTTTTGTAAATAGAATCTTTTGGGTGGTACATGAAGAAGTTAATAAGGCAGACTTTCAGTTTGATGGGGTTCCTCTGTCGTCTATTGGAAATGAAATTTACTTGCTAAATATTATAGAAATGATTGCCGGCATTTTGAATATTAACACATGGTGTTAGGAAGTTACTGTTATAGCGACAGTGTAATTGCATGTATAGCATTATGGCGATGTATTTTCCTTTGCTTACTGTTATCCTTTATACCCCCTCTTCTTATCTTTTCCTTATGTCCTTCCTCCCCCCCCTTTTTTTTATCCCAATTTCGCAGTATTTCTTCTTTCTTTTTCTTGCTCTCTCTTACCATGCCATTTATTAAGACTGTCCACAGTATTTTATCCGCATAGTTCAATTTAGATTTGGGTTCATGGATACTTTTATTCTGGGTACTTATTTATTGCCCTAATGCGATTTCGCTGTTATGCGACAGTACAGTGCGGTTTTGCATGTTTTATGAATCTATTTTGCTATGTTATGAATACCGTTACTGGTTGGTGACAGTGGCGTTTTTTCTACTGCCCTACATGTGGTGCCAGTTCACTCCCTAGGGGGGACAGGAGAAACACCCGTGATGGGGTTTTTCCTGGTCGCAGATCTGGAGGAAATTAGGACAGGCAGGAAAGGTTTGGGGGCATCAGGAATAGGTTTGGGCAGAGGGAAGCAGGGGAGAGAAGTTGGAGTCAAGAGGTATGCAGGAGATTGAGATAGGCGTTTGGGGAGGAGGTTTAGGATGAACAAGGTGGGCAATTTAGTGATAGGGGGTCACGGCTTAGGGCATGGGATGTTAGCTTGGGTAATGTTATATCTGATATTATGCAATTGTATTGTACTGCCTACCTGTCCAATAAAGCGGCCTTTTACCCCACTTTGGCGTGAGGCGTGGTTATTGCCCGATGGGCTCCTTGGGGCGACACTCGCAGAGTGTTCGCCCCCGGGCAGTTTTGGGCGATGGTACGCCCTGGTGTCACATGCGGGCGGGGACTGCGGGAATTGGACGGGGGGCGCGAGATGCGAGCATTAGGCTTGAGCGTCGTTCTGTGAAGAGAAAGGGCGTCGGAGGCGGTTGAATTTTGCCCCGCCCTCCCACCCCTCTCTTTTTTGCTCCATTTATCGTACTCATATTTAGTCGTTTATGTTTCAACTTTTTGTTCTGGTGGTTGTTGCTTGGACAGGTGGCAGATCTGGAGGAAATTAGGACAGGCAGGAAAGGATTGGGGGCATCAGGAATAGGTTTGGGCAGAGGGAAGCAGGGGAGAGAAGTTGGAGTCAAGAGGTAGGCAGGAGATTGAGATAGGCGTTGTTAGCTTGGGTAATGTTATATCTGATATTATGCAACTGTATTGTACTGCCTACCTGTCCAATAAAGCGGCCTTTTACCCCACTTTGGTGTGAGGCGTGGTTATTGCCCGACATGCACATATAAAAGCAACAATACTTTCTAACCTGCTAAAAACACACAATAACTGCAATGTGTGGTCCTAATGTAGTAGTGTAGCCGCGTAGCTTTACACATCCTTGCTTAGCTTCTCCTTTGTGTTCATTCTGTTTGTCCCAATTCTGTCTCCTCACTTTCTCCACAAGCGTCTCCTTCACTCGGTGGCTGCAGTCATAGAGAACGGACTGGCAGAGCCACTGTGGGACCGCCGAGGTGAGCGGTGCCGGGATGAGCCATCGGCACATGCGTGCCCTGTCGCTACCCCCCTATCTGCCGTGTCCCCATTGATTTTACCCCTCCCTTAGTACCAGAGCCTGAGGCGGATACCAGGTAATAGCAAGCCCTGCGAGCTCGGAGTCTGGGACATGGCCGAGCGGCCCTAAACCCCCATCGGAGCAGTGCCGTGGCAGGCCCATGGAGGAGGAGACGGGGTCCAAGGCGCAGGGCCGGACTGTGAACCAAAACCGGCCCTGGCAAAGTGCCCGGACGGCCCCCCTCCGGGGGGTTGGGGATGCCACCGAGCTATTTTTCAGGGCCGGTTTTGCTGCAAAAACGGCCCTGTAACAAAAAACGGCCCCCAGGGGCCCGAAACCGGCCCCCACCCTTGCGGCGCACTGGGGGATTGGCCGGTGCCTGCAACGGCCAGTCCGGGCCTGCCGAGGCACTGGGCTGGGAGCAGGCTCTGAGCCCCCAGCTGTGCCAGGGGATGTGCATCTTGCAGGACTTCTTGCTCGAGAAGAATCAGCCCCCGGTAGCGGTCTTTCTACAAAGTGAGACGGAGGAAGAACCAGGACTGCTGGCCATGGAGAAGGGCTTCCGTCAGGGGCGCTATCAGGACCTGGGTGACTTCGTGGCCGACTTCAGGCTCATGCTGGAGGGCTGCTATGGACAAAGAGGTGTGGAGCACTGGATGTCCAAGCAGGCCCAGCAGCTGAAGGGCATGCTGGAGCAGAAGTTGTCTCTCCTGTCCCAGTGAGAGTCCTACTTTTCATTGATGCACTGGCTGTGAACCCATCCACATACTCTCTGTTCATGTCACTCACTGTGCCATCTGCTCGCAAATTCAGTGAACCGTGTATTGATCTTTGCCTGCACACACCCATCGCGTCCATCTACTTTTTAGGTCGAGGACTCATCGCACTACCGTAAGCAGTGGGCGTAGCTCCGAAGATTTTATGTTTCTTGGTGTAGGGGGCTTCAACCCGCCCCTCTTCTCCATTGGCTGGCCTCGTAAATGCTGGCCAGCCATTGGAGGAGAGGGGCGTCACTCCCTTTAAGCCCTGTCTTTTTCGGATTCGGGGGCGTGTTTTTTGCGTTCTTTCTATCTGTGACGTCATCCGTCACTCAGCAAAAAACACGCCCCCGATTCCGAAAATTTCGGAGGTTTGCCGCCACCATTTTTTTTGTTAGGTCAAGGACGGGGTATCTTGTATTAAGAACATATTAGAAAGAGTGTAAAGCACCATTCGTTGCCTCGGTACACATTTAAAATATGGCATATTTGCTTCTTTGTCACTTGTTCCTTCGTCTTGCATCATGGAAAGTATCAGACAAAAGGCTATGCACCTTGATCCCCACTCTATGGTACAGCCTGGGCCAATTCTGTTTACGTCACTTTCGGCTCTCGTTGCAGTCCCTTTAATTCCCGGCAGCACCCGTGAGTCCTGGTTGATGCGGCCGGCCTTGGCAAATAACATGAAGCTGCTTGTTTCATATTTTCTTTGGCAGTCCGTTCTTCTCTCTGTTCGCAGCGCCTTATTTTTGTAGTCCCACCTTCCGTGTTTAGCGCGCTAGTTTTCGATCGTCTCCTTTCTATGTCTGTCGCGCCCCAGTTCGTTATAGCCCTGTGCTGACTACCTAAAGTGGCAACTGCGCTCTTGTTTGTGAGGTCAGTTTTAGTGAAGTAACAAAAAGCCATATCAAATAATCTCTAGATTCTTTACTTCCTCGCGGGTGGGAACTCATTCCCTTCTCCTTCCAAGACATCTTCAATATTGTGCCAGTTGTCGAGAAACTTTCGCTGCTGATTTAATGCATGGCAGTCTGGGGGTAAGTTTGACCTTGTCTGTGATTAAGGGATGCCTGCAATGGCTAATAACAGGCCAGTGTGCAGCAGGGATTTAAGGTAGCATCGTTGGAAAGGGCGTGCCATGGTAAGGGGTGGGGGTGATGATAAGAGCATATGAAGTGGGCGAGACAAACGTGTGAAGGGGGTGTGGCAACCATCAGCACGGGGAGCCTTGATACAACTCTGGGGGCTTAAGGTTGTTTAGAGGTAAGAAGTAGAGTCATATCACAGCTTAAAAAACGACATGCAGTCGCAAAATGACATTGATTGCATCTTCCCTGTCTAAAGCTTCTGGTGGCTAATTTCCCTCTTTTTACTTTATAATTTTTGCGACTGCATGTTGTTTTTGAAGCTGTGCTTTTTCGGAACATGAATTCTGTGTAATGGACCCTCAAAGCACTGCACTGATTGTTTACATGTCTGCAGCCCTCCCCATGGTGTCACCGCAACCCTCGTGGAAAAATCACGCCCTCGTTTTTTAGACAGCGGGATGGACTTGAATGTGTTAGAGCACTCTATTTGAGCACCAGTTACATTACATGACAACAGCATGGGGAGATTAAGTAATTTGCCCAGAATCACAGGATGTTGATCTGATGCTGAGACTCGAATTTGGTTCCCCAGCTCCAAAGTTGGCCGCTCTGACTGTTACGCCACGTCGAGCCCTTACACTCTTACTCTGAGTCTTGCTTTCTACAGCTGTTTGATGGAAGTAACTTCATAATGTCCACTGTATAAGCTATTTCTCCTTCATATGCTTTGCTTTATTTTTTGTACAGCGTATAGTACTGGAGTTCTTTGGTAACCTTGCATTCACTGTATTCCTAGCATACAAAGTCCAATACAATCGGGTGTGAGTCTGAAACTCTTTCCTTAACGACACATGGCAAACCTCCCTTAATACAGCCCCCCTCTCATAGGAACTGTGGTCTGCGGCTGCAGGAGGTGTCTATTGCGAAGCCTTAGCCCAGGGAAACTTAGCGGAATGGTCTTGTTTTTGTTGCTGCCCCGCTACGAGCCCTCTGACAGGGACTCTCGGCAGACGCCTAGCAGTCAAACTCCTCGCACACACCTCCTGCCGTGGGAACGCGTGATGGGCAGTAGAGAGGTGTTGGGGCGAGCCTTTGGTGTGGTAGGGTCAGAGTAGGGCTTATAGGGTCATTGGGGCTTGTCTGTGTGTGCCCGCCCGAGTTCCCTGCCCGCCTCCTGTGCTCGGCACATACTGGCTTCAGAGCTGGGGCCGCCCGCCCATTGTGCCGCTCCAAGCCGTATTAAGGTCAGCGTTCCCCCTCGCCGAGTGCTCCTAACTGGAACCGTCAGGCACCAGCGCACACCAGTGACAGGAAGTGGAGTCCCGCGGGGGGGCGTCTGAGGGCCGGCCGACCTCATGGAAAACCTCTACTTCAGGGAGAAGAAGTTTTCGGTGGAAGTTCATGACCCGCGCAGGTAAGAGGTGCTTGAATTCCCATGCTGTGCGATGTTTGGAGGGCTGAAGGAGGGGGTGTTGTGTGAGGTGAGGAGGTGCTGTGTGGGGTGCGGGGTGCTGTGTGAGGTGAGGGGGTGCTGTGTGAGGTAAGGGAGTGCTGGGTGAGGTGAGGGGGTGCTGTGTGGGGTGAGGTGAGGGGATGCTGTGTGGGGTGAGGGGGTGCTGGTTTTTAAAATGTGTTTCTCAAAGGCCTGTTTCTATATAGTGTGCACAAAAAACGGCACTGCGTGTTTTTATCCACCTTAGGATAAAGTGGTTGTATCGGAGTCTAGCTGGGCTGAGATTGCCCAAATAGCTTTTTTGAGGAAAACAACTGGGAGGGACTGCTAGTTGTTTCTTTGAAGTGTTCTGTAACTAGTCTGCTGGCTAACAGGAGCTAAATGACCCACCCCTTAGGCCGGGTTGCCGTCCAAAGCCCTGATGGCACGGCTGCTGCCTTTCATGAGCCACCATCCCTTGCTGACGAAAAGCAGCTTCTGGGCATCTTAAACAAGCCGAAAAACCAATAATGTCTAAGTGATCAGCCTGTCCAATCCCAAGGACCCTCCACTGCTTAAAGCAGGACTTGGGCTGCATTTGTGAAGGCTATTATAGGCTCTTTCTGCAGGCAACACTTCCGTTTGGAGCTGCACTTTAAAACTTTCGGTATCGTTCTCGACCTCACATTTGTTCTCCTTTTATCGACATCGAGAGAATGAAAGACCGGTTCAGCCACATCCACATTGAAAGCTGAGAACCGATTGCACGGGGTAACTACAGTATTCGAGTTGTATATTCCTGCAGCTAATTTCTGTGGGATAGCCTGTTTTTTATTAATACATGGGTCATGTAGTCAGGCTTGGTAGCCAAGATACACCGGAGTGAGGAATTTGACCAACTTATAAAATGTAGTAGAACAAAGTAAGTCCCCTGGGTTTACTGTCTCTACGTTGGCTGCCATCCCTGGCATTCGGGTGTTTTTAGATACTCCCCTTTTTGTGTTGCCAGTGTTTGCAGCAAGCACAGTCTATAGCTAGTTGAATGCATGGTGCCAGGTAGCGTTGACTCTTAGAAATGTCATCGTATTCTCGCTAATCCCTCGACAGTTTGGTATGAGGATGCACATCAGAGGGCAGGCGCTGCTCCTGAGAGTCAGGTTTCACGTCTCTGCAGACAGCAGCTAATAGGTGAGCACCCCTGAGAGAAAGCTCTCAGCAGCTCTGTCTGCACCAGGCAGGCTCCATCTGGTCAGCTTGCTGGGAGCATGGCTAATTGGCTCTAGGCGGAGCCCGACAGACCTGCGAGGGCCCCGCAGATGCAGGTACAGGACTACACCTACCGGCCTTTGGTAGTGATTGAAAGCTTTTGATGATTTAAGCCCATTCTGATCAGGCCAGGTTGTATACCCCCCCAATGTTCTTTTCCTGCCAGATATAACTACCCATTAGACATGCTCTCTGTGTGTGGCTCTCTGTGTGTGGCTCTCTGTGTGTGGCTCTCTGTGTGTGGCTCTGTGTGTGTGTGGGGGTCTGTGTGTGTGTGGGTCTGTGTGTGTGGGTCTATGTGTGTGTGTGTGTGGGTCTATGTGTGTGTGGCTCTGTGTGTGTGTGGCTCTCTGTGTGTGTGTGTGTATGGCTCTGTGTGTGTGTGTGTGTGGCTCTGTGTGTGTGTGGCTCTGTGTGTGTGTGGCTCTGTGTGTGTGTGGTTCTGTGGATACTCAATATCAAATACTTGCTACTACTCACTGTACTAAAAAGCATCTAATGTATAGTA
The DNA here is from genome assembly GCF_964261635.1 of Lissotriton helveticus. NCBI lineage: Eukaryota > Metazoa > Chordata > Amphibia > Caudata > Salamandridae > Lissotriton > Lissotriton helveticus. The sequence goes on along the minus strand of NC_136068.1, from coordinate 58,343,539 downwards.
CTTACTGTAATACTGTACTACACACTCTGCTACACTCTCTACTACTCAACATTACTCACTCATAATTAGTCACTATACTACTCACTCTTTACTACTGAAAATAAAAATACACTTTGTATATGTAAGGGTGTGGCTGTGCATGTAAATGTGTGTGGCTCCAGGACTCTTTACTACTCACTCTCTCACTATTTAATACTCACTCTTTCACTTTTTACTACTCGCTCTCTAATACTCTCTTTACTAATAACTCTCTCCTACTCACTCTACTACTCTACTACTTACTCTGTGTGTGGGTGCTAATGCAATAGGACTCGCACATGCAAGCGATTAAGCTATTGGCAATGTAAATGACAATGCCATGTATTTATGATTTTAAAAAAAATAAAAAAAGTCATGATCAATGCCAATAGCTCTACCTTTAATAATGCCGAGACCATTGCATTGTAAATGCTTGTTCTTTATCCAGAAGCGCATATCCCTACCCGTTTCTTTGTCTATCAGTTCAGCTGTTCTTTACTGCCTCCATCAGTTCTTCCACTGCTTACTGAAGCTGCTATGTGCACTTCCATCGTGTTCAAACTGCCTCAGCCCTTCTCACGCTCATACCACCTGACCGTCTATGTGTCCACCCCTCATTTTGGGTATTTGTCTCACCTGTATATTGTAATTACCCTTTTATCTGTTCTCTACCGCTCCATCCCTTTAGTTCACGTAGCTGCAAAAATGATGCAATTTCAGTGTACATAACCCGCAGCAGAAATGGAAAGTGGTAGTTTAAGGGCTATGTATATCGCTGTTGTTTAAGTTTCCAGTAAACAGAATGCAAGGTCTTGCCAGATTGTCCTGGAAAATGTGTTCTTCACTTTTTAAAAGGAAATAATTTGATCATGTTTAATCGGATCCGGAAGATTTGCATCCGAGGACCGGCCCGGTTTCGAGGTAACATCATTGTTGTGTTTGCAGTTACCGCTCTAAGTGTACTGGGGATTCTCAGACGTGAGTCCCAGGCACTCCACACCACTGGAATCAAGCTAGCCGGGCTGAAGAGAGGTGTTACCTCAAAACCGGGCCGGTCCTCGGATGCTTGTTTCCGTTCTGGGAAGGACATGGCTTTTGTAGTTCGGACTGGACTGTTCCCATGGGGCACAGGGTCAGCGCTGATTTGCATATCGCCATTGTCTAACCCAGGGTGGTGTGGAGTGGAAAAACGATGGATTTGGGCCCAGATCTTTGGACTGGGGTGAATGTGTGACATTGATCCACATTCTGTCCATCACTGTTGTGTTTGCAATTACCGCTCTAAGTGTACTGGGGATGCTCAGACGTGAGTCCCAGGCACTCCACACCACTGGAGTCAAGCTAGCCGGGCTGATGAGAGGTGTTACCTCGAAACCGGGCCGGTCCTCGGATGCTTGATTCCGTTCTGGGAAGGACATGGCTTTTGTAGTTCGGACTGGACTGTTCCCATGGGGCACAGGGTCAGCGCTGATTTGCATATCGCCATTGTCTAACCCAGGGTGGTGTGGAGTGGAAAAACGATGGATTTGGGCCCAGATCTTTGGACTGGGGTGAATGTGTGACATTGATCCACATTCTGTCCATCACTGTTGTTTGCAATTACCGCTCTAAGTGTACTGGGGATGCTCAGACGTGAGTCCCAGGCACTCCACACCACTGGAGTCAAGCTAGCCGGGCTGATGAGAGGTGTTACCTCGAAACCGGGCCGGTCCTCGGATGCTTGATTCCGTTCTGGGAAGGACATGGCTTTTGTAGTTCGGACTGGACTGTTCCCATGGGGCACAGGGTCAGCGCTGATTTGCATATCGCCATTGTCTAACCCAGGGTGGTGTGGAGTGGAAAAACGATGGATTTGGGCCCAGATCTTTGGACTGGGGTGAATGTGTGACATTGATCCACATTCTGTCCATCACTGTTGTGTTTGCAATTACCGCTCTAAGTGTACTGGGGATGCTCAGACGTGAGTCCCAGGCACTCCACACCACTGGAGTCAAGCTAGCCGGGCTGATGAGAGGTGTTACCTCGAAACCGGCCGGTCCTCGGATGCTTGATTCCGTTCTGGGAAGGACATGGCTTTTGTAGTTCGGACTGGACTGTTCCCATGGGGCACAGGGTCAGCGCTGATTTGCATATCGCCATTGTCTAACCCAGGGTGGTGTGGAGTGGAAAAACAATGGATTTGGGCCCAGATCTTTGGACTGGGGTGAATGTGTGACATTGATCCACATTCTGTCCATCACTGTTGTGTTTGCAATTACCGCTCTAAGTGTACTGGGGATGCTCAGACGTGAGTCCCAGGCACTCCACACCACTGGAGTCAAGCTAGCCGGGCTGATGAGAGGTGTTACCTCGAAACCGGGCCGGTCCTCGGATGCTTGATTCCGTTCTGGGAAGGACATGGCTTTTGTAGTTCGGACTGGACTGTTCCCATGGGGCACAGGGTCAGCGCTGATTTGCATATCGCCATTGTCTAACCCAGGGTGGTGTGGAGTGGAAAAACGATGGATTTGGGCCCAGATCTTTGGACTGGGGTGAATGTGTGACATTGATCCACATTCTGTCCATCACTGTTGTGTTTGCAATTATCGCTCTAAGTGTACTGGGGATGCTCAGACGTGAGTCCCAGGCACTCCACACCACTGGAGTCAAGCTAGCCGGGCTGATGAGAGGTGTTACCTCGAAACCGGGCCGGTCCTCGGATGCTTGATTCCGTTCTGGGAAGGACATGGCTTTTGTAGTTCGGACTGGACTGTTCCCATGGGGCACATGGTCAGCGCTGATTTGCATATCGCCATTGTCTAACCCAGGGTGGTGTGGAGTGGAAAAACGATGGATTTGGGCCCAGATCTTTGGACTGGGGTGAATGTGTGACATTGATCCACATTCTGTCCATCACTGTTGTGTTTGCAATTACCGCTCTAAGTGTACTGGGGATGCTCAGACGTGAGTCCCAGGCACTCCACACCACTGGAGTCAAGCTAGCCGGGCTGATGAGAGGTGTTACCTCGAAACCGGGCCGGTCCTCGGATGCTTGATTCCGTTCTGGGAAGGACATGGCTTTTGTAGTTCGGACTGGACTGTTCCCATGGGGCACAGGGTCAGCGCTGATTTGCATATCGCCATTGTCTAACCCAGGGTGGTGTGGAGTGGAAAAACGATGGATTTGGGCCCAGATCTTTGGACTGGGGTGAATGTGTGACATTGATCCACATTCTGTCCATCACTGTTGTGTTTGCAATTACCGCTCTAAGTGTACTGGGGATGCTCAGACGTGAGTCCCAGGCACTCCACACCACTGGAGTCAAGCTAGCCGGGCTGATGAGAAGTGTTACCTCGAAACCGGGCCGGTCTTCGGATGCTTGATTCCGTTCTGGGAAGGACATGGCTTTTGTAGTTCGGACTGGACTGTTCCCATGGGGCATAGGGTCAGAGCTGATTTGCATATTGCCATTGTCTAACCCAGGGTGGTGTGGAGTGGAAAAACGATGGATTTGGGCCCAGATCTTTGGACTGGGGTGAATGTGTGACATTGATCCACATTCTGTCCATCACTGTTGTGTTTGCAATTACCGCTCTAAGTGTACTGGGGATGCTCAGACGTGAGTCCCAGGCACTCCACACCACTGGAGTCAAGCTAGCCGGGCTGATGAGAGGTGTTACCTCGAAACCGGGCCGGTCCTCGGATGCTTGATTCCGTTCTGGGAAGGACATGGCTTTTGTAGTTCGGACTGGACTGTTCCCATGGGGCACAGGGTCAGCGCTGATTTGCATATCGCCATTGTCTAACCCAGGGTGGTGTGGAGTAGAAAAACGATGGATTCGGGCCCAGATCTTTGGACTGGGGTGAATGTGTGACATTGATCCACATTCTGTCCATCACTGTTGTGTTTGCTGTTAATTAAACAAGCACGGAATCGAAACCATGGGGTGCACGTGCACCACAGAGGAGCAGGGGCGAGGGAGAGCGGCAGCAAAGCGAACGCGTGCTAATTATAAACACATGTTTATAATTAAAACCAGATGCCGCTGCTGCGCGTAAAAGACACCAATAGGCCATGGGAGGGGCAAATGCGGGACATGCGCTTTAGAAAGCTTTCCAAAGCCTTTTTAATGTTTACATAAAGTTTCGCGCTGCGCGAGCAGTGTTGTGCACTGCAATGCTAGGCTCCAGACCTAAAAATTGGTTATCACTTAATAAAATTGAACTTCATTATACCTGCCTCCCAAGAAATCAGTGTGCCACTGTGTGGTGGTTCGGGAGGAGAATGCAGTGGGACGACTCACACACACACACATATAAATACATACATATAAGTGGAAGGCTAGGAGTAGCCGAAACGCGTAGGCCGTCCAATTTACTGCACAGAAACTTTTGCACATGGTGTATAAAATAATTTTGGAAAAAACGTACCTGGTGCTGTGCCGTGACTTCCGCCGAGAGGGGATGAAGAGGCGAGAGCACTCTAAGAAACATACATATATATATGTATATTTTTCCTTCGACGTAAAATCAAAAAAAAGTTTAGATTATGCCAACGCGCTTTATGTTGGCATCCCTGCGTATCAAGCACAACGCTTGCAACTAATTCAGAACCACACCGCCAGATTAATTTTCCAACTCCCTGCTCGTCAGCATGTGAAGCCTCTGCTGAAACAACTGCATTGGCTCCCAGTGGTCCAGCGTAGTGCCTTTAAACTGGGATGTATAGTATACAATGCATTGTCCAACAAAGGCCCGAAACTCATTGCCGAAAGAATTCAGAAATATATCCCTTCCCGCACTCTTCGATCATCTAGTCATAATCTTTTGATTGCCCCCAGGTTTAAGCGTATTAAACATGGTGTACTCCTCAATTTTGGAATTCTATTCCCCCGTCTATATGCACTATTAATGCCTATCTCCAGTTTAGGAAACAACTGAAGACTTGGCTCTTTCTCAAAGCTTACAATTAACTTCTAACAATCTATAGGATTAGCTCAGATCTCTCATGTCCCTAAGTGCCAAGAAACCAACCCGGTGAACGTTGCGCTATACAAGCAATTTTAACATAACATAACATATATATATATATTCCATATATAGATTTCCATAAGTGCCCCCGCCGGTATTGAGACCTGCTTTCCGGTGGCTGATGCAGTTTGGGGGCCCAGGGGGGCGTCTGAATTCAAGCTACCTGCAGGAGTCGGGGCCAGACGACGTTGTGATGCCACACAAGCCGCTACAAACACCATTTTACCGCCGCATCACCTACCTGAATTTGTATTGCTTTCTGGGAATTGTAGTGCACTTTCACTCAGTGCACTGCTAAAGTTGAAACAAGACATTGGTCTTAGGGGCGGAGCGGACCAGTACCAATCGGGTTCTAGGGCTGGACATTTAAATTCGCTGTGGTGCCTGTTACTCCTGAATATCCTTGGCGCTGAAGAGGCATATCACATGCTAAAATGCATTCGCCACATCCTGCATCACTGCTGAATAAAGAAGCCTCCCTGTATTGCCCTGTTGTGGCCTCTGCTTCCTTTTGGAGGAGTTCTTGTGAAATTTACAGCGCGCAAGCCAGTATTGAGCTTCAAAGGCCCCTGCATCTACAAGTGGCTTTGGCTCTGCTGGCATCTGCTGCGGCGGACTTCTACTGTTTCTCCAGGTTTCTGGATTTGCCTTTGCCCACCACCGGGTTCGGGGTGAGATTGGGCGGTGTCGGAGTTATTAACTCCGCGTTGGGCGAACTTGGATTTCCATACGTGCTCCCGCCGGTATTGAGACCTGTTTTCCGGTGGCTGATGCAGTTTGGGGGCCCAGGGGGGCGTCGGAATTCAAGCTACCTGCAGGAGCCGGGGCCAGACGACGTCATGATGCCACAGAAGCCGCTACAAACACCATTTTACAGCCGCATCACCTACCTGGATTTGTATTGCTTTCTGGGAATTGTAGTGCACTTTCACTCAGTGCACTGCTAAAGGTGAAACAAGACATTGGTCTTAGGGGCGGAGCGGACCAGTACCAATCGGGTTCTAGGGCTGGACATTTAAATTTGCTGTGTTGCCTGTTACTCCTGAATACCCTTGGCGCTGAAGAGGCATATCAAATGCCGAAATGCATTCGCCACATCCTGCTTCACTGCTGAATAAAGAAGCCTCCCTGCATTCCCCTGTTGTGGCCTCTGCTTCCTTTTGGAGGAGTTCTTGTGAATCTGCATATGGGCTGGTGGGAGGAGCAGGTACTAAAAGTCCAGCACGCAGAAACTATGAAAAACAATGTAATGATGTACAAACGATACATTGATGATATTTTTATCCTGTGGCAGGGCAGTGTTGAAGAGGCAGAATGTTTTGCTTTGGCTCTGAATGAAAATGCCCTAAATTTGAAATGTACTTGTAACATCAACGCTGAAAATATCCAATTTCTCGATCTTGAGCTAAATGTACAAAACAACAAGATACAAACACGCACATATAGAAAACCAACTGCAGGAAATTCCCTCCTGCATGCGCACAGCTTCCATCCAACACCACTAAAACAGTCAATTCCCTATGCCGAGTGCCTGAGAATGACTCGGAATTGCAGCACCACTGAGGGACTTTCTAGTGCCAAACAGGAACTTTTCACAAGACTCAGAAGGAGGGGGTACACAGCTAGCACTTGCCAGAGGGCCGAAGAGAAATGCAGAGGCAAAAACAGAAAAGATCTGATTTTCCCCAAACCTGTGGCGAATGTAGGGGATGAGAACAGTAAAAATCCCCCAAGACTCATAACCGGGTACAACAGATACCATAGCAATCTGAGAAAAATCCTGAGAAGACATTGGCCACTAGTTCGAGGTGATGCTAACATAGGCGACATAGTGGGAAAAAGCCCTTCGATAACATTTAGAAAGGCAAAATCAATGAGGAATGAGTTAGTCTGCAATGCGCCAGTTCTCAAAAAAACGAAAAACTGGCTAGATTCCCAGAAAGGTTTTAGAAAGTGCTCTAAATGCAAGGCTTGCACGTACGGCGTAAACACTACCGCAGTGCAGGTTCCGTTTAGAACAAAACATTTCATTCTGAGAGACTCATTTACATGCAAGACAGACTTTGCAATATATGTGCTGGTATGCACATGTGGCAAAAGATATGTAGGGTCTACAATTCATCCAGCACACGTACGGATCTTACAACACTTGAGAGCAATCGCCAATAATGATCCGGCATATCCTGTGGCTAGACACATACATGAGGCTCACCAAGGTAATGCCAATAACATACGATATTTTGTTATTGATAGCATCCCAAGGAACCCAAGGGGAGGTAATCGCCCATTGGCGTTACGCCGCTTGGAGTCAAGGTATATCTTACTCCTAAACTCCAAGATCCCATTCGGCCTGAATGCGGATGAAGCCCTAAGTGTCCACCTTTAGCAACAGCATCACCTTATGTCCTCTTCTCTCCTAGTACCATGCGTTTAACATCTGCAGTTCACGTACTACAAAACTCACGGGTATACACATGAGCACAACAGAGCACACTACTAGACATTCCATGCCAGTAGTACACATCACGTCTTCACATTCACTTTTAGTTTATTTATTTACATTCACCAACACGTTTTAGTAAAATCCACCTCGTGTCTCTTAGCCACTTAGTCTTATATTAGATTAAACCCTAGATACTTTGATTCCCGAATATGCCCTTTTTGAAATCTCTGGCGAACTTACAGCTAACATGGATAGCATTGCTAAATAAGTTGACGCACCTACCCGGCTTCGCACGCCCACTAGGGCAGGATTTAGCGATATGATTATTAACTGTCATCACAAACATGAGTCATGTGTGCCTCACCCACTCACACATTTGCTTCGCGGAACCACTGACCCAGTAGCAAGCTTATCATGCAGAATGTTTCCCGTTGTCCGGCGCCTTTGCGAGCGATAATTATTTGGTTAAACACATGAGCTTCGCATTCACTTGTAGCGGTATTTAAACTATCACGCACAAGCAAATCACTGTTTACGTTATATTCAGTACAATGTAAGTCAATCTACGCGCACATGTGCAGTACTCAGTATACTTACAGAGAGGGAAACTCAGCATGTGAAAGGTTACCGCCTAAGCCGGCCGTCTCCGGTGTAATTACCTTGTCTCCCAATACACGCGCACAGCGTCCACACGAGGCTTCAGTAACACTATGATACACAGGCAAACCAAATGGGCTACCATTGTGGGACCTTTATTGGGAACATCTATGGGAAGAATAGTATGAAATTTGTAGCATGTTGTGGTAACCACCATTATTTTCGTTTCACTAAATGATGTCACTGTGATTTGAAGGATGACCTTATTTCGGCTGTGAATTTGAACATGCTGTATATATAAAAAATAGGTAATAATTATGCTGACACATAAGGGTTGGGTGATAATTGCAACAGTATAAACAATTTGAAAGTGAAAAATAAATTCTGAAGAAATGCTTGTCCTGGGTGTAAAAATGTAAAAATTTAAAAATGTATAATAATTATATAAGACAGGTTTAGCCACATTGTAACCATGGCAATATCCAGTTTCAACCTGTACTATAATTGAATGACACGCCCAGTATGTGGTGCATATATAAACGCCCTAGATTCAAATGCAGATGTAGTGAACAAGGCGGCAACGCCGAAACGCGTCTAAGCAGACACTGATCTAGAAATAAAGTTTGGATTCAGACCCACGGAGTCAGCGCCTTCTTCAATCGTACGAGTATGGTATGAAAGAATATATATATATATATATATATACTAGCAGCCTGCCCCAGCGTTGCCCGGGGCAGAAGGTGGCTGGGGGCAGCATTTCAGGCTTGCGTGCACCTTACCTCAGCGCTTGCTCCCAGTCGCACAAACCCAGGCACCTGCTCCAGTCCGCCTCACTTCACCGCCCCCCACTACTCTCACTTAAATGTCTGCACCAAATGTGAAAGCCGTTTTAAAACCTATAATTTATTTTGCTACCCCGCTCCAGTCCGCCTCACTTAACCGCCCCCCACAACACCAAGCCAGTCTACACGCCCCGCTGCAGTACGCTATCCCGCTCCATTCCCCCTCACATACTGCTCCTCCCCGCGTACTTCACCGTTCCTCCCCGCGTTTCACATACCTCATGGCGCTGCAGTCTTGCTACGTTCTCCGCTCCTCCATGCGCTGCTGTCCTCCATTCCGCTCCAGTCCGCCTTACTTCACCGCTCTTCCCCGCGGTTCACGTACCTCATTCCCTCCAGTCTGGCTAAGTTTTCCACTCCTCCCGCGCTGTTGTCCGCTCCTCCTCGTGTTCCTGTCCTCCGATGATGTCAGCACGCACGTTGTTAGCACACACGGCCGACGCTACTTCTTAGGGACTACTTTTTTTTATTGTTTATTTTTTAAATAACGTTTATTTTTATTTTTTTTATAGCCTATGTCCATCTACTGGACCCCCCCTTTCCAACGCTGTATTGGGTGTTGCGATTGGTGGTGTACTTTTCGAGTTTACCTGGCTCAAAGGACACAGTTCTCTCTTTATAATAGCAGAATAGATAAAGGCCTAATAAACAGAACATCGAAGAATACAAGTTTACGCGTATTTGTGACATCATATTCTAACAGAACATCGCCATGAAAGAACGGGGTTCCCCTTCTTGAAACATCTGGCCGCAGTTATAAAGCAGCCATGGCAACTGCCTATTGAAAAAAGAACTCCATTTTGCAAATGAACAAGATGTGAAACTGAAGCAGAAGTCTTGTCCGGGATAGTCTGATTCATTTCCTGGAAGAAGAGAATGTACCAAACTGTACTGGGTTTTGCGATTGGGGGTGTACTTTTCGAGTTTACCTGGCTCAAAGGACACAGTTCTCTCTTTATAATAGTAGTATAGATATATACAAACAAATCCTGATGCCGGAGTCAACTTTCCCCAGAGGGCGGGAAAAACAAACAGATACAGACCACAAGCAGCTCGATGAAGTGTATGCTTTTATTTCAGAACGATCTCCTCAGCATGACGCGTTTCGACTGGGTCTCCCCGGTCTTGATCACATGACGTGCAATCATAGAGGCGTATCTTAAATACTGCTATACAAGATAAGATAAGATAAGAATATCTTTATTCGATTGTTTGCATGTAACAATCATAAAAGAACATTTCATAAAAGTTAATCGATACAGTAATGATAAAAATAGGAAGAGTGGTGTTACAACAAGACATTCACAAGCATAAACACAGTAATATGGTTAAAAAGGATAAAAAATACAATAGAAATAGGAGTACAATCAGCAGCAAAGTTGGTTACCCTTCCATGCTATATAAGGAAAGCCACTCGTCTCTGGCAAATTTACATAGTAAACATACTGCTCCCATAAAATATGTACAACCATAAAAGATTGCATGTGATAAGTAACTATACATTGTTCTAACACATCTCCCCTTCAATATCATATTAAAATTCTGTACAATATGATAACACAGTGAGGCTGAGTGGCCAAAAATATATATATAATTAAGTATTACAATTAAGAAATAGGACCATAGGTTGCAGGGAAGTTATAGTTATGAATTAGCATTTAACAAACCTTAGAAATTCACTGAAGAAAACCAAAGGCTACAAAGACTATATAGTTAGTAAATAGAATTTTAAAAAAACCTTAGAAATTCACTGGAAAAAAAAGAGGTTACAGGATCGCCATACTAAGCCTGACATTTCACTCATACATAACCACAGAAATTCAGCAGTTATAGTTAGCTAAGCTAACTATAGCATACGCCCCTGCAAGACACTGCTTATGACCACACATATTGCATAACTCATGAGAAGGTCAGTCACATAACTCATAACATTACTGATGACATCTTAAATGACATCACTGATGACATCTCAAATGACATCACTGATGACATCATCCACACTCACACACTAGATCATGAGGAGATGCTGTATTGTGACACTGGCTATTGCGCACATCAGCACAGCAGCTTCTAAGATATGCGCACATGTAGAGTTTGTGAGAGTGTGCCTGTACATTGTCCGTGCACTGGACATAGAGGGCATCATGCAGATGTTATGAGAACATACATTCTGTGATGTTGCATACAAACAGCTATATCCTGGGGGTGGGCAGGAGCTGGCCTAGGGAGGTAGCGTTCCCTAGAACCATCTTTGGCTCTAGGGGAGTGACCGTACCACCCCCCCCCTCCTATCTTCACCGTAGGCCTGGATACCACCCCCTTCCTGGGGCTAACGTGAAGGAACGGACCCTCTGCATTATATTTTTGAACCCCGGGCAGTGGCAGTCCCCAGGGAAGTGGGAGGAGGGGCTAGCAGGCCTCCCATAATACTATTATTTATTGCCCTGGGGAGGGAGTGGTCCCTGGAGCTGGGAAGGGGGGTCTGTCCAGCCCATCCCATTAATGAAAGTTAAAGCCCCAGGTTGGTAATGGTCCCTGGGGCTGCTGGGGGTCTGCATGGCCCCCTGCATTATTTACGTTTTTATGTATTAGGGAGGGATTGGCCCTTGGGCTGGGGAGGGTCATTCGACCCCCACTTACATTATACAAATAGCCAACCCAGAGGAGGTGTGGTGTGGCAGTCTCTGGGGCTATCGGGAAGGCCATATGGGCCTCCCAGGCACTTCTTTAACAAATAGCCCAAGATGGGGGTGGCCCCCTGCATACTGTTATATATGCCTCTGGGACTTGGCCTACCTGGGGACTTTTTTTCAACACAAAGGTGTGTTTTATTTTTTGTTTTTTACCACAAATTCACCAAGTGGTTGCGACCTTGCGGTAATTAATTTAAAAAACATTTTTTTTGCATGTTGGGGTCAGGGTATTCCTACCTTGACCTCTTTTCTTTATTTTCACCTTTTCTGGGGGAGGTTGGTGAAGCCGAGTCTCAAGATTGCTGCCAGCACTTCCTGGCTGAAGTGCTGGCAGTCAACCAGAGCTGAGCATTTCACTACATGAGCTCATTTTCTCTTCACAAACACTTTGTGCCCAGAGTTATCACTAACTTTTTCTTCTTAAATTTAATTAAAACAAAAAAAAGTTCCTACGGAAAACCATTCAGTAGTTTCAGAGATATTTAAGTTTTAAAACTATAGATATCTGGTAGGCCAACAGCCTACTGAAAAGCTTTTCAACCAGGAAGTATTGGAAGCTATTTTGGGACCAATATACATGATATCACCCCATTGAAATGCATTGTAGTGAATGGCAGGTTTTGAGGGTCACAAAAAGGAGAACATATGAAGGATGATAACAATTTTTAGTTACAATATAAATCATTTTTGTCAGGAAGAACTAACATTGTCAACTGTGGAGGTTTCAGACCAAGGGTCTTTAGCCTTCCCTGTGGGGTCCCCAGGGTTCCTCATTGAGCACCACCTTCTTTAACATTCATGTGGCCCTCCTAGCAGAACTGGGGAGATCATTCCTGTTCCAGGTGCAAATCATTGTTCCCATCTCAAAAGATTTGCAGCTGGTCACAGAAAACTTAAATCAGTGCATGACCAGCATTATCTGTTGGATGAAGGATAACTCAATCAAGAATAATGCTGACAAAACCGTGGTACTGGTATTTGGCTCAAAGTGCTTCATCTGGTCAAATGCCTGGTGGCCTACAGACTGTGGTACCCTTCCTGTGCTGGTCAGGACAGCAACAAACTTGAGGTCATTTTTGACAGGGGTCTGACCATTGATGCTCAGGTCAGCCACACTGTCAGCACATGCTTCTATACCTTAAGAACCCTCAGAAAGGTGCTTCCGTACAGTCCACCTGAACTGCATCCGTCCACCACCATTGCACGTATCACCTCCTGGTTGGACTACTGCAATGCTCTGTACCTCAACTTCAATGTGGCGTCCCTGGACAACATTCAGGGTGCACAGAACTTGGTAGCCATGTTGATCCATAACATCCCTAAGCAACAATCAGCCAGGGAGGGGTTTTGCACCTTCCATAGGCTTCCCATTAGGAAACAAATCTCATTCAAGGTTCTGAGCATGGTCTATAAGGCCCTACACAGCAAAGACTCGTTGCAGTTGAAAACCATGTTCAAATGGCATATCCCCTGGAGGACCCTGAGATCCTTCACCCAGAAGAAACTGGTCTCCTCGAGATTCCGCAGGGCCAGACGGGGTGGTAGCTCCTTTCTTGTAGCGGCTTCAAAACTTTGGAACACACTGCCATCTGTCATCTCCAACATGGATTCTCTTATGACTTTCAGAAAATTGCTGAAAACGTGGCTTTTCTCATCCTATTGGGCGGCTACATCCTTCTTTCCTCTCTCCAGTCTCCTATCTGCCCAGCGCTTTGACACCTATGGGTATTAGTACGCTCTATAAATTGTATCCTATCTTATCCTATTTTCTGAGGGTACCTTTACCCTGTGGAAAATCCTTCTGCTGTGATTTCAAGAATCACATTTGTTTTACAAGATTTCCCTATAGAGGTTATGGAATGGGCCCCAGCAGCATATTTTAAGCAGATTCCCACTATTTTTCTCAGTCATATGAAAATGAAGCCAGACAGTTGATTGGCTTGTGTTCTACTGCAGCCTCCCAGAGTGTTCTACAGAACAACTAGATCACTAACAGTATTACTCATGACAAAATTATGGCACATCTGAAGCAATGTTGATTAAATCAAGCTGGTCAAACTTAAAACATTTAATTTAGAAAGGAACAACATGAGGGGGTTCATTGTGTCATAGAAATCATAGCTAGTGCTGTAGAAATCCTGATATTGTGCCTGAATTTCCGCACTAGGGCCAGAATCTCTGCTTCCAGGCCGGAATACCCACAATCTAGTGTTAATTGACTATATCTGATGCAAAGTGGGGATGGTAGGCACTTGCACAGGTGATTAGCATTGAGGAAAATGCTCACCCGGCCAGAATTTCGGGTGCGGATTTCCGCTCCGGGTGTTGAAATTCTCTCCAGTAGCCGTAAGTGAAGTCGTAAGTGAATTCTGTGAGTACCATAAGTAGTAAGTTTAGGATTTTGTCTCATATTACTTCTGTGATTTGGTCACAATGAGAATAAGACCCTCTCATGGAGGAGGGTGCAGCAATAACAAGTTGACCATGCTGAGCAGGCGGGGGGGTGGGGGGGGGCACTGGAAGCACAACGGACCAAGGAGGACATGAAAAAGGGGGGGAAGTACAAGCAAGAGAGGCTGTGGCAATATACAAGACCATTGAGGGCAAAAGGAAGAGGCAGTGGCAGTACAACCATAAATGTTAAGCCCAAAAGGCCTTTATTTTATTTGTTTCCTGCCTAAAATATTCCCAGTTTTTTTTTTTAAATCTTCTGCTTACCAAGTTCAAATTCTTGCCAAGTTTGGTAAATTGGATCACGGAAGGCATAAGTAATGGGGCAGGGAAGCAGACTTGGATACGAGAGGGCAGGAGGGAGATGGGCAGGGATACCAAACTGACTTTATAGGGCAGGCATTAGAGGTTGCAGCAGCACAATACATCACACAGGGCAAGCGTGACAGCAGTGCAGCAAATGGACCACGGAAATAATAGGGAGGGAATAAGACCATGCGTATGGACAACAGAGAGCGGAGGGGAAAGAGGCAAGGGAAGTAGCGGACCGAGGGGAGGGACAGTTGCAGCATAATGGAACATTAAGGGCAGGAGGGAAGGGGCAGGGTGTTAGTCTGAAAATCCTCTAGCTGTGTTATTCTTGCACTGTGCTATATTAGGTTAGCATTATGAGGCTAAGTTAGTAACCGCTGCCACATTTGTAGGTAACCCACTTAGCTATCCTAATAGAATGCAAGCTTAAATTAGCACCTGTGGCTCCATTTTGTATTTCGCAATCCATATTAGACTATGACTAAACTAAGTTTTATTATATGTACTGCTTGCTTCAGTAGAAAGCTGCTGGGTGCATTTACTCCTACGGTTGGGCCTCGCTGTACTAGTGGATATACTGTTTATACTTCTGCATACCTTTCCCATGAGACGAGTCTGCTCCCACTGGCTCAGCTGCAGGCACAAAAAGAATGACCTTGCCAGAGAGAGATAGTGTGTACCCGGCCTCAGACTCTTAGCTCATGCTTGTGTGTCCCACTTTGTCTCTTGCTGCCTTCTGTAGAATGTTACTGGGTGGATATGTCTTGTGCTCCTGCTGAAATGTATAATTGTTACTTCAGTGCTTGGGAAAGCCAGTCCCTTGGCATACATCTTAGGGTGCAGGTCTGAATGGACTCATCTGCAGAGTATAGCTAATAAAATGCCTATTGGTATTCTCTACTGTCTAACTGACTCTTCATTCTTTGGAAGGTTTGGCAGGAGGATGTAAGTAACCCGCATGTCCCTAGAGGGCCCCATAATTCAGTTGGCACCCAAACAGGGACCCTGTGAAGTGTTGCCCCCTCACCCATAATCTGTACGTGCGGCCGGGGTGGTGTCTGGTCAGTTGGGCGGATTAGGGCCCCACATCCATGAGACCGAACTTGGTTCTCGCAGTTGCCGCACCATTCCGATCGGGAGGATCCTCAGCTAGTGGTCATCGGCTGGGGTCCTGAGAAGGTGAAACCTTGGAGCTGACCATTTGGTCCAAAAAGTCAACAGTGCAGAATAACTTGACTCAACCTAAGTGCACCAGGTGAGTGATTTGATTCTTGGAAAATGGCACCTTGCTTGAACAACACAAGCCTGTGGGTTGTGTCTGGTACAGTGTGTGGACTGTCTTGTCTTGGACTTTGTGGGTCTGCGGACCCTTAAGGGACACAGAACGCTTGTGAAAAGTCTACCGGGTCAACTGGTAATTGGATTTGCTCTTGAAAAGTTCTGGGGCTGAAGCCTGTCTTCTTGTATAGGTACAGTCTCTGGACTGTCTTAGTGCAGTTTTCAGACTGCCGTGCTTGAATGGCGCTAGCCGATGGGCTGTGTCTTGGTACGGTCTTTTGGGCTATCTTGATTTGAACTTGGTGGGTTTGCTGACCCTTTAAAAGACACAGAGAGTTTGTGAACAGTCTACCAGACCAACTGGAAATTTGGCCCATTCTTGAAAGGGTTTGGGACTGTTTGCAAACAATCTGCCAGGTCAACTGGTAATTTGGTCTACTCTTGAAAAAGGCCTAGGGCTAGAGCCTTTCTTCCTGAACTCGGTGCAGTCTCCGGGCTGTCTACTTGTCTTGATGCAGTCTTTGGACTGTTTTGTTCTGATGCAATCTCCAGACTGACTTGTGGTTTGGTTGTGGTGTTTGGGTGCTATGAGGTGTGGACTGATGGTGGTGGTGCTTGAGAAATGCTTGATTGTAAGAGTAGCGACTGTGCTTTTTGTGTGGAGGTAAGGATGCCGTGCCTCAGCATGCTGTGTTGTGAGAGGTTTTTTTTTCCTTTTGTTTGACACATTCTAAGGACCATCTTTGGGAAAAGTACTTGCAATTTCCTTTGACAGTCAAAATGATCATTGTAGCCCCTTCTTGAAAATGTCTGGAATTAGCTTAATTTGGTCTCTTGTTGTCATTGTGTTCTGCAGATGCCCACTGGAAGGATGACACTTTAAATTTTGAAGAATAAAAAAATTATAATACATACATAAATACTAGCAAAAATGTACATTTGTTTTGACATAAGAATAGTGCAACATGAGGAAAATGAAAGGAAGGGATGCGCATTTAAATTGAAAACCGTGTTGTAATGTTTCACGGTAATGTATCTTTGTGCTCAACAGACACGTATTCTAAAGGTGCAGTAAGGAGAGGTGAAATGCACACTAGAAATTCCGTAATGCTGAATGTGCTCTGTCTCTCTATGAAAAAGGGGAGGTGGCAGGAGTTATGGAAAGGGAGAAGTGTGTTTGTATTTAGAGCTTTCCAGCTTCAGACACAAACTTGTAAGTGGGTGTGTTTCATTTGGATTTGCCCCCAATAGAACATGTATTTAATTTGGATAAAGTGTTTTAAGCTCTCCGGGCAGTGAGTATTTAGCTGAATAAATAGGATTTTCAAAGTTGAAAGAAATAGCTTGTGAATTCAGTGTGTGGCAGGCATGCCATGACCTTGTCATGCCCTTCTGTGCTATAAGGGGAGAAATTCCCAAGGAGGGGGCTCATCTAGCAGGGAGACTCAGAGCAAAGCAGCAGACAAGAGAAGGTGGGGGCCATGCCCAGCTCCTTGCACAGACAGGCAGGGATGCACAGAGCGGAGCTACTCTCCTGAAGGGCAGAGAGCCAGTAAAATAATGTTAATTGGGTACCGCTTGAAAGAACAACACAGGAGCTAAAAGATTTGGTTCATGAGTTTTGTGAATGTGTTTATTTAGAGTTTCCACAACACTGTGGGATAGAATGTCCTAGAGCCAGTGGCATGAGATTCTTTGTGGATTGGATTAATGTTTTCTAATCAGATTAGTGAGGACGTACAGTAAATATTGGTTTGTTTTCAAGGAAAGCTGATAGATGGTATTCTGAAGGATGAAGGGTACTATAGTGCTGGACAAGGAATGAGGTAGAAAACGTTTAAACAAAAAAAATAGAATGGTATGCACAGAAAAGTTTTCAGAGTAAGTTGCTTGCAGGTAATGAAAGTGAGTTAAAGGGTGTTGTTTCACAAGCAGAACAGGTATGGATGTTGCTCAAATTAATTTAAAGCAGTTGTCCAGAGCAAAGGTGAATTATTTCTAAGAACTGTTGTGATTCTATCTATGACCCTAATTCGATATTCCTGATTCATGACCTTATGTGGTTATAATAAATAATATCCTTATAAAGGCATAAGAATCATATCCATATTTAGTCGTAGCCCATGCAGTCCAAATTAAGCAAGGCTACTTCCCCAGGCTCCTAGAGAGTACAACGAGTTCTCTAAACAAACCAAACCTCCAGCAACCTGGGAATTCCGCATGCTTTTGTTTTGATTTGTCCTAGAACTCCTGTGAGCACTGTAAGAACGGCCAGTTCTTAGTGACATCTTTATTGACGTCTTATGTCCAACCTTACGTCAAACCCGGCACCTTTCAGGTATAAATATACCAACGTTGCCTTAAGCAAACACACAGTGGTTTGGAGCAGAGCGGCTATCTACTTGCCCGAGAGCCAAGCAGATGCGAGAGCCCACGGACGCCGCCCCTCCCCTTTGACGCACTGAGAAAGACGCTGTCTTTTTCTCCAGCCGAGAAAATCCAGCTCCGGTGTTTTCAGCCGCCCTTACGGGTTGCTGGGATATCGAGTCCTGAGAGAGATATACCAGACCTCCTGCTTTCTATTACCCAGGTATGGGGCTGACTAAACCCTTAAAGAGAATTCTTGATTCAGATTCTTGGCAAAACCAACTTAACTTAAACTGCTACTTACTTACTCCTTCCCACGTATTAGGCTTAGGTCAGGTACACCGGGGTAGGCGTATTTAGAAGCACCAGTTGAGTACGTTAGTCAATGTATATATGTATGTATATATTTTATCCATTTTAAAGTATCATATGGCTAAGAAACGATATCAATGCTTTAACAATATTATTTTATAATACTCCTTTTACTGTACGCACTTTACTTCATGTTAAGTATTGCAATTGTGGCAATTCATTTCTCTTGCATGAGAAAGAAGACTGCTCAATAAATAACACCTTTTATTGAAAACGCCCGTCTCTTTTATCTGCACTCTGGTGAAACTAAGTATGCACGATTGACTGAGTAAAATAGCTGTCTATTGTTTTCACACGACTCTAGAGATACACTCTTATTCTGAGGGAGCAAAGTTGTCATGTTTATGGTTGTCAGAAGCTAATCCCTTCTTGTCTATCCAGGGAAGTTAAACTCCTCCTTGTTTATTCAAGAAAGTTTCTAGTGACCTCTGAGCTAGCTGGCAAAACTAATTAAGTCTAATATAGTCAGTAGAGACCTAGTCGACCTCAGTCCTACGTCTACACTGCTGTTTATATTATTCCAATGCGCAGAGCCTATTGGGAATATAGGAACTACACTACATGGCGCCCAACGTTTGGTAAGGCGATAATCTAACGCAAGACACTAGAGTAACTCAGTCGTGCTTTTTCACACAGAACCCTTTTTCCCATAAATACTCCAAAAGACGTCTGGAATGTGTAAAAGGTTAAAATCCGCCGGAACTTAGTAGGAAGAGATTCCTATGTATAGGTTTTGGTTTAGTCAACGTTGAAGGATACAGTGTTCCATAATATTGTGCACCTAATCTTTGTTTCCTTGAAACTTGATCTGCAACAAAAAAACTTTCTGTCAGTAAAATGCCTGACAGAGATGAAGAAAGAGATGCTACAGCGTCTCAACTGTTGTTGGATGACACAACTATCCAACAGAATGACCCGAATCCTATATTCATTCCTGTCAACATAAGAAGAAATATAACTATTAAACTTATAGAAAATGGACTGACATCACGAGGTGGTACAGTAATATTCTTGGTAAAGGGCCCATGAATATCGGCAGACAGAGGTATTCTATTCATGGATACATTTTCCAGCAGCAAATGCTGTGACACACGACTTCCACTATTATAAAATAGAGGAACCTCCGGATGAATACACTCCTTTAGAGGAGGTTGAAATCCCATTAAATTACCAAGAGCACCTGCTCTGGTTTAAAGCCGCCCTAAAACATAAAAATCACATCACCAGGCTCAGTCCACTAGGTAGACCAGGAGCAACGTGGCCGGTTCTTGCCAGCTACACACCTCACCCAGACATTGATAAAATGCCAGACCAGGAACTTTTAGCACAGCTAAAAATACTAATTAAAATACATAGACAATTGGTCCAATATGTAATGCGGACTTCAACAGTCCAACCAGCAATTAACATTCCACAGCTGACCCCTCATCAGGGGAACAAAAACAAAATTACACCACAGAACATACAATCATGTCTTGGTAAAACACCCGCAAAACGGGAACAAATTCCATTCTGGTTAGCACAAAAAATCACTCAAATAGAGGCAGTATTTCCTGATACTACACTTACTGAGAAACACAGAATTCTGACTATCTGTCTTCCAATGGGGATCGCACCACATGTGGAGGACTGTGACACTTGGGGCACAGTCTTTGCTTCCATTTACACAAAAACACACGGTGTTCCGTCCATGACGGTAATACCAGATGTGTTAAGACAGATTCAAAATGAATACGGTCCAGAACCTGCATTAACTCTGGGTATGAAATTACTGAAAGACTTCAAGCAGGTATCGGCCATATTATTAGCCAACATAAAAGGAGAAGCAGCATCTGTGGTGATCCGCCAGAAACTGAAAGAAACAGATATAGCAGAACATCCTTTTGAACTTGCCAGAATCATAGAAAAATCCTATGAAGAACTAGGAAGAGATAGTTTGGGTGGGAAACCAGTAAAACCCCAACTAACTGAAAATCCTGAAAAAACATTTATTAAACATAATCGAAATACTCCGAAAAAGAGTTGGAATGGTAATAAACAATCAACTCCCAAAGAAAAACGATTCCAGTCCAGAGGAAGGTCTCCTCAACGGAGAGAAAGATCTCCGGACTGAGGAAACAAGTCTCCCCAGAGGGAGCCCTCTGAGAAAAGATACAACCTTAGAAATGGGGATAATCTGAAAAAACCTGATAGATATCAAGATATTGATACACGTCCCTCTCGATCTTTTCAGACTTCCTCACAGAAATCGGAAAGAAGAGGACGGTCAGAACACAGGGAAGAGCACGTCAAGTCCAAAGACAAAGAACCTGCTCATCAAAGTAAAAAATTACAATTTCCAAGAAAGAAGGTAGCCAGTATTAAAATAATTAAACATGCACCTCACAAATGAACAATCCTTTGTTTCCTGTCTCCAAGCCAGACAATTCATATCGTCTAGTTTTGGACTACAGACCCTTAAACTCCTGTTGCAAAACATTTGCAGTACAAAACTCACACAGTGCAGCACTAATGAATAACATTGTGCGCAATAAATACAAAACAACATTAGACATCTCTAATGGATTCTTTTGTCAAAACATTGCACCTGAGAGCAGGTATTTGACGGCGTTCTCAATCGTGGGGTCGCAAAAACACTTCTGTCGACTTCCACAGGGATTCAAGAATAGCCCAGGATTATTCTCAGCAAGAGTAACAGAGTTACTACAAATATATGATGATGAGGCATTATCTTATGTCGATGACATCTATCTCACAGATGACGACCTGGATACTCACTTGAAAAGAGTGAACACCATAATACTTGGGTTCGCAAATGAGGGTTACAAATTCAACTTTAAAAAGTCACGAATTGCCCATCTAACTGTCCTATTTTTAGGATATGAATTATCAAGTGAAGGCAAATGCCTAGCAGACAACTTCTTAGAGAAGTGTGCTGTACTCCAAGCACCAAAAACGCTGAAGAACTTACAATCAATACTAGGTTTCCTGAATTTCGGAAGAACATACATTCTAAATTATGCGGAGAGGGTTAAACCTCTCTATGAATTAATAAAACCTGATTTTAAACCAATAAATTGGACTCAGACACACACAGAAATTTTAAAATCATTGCAAACAGACATGTTAGCTAAAACAAAATTGCAAACACGCGAAAACATACGCAACCTTGTAATCCGAGTCATCCCAGGAAGATGCGGATTCACGTACCTGACCTCTAATGTGGGAGAAACGGTACCAATAGCGTACAAATCACACTTGTACACACAAGCTGAAATGAAATTTAGTTCTACTGAAAAAATTCCAATAGCGGTTCATACTGCTGTAGCAAAAGAAAGAGCCCAAGCCCAAGGCAGAAAAATGACTGTTTAACAGCAGAATCGGCCCTTGAGGCATTAACATGCCCACGCAATTTGACTGCCGTGGCATTAGATCCAAAATGGATACAATGGGAAAATTCTCTTGCTACAGAAGACGTGAAATACTATTTTGACCCGGAAATGAAAAAAATAGAAAATCTAGAATACGAAGAAGAATATCCTCTGCCAATCGAAATTCTGCCTCTCAAACAATACACTTGTGTAATCTACATGGACAGATTTGCACAACACTATGATGTAGAGAAAAAATCCTACAACGCAGCGTGCGCAATTGTTAAAGGTCGCAGGCGCAATGGTAAATTCAGACCATTAATTACCAAAACTGAATCACTCAGAAACTGCTCAACTCAGCGAGCTGAAGTAAGATCTTTAAAGATGGCGCTTGAAAATGCCGATCGCGAATTCCCCACACTAATAGTGTGCGATTCGCATTTCTGTGTCAAGTCTTACAGTAATGACATGCAGACCTGGATTCAAAACGATTACAAAGATGACACAGGTGCCACAATAAAGCATAAAAAGCTTTGGGAACAAGTAGTTCTTTTATAGAAAGAACTACGAAAGACTCACATGATACATAAATCTGAGTCATCAACGTGATGGCGTTCACGTTGCAGGGAATTCATTGGCTGACACAGCCACAGCGGAAGCAGGTCAACCCGCTTCCGTAGCCACAAAAAAGCATTCAGAAAAATACATAGACGGGGAAACAATGCTGGCGGTAAAAACGTCTTTGCAAGGCAACTGTGCAGCATTACCTGTGAACTATCCACTCAATTATACATACATAATTGATGCAAACTCCGTTCCTTTTGCTCAAATCCCTGGAGTGGGGGATAGAGTAATTCCAAACACGAACAGGAGAATCGTTTTAATAGCAGACGCACACATGGGATTGGGTCTAAGGCACCGAGAGATCAAGGAATCTTTGAAAGAATTACAATCAGTGGCCGGGGATGAGCCTGCAACATTACAAATTTGCAATGGGCTGTCCAAACTGCAACAGAGATCGCAGTCGCGAACCGACCGGAGTAATGCCAGGACCCTTCTTTTAGAAAGCATAAGGCTTATCTATACCCAGAAATCCAGTAGGAGAAATGCGTCCCATTTATGTTTAAGACTAGATTCACTTAGAATGTAGACACCAGCGCTCGGCGGACGCCAGAACTGTTATAAAAGATTTGCGAGTCTTTATCGGCACATACACAATCGGCATGCTACATTCTGACCAGGGTCCTGCGTTTAGCTCTAAGGCTTACAAAGAGGCCATGGCCAGCATGGGCATTGCATTGCGGTACTCTTGTCCCTTCCATCCTGAGGGAAATGCGGTAGTGGAAAGAAAAAACCGGGACATAAAGCAATCTATAACGGCGAGGGTATTAGGTTCGGGTGCTGAGTGGGTCCAACATTTAACAAGTGTCCAACGTAGTCTTAATAAACTGCCAAGAAATTCTCTAAAAGGTCTCAGTCCGTACGAACTATTGTTCGGTACTCGAATGTATATTCAGGACCTTGATAGTCACACTTCAGTGGTAGAAGAAAAATGCTTTGATATCAAAGACCGTTTGGCTGTTTTGCAGGACTTAAATGAAACAAGATGAAACCTGAGCAACTTAAAGTTAAAACAACAGCCAACAGCCACTGAAGAAAAACCACCTGTCCCAGCAAGGCCTGTCTGGATTCCAAAGATTGGGGATCTGGTCAGAGAGAAGATCGCGGTAAAGAAGGAATTTGGGCCTTCTTACAGAAAAGCAGTACCTGTCTTAGCGGTCAGCGGAACAAGATCAGTTGTACTACCGCCCCTTGCTGGTAAAAAAAAGAACCGAGTTGTATCCATCGACCTGGTAAAACCACAATCATGTGGCTAATAATAAGTATTAGGCCCAGTGGACTCCCAAGAAATAGAAGAGTACCAAAATTTGCTACAATACAAGAGGTTCAAACTGAGAGACTAATCACATTTGATAAACCTGCAGTGAATAAAAAAGGACTATGCAACAATGCCATGGAACTTGTTCCTCTTGAAACCCAAATTGCAACAGTTCATCAAGAAACACCAGTCTACAACGATGTAGCCTCAGACTATGCTAGTGAAACAAAGAAAAATCCAAAAGCAAATGAAAATTCGGAAGCAATTCCAACAATTGACAGAACTGCATCTGGCTACTTCATCAATTTCGATTACTTTTCTGAAGCTCCAAGCGAGCCTGAAGAAACGCTAGCCACAAAAACTTTCAAAGAAAAAGTAACAGAACCCTTTCATCAACTCAAAGAAACCTATCTGATTTTTCCATGGATTGAATTTTGGATTGTGTTAGGTGTACTTTTCCTCCTGCTTTGGCTCATTATGGTTCTTTGTTTGGGAAAATTAATTGAAGGAAAATACAGTACAATGGACACAGCAAGTCAGAACATCAACTTGGTCCTAAAACCTCACAAGTCATCTCACATCGAGAAAAGAGAACTATCATCAGTGAACGTCACAGCCAATCCAATACCCGGCGGGGTAGCATGGGACAGAACTGATTTTGACATTTTTGGCCCGATTGAGCTCTTGAAATATCCACACCAGTTTAAAGTTTCATTAAGTGACTTTGTAAAACCAAGTACTTTCTCTGATGATTGGAACTTTGAAAATATAAATAATATGATGTCAGATTTAGTAATGTCACAAAATTTACAGAACACGATTACTTACAGGGTTCATCAAATTATGAAGAAATGTACTGTTATAATCACTTTGGCCATCACTATTTGCATAAATCTGCACAGCCTAGAAATGCTTTTAATTATAATCAATGGGAACATTGTGCAACACCGCCTAAAAGCAGCTCAAAAACATTTTATGAGAAATTCCCATACTTCTCAGGGTTTAACACAAGTGATGCAGAAACGTTTTATTTTAAAATGTTAAATAAGACAGGAATGAAAACAATGTTGACAAATACTAAATTGATCTATTCTGAAGCATTTTATGAAAAAATGACTACATTTGGTTTTGAATTCTGGAAAAATAACATTGAAACAAAAAACATCCGGGGTACAAAAGAATGGCAGGTCCAAGGTCTAGAAGCATTATTTAGAGCCTGCATGATCCCAGAACAATTAATATTCTTGAATGACACCATTCAACAGACTACCTGTTTTGGCCTAGCCAAAATTAAGGACTTAAACAAACCGTCTGTTCCAAAGCCCATACCGGATAGTAATAACACTACTGATATGGAGATAGACGTATCCCATATTTTACACCAAAACAGAACACATCCTGATTGGAAAAAATGGTTGATCTGGCCCACAGACACAAATAACTGTCAAGATAGATTCCTGAACAAAATACAGGGGTTCAAAATGACCAGGCCAGACCCAAGATACTCCCAGAGACAACATCCAGGGAAAGTTACAACATACAGTGTAGGGAAGCTATGCCTCGAATGGCTACAGAAATCCACACTGGCTGAAATTAAGCAACACTTGACTTTACTTAAAGACGGTGCTGACTTGCGTGATTTCATATTGGGACCACGCAAACAGCATCAAAAACGTTTCATAGCGGCCGGTATATACGCTGCGTACAACGAAGCTTGGAAAGTAATGCAAATTGAAACAGCAGAAAAAATATGAGAAATTGATAGTATTAATTTGGAAAAATCACTTTCTGTTGTGGACAATGGGTTAACGAGTCTGTCCTCCAGAACATATTCACTGGACAGTATTGTATCATCTGCTATTGATATAATAGAGCAAGACTTACTAATGTTACAACATGGTCAGTCCCAATTACGTTCTATTGTACAACTTAGCTGGACGTTGCAAAATCTGCGTTCAGGCTACGTGCCATGGCCTTTACTCAATGTAACGTCATTATTTTCTATCTTTAACCTTACTGATAAACAAATCAGTTTGGCACAAAAAGGAGCAGACTACACGATTCTGAGCATTGAAAAACTTGAGAGATTACCATTGACAATGTCAGAGAGACCTGTCATTGAATGGATAATACACGGAATAATCACAATTCCGATAACAACTTTCCAATTTAAATACTGCCAAGAATATATACCAGCAGGCCAGTATGAAAGGTTGGGTAAAGGGTACATCAAGTCAACATGGAATTTACCTTATGCACACACATGTTACATTGAAAAGAAAAATAATGTATTTCTTAGTGGTAAAAATTGTAACAGATCACTAAGCGGTACACTTCTGTGTCAAGGTATTAACTTGAATGGAGCCTGCGAAGGGTCTCCGAATAACCTTTCATGTCACCTGCACGGCACTCCTGCAACACAGATAGAGCCATTCTTTAGACAACTTTCTAACGGGAGCTATAGTCTAATAAATGACCACAGCTGTTGGGGCGTGGTGCCAGGGAAAGCCTATCTCGTCAGCGTTAGTTCCATGGTGACTTGCTGTATGCAAGTATTGTATCCAAACAGCACTCCAGATATGGAGGCGGCAATATGGCCTCGTTTGAATATCTCTTCTATTCGAATTGATACTTTAAGCAGAATGAAGTCTATTCTTTTACAGACAACTGTGCTTTTGACATCGTCCAAAGAAACGTATGATCTGCAAGTTGCAACGACAACGGCAGAGATACATACCCTTTTATCAACAAATTGCCCCGTGCATTTTGTAGAAATCTTAAGCCAAATCCTAAACATGTCAGATACCAGTGGCATCGCACATGTATTTAAGACAATTTTTTCGTGACTGTTAACACCCTTTGAAACAGTTCTGGGCATCTTCCCCAATTTTGTCCATTCTGTCTTTGGCCGCCTACCTCTACTTTTGGGACTCGTAGCAGGAATTTTATTTTTGATTCTTCTGCTCCGATATGGCAAGCCACGCCGCAGACAAGACTCCAGCAACGATGGAGGAAACAATCCTAGCAATACGCTACCGGGACCGCATAACTAAAGTCCTCGGATTAGCCCGGCTAAGAGATCTGAATATGACCTGGTTTCTTTCATTCAGAGCTACCTGGCAAAATTGCATCTTACCTGTGCTTCGATGTATGCTATGCGGAGAAGAATGCGTGTTGGACATCTGTCTTACACTACCATCAGCAGTACCAATGGATAGAGATACCTTGCTAAGTCCTGTAACGGCTCATGCATCGTGTTGTCCCCAGCGGCTACCTATTCTGATGACGGCATTCGTTGAGACTTCACCACTACGAGTATGTGGCAGTGGAGTATGAGATGAGAGCAGCATCACCCAGGTACAACCTTCAGTGAGCATTGCTGATCCTGACATCGAAGATAGCAATCATTCTCACGACTGCACTGTCGCAGCATTTTCAAACTTGGTCAAACTTTCACCTGATACTGTATACCAATTTTTTGCGAGTCTGTCTGCAATGATGTTCTCCCCTGAACATAAAGAATAAATTTTAAAGCAACGAGCACACAGCGTTCCCTGAACTCTGAATTCGGCCTTCAGCTTTGATAAACAAAAGCTACTGAAAACATTTGGAACTATTTTTTCCCTTGAAAACGAAATTATATTTTTTTCCACTTCCAAAATATTTACCTTTTTCAGGCACATGTACTCTGCTTAAAGTAGAACTATTGTTAGAGAACAGAGCTTCTATTTTTAGGAACTCTAGAGACAATATTTAACCTCCGTCTCTAGCACATGTACAGCAAATTTGTATTATTATGTGACGGAATGGTCTCGACCTTATCTTCTGTATTAAGAGCCATTTCATGTGTAAATTTTCGCAATTCATTCAGCTGATATATATATGCATTTTTAACTGAATGATACCACTGCTTGAAAAGTGTACAGTACCAATACTCATTTTCGTGTATTTACCATATACCATTTCAAATGCGAATTATGTATTTTGGGGTGGGTTGGAAAACACATGCACCATTATATGTTTAATATTGCTTAGTTTTAAGTAATGAGGGACATTAGATCGTGGAGTGGGTGTTGTGATTCTATCTAGGACCCTAATTCGATATTCCTGATTTATGCCCTTATGTGGTTATAATAAATAATATCCTTATAAAGGCATAAGAATCATATCCATATGTAGCCCATGCAGTCAAAATTAAGCAAGGCTACTTCCCCAGGCTCCTAGAGAGTACAACGAGTTCTCTAAACAAACCACACCTCCAGCAACCTGGGAATTCCCCATGCTTTTGTTTTGATTTGTCCTAGAACTCCTGTGAGCACTGTAAGAACGGCCAGTTCTTAGTGACATCTTTATTGACGTCTTATGTCCAACCTTACGTCAAACCCGGCACCTTTCAGGTATAAATATACCAACGTTGCCTTAAGCAAACACACGGTGGTTTGGAGCAGAGCGGCTATCTACTTGCCCGAGAGCCCAGCTGATGCGAGAGCCCACAGACGCCGCCCCTCCCCTTTGACGCACTGAGAAAGACGCTGTCTTTTTCTCCAGCCGAGAATATCGAGCTCCGGTGTTTTCAGCTGCCCTTGCGGGTTGCTGGGATATCGAGTCCTGAGAG
Organism: Lissotriton helveticus; assembly: GCF_964261635.1. Lineage (NCBI taxonomy): Eukaryota > Metazoa > Chordata > Amphibia > Caudata > Salamandridae > Lissotriton > Lissotriton helveticus. Next base: position 58,315,290 of record NC_136068.1, on the reverse strand, counting down.
AGAGATACCAGACCTCCTGCTTTCTATTACCCAGGTACAGAGCTGACTAAACCCTTAAAGAGAATTCTTGATTCAGATTCTTGGCAAAACCAACTTAACTTAAACTGCTACTTACTTACTCCTTCCCACGTATCAGGCTTAGGTCAGGTACACCGGGGTCGGCGTATTTAGAAGCACCAGTTGAGTACGTTAGTCAATGTATATATGTATGTATATATTTTATCCATTTTAAAGTATCATATGGCTAAGAAACCATATCAATGCTTTTACAGTATTATTTTATAATACTCCTTTTACTGTACACACTTTACTTCATGTTAAGTATTGCAATTGTGGCAATTCATTTCTCTTGCATGAGAAAGAAGACTGCTCAATAAATAACACCTTTATTTGAAAACGCCCGTCTCTCTTTTCTCTGCACTCTGGTGAAACTAAGTATGCACGATTGACTGAGTAAAATAGCTGTCTATTGTTTTCACACGACTCTAGAGATACACTCTTATTCTGAGGGAGCAAAGTTGTCATGTTTATGGTTGTCAGAAGCTAATCCCTTCTTGTCTATCCAGGGAAGTTAAACTCCTCCTTGTTTATTCGAGAACGTTTCTAGTGACCTCTGAGCTAGCTGGCAAAACTAATTAAGTCTAATATAGTCAGTAGAGACCTAGTCAACCTCAGTCCTACGTCTACACTGCTGTTTATATTATTCCAATGCGCAGAGCCTATTGGGAATATAGGAACTACACTACAGAACAAAATGAGAACACATTTCAACAGGTAGCTGTATTTGAAAAGGAGAGTTTCAAACCCTAACAATTCTGTATTTGCCAAGTCCATTGTGAAAACAGTGGATGTCTAGACTTAGTTGTAGGAGTTTTAAACAGAGAAATTACACACTCAGTTTTAGAGAAGGTTGCAGCAGAGATAGGCCCATTTGAGAAAAGTTGCCAATTTGTTGTTTGTGATACAGGCCTAGCAGGAAAACAATTGTTTTGCAAATTAAACAGCACAGATTTCTCTAAACCCGATGATGTTAATTATCAGATTCCTGATTAAGATGTAGGTTTTAAAATGGTTTTCAGAAAAGTAAATTTGCAAATGCTGCTTTCTGCTGTTTCTATCCCTGCAGTGACATTCAGGCTGTTCTGGTTGTTGCTGTCAGAGGAGACATGAGGGAATGAAGGTGTCATTTAGATTTTAGTGGACAGGATTTGTGTCTTAAAAAAGGAATATGATTGTTAATTTGCAGATTTGTTTTTATTGTATTTTTGCACTAGCGACTTGGTTGTAGATTTCACAAGCCTTGTTGTATATGATTCCGTATTTGGTTGAGAAAGTTGTTGGTGAGGAGAAGGCTGGTACATTATAATAGTCCCGCTATTTCAATTGTCTTCAAAATTTGTGACTGACCTGTGTGCAGGTCAAAGGAAAATAAAAATGTGGCCCTCTAGTTGTCTTCTGCTCTGGCTATTTTTATGCTTCCTCTGCTGCTCAATATTTTTCTGTTGCTGATCTAAAGTGCATTCTTTGGCAGTATTGCTTATAGAATAGATGATGTGTGTTTGTTTGTAATAACATTGGCTGGTAAGAGATATAGGCTCTTCTGCACCTTTTAGGACCATGCAGAAAGACAGGGCATCTATACAAAGTTTAAAAATACAAGGTAGTTACTTTCTCATCGTTTACACACAGTAAAGTTGCAGGGCAGTACAGTTGCATGGTATTAGACATGGCATCCTTGGCTTCGTTCCCCTGACCATTTTACCTCTAGCTTCTATGTTTTGATGCTGTGCTGGTTTTCGTCTTTGCTAGCTTAGATGCTTTGGGTATTTTGCCACTGCAAATCAATGTCACAGTGCGAGTGCTTTCTGTGTAAATTGATATTGTGCTAGGTTCCCCTTGATTAGCATAGTGGTTTTACTAGTAGATCCCTAGTGAAGTACACTGATGGTGCCAGATCTGGTAAATAAATAGCTACAAGTAGGCTTGCAGCGTTGATTGTGCTATCCACATGGGTAGCCCAGAAAAGATCCCTCAGGCCTACCTATGGTAGGCCCAGGGTATACTGCTTGGCAGGCTGCAGTGTTTGTGCAATGCTGGTGCTGTTGTGTGTGACGTGTCCTGGTGGTGAAATGCTGCTGTTTTTCCTTTTTCACTATTTCAGGGCTCTCCTGCTAATAAGCAGGAATGGGGAATTTTTGTAACATTTAACGAGTATATCCTTAATAGGGATAAGATAGAGAATAGGAATGAGCTCAAAATTTGATCATGTATCTTTAAGTAAGTATGGTTATCAAGTTCTATGTTTGAACACAGCACCTTTAGGATGCAGATTTTTCTTGTCCAACATTTCTGTGCATTTCTGTCTTTTTGTGGATTGATAGTCTTGTTGGTGTACTGTCCTTTTATGGTGTTTTTACTGTGTTACTGTGCGTATTTGTACAAATCCTTTATTCATGGCCTTTGGGATCAGTCTGTCTGCTCGTGCCCAGCTACAAAAGGCAAAAGAATTATCGACAGGAGGTCACCTGCTTATGTCACCTGCTGCTGAAAGGGGGATAGGAGATTAGCTCCTTGGGTAACTAACGTATTAAATGAGGTGCATGGGGTGCATGAGCCTTAACTCTGAATGCCTAACACTTGAAACTGCATTTTTCTTCTTTGGCTCCTGTGCCTGGTACATATATTGCCGTATGCTGTTTGTGTTGTAAGTACACAAGAGGGCTTATTGTGCGCTTTTTGTCTTTTGAGCTCGCCCGAGCTGTCTAGGAATGGTCATGCTGGTGGCCATTTCCATAAGACAATCAGTTGGACTTGCTTTAGTCACTCATTTTACAGGATGCTGTGAACATGCCCTTGAAAAGACAGAGACACAGCACCTCACCTGGGCATGTCTAATTGGCTATAAAACAACACTATTCGCAAAATTGTCATGATTTGAAAAATGTGTCACCTTGAAGTCGGCCATGTTTCTGCCTCTTCCTACTGTAAATTGATGGAATAGGAATTGAAGTGGAGATGAAAGGACGGGTAGACTAGACCGATGTCCTCTTATCTGACCCTTAAGGGAAACTATATGTTGTGGCTTTCGTTTGAATACTTAAGTGGCACCACCATCATTGTTCATGTTACCGCAACACTACATACAGTTGTAGAGACATCACAAGGACTTTATTATTTAGTCTGAGTAACTGGGTTGTAACAGATGATGTGGGATAGAATAATGCATTTGCAGAAAATGATTAAAATGAAATAAAAGAATGTTTGCAGTAGACCCTGCTGGGTGGGTACTGAAGTCAAGATGTCTAAGTTGAAAGTAAGGCATATTTTTAGGTTGAGACATTGCTCAGCCAGTGTACTTTATGGAGCATATGATACACAATACTAGGTAGGGTGCTTGCGCACCACACATTTTAGTGGTCAACAGTTTGAAGGCACGTAGCCCTACAGGAGCTTGTTTGGAATAACAAGTTTTCCTGGAGAATTCATGTACTTACATTATCATAATTTCTCAGTTATATATAATCAGCAATTTTGGTTCCAAATGCAATACTTATGTTGGCTCCCTTGGACAAATAATTCTAGAGGTGTCTGCAGACCTGCACAGCAGCGAAGTTCCACAAAGTAAAAGCTGTGTCATGATCTCTATGACTAATTGAACACACGCTTGCTAAGACAAGAAACACAAAGGAGCCCTTGCTTTGAAATTCCCTTTTTGCGGTTCTTCAGATGAATAATATAGGAATATACAGACGTAATGATTCAGATTATTTTTGTATTGTTTTCCTTTTTTGTCTCAGAGAATAGTAAATTAATTAAGGCTTACCCGCCTACCAGGTGTTGGGAGTGACAACAAACAATTGTATGACGTTTTATCCGTGCCAGTTAATTAAAACTCTGCATTCTACCTCCTAATAGGTCCGAGACACCCTGCAGTCATAGAGAGAGGGGCACCGGACGTGCCTGGCTGCTTGTTATGGAACATCCATTAATATGACTGGGGCAGAGCAAAGAAGTGCTGGACGAGGCAGTACTACCAAAAAACATCCACAGAGAGGGGGCTATCCAGATGCCCCAGCCTGTTGGTCCGCATGTGCTTAAGTCCTAGCCCATTGAGCCCAGCCTGTGGACTCGCCTGTGTTTGAGTCTCTGCCCCCTGGTCACCTTGAGTCTGATCCAATTTCTCCGTGATCCCCCTTGTGCCCGGAGTATTGAAGCACCATTTATGCCCCAACGGAAGGACAGTGCACCAAAGGGAAAGTTGTATTAGTAGGGATGGACTTCATGGATGAAGAATAGGGTGCAGGTACCCTGCCTAAGGTACCAGCGATAGAGTAAGGGAAAAAGATTGGTGCACTGGCCTGAACCCTGGACAGGATTAGTTGAGGGTGTCCTCCAAGAAGGGAGGGTGCTCTATCCTGAGTGAAGAGATTTTTTTCCCGGAAAGAGATAGATGAGTAGCTCCACCTCTGGTGCTCAAAAGCGCCTACTCCAGATGAACAATAGGAGTCTACCAGTGAGGGCTCTCTGAAAGACACTGGAAAGAAGAGTTTTACCCATCCTGTTCCCTGATCACCAATTCCATTGTGTTACATTTCTCTCCCAATCACCATGCATCCGCTTGGTCACCTAATTAAGGTGCAAGTTGCATCCCAAGTTATTATTGTGCTAATAATAGTGTTAGGAACATCCTACTCCCTGAATCAGAAGCATCCTGTGCACACGCAGGTCCATGCACCACCTGCTTCTCTTGAGAACATGTATTTGTTACTTTGGCTCCTCACACAGGAGGACATACAATGATGATATAAGTGTCTAGATTGGTGTACCTTCGATTCTGTTCTCCAGTGCCAGATATGACATTTATTGATTCCTGTACTGCAAATGAATGTATAGTTGATATGACCGTTTGTTTTTGTATCCAGGAGCTGGGGAGATTAAGGTGGGTGAGAACATATGTCTTCAGTTACAAACCGAACATGACAATCGGCCCGTCTTGAATTCTGTATCATATTGTTCACTTTGCACGTGGATCACAAGTTCATACTTAGCATCTGAGGGGATGGTCTGCAAAGGTTGTATTCCTTTTCTGTTTTTCCCAGTGTATTTGTTCTCCAATCTACCTATTGCACATTCCATCAGCTGCAATGTAAGAGTATGTTACATGGAAAACAGGCCCTTGTATGCACTGTTCCCCAGTCTGTTGTGTCTGCTGAGTAGGTACCTTGACTCCTAAGTAAAGGCTATTCATGCACTACAAAAAATGAGACCATGCTTCAGAAAGAGATCAAAGGGTTGATGAGCGTTGATGTAGATACTTTTTTTAGGCCAACATGTTTCTTATAGTTTCCCTGCTTTATAACGAGCATTTGAACATTTCTGAGTATTTATATATTGATCATGTAAATAGAGATTTCCCATCCTGATTAGAATTGTAAAGATCCTTACTTGATGGCAAATAAAGCTCCTTAGCATATAATGCTAAAAGGAGATTCTGTTAGTCTGAAAATCCCCTAGCTATGTTATTCTTGCACTGTTCTATGTTAGGTTAGCATTATAAGGCTAAGTTAGTAGCCACTGCCACATTTGTAGGTAACCCACTGAGCTGTCCTAATAGAATTCAGGCTTAAGTTAGCGCCTGTGGCTCCATTTTGTATTTCACAATCCATATTAGACTGTGACTAAACTCGGTTTTATTATATGCACTGCTTGCTTCAGCAGAAAGCTGCTGGGGTGCATTTACTCCTAAGGTTGGGCCTCGCTGTACTTGTGGATATATTGTTTATGCTTCTGCATACCCTTCCCATGAGACGAGCCTACTCCCCCTGGCTCAGCTGCAGGCACAAACAGAATGACCTTGCCAAAGAGAGTGTGTACCTGGCCTCAGACTCTGAGCTCATCCTGTAGTGTAGTTCCTATATTCCCAATAGGCTCTGCGCATTGGAATAATATATCCTGTAGATGTGACGTAGGACTTATGTCTACTAGGTCGCTATCGAATATATTAGACTTAATTGTGCGTGCCAGCTAGCTCAGAGGTCACTAGAAACGTTCTCGAATTCACAAGAAGGGATTCGTTTCTGACAACCGCATAAACATGACAACTTCGTGTCCCCAAGATAAAACATATCTTCAGAGTTGTGGAAACAATAGATAGATATTTTACTCAGTCATTCGTGCATGCTTCGTTTCACCAGAGGTGCAGAGACTGGCATTTTCAATAAAAGTATTTATTGAACAGTCTTCTTTCTCATGCAGAAGAAATGAACTGCTACAATCGTAAGACTGGCTGTAAAGTATAATGCCTACAGCAGAAGGAGTATGATAAAATAATACTGTAAAAGCATGGTATGGTTTCTAAGCCATAACATTTATTTTCAAAGTTTTATATAGCGTGAACAACATCCTTACAGATATCAGAGCGCTTTACATAAATATGGGATATAAAGACAAAAAAATACTTAACAAGGCGTTTTGTGCAAAGAAGAGCAGCAGGTTATCAATAGAGAACAGTGCAAGGTATCAAAGGTGCATAGGTGGTAAGGCCAGTCATTGTAATAAAAAGGAGAAATAATGAGTCTCAAGATTTCCTCAGCCTATATTCATATGAATTTAGCCAAGAGGATCGATTTATCTTCTTTTTTGAAGGATGCCGTAGATGAGATAAGTCTGGTTTCTGGAGGGAGGGCATTCCAGATCCTGGATGCCATCCCTGAGAAGGATCGTTTATATTATTTTTCTTGTGGAATCTTTGTAGTTTCAAAAGGAGAGTTTCTGTGCTTCTTGTGGCTCTTGAGCCACCCGAAATTGTCAATTTCTGAGCGAGGTAACTGGGCGAATTGTGGTGTAAAGCACGCAGTTTTCAGATGTATTCTGGCTTCGTATGGTAGCCAATTCAGGGATTTTAAGTTAGGAGAGATGTGTGAGCATTTTTTTGATCCAGTGATGAGTCTCGCTGCAGTATTAATAGAGGCTCTTAGGGGTGCGGTTGTCGATAAGGGGAGGCCGCAGAGGGCGACACTTCCATAATCTACCCGAGGAATAACTAGGGCTTGGACTGCAGTCCTGAAGACATTGGCTGGGAGGAGGGTTGCAGCTTCCTCAAGGTATTGACTTGGAAATTAGCTCCCTTCGTTGCATTGCTGATATGATGTTGCATGTTGAGATTGCAGTCGAGAGTTATGCCTAAAGATTTTGCTGAATCCACAATGATAGGTTGAACGTTGAGTGCAGTGAGATGTTTAAGCCAATCCTGAGCGATGGGGACTTTGGCGGGAGGTGCTATTAGGAGTAATTCAATTTTTAGAGCATCAAGTTTGAGATGATTCTCGGCCAGCCATGTCTGTGTGTTCCTAAGCGTTGAGTTGAGTAATTTGATGTATTCAGGGGTTTGTAGTTTAAGGTAGAGTTGGGTATTGTCTGCATACATGTGAAATTGCACATTAGATGCTTGAAGCAGTGCGGTGAGTGGTTCCATGACTAGATTGAACAATGTTGGGGATAGGGCGGATCCTTGTGGGACACCTAGTGTTACTGGAACGGGTGTGGACATAGTGTTGTTAATCTTGAATTTCTGACTCCGGTTATGAAGAAAGGAGGTAAACCACTTGAGTACTATCCCTGAAAGACCCATTCTGATATTCAACAGATCGAGTAAGTTCTCGTGTTTGACCGTGTCAAAGGCTGATGAGAGGTCGAGTAGGATGAGGAGGCAAGTACCATTCTGATCAAGAATTTGAAGCTCGTCATCAATTATGTGTGTCATAGCTGATTCCGTGCTGTGGCCTGCTCGGAATCCTGATTGGTGTGAGTTGAGGAGGTCAAAGTGCGTGATTTTGGTCCAGAGCGGGAGAAGCAATGGGATAAAATCCTTTACAGCATTTGCAGGGAGAGGGTCAGAGAGATGATTGGAGGGCTTCAGGGTACTGAAGATCTTGCCTATAGTTTCTTCCATGTAAGTATCAAAGGACGACCATGTAGCCTTGTTTTTATTTCAATGGGTGTTTTGCTGAGGGGGCCGGAGTATAGGCTTAGATCAGTGAGGAGATCATTCTTGATGTTATCTGTTTTTAGGTTAAAGAAAGTAGAGAATTCTTCACAGGACGGTAGAGTGCTAGTTGTGTTATGTAGTCGTTGAGGTTCTTCCTTGGATTGAGTTTTGATTAACTCAAATAGTTTTTTGGGCCGTTTTTTTTGCTTGGTCTAGTTGGTCGCTAAAGAAACCTGCTTTCGAGCGTTTGATTTTTCTAAAGTAAGTGTTTCTCTTTTTCTTTAGTGTTTTAAGGTGCGTAGCCAAAAGGGCTGATCTCCAATTGCGTTCCCACCAGTCTCATAGCTCGTCTATCTTTGTTAAGCAGCCCGTCGTGCCATGGTTTTGAGTTTTTAGAGGATACTCTCTTTAACTGAAGGGGGGCAACTTCGTTGACTATCGGGGTCATTGACTTGAGGTAGTGATCAGTTAGAACCTGAACATCGGAGGTGCCAGTAGGGGGTAGGAGCAGATTGTAACTGGGAGAAGGTAAAGAGTTGGGATTGAGTTTCTTCAAGTCTCTTTTCCAGACCTTGAGTTTGGTGGATTGAACCGGGCTGAGTTTCACTTTTTCACTGATAAAAATTGTGATAATGTGGTGGTAAGACCAGTCACAGGGTTGGATTGAGTCGAGTTGGGTGGCGTCACCTTTGGAGATCCAGGATAGAGCCTTTGTCGTGAGTAGGGCTGTTGCAGATTTGGGCAAGGTCTAGAGCGCTGAGGACGTTTTTGAGACTATTGACCACAGAGTTGTGATCATTCCAATGATGGTTGAAATAACCAAGGAATATTTGTGTGTTTTGTTGACCAGAGTTCGTTGTGATCATGCCCATGAGGTGTTCAGTGAAGGTGAGGTTGCCTCCTGGTGGGTGGTAGATAATATGCAGAGAGCATACTGGATTGCCCTCACTGTTGACGTCGAGGCAGATGTGTTCACAGGAGGAGAATATAGGGGAGATGGCTCTAGTTACTGAGAGGTTGCTCCGGTGAATACATTTGATTCCACCTTCTGTCTTGCCAGTACTATCCAATCTGATGATGTGGTAGTTAGGGGGTACTAGAATTTCAATGAGTGGGGAGGAATATTCTGTTAACCAGGTTTCGGTGAGTGTAGTCAGGTCAAGGTCAAGTGCGATAATGAGGTCGGCTAAGTCAGATGCGTGTCTAGGGGCAGATCTACAGTTTAGTAGTGTGCATTTGAGCCGCGGAGTGATGAGGGAGGAGGAGGGGTCCAGAGTGAGGGTGATTTTTTTTAGATTATTGGAGACGGTACCTCTATTATTTTGTGTGGGGGACCTGTGAGGGTTGGGGTGGATAGTAGGGATGGGAAGGTGTCTGGTGGCTATGTGGGTCATGGGAGCGGGATCATAAGAGTATAGGAGGGTGTAGTATGTTTATCTAGGGACCTGTATCGATACTCCTATTTCTGACCCTGGTCCGGTTATAAATCACTAATATCCCTACAACGGCACAGAAACCCGTTTCATAAATTTGTCATAGCGCATGCTGTCACATTAAGCAAGCACTATTCCTCCAGCCCCCTAGAAAGCACACCGAGTTCTTAAAAAAATCCAAGCCTCGAGCAACCTAGGAAATCCCCGCCTGCTATGTTTTGATTTAGTCCGAGAACTCCTGTAAAGCACTGCAAGAACGATCAGTTCTTAGTGACATCTTTATTGACGTCTTATGTCCATCATTGCGTCAAACCCAGCACCTCTCAGGTATAAATATACCAACGCTGCCCTAAGCAGAGACACGGTGGTGATGAACCTGGAGCAGTGACTACTTTCCGGAGAGCCCAGCTGATGCCAGAGCCCATGGACGCTGCCCCTCCCCTTTTGACGCGCTGAGGAAGACGCTGTCTTTTCTCTTGCCGAGAAATCCAGCTTCCAGCGTTTCCAGCCCACCTTCGCGGGTGACTGGGATACCGAGTCCTGAGAAAGAGATACCAGTCCTCCAGCCTTCTAAATCCCAGGTACTGAACTGACTAAACCCTAGTAGAGAATTCTTGGCAAAACAAACTTAACTTAAACTGCTACTTACTTACTCCCTCCCATGTATTAGGCTTAGGTCAGGTACACCGGGGTAGGCGTAGTTAGAAGCACCAGTTGAGTACGATTAGTCAATGTATATATGTATGTATATCTTTTATCTATTTTAAAGTATCATATGGCTAAGAAACCATATCAATGCTTTTACAGTATTATTTTATAATCCTGCTTTTACTATATGCATTCTACTTAACCCTAAGTATTGCAATTGTAGCGATTAATTTCTCTTGTATGAGAAAAGAGACTGATCAATAAATAACACCTTTTATTGAAAACGCCCGTCTCTTCTTTTCTCTACAATCTGGTGAAACTAAGTATGCACGTATTGACTGAGTAAAATAGCTGTCTTTTGTTTTCACACGACTCTAGAGATATACTCATGATCAGGGAGAGCAAAGTTGTCATGTTCTATGGTTGTCAGAAACTAAATCCCTTCTTGTCTATCCAGGGAGGTTAAACTCCTCCTCGCCTATTCGAGAAAGTTTCTAGTGAACTCTGAGCTAGCTGGCACACAAAACTTCAGTCTAATATAGTCAGTAGAAGACCTAGTTAACCTCTGTCCTACGTCTATACTACTGAAGATATTATGCCAATGCGCAGAGCCTATTGGGAATATAGGAAGTACACTACATGGCGCCCAACGGTTTGGTAAGGCGATAAATCTAACGCAAGACATTAGAGTAACTCAGTCGTGCTTTTTCACACAGACCCTTTCTCCCGTAAATACTCCAAAGACGTCTGGAGTGGGTAAAAGGTTAAAATCCGCGGAACTTAGTAGAAAGAGATTTCTATGTATAGTTTTTGGTTTATTCAACGTTGAAGGATACAGTGTTCCAAAATATTGTGCTCCTAATCTTTGTTTCCTTGGAAACCTGATCTGCAACAAAAAAAAACTTCCTGTCAGTAAAATGTCAGACAACGAAGAAGAAAGGGAGGCAGCTAGAATAGCAGCTCAACTCCTAGAGGATGACACAAGTCTCCTGCAGACTGACCCGGACGCAATACTCATCCCGGTCAACATAGGAAAAACTATAACACTTAAACTTATAGAAAATGGACTAACACCAAGAGGTGGTGCAGTCATATTCGTAATTGAGGCACATGAATATCGGCAGACAGAGGTATTCTATTCATGGATAAACTTTCCAGCAGCAAACGCTGTCACAAAAGAATTCCACTATTATAAAATAGAGGAACCTCCGGATACGTACACTCCTTTCGAGGAGGTGGAAATCCCATTAAAATACCAAGAGCACCTGCTCTAGTTTAAAGGTGTCCTAAAACATAATGATCACATCACCAGGCTCGGTCCACTAGGAAGACCAGGAGCAACGTGGCCGGTTCTAGCCGGCTACACACCACATCCAGACATTGAAAAGATGTCAATACCAGAACTTTTAGCACAGCTAAAACAACTGAATAAAATTCATAGACCATTAGTTCGATATGTAATGCGGACTTCAACAGTCCAACCAGCTATTAACATTCCACAGCAGACCCCTCATCAGGGGAACACAAACAAAATAACACCACAGAACATACAGTCATGTCTGGGTAAAGTACCCGCAAAACGGGAACAAATTCCATTCTGGTTAGCACAAAAAATCACTCAAATAGAGGCAGTATTTCCGGATACTACACCTGTTGAGAAACACAGAATTCTGACTATCTGTCTTCCAATGGGGATCGCACCTCATGTGGAGGACTGTGACACTTGGGGCACAGTCTTTGCTTCCATTTACACAAAAACACATGGTGTTCCGTCCATGGCGGTAATACCAGATGTACTAAGACAGACTCAAAATGAATTTGGTCCAGAACCTGCTTTAACTCTGGGTATGAAATTACTGAAAGACTTCAAGCAGGTCTCAGCTTTATTATTATCTATACTACTATTATAAAGGAAGAACTTTAAACCTTTGAGGCGGGTAAACTCGGGAACCACAGCACCAATCCACACACCCGATACATCGTTGAAATTGTCAGGGTGTGCAGATGGACATAGGCTATATAAATAAAAAAAATATACGTTATTTAAAAAATTTACGAGAAAAAAAAGTAGTCCCATTGAAGTAGCACCGGCCGCGACGTGCGTGCTGACGTCAGTGCTGTGCCTCTGCGCCGTAATTATTAATGACGTGTTGTTGGTTCCTGCAGAGACCGGGAGCTCCATTTGAATGTATGCAGTACTCATGGCGCAAGAAGAATGTGTTGAACACGTTAATGATTTGTAGATCCAGTCATGTTGCTCTTACCTGACCCAACACTACAAGAATGGGAGTAGAGCTCATGAGTTTTGCTTCAAGGAAAATACGTGATTCGCTGTTCTTTTTCCAAAACTCGGGTAAGGTTCGTCAGTGCTGTGCCTCTGCTGTGCCTCTGCGCCGTAATTATTAATGAGGTGTTGTTGGTTCCTGCAGTGACCGGGAGCTCCGTTTGAATGTATGCAGTACTCATGGCGCAAGAATAATGTGTAGGACACGTTAATGATTTGTAGATCCAGTCATCTAACCACTCATTGCTCTTACCTGACCCAACACTACAAGAATGGGAGTAGAGCACATGAGTTTTGCTTCTAGGAAAAGACCTGCTTCGCTGTTCTTTTTCCAAAACTCGGGTAAGGTTCGTAGCTAGGCCTCACTCTGCACACCACTTTTCGCGTTTTGGAGGGGTCTGAGGAGAGTCTTCCTGTGCAAGTGCTTATAATCATGGTCACTGCACTCATGCTATTTTCGTGTCGTTTGCCACATTTGCCACATTATCCATCAACTGCTGCATAATTTGAAGATTTTAACAAAAAGAATGTTTTGGTTGTAGCTCACACCGATCAACAGTGACTAAAAGTGTGGTTCCAATTTGCAGTGCAATGGAAGGTCCCTCACAAAGTTTGACTGGTCACCTTTCTCTTGAATATTGCTATATCAGGGTGTTATACTTTTATTAATGAAGTAAAACCGACGCGCAGACAGTGTTAAGAATTGTAATAACGAAGTAATACTATCACAAAATGCGATGCATTATGCTGCATAGTTTGCCTTTTATTGCCATCAAATTAAGTCAACTCTGAGGCATGATCGTCCCCGCCACATAGTTCAATTAACCCAGATTATAATTAACTGGTTCTGCCCTGGGCCTAATGAATTAGTACCCCTCAGGCAGCTGTGCGCATGTTTAAATGTATGAACATTTATGTCCCACTTGCTCCCCGGACATTTTGATTTCCAGCAGCAATCGGGGCGAAGAAAACATTTTCATGGACGAAATTCACTGTCCAGCTGTACACTATAGCACTGTGTGATCTTCATAATGCCCGTCTGTAGCAGCAGAGGTGTTACCGCTCTTTCCTGTCACTTTTCTGTGTGTGGGGGTTATACTGCAAACCACAGACTCTAACATGCAGTCACAGCTGTTGCTCGCCCCCCTGCTGCAACTGAGCAGGAAGGACTAATCTTCTCAGCCCACTGAGCAGTGATGGGAGATTAGCCCACAACACAATTACACCGAGAGGAAAGCCAGTGGCGTAGTGCAAAATGATTGCCCCCCCCTACAGAATGTGATATGGTACACCCGAGTCTCCCATATCGATATCGAGATCGTCATTAGTCTTTGGGCTGCATGGGGCCACCCATTGAAGAATTTTGGGCACACTGGTAGTGACAGTCGCTCATTCCCAAAGCATTATTATATATGGCACTGAGTTGAGGGCCCTTGGAGAATCTGCTCAAACTCTTACAGGAGATTGTAGGAGAGAAAATAATGCCAACTTATTTTTATTTAGCTATCCAAACCACCATTTTGTCATTTTAAAGTGCTGTTATCAATGAGTTCTTCTTTTCACAGATTTGATGGTTCTCAGTTGACTGTCCTCGGAAGGATGGAAGGTTGTGTTGGCCTTGGTAGGATTCAAACGTATGGCCTGTAGTCTGGAACAGGCATTAACAGTGATTATTTAACTAATAGAGACACACTATCTACTAAAGGAGGTAGAAAACAGAGGAAGGGGAAGCAACATTTCAAAGAATACTGGCGTGAAAATCTATACTACTATTATAAAGGAAGAAATTTAAACCTTTGAGGCGGGTAAACTCAGGAACCACAGCGCCAATCCACACACCCGATACATCGTTGAAATTGCCAGGGTGTGCAGATGAACATAGGCTATATAAATTAAAAAAATATACGTTATTTAAAAAATTTATGAGAAAAAAAAGTAGTCCCATGGAAGTAGCGCCGGCCGCGACGTGCGTACTGACATCAGGAGCGCGGGAAGGAGCGACGTCCAGGAGCGCGAGGAGGAGCGGCGGACATGAGCGCGGAGAGGAGCAGCGGACAGGCGGGGAGGAGCGCTGAGGAGCGGCGGACAGGCTGGGAGGAGCGGCGGATAGGCGGGGAGGGCAGGGGAGGAGCGGCGAGCAGCTGCGGACCGGTGAACTCAGGAGCGCGGGGAGGTGCGGCGGATGAGGTAAGGCTCCGGGAGACCCACGGACAATGTCGGGGCGGGCGGGGGCCCTGAAGCCAAGGTCGGGATGGGCTGCTACTCCGGGGGACCCACGGACAATGTCGGTTGCGGGCGGGGGCTGGGCGGGGGCCGGGGCGGGCGGGGGCCCTGAAGCCTGATTGCTCCCGGACAAGGTCGGGACGGGCTGCTAGTCAAACATAAAAGGGGAAGCAGCATCTGTGGCGATCCGCCAGAAGTTGAAAGAAACAGATATAGCAGAACAACCATTTGAACTTGCCAGAATCATAGCAAAATCCTATGAAGAACTAGGAAGAGATAGTTTGGGTGGGAAACCAGTAAAACTCCAACTAACTGAAAATCCTGAAAAGATATTTATTAAAAATAATCTAAACACTCCAAAAAAGAGCTGGGATGGAAATAAACAATCCACTCCCAAAGAAAAAAGATTCCAGTGCAGAGGAAGGTCTCCTCGGCGGAGAGAAAGATCCCTGGACCAAGGACATAAGTCTCCCCAGAGGGAGCCCTCTGAGAAAAGATATAACCTTAGAAATAGGGATAATCTAAAGAAACCTGATAGATATCAAGATATTGATACACGTCCCTCTCGATCTTTTCAGACTTTCTCGCAGAAATCAGAAAGAAGAGGACGGTCAGAACACAGGGAAGAGCACGTCAAGTCCAAAGACAAGGAACCTGCTCATCAAAGTAAAAAGTTACAATTTCCAAAGAAGAAGGTAGCCAGTATTAAAGTAATCAAACATGCCGAGGATACTGAGGACACAGCTGAAAAACGGAGAGTGGGCTCAGACAATGCCAGACAGCGCAGCAGAAGTGAGCATAGCTCGCAGGATCCTGATGAATCATCTGGAGACAGTGGACACGAATGAATACATTCAGGTGGAAACTGCAGATACCAGAGTTAGCAAACCTCATAAAATATACGAAATAACATTACGTACAGAGGGAGATAAGACTAGGAAAATAAGGGGTCTATTTTGGGATAACCTCTCCAAAGGCTATGACATCCTTTTAGCTGAAAAAGACTGGCCACCGGAGTTTGTCAGGGAGTGCCCTCATGGCGAAGAAATGATTATGCCTGCCTTCTCAAATCACATTCCAATTCATAAAAAATATACACTTGCAAGAAAGTGGGCAGTAGCCCAGGCTCCTGCATTATAGAAAAACCATGTGGGATGGGATGAGGACTCTTTTCCTCACAAAATCCAGTTAAAATCTCAACCGACTGCACAGAGGCAGTACCCAATTAAGCAAGAAGCTAAAAAACAGGTCAGGGAGATCTTAGATCAACTTGAATACCAAGGGGTGATTGAAACATGCACCTCACAAATGAACAATCCTTTGTTTCCTGTCTCCAAGCCAGACGATTCATATCGTCTAGTTTTGGACTACAGACATCTAAACTCATGTTGCAAAACATTTGCAGTACAAAACTCACACAGTGCAGCACTAATGAATAACATAGTGCGCAAAAAATACAAAACAACATTAGACATTTCTAATGGATTCTTTTGTCAAAATATAGCACCTGAAAGCAGATATTTGACCGCTTTCTCAATAAATGGCTCGCAGTAAATTTCTGTCGTTTGTCACAGGGGTTCAAGAACAGCCCAGGATTATTCTCAGCAAGAGTAACAGAGTTACTTCAAATGTATGATGATGAGGCATTATCTTATGTCGATGACAGATGATGACTTGGATACTCACTTGAAAAGAGTGAACACCATAATACTTGGGTTCGCAGCAGAGGGTTACAAATTCAACTTCAAAAAGTCAAGAATTGCCCATCTAACTGTCCTGTTTTTAGGATATGAATTATCAAGTGAAGGCAAAAGCCTGGCTGACAATTTCTTAGAGAAATGCGCTGTAATTCAAGCACCAAGAACGCTGAAAAACTTACAATCAATTCTAGGTTTCCTGAATTTCGGATGAACTTACATTATAAATTATGCAGAGAGGGTTAAACCTCTCTATGACCTAATAAAACCAGATTTTAAAACAATCAATTGGACTCAAAAACACACAGAGATTTTGAGATCATTGCAAACAGACATGTTAGCTAAAACAAAATTGCAAACACGCGATAACACACGCAACCTTGTGATTCGGGTCATCCCAGGAAGATGCGGATTCACATACCTAACCTCTAATGAGGGAGAAACGGTACCAATAGCATACAAATCACATTTGTACACAGAAGCTGTAAAAACATTCAGTATTAAGGAAAGCATTGTACATGCTGTTCAAACAGCTATAGCAAAAGAAAGAGTCCAGGCCCAAGGCAGACGGATTACTGTGTTAACAGCAGAATCAGTCTTTGAGGCATTAACAAGCCCATGTAATTTATCTACTGTGGCACTAAATCCAAAATGGATACAATGGGAAAATTCTCTTGCTACAGACAAAGTGAAATACTATTTTGACCCGGAAATGAAAAAATTAAAAAATCTAGAATATGAAAGAGAATATCCTCTGCCAATCGACATTCGGCCCATACGACAGTACGCCTGTGTAATATATACAGACGGACATGCACAACCCTCAGTTTGGGGAAAACATGATTATAACGCCACATGCAAAATTGTTAAATACGTGTGGCGCGGAGGTAAATTGAGACCTCTGGTAACGAAAACACATTCAGTGGAAAATAATTCAGAACAACAAACTGAAATAATAGCGTTGAAAATGGCGCTAGATAATGCGGATCGCGAATTCCCGAAACTAATAGTGTGCGATTCATATTACTGCTTCAAATCATACAATAACGACTTGCAGAAATGGGTTCAAAACGGTTACAAAGATGACACAGGTGCCACAATAAAGCAAAAATCGCTTTGGGAACAAGTAGTTCTTTTACAGAAAGAACTACCAAAGACTCACGTGATACATTCACTGAGTCATGAACGTGATGGCGTTCACATTTCAGGGAATTCATTGGCTGATACAGCCACAGCGGAAGCAACAAAGCCAGCTTCCGTAGCTACAAAAAAGCGTTCGGAAAAACACATTGACGGGGAAACAATGCTGGCGGTGAAAACATCATCAAAAGGCGACTGCTCAGCGCTACCCATCAACTATTCACTCAATTATACATACAAGCGCTTTACAAATGTGGATTATTATTATTATTATTACAAATGTGGATTATTCTTACATAATCGATGCAAACTCCGTTCCTTTTGCTCAAATCCCTGGAGTGGGGGATAGAGTAATTCCAAACACGAACAGGAGAAACTTGTTAATAGCAGACGCACATATGGGTGAAGGTCTATGGCATCGAAGGATCTTGGAATCTCTGAAAGAATTACAATCAATATACTGGTGGCCGGGAATGAGCCTGCAAAACTACACATTTGCATTTTACTGTCAAAACTGCAACAGAGACCGCAGTGGCAAAATGCCCGGAGTAGTACCAATGCCCCTCTTTTAGATATCATAAGAATAACAATGAAAAATACCCAGGAAAAATGCGTCCCTTTAATAATTATTTGAGAGTAGCTTCACTTAAAATGTAGACCCCAGCTCTCGGCTGACGCCAGAACTGTTATAAAAAGATTCGCGAGTCTAAAACGGAATATACGCAATGGGCATGCTACATTCTGACCAGTGTCCTGCTTCTAAGCTCGAGCTTGGGGGGAGGCAATGGCCAGCATGGGCATTGCATTGCGGGACTCTTATCACTTCCTTCCTGAGGGAATTGGGATGGTGGAAAGAAAAAACCGAGGCATAGAGCAATCTATAACGGCAAAAGTATTAGGTTCGGGGGCTGGGTGGGTCAAACATTTAATAAGTGTCCAAAGTAGTCTTAATAATCTGCCAAGAAATTCTCCAAAAGGTCTCAGTCCGTATGAACTATTGTTCGGGACTAGAATGCTAATCCAGGACCTCGATAGTCAAACTTCAGTGGTGAAAGAAAAATGCTTTGATATCAAAGATCGTTTGGCTATTTTACAGGACTTAAATGAAACAAGAAAAAACCTGAGCAACATAAACTTGAAACAACAGCCAACAGCCACTGAAGAGAAACCACCTGTCCCAGCAAGGCCTGTCTGGATTCCAAAGATTGGGGATCTGGTCAGAGAGAAAATCGCGGTGAAGAAGGAATTTGGGCCTTCTTACAGAAAAGCAGTACCTGTCTTAGCTATCAACGGAACAAGATTAGTTGTACTACCGCCCCTTGCTGGTAAAAAGGAGAACAGAGTTGTATCCATCGACCTGGTTAAACCACAATCATGTGGCCAAAAATAAGTAGTAGGCCAAGTGGACTCCCAAGAAGTAGCAGAACACCAAAGTTTGCTACAAACTCAGAGGTTCAAACTGAGAGACTAATCACATTTGATAAACCTACAGTGAATCAATTATGCAACAAAGCCATGGAACTTAAACCTCTTGAAACCCAAATCGCAATAATGCATCAAGAAACACCAGTCTACAATGATGTAACCACTGACTATGCTAATGAAACAAAGAAAATTCCAAAAGCAAAAAGAAATCCAGAAGCAATTGAAACAATTGACAGAACTGCATCAGGCTACTTCATCAACTTCGATGACTTTTCTGAGGATCCGAGCGAACCTGAGGAACAGCCGACAACATCAAAGACTTTTAAAGACAAAGCAAAAGAACTCTTTCATCAACTACAAGAAACCTATCTGATTTCTCCATGGATTGAATTTTGGGTGGCACAAGGTGTATTTGTCCTCATACTTTGGCTCATCATGGTACTATGCTTGGGACATTTCATTGAGGGAAAATATGTTACAATGGACACAGCAAGTCAGAAAATCAACTTGGTCCTAAAACCACACAAGTCTTCACACATCGAGAAAAGAGAACTTTCTTCAGTAAACTTCACAGCCAAGCCTATACCCGGTGGGGTAGCATGGGACAAAACTGATTACGACATATATGGTCCGGTCGAACTCTTGAAGTATCCACACCAATTTAAGGTTTCTTTAAGTGACTTTGTAAAACCAAGCACATTTTCTGATGATCGGGACCTTGAAAGTATTAATGATATGGTGTCAGACCTAGTTATGTCAGCTAAATTTACAGAACATGATTATTTACAGGGTTCATCTAATTATGACCAGATGTACTGTTACAACCACTATGGTAACCATTATCTGCATAAATCTGCTCAACCTAGAAATGTTTTTAATTATAATCAATGGGAACATTGTGCAACTCCGCCAAAAGGCAGTTCAAAAACATTTTGTGATACATTTTCATACTTCTCAGGGTTTAACACAAGCAATGCAGAAACATTTTATTTTAGAATGTTAAATAAGACAGGAATGAAAAGCATGCTTACAAATACAAAATTAATCTATTCAGAAACATTTTTTGAAAAAAATGAATACATTCGGCTTTGATTTCGGGAACAATAATATTGAAACGAAAACAATCTGGGGTACAAAAGATTGGCAGGTCCAGGGTATAGAATCATTATTTAGAGCCTGCATGATTATATTTTTGAATGACACAATTCAACAGACAACATGTCTAAGCCTAGCCAAAATTAAAGATTTAAACAAACCGTCTATTCCAAAGCCAACACATGAAAGTAATAGCACTACAGATGTTGAGATAGACGTATCCCATATTTTAAACCAAAACAGAACACATCCTGATTGGAAAAAATGGTTGATCTGGCCCACAGATACAAATAACTGTCAAGATAGATTCCTGAATAAAATACAGGGGTTCACATTGACCAGGCCAGACCCAAGATACTCCCAGAGACAACATCCAGGGATTGTAACGACATACAGTGTAGGAAAACTCTGCCTCGAATGGCTACAGACATCGACTCTGGTTGGAATTAAGCAACACCTGACTTTACTTAAAGAAGGTGCTGACTTGCGTAATTTCATTATGGGACCACGCAAACAGCGTCAAAAACGTTTCATAGCGGCCTCTATATATGCAGCTTACAACGAAGCTTAGAAAGAAACTCAAATTGAGACAGCAGAGAAAATACGGGAAATTGACCGTGTTCATTTGGAAAAATCACTTTCTGTTGTGGACAATGGGTTGATGACTCGGTCTTCCAGAATATATTCACTGGACAGTATTGTATCATCTGCAATCGATATAATAGAGCAGGACTTACTAATGTTACAACATGGCCAGTCTCAATTGCGTTCTATTGTACAGCTTGGCTGGACGTTACAAAATCTGCGTTCAGGCTATGTGCCTTGGCGTTTAATCAACACAACGTCATTATTCACTATCTTTAACCTTACTGATACACAAATCAGCTTGGCACAAAAGGGAGCAGAATATACAATTCTGAGCATTGAAAAACTTGAGAGATTACCATTGACAATGTCAGAACGACCTGTCATTGAATGGATAATACACAGATTCATAACTATTCCGATAACGACTTTCCAATTTCGATACTGCCAAAAGTATATACAGGCAGGCCAGTATGAAAGGTTGGGTAAAGGATACATTAAGTCAACATGGAACCTACCTTATACACACACATGTTATAGTAAAAAAGGACAGAGTGTATTCCTTAGTGGAAATAATTGTGAAAAATCACTAAGTGGTATACTTCTGTGTCAGGGCATTAATTTGCATGGGGCCTGTGAGTGGACTTCAAATAACCTTTCATGTCACCAGCTCGGCACACCTGCAACTCGAATAGAGCCATTCTTTAGACGGCTTTCTAACGGGAGCTACATTTTAATTGTGGATCACAGATGTTGTGGCTTGCTGCCAGGAAAACCTTATCTGGTAAGCGTGAGTTCCATGGTCACTTGCTGTGAGCGAGTATTGTTTCCAAATGACACTCCAGACAGGGAGGGAAAAATTTGGCCAAGTTTGAATATCTCTTCTATTCGAATTGATACTTTAAGCAGAATAAAGACTGTGCTTCTACAGACGCCAGTACACTTGACGTCATCAAAAGAAAAGTATGATCTCCAAGTTGCAAGGACAACGGCAGAGATACATGCATTATTATCAACAAATTGCCCCCTACACTTCGCAGAAATGCTAAACGAAATCTTAAACATTTCTGATACGAATGGTATCGCGAGTGTATTTAAGCCAATTTTTTCGGGACTACTGACACCATTCAAAGCAGTCCTGGGTATTTTTCCTAATTTTGTCCATTCTGTCTTTGGCGGACTTCCACTCCTGTTGGGACTCGTAGCAGGCATCTTATTTTTGCTACTCCTGCTTCGTTATGGCAAGCCATGTCACAGGTAAGACTCTAGCAACAATGGAAGAAACGATCCTAGCTATACGCTATCGGGACCGCATAACTAAAGTCCTTGGATTAGCACGGCTACGAGATCTGAATATGACCTGGTTTCTTTCATTCAGACCCATATGGCAGAACTGTGTCTTACCTGTGTTAAGATGTATGCTATGCGGCGAAGAATGCGTGTTGGACACCTGTCTTACACTACAATCAGAAGTACCATTGGATACAGATACTTTGTTGGGTCCAGTAAAGGCTCATGCATCGTGTTGTCCCCAGCAGTTACCTATCCTGATGACGGCATTTGTGTAAACTTCACCACTGCGATTAAAGGGTAGTGAAGTACAAGATGAGAGCAGCATCAGCCAGGTACGACCTTCTGTAAGCAATACTGATCGAAACATCTTTGAATGCGATCATGCGCACGACTGCATGGTAGCGACATTCTCCAACTTGGTCGAACTTTCACCTGAGGCGGTGAACTGTTTTTTTGAAAGTCTGTCTGAAATGATGTTTTCCCCAGAACAAAAGGAATAACTTTAAGCAAACGAGCACACAGCGTTCCCTGAACTCTGAATTTGGCCTTCAGCTTTGAAAAACAAAGCTACCGGGACTATTTGGAATTTTTTTTCTTCTACTTCCCTTGAAAACGAAAACTAATTTCTCGATTCCAAAGTATATATATATTTTTTGGCACTCATCTCCTGCTTAAAGTAGAACTATTCTTAGAGAACAGAGTTTCTATTTTTAGGAACTCTAGAGACAATACATTACCTCAGCCTCTAGCATATTTACAAATAACTGTATTTACATGTGATGGAGTGGTCTCGCACTTTTCTTCTGTATTAAGAGCCATTTCATGTGTTATTTTTGCAAATCATTCATGCTGATATAAATGTGCATCTTTTTTGAATGATTACACTGCTTGAAAGTATACAGCACCTATACTCATTTTCGTGTATTTCGCGTATGCCATTTTTCAAATGCAAATAATGTATTTTGGGGTGGTTCGGTATACACATGCACTATTAGTTATGTTTACTACTGCTTAGGTTAGTAACTATGGACATGAATGCGTGGAGTGGGTGTAGTATGTTTATCTAGGGACCTGTATCGATACTCCTATTTCTGACCCTTGTCCGGTTATAAATCACTAATATCCCTACAACGGCACAGAAACCCGTTTCATAAATTAGTCATAGCGCATGCTGTCACATTAAGCAAGCACTATTCCTCCAGCCCCCTAGAAAGCACACCGAGTTCTTAAACAAATCCAAGCCTCGAGCAACCTGGGAAATCCCCGCCTGCTATGTTTTGATTTAGTCCGAGAACTCCTGTAAAGCACTGCAAGAACGATCAGTTCTTAGTGACATCTTTATTGACGTCTAAAGTCCATCCTTACGTCAAACCCAGCACCTCTCAGGTATAAATATACCAACGCTGCCCTAAGCAGAGACACAGTGGTGATGAACCTGGAGCAGTGACTACTTTCCGGAGAGCCCAGCTGATGCGAGAGCCCACGGACGCTGCCCCTCCCCTTTTGACGCGCTGAGGAAGATGCTGTCTTTTCTCTTGCCGAGAAATCCAGCTTCCAGCGTTTCCAGCCCACCTTCGCGGGTGACTGGGATACCGAATCCTGAGAAAGAGATACCAGTCCTCCAGCCTTCTAAATCCCAGGTGCTGAACTGACTAAACCCTAGTAGAGAATTCTTGAGTCAGATTCATGGCAAAACAAACTTAACTTAAACTGCTACTTACTTACTCCCTCCCATGTATTAGGCTTAGGTCAGGTACACCGGGGTAGGCGTAGTTAGAAGCACCAGTTGAGTACGATTAGTCAATGTATATATGTATGTATATCTTTTATCCATTTTAAAGTATCATATGGCTAAGAAACCATATCAATGCTTTTACAGTATTATTTTATAATCCTGCTTTTACTATATGCATTCTACTTAACCCTAAGTATTGCAATTGTAGCGATTCATTTCTCTTGTATGAGAAAAGAGACTGATCAATAAATAACACCTTTTATTGAAAACGCCCGTCTCTTCTTTTCTCTACAATCTGGTGAAACTAAGTATGCACGTATTGACTGAGTAAAATAGCTGTCTTTTGTTTTCACACGACTCTAGAGATATACTCTTGATCAGGGAGAGCAAAGTTGTCATGTTCTATGGTTGTCAGAAACTAAATCCCTTCTTGTCTATCCAGGGAGGTTAAACTCCTCCTCGCCTATTCGAGAAAGTTTCTAGTGAACTCTGAGCTAGCTGGCACACAAAACTTCAGTCTAATATAGTCAGTAGAAGACCTAGTTAACCTCTGTCCTACGTCTATACTACTGAAGATATTATTCCAATGCGCAGAGCCTATTGGGAATATAGGAACTACACTACAAGGGAACGTATGTCGTACCTCGAAAGTGGATTGATGCTTCGCAGAGGGCGGGTGGAAGAATTACGTGCGGAAATTGAGGTCCAGTAAGGAGTGTTGTGTTTGTGTGAGAGTGTAGGATGAGTGAGGGGCTTGCAGGATAAGAGGGTACTGGGGGTAAGAGGTGCCTGGGTTTATGTGAAAACAGCTCTTTGAAAGTATGTAGATCATCTTTAATTTGGAGAAGGTCGGACATAATCTTGTCCAAAGTGGTGTTTGGAACGGTAGTGGTGGGGGTGGTAGCACGTGGTATAAGTTGGGGAGATTTGGCTTGGTTCGGAGTGAGATCTGATGAGGGCGTGGGGAGAGTAAGGAGAAGTAATGAGTAGAGTGTTGGGTATGTATTAGGCATGGGTGTAGAGGAAGTTGGGGTGGTTGGCTGTGGAAGAGGAGGTGTGATAGGCGTGTCTGCAGTGGGTGCTGAGTGACTACAATACTGGGGTTGGGGCGGAAGGATGTGTCGTTATGAGGCATTGCCAAGGTAGGGGGAAGGATGGTGATGGAGGAGAGGGGACTAGATGTGGGAGGGGCGGGATGGTGATGGAGGAGGGGGGACTAGGTGTGGGAGGGCATATGGTCGTTCCAGGGGAAATAAAAGATTGAATAGGGGGTGAGTTTGTAGTTACATTAGTGTAAGTAGGAAGTAAGTAAGGATTAGGTGAAGAGAGGAGACGTGTGTTGTAGGGTGGGGTAGAAGGGTTGAGGGAGGCGTGCGGCTTGGAGCACCTAGATGGCAAGGGGGTAGGGGGTGGGAGGGTGGGAATAATGGGTAGGCATTGTACTGTCTTGGGTGCTAGGAGTGGGATTCAGTTGGGAGGGAGTAGGTGGATTGGAGACATGCTCTTTAATAATGGGAAATATGTTATCGAATAGGTTAAGACTTCGATCCGTGGACTGGGTGAGAACAGTACCGTTGTTGTAAATAGTGATGGTTGCTGTCGCTTGGAAGAGTTGTGATGGTGCAATGGAAATCACTAGACCATGTGCTGACTTCCTCGTGGAGGAAACTGTGAGTAAGGTTAGGAAGGCTTTCCTCCATTGCGCTCTGCGTTTAGTGTAGAAAATGATATCGGTGGTCGTGACTCCATTGTGTAGTGAAAAATAAGGGTCTGCAAAAGGGGTTTTGGGGGGGGTAACTGATTTTGTAGGTGTGGGTGCCTGTGAGTTTCATGGTGTGAATTGTGGTGTAGGTGGGGGGGGGGGTGTAGTACTGTAGTCTAGGACGCCCAGCTGGCTGAGGACCGTGTTGAGTAAGGGTTACTGTATTTGCGAATGGGAAGTGGGTGAGTCAATCTAAACTACGGGCATTCTTAATTATAGGCAGGGATAGAACAAGCCAAAAATGGGGGGGGAATGCTCTGAGTGTCTGATCTGATGAGTGTGGGAGGGGAAGTCAGAAGCTGAAGAGAATGTGATTTGGGTACCTGAAGAGGGACTAGTCTAAGATGGCCAACTCCTTAGGAATAATAGAGAATGGCTATATAGTCCTCTGTACGTTTCCATGAATTGTGAGAGGGGGAGTTGTCCTGTTTCACTTTCTCTTTCTCTCGTGGGGATGAGGAGATAAGAAGTCCTGTTACCATTATGATGATTAGGTCATGGGTTGTGAGAGGGGGAGTTGTCCTGTTTCACTTTCTCTTTCTCTCATGGTGATGAGGAGATAAGTCCTGTTTCCATTCAGATGATTAGATCATGAGGGTGGGGAGTCAAGTCCTATATCGGTTTTGATGATCCCAGTAAGACAATGTTGTTACCCGGACTTAGTGATGGTCAGTGGATGGTTAAGGTAATTTACTAATTGTAATTTATGACCACAGCCATTTTGAGCCATGGTTCTCCTGGAAAATTATTAAATATGAGAGATGGAGACGAAGGAAAAAAAATAAAAATAAGGAGAGGCAAAAAAGAATAAAGCCAACAGTACCTTTGCGAGGAGAACTATGTCGTCTCGAGGGTCGATTAAAGTGTAACAAGTACAAGTTGCATCAAGAGTCCCATTGGAAATTAAAGTGCTGCTGCAGAGATCGGGCGCAATATGCATCAGTCTTTGTGCTATAAGTTCAGAAATGAGGGCCCAAAAGAATGTGAAGTCAGCGCAATTATATTCATCTTTTCCTGAAGGGGCGGAGCAGCGTAGGAAGAACGCTGTCCTCCCGTCTTTCCAGCGTCGTCAGATAGTCTCTGCTCCCGACGTCCACAACCACCGAGGGCCCAGTCGCGATGGTCCCACCGCTAAAATACGCCTACCCCGATGTACCTAACCTAAGCCTAGTACGAGGGAAGAAGTCCGTGTGGTGTAGCATAAGTTTAGTATTCTTTTTTGCCAAGAATCTATCCAAGATTTCTCTTAGGGTCTAAACAACTCCCTACCTTGATTTAGAATGAAGGAGGTCTTGTATCTCTCTGCCTCCGGACTCGATTTCCCAACACCCCGCAAGAGGAGCTTGAAAACACTGGAGCTGGATTTCTCGGCAAGTGAAAAGACAGCGTCTCTCTCAGTGCGTCTGCTGGAGGGTCGGCTTCCTTCGGCACTTGCTGTAGCGAGATGCATCGGGCATGTAGATAGTCGAACTGCTCCAAACCACGGTGTGTTTGCTTGGGCAAGTGTGGGCGTATTTATACCTTGAAGGTGCCGAGTTTGACGTAAAGGTGGACATCATAACATCATCAAAGAGTCTCAGTTCTTTGAAAACTCCATGAGTTCCTGGATAAATCAATATTCAAGCAAGGGGAAGTCCCCAACTGCGGAAGCCGAGTTTTCCAAGAAACCGTTGTGGATTTTCAGAACTAGTGGAAGTAGCCATGCCGTATTTGAACTGTATGGGCTATGTCTAAATATGGTTATGATTTCTATGCCTATATAAGGATAAGGTGATTTATACCTATATAAGGGCACGAATCGGGAAAATTACCCTAGGGTCCTGAAATACTATACAACAATCCTTGTGTGCCCCTCTTTGTCTCTTGCTGCCTTCTGTGGAAAGTTACTGGTTGGGTGTGTCTTGTGCTCCTGCTGAAATGTACAATCATTATTTCTGTATCTAGGCAATTCAGACCGTTGGTAGACATCTTAGGGTGCAGAACTGAATGGGCTCCTCTGAAGAGTATAGCTAATACAATGCCTATTATCTCTACTGTCTGACCGACTCTTCCTTTTTGGGAAGGCATAGCAGGAGGTTGTAAGTAACCCACATGGCCCTAGAGGGCCCCGTCCTTCAAGGGGAAAGACATCAGACAAAACAATGCAGGATGGAGGGGATAGGGATATGCACATGGAGAGCAGTAGGCAGGGGGCAGGGAAGGAACAGCACGCTGACCACGGAGGCCAGGTGGGTTGGGCACTGGAAGCACAACATACCATTGAGGGCCACAGGTTAACTATAATGGCATACACAGATGCAATGGAGGAAAGGTGGGAGGGGCTGTGGCAGCACAGAAGAGCATGGATGGCAAGTGGGAGGGTTAGTAGCAGCACAAATGCCATGGTGTGCAAGAGGGAGAGGTCAGGGCCATGCACAAAAAGACCATGGAGGGCAGAAAGGAGGGGTAGGGGAGCAATAAAAAGAGGTGCATTGCTGGTTTCTCGCAGCGATGCGTCACTTTTCATAAATGAGGCCCTTACTACCTTGCCTAGTAAAACCATCAAAGAGAGTAGTGAAAGCTTTACAAAGTTAATAACATCTATGATCGATTTGAGGCCACCACTTGTTATGAGCTAAGTGAGGAACTAGCTAATATCAGATCAGGTCAAAATGTTTTTTCATGTTTCACTCCGGTATCAAGTGAGCAGGTAGAAAAGCTAATTTTGGAAGCTAAATCAGGATCCCCATTGGATAACTCAACCCCCCCCCCTTAGTGCCAAGAAGCATAGCCAACAAAGTATGTTCCAATCTTACGGACTTTTTAACACCATGTTTAAATCTGGAGTTTCCCCCACTTTATGGAAGGATGCATCTGTCCTCCCTTTGATAAAAAAACACCTAATTTGGCCGCGTCTAATCCAAGCAAATATCGACCCATCACTAGGCTGTATCCGCCTACCAAAATAGTTGAGAAAATTATGAACCTCCAGGTTGCTCAATTCATACATGACAATGACTTACTTGATTCCTCTCAATTTGGATTCAGCCCGGAACATAGTATGGAAACTGCATTAATCAAGGCTACAGAGAAGATTAGGGCTGTGATGGACAAAGGTGGGGCTGCTGTCCTAATTCTCTTTGATTTATCAGCAGCATATGATACTGTAGACAATAACCTGTTGAAATTAAGCCACAAAACTAGTTGCAAAAGATTCTGCACTCTCCCTGCTATCCTGCTTTTTGACATACAGAAGACAATCAGTTGCACTAGATCATTTTAAATCTGCACCTTATGTGTTGCTTTGTGGGGTTCCACAAGGTTCATCTTTAAGTCTGTCACTTTTTAACATTGATGTGTTGAAACTAGCTCCCTTGATTCTGGGTTTAGTTTGACATCCTATGCAGGCGACACACATATTTTGGTGGCTGCTGATAAAAATGAACCTTCCTCCTCATGTCGGTTTCAACACTGTATGCTAGAAAATTAACAGCTGGATGAGAAAGCATTGTCTGAAGCTTATCTTGGACAAAACCAAGATAGTGATCTTTGGCAATATCCAACCTACATGAGATGCCTCATGGTGGTATGCAGAGTTTGGGGAATTGCCTAAACCGGTATTGAATGCTAAAATAGGAGTTGTACTTGATAACAAATTGTCCCATTCACATCAAATAAATGCTAAAAAAGCTCAGTGCTCAGAGACCTTTGGTGATTAGCATTTTATAAATGCAAATATAAAAGCAATTATTATATTGTTTCTGCCTCCTTTTATTTAATTAAGATAATAAAGAAGATCCTTCCTTATATCCCGATTAACTCCGGGAGGACGGTTGTGACTTCACCAGTATTATCTAAGTTGAATTACTGCAACGTGTTTGTATCAAAACATGCAAAGTCAACACATAAAAAAGTTGCAGATGATACACAATGCAGACACAAGAATCCTAGTGAATCTGCCCAAATACCAATCAGTCTCCAAAGAAATTCGGAAGCTTTATTGGCTTCCGGTCACGAGCTGCGTTAGGTTCAAAACCTTGTGCTTGTCTTACAAAGCACTGAAGAGCAAAGGCCCTACATACTTAAAAAAAATATTTTCAAGTGGTACCAGCCTTATAGACCGCTTCAATCTAATGATGCCAGGTTCATGACTGTGCCCAGGTTTCGTACTTCCAATTGGGGTGGCCGAAGCCTGAGTTATGGAACCACAAGACTTTGGAATTCTCTCCCGATGTACATTAGATCTGCACATTTTTTATCATCTTTTAGAAAGAGTCTTAAACCCTTTTTTCCAGAATTAGGGTGTGATCTAGTTGTGTTTGTATTTAATCTCAGCGCCAAGACACCTCAGGATATTCGCACACTTAACAAGTGTCAATAACATAACATTACAAGTACCCACTCACCCATACTGCCACACTCACATTCACTCATTCACCCATCCATCACTCATATACCCACATCACTCAACTATACTGTCTATTGCAATGCCCAGTTACTCACTCATATACCACTGACGCATCCACTCACTCACCCACACAGCCATACACACACTCACTCACCCATAAGCCCCCATACACACACTCACTAACCCATATAGCCACTGACTCACCAACTCAATCATTCATACGGACAGCCACATCCCCCTCACTCTCCTAAACAGACACTCAGCCACTCATATAGGTACTCCGACAACTAATAAATCACCTATACAGCCACTCAGTTAGTCACTCACATACCCATACAGCCACATAGACACCAACTGACTAACTGATAAAAACATTCACACAACCAGTCACTCACCCACACATTCACTGAGACACATATTCACTCACTTATACAGTCAGTCATGCATCCACTGGATCATCCATACAGGCACTCATACACCCACTGTTTCCCCAATACACCTTGATATAGATATTTAACACTCATAAACATTTTAAAACATTTAAAATTCACTGGATAATGTCACGAGGGATGTCATTTGAGATGTCATGAGTGATGACATCAGTGAAGTCACTGACCATGTCATGAGTGATTTTATATGTCCGAATGAGGTCGCACACTGCTCGTCCCATCAGCGTGTGACCCCGGAGCATGATGGTCGATGTAGTCAGTATCAGCGGGTGCGCTTCTACCCGAGTGTTGAATCTTGAGGGTGTTCACTGGTGTGCTTGCCATCCCTGGACACGTGTTTCGAGTTCATTAACGCTCATCAGCAGGGATTAGGCGTGTGCACGGGGTTGCTGCGTGGGCTGCCGAAAATATTCGTAGGTCCAGATACCTCTTAAGGCGCGCAGGTGCGTTATCTCGAGGTCGTCACCTCCACTGGCTCAAGGGAGCCTGTATAAATAGTATGTCCGAATGAGGTCGCACACTGCTCGTCCCATGAATGATTTTATATGTGAGGTCAAAAGCAGGGCATTTCGAGGGTGCGAGTAATATATATTACCTACTGGCGCTCACTAGTAGGTAGTTAGGACCTAGTTTAAGTAGGAAAAGCATTTTTTTTGACCACTCTTCATGAAATGTTCCCCAAAAAGTGTCAAAGTAGGTTCTGGTGGTCATGGAAAGTTCGTGGTTGATCTGTGTAGTGGAGACCAAGAAATAGGGACATTAAAAACAGGTGCTTTACTAATGTTAATTCCCTTAGTAATGTGTTGCCAAACCTACAGCCCTAACCGCTGGACGGAATTACACCAAATTTGGCAGAAAGGTGTATGTTTTTACACAGATTGCGCTTTTTGTTATTTGGTGCAAATCTGTTCAATAGTTTTAGAGAAATGTAAGCTGTAAAACTATTGATATACGAGATCTTTCGTGGAGGTTTTGCGATGAATCGCGAATGCGCGTGCCAACAGGAATGCTCTGATTGGCTAGACGCAACCTGAACAGCTACCATTTTGTCATCCGGGAATTGTTCCTGGGGCTGAAAAATTGTGGGAGAGCTAACATAAGGGGTCAGGGTGGTGATACTCTTGCCCCATATTTGAGAAATGGGTGTGAATATGACACAAGCTATGTGTCCAAAATAGTTTTTTCTCATTGCACACAATATTTACGATGTGACCATCAGCAGGGCCCACTGTGTAACATTGTGGGGTCATCTAGAATATTGCGATGTCCTTTCTAATATTGGTGGAAATGTAAAAAAATATATCACTGCATTTTTATAGAGATATGAGAATGGGATACATGTTTTTATAGAGTTATTTAGATAGTGAATTATCTAGTGTGATGCTTAGAATGAATTATATATTTATAATTTATGAATGTGTGAGTGAATATTGAATTCTTGCTTCTGCTGTCCGCTGTTGTAACGTAACTGTGGGGATCATGATGCCCAACGTTATCGAATTCTACAGCCTCAACTCGTAAACGGAAAATAGGTTTTAGAGGTTTGATGGCAATCTGATGAAAGCAGCCCCCCCTCCTAGAGTTTGAAGTGTACAGTAATAAATTCCTAATGTGTAAAATACTGTAATATGCGTGTATATAAGTGTTTTTCACTTTAGGGAAAGGCGCGATTGTCGTGGTTATCGGCGACATTGGGACATCTTGAATAACTGTGAAAATGGAACATAGGTATTAAAGATGGATTTTAAAGCAACTTAGTACCAAAAAATGAGTTTAAACATGTGTTTAAAGAATCATATATATAGCAATACATGTAGCGCAATGTTTAGAATGGATTTTTGGATGTGCTGGTGTCTGTTGAATGTCTGCTTTTGTTTTCCGTTCTTGCGACGTATCTCTGACCATCGCGACATTGTAGCAGAGATCCCTAAAAACTAAAAAAATGCATCTTTTGTAAGAAAATTCATAACATTTTGGGTACTAGTGTGGCTCTGTCAAGAGCCTTTGTGTTGATTGTGTTTATAGGACAGCTGCACATAAACTGGATGCAGAGTTTCAGGTTACTTATAAAAAGCCTGTTGTCTTCATCTGTAAAGTGCACTCCATCATTTCAATAATTCAATGCATATCAAAACATAGATTGCTGTTATAGCTACAGCTCATGCAATGATCTCTAAGGAATGCTAAAACAGTTTTATTAACAGGTTTCCTGGCTTTCTCAATCTGTGAACAGAATTGATTTGACCACTTCCATTTCTGTCTTTGGCATATATTAGAGTACACCAAGACAGTGTGAGGGAAAAGTGACATCAGTTCTGCAAAGGTTGTTTTTATTAGGATTTCCGGCCTTACCCCAGTCAGTGTGCCTAGGTCATTGCCACCACAATGCTGAATCATGAGGCGAGGAGCTTTGGAATCCACAACGGATTTAATCAAAGCCAGCAACTGATGAAACTTTAAGCCTCCATGGCAAAGCCAAGTAATCTGCACATTTGGCGAACCCAAGTCCTTGTCAATACCTCTCTTTTTTGTAGCCTCTTTAGCCCAATAGATATAGCTGTGGCCCACAATCCATAGTCTAAGCATTTTGAAGTGAAGGAGCAATAGCAGTCAGGAGAAGGCTGGAGCTGAATGAGGTAGATTTCCGAATGAAAATATTAAAAATGGAAGTGTTATTTATTTAATAAAAAACATTTTGATTTGATTTAATGCTGCCAGCATGACAGTGAATGAAATCAGGTACTGTGTTGGATGTCTTAGCAAGAAGTTATTTTATTGACTGTTGTTTACAAGAAGCAATGTAATACAGACATGGATATGCTTTTTAAAATCTGTTGAGTAAACTACACCTGCTGTATCTCATTTGAAAGTAGCATGTTCCTTCTAGAATGTGCTATGAACTTGTTACCTACTGGTTCCACTGAGTTAGTACGTACACTCAGCTAAGAGTGAATTGGAGGGGAAGAGTGTTAAAGAGAAGACCATTTTTTACAGTTGAGCAGTTATGGCACAATTCAACTAACAACAAACATCCATTTCCAACTGAGGACTATGCAATAAACTGTAGTACAGCATTTGAATTAAGAAAACTGAAGCTAAATATTGGTTTGGACTCCTGCTTTTCTGTTATTACAATGAGATGATCGCAAAAAAATAAAGAACACCCAGAGACAGGAACCTTGTTTTGAAATAGAGGGAAAGGGTTAACAGATGCTAACCATTCAGTAGTGGAGATGCAATGACATGATTTAATTTGCTGCCTTTCTCATGATCATGGAGTGGAAAGTTGTCTTTTTTTTTTTTAAACACATTTTAATGATTGCCATAATGTCTTATTCAATTGTTACAAACATTTTTCTTTGATGTTTCTTGTCGTTATATAGCTGACATATTTTAGCGGGATTATTGCGCTAAGTACATACAATTACAACATGTTTTCACTTTATCACAGTAACTTTTCATATGATGCTATAAGGAGAAAGATGCATCATTTGGAATAGGGCTATCAATGTAACTACTAACAACTACCCACTTTCCCCGCTCCCCCCACCCACATCCTGGCCTATCATGTCTGTTAACTGGCTCAGCAATTACATTTTTTGAATATCGCTTAGTGTTCCATTTTGCTTTGTGCAGGTATGTGTATCCTCCCTGTGACCCCTAGCTACACTGTCCATGGCGGTTTGATTTACTAGTTACTGTGAGTCTGGGGTGGCATGATGTGAATTGAGGTCTATTGCTTTAAAACTCTCCAGTATGACATCCCACTCCATAGATATTGGGTGTTTACACAGCCCCCAAGCCTCATCTCGTCTGATTGCTACATTTTCTACACCACTCCTTCATACCACCTCATCATGCCATGTGGATAATGCACGGGGCTTCAAAGATTTCCACCTCATTGTTATAGCTCATATTGCTAATATAAAAGCAAGGTCTAAAAGCGAAGCAGGATTTTCTGGGTGCCTGTGCGTTTACTGAGCCCTTACAAGCATTCTTCTATGGTGTCTCCAATCTGCAGATGTGTGACCTCTCTCACAGTGCCACGCACCGCCTCCCAGAATCCTCTAAGGTGAGGACATGCCCACAGCATGTGTATGAAACCTGCCTCCTCAATCTTACAGCGGGGACAACATAGTTGTGTACATGTTTACATTCGGTGTAGATAGGGTGGGGTTAAGTATAACCTCTGTGGAACCATACTTTGTATGAGTTTAAATTTCGGGTCACTCTTTTTGGGTGTTCCAAAATATTTGCCCACTCTAGATATGTCTCATCCCATAGTATCCGACCATTTCGTTCTCAAGTCATTGAGGGGGACTGCTGCATACCTATATACAGCCATTTTATAAGGTGCCGCTCCTCTCCCATGTGGTATAATGTGCGGACTAATTCATACGTTGAGGGACCCAACTTCTTCACATAATACAACACCATTGTGTGCGTGAAGTTGTCATGATCAAGGAGAGTGTTGTCGCTAAACAGGGTTCCCACTGTGTCTATTCCCACTTCAGCCCAGGCCTGCAGCCTATGCTTTGCGCGTCTTCCATCAGGAATTGGTACCCCCAGCAATGGGATGTTTCCAGCATAGGGGATGGAGCAGGACGTGTATTGCAGCACTTTTTTCCAACACTGAAGTGCCGTTTTGAGGAGTGGCGGCGTATGTGGAGGTGTTTGCTTTTTGGTAACAACAACGTGTGGAGCTTCCGATGATTAATGTCCTGCATTGTGTACCCTATTTCCTGCAGGTTCCTACCCGCAGTCCAGTAAGAGAGCCACTGTAGCTGACTAGCGTAATAGTATGCTCTGAAGTCTGGCACCCCAGTCTCCCTTTATGCGGTTCCAGTTGTCATTTTTTAAGGCTCACCCTCTGACGTCCAATCCTCCCAGAGTAAATCCAGCAGTATTGTGTCTAGGGTACAAAATATGGATGGAGGTACAAGTATTGGCAAGTTAGTAAAGTAATACAACAATCAGGGAAGGACCACCACTTTCGATATAGTAACCTGTCCCATTACGGATAGTGGTAGTGACGTCCAGATTGCCACTTTCGACCGTATTGCTAGCATTGCTTTCATCAGATTGCCGTCAAGCAGGTCTGCGTGCGACCTGTATATATGTATACCTAAGTATTTAAATGTATTGTGTGCCACCGGTTTAGTGTATTTACCAAATCCAATTTCATCTGGGCGATCACCTTCATGCAAGAAGAAGGTCTTTAATTTTCCCTCATTAATGGCAAGACCAGAAACACGTTTGAAGCTGAAAAAGATACTGGGGAGGGGCTCCCACATATCTGTGAAGTCCCGTATATATACAATGATGTCATCCGCATAGGCTGATATCAGGTGTGTTGCATTTCCCATCGGAATCCTCAAGTGGTCAGCCTCCGCCGTAATTTAAGTGCCAGCGGCGCTATGGCGAGCACAAATATTAGGGGGGACAGGGGGAACCCTGTCTCATACCTTTGTGCAATGTGTATTCTTGTGATATGTGACTGCCGGTGCGTGCTCTCGCATTAGGGGCTGTGTACAACAGCCAAAGCCACCGGAGGTATTTAAGGGGCAACCCAAATCTCTCCAGGGCTTTAAACATATAATCCCATGAGATAGTGTCAAAGGATTGGCGCAGATCCAGTGCGATGCAGCCAGCATCGACATATTCCTCTGGGTTAGTAGCCATGATGTGGTGTAATCGTCTGATATTTACCGACGTACTGCGCGCCGGTAGAAAGCCTCATTGGTCCCAGTGCATTAATGTATGTAATTGGGGAAGGAGGCTGTTTGCTAGAATCTTAATTAAGATCTTATATTCTGATGCCAAGAGAGACAATGGGCGATAGCCCGAGATATCTGAGTCATCTCTGCCTGGCTTGGGGAGGGATACCTCCAGCACCTGCATGGTAGTGTACAGGAGGTGTCCCATTCCAGCGCTCTGTTGTATAACTCCTCCAGTTTAGGGATTAAGGCCTCTAAGTAGGAGTCGAAGAATTCTATTGGCATGCCATCCGGACCTTGTCTTGTATTTTGTGGGAGCTCTTTGATGTCCGCTTTTAGTTCCATTTTTGTAATCGGAGCTATTAGGCTTTTCTGTGCATCAGCATTTAGCTGCGGGCAAGGTAATCCCTCTAGAAATGTGTCAATAAGTGTAGTGTTAATGGTTTTGGGTTCACTGTACAAGGTGCTGTAGTATTTTCAGAATGCTTTGTTTATGTCCTGCTGTGAGCAAGCCCTTCCCTGGGATGTTAACATTCTGGATTGCAGGAAGTTGCGGATCATCCTGCAATATTCTAACTAATAATGTTACGGATTTATCAGCCTCCATGTTTTTCAATTGTGTGTATGCTCCGTGATCTATTACCCTGAGAGTTTCTAGTAATTCGGCATGGTGTATGGGGGCTTCCGGTAATGGAACCTGTTTGGCAGGATTACCCACTGCTTTCTGCTCCAACTCATTTATTGCATTCCCCACTTTGATAATATTCTTTGCATTTCCTGTCTGGCCCCTACAGTGGTGTCAATTGCAAAACCCCTTATTACCACCTTGAGCGCATTCCACTCTATCAAAGCTGAGGATGCAGGGTTCCAGTTTTCTAAAAAATAGTTTGTGATAGTTGTAGATAATGTACTGCAAAAAGGGGTGTCCTCTAGCATCTGGGGCCACAATTTCCATGTGTGGACTGGAGTGGGTACTCTGCCCCAAGCAACAAAGATTTCCAGGGGATTGTGGTCTGGGAAGCTCTTTCCAAATATGTGGCATGAGTCATTTGTGCATGGATATGAAGGGAGCATAGCTTTCTATTGATGCATGTGTTTAATTGATGGACTGGTGAGTAGAAGGAGTATTCCTTACTTGCTGAATTTTTCATTCTCCATACATTCCCCAGTGCCCACCCGTCAGCTCAGTTACAGAGGGCCTCATGTTTCCTTATAGTTCCTGCTCCATTTAGGGGCAGGTGTGACCTATCTAGCGATATATCCATCACTGTGTTGCAATCACCTCCCAGGAACCATGGGTATATGTCCCATTCAGCCAGCACCATGTTCATTCTACTGAAGAATTTATCATGGTCAAAGTTTGGGGCATAAATATTACCTCACACCACTGGCGAGCCATCTAATGTCCCACATAGCAGTATATATATATCTTGTTCATCAGAGTGCAGTTCCAGTCCAGTAAACGAAACCCCAACCTAATCCATGTGGTCACCCCCCATGCAAAGGTCGAGCAATTAGAGAATACCTGCCCCCTCCATTTCTTTCTAACCTTTCCGGCTTCTGACTCAGTGAGGTGTGACTCTTGCGGGAACACTATCTGCGCCTTGTATCTAAGTAGTTGTGCATGTACCCTGTGCCTCTTGTGCACCGATCCTAGCCCCCACATATTCCAAGTGATTAAGTTATAGGAGCCAAGCGTATTTGATTTGTGATTGTGTGCAACAGTAGTGTGAATGCTGTGCTCCCTAGCTTGGAATTAATCCCTTGTTGTAGGATAGAACCCCAAAATTCCCTTTGCACTATGAAAACACGGCTAAGCCATTGAACTATGCTGGACAGAAAACTTAACCATACAAATATTCCTGCATCTATACGGTGCATACGTTTTGTGGGGGTGGTCGCTGCCACCTGTCATGTTTCTTAAAGACAAGTATTAGCTTTAAGAGCTCTACAGAACCAGGGGAATATCTCATTACTCTCTTCTTATGGGACGCCGTCAGCGCTGTATGAAAGAAAGGATATATTAGTCCATAAAATCAAATATTGGGCACCAACTGCTGCATTGCCTTGGTAACTGTCAACTACCATGTTCCTTACATTCAGTTACTGGCTCCGCAAGATCTATAAAGCTTGGGAGATATTACCTTGACCTTCGTTAATGGTTATCATCTTAATAGTGCGAAAAAAGAAAGGATACAGCCGTTCATAAAAGCACTTATTGAACATCATCTGTTACTGTGTCTTAATGTCCGGAACTGTGGTCTGTTTAGTATAGTTTATCCCAGCAAATCGTCCGCTGTTTGAGGTGTCACCGAGGGGGACAATGTGATTCTTCGCTCTAAGTCAGATTGTATGGTGCTGTCCTCTGACCTGTCAGTTGCAATCTGAAGACTATCTTCCCTGAAGGAGTTTGCGGCAGCCAATGCCTCCTATCTGGTAACCTGGGCTTGCTCATATGTGGGGCTAAAGGTATGCAGCTTTTGCAATCCTTTGACAGTGCGGCGTGATCTACGGCCTTGAGATTGTTTAGGGCTGTTGGGCTGATTGTGAGATGTGGCTCTGGATCTTCCGGGCTGTTGAAGAAATACGTTTTTTGCTCTTGGATGATCTTTAGGTGGGCAGGGAATAGAAGTGCATATTTTAGATTCAGGGCATGCAATTTCTTTTTTACTTTTTGGAAGAGGACCTTTGGCACTGTACCATTATTGTATAATCAGGATACAATGATATCCAATCATTTTCAAATTGAACCTGTGTTTGCTCGCGTGCCTTCTGAAGTAGCATGTCCGGATCCCTGCAGTTTAGTGTCTTGGCTATTAAGGGCCACGGCGGTGCTCCAATTTTTGGTTTACCAGTAGGTATCTGGTAGGCTTTCTCCACGCAAAAGGACGTTAAGCCTTCCAGAACTATATGTTCTCGAAACCATTGCTGCATGAAGCTGGCAGCCTTGAGGCCATCTCTGCATTCTGGAAGTTTGATGCCTTCTGCATCATCGATCCTGTCCTGCAGGTCATTGACTTGCTGCCACAACTGTTGTATTTGCATCGGATGCTCCTTACCTTGAGGCTCGATCTCATTCAGGGTTTGCCCATGTAATTTCACTGTGTCTTCTAGTTTGGCATGGTCGGCCTTGAGTGGGGTGAATCCCGCCATGAGCGATCCGATCTTCAGTTTGATGGCCTTTTGGGAGTCCCTGACTGCCTATAATATTAAGTCCAGTTTATCTTGGGGTGCCTCTACGTTAGTGGTGCGGAGGGAGTTTGGTGATGATGGCCACCTAGAGTTATCCGGGTCCTCTGTGGAGTCATTAGTAGTGGCTGTTGTCTCCAGGTTTTTCCCTTTGGGTTGTCCCATTGTGTGTACCTGCATTCTCTCAAATTATGAGTATTCACATGTGTGGGTGGCGATGAGATATGCGACTGTTGTGTTTCAAGATATGCACGCATTTCCTCTGGGGAGTGACCCGGGCTATTAGGGTGTGGTATACTCTAATCAGATAAGTCTTTGCTATGCACAGTCAGGGCTTCTGCAATGGTACTTAATTATCCTGTATAGCTTTAAGTCAGACCGTGCTGCACTCATCACCCTCACACGTGTGAGCGCAGTCCGGGGTCACATACAGTATGATAAGCCTTTGGTGAGCTGTGGCGTGGGTGTCACTCCAGCTAGGTACAGACTGGTTCTAGACCTTCACCACCAGCCCCAAGTTTGGAGTCCCACTCCCTACTACGTTATTCACAACAGTAGCTGTTTGTGTGGGCTTTAGCATTCGCCATGTCCAGATGGTACTGCTAGTATGCGGCTGCAGTCAGGTTCTTGATTTCTTCACGCGACTTTAGGTTATCTATAGCCCTTTCAGGATCCAGGCATGGTATTGTGGGGGCCTCAGGCTGTGTGTCCATTTCCTCCAGGCACTCTCCCACCTCGGGTCCGGAATCAGGCAGGGTGGTAGGGGAGAGTGGTAGTGCAGGCCAGCCAGCACAGCCACAGCACACGAGGCTCCCTGCTGACCGGTAACCCCCCTCAGCACTCCTGCCTGGCGGTGATCACAGGTTCATACCTTGACCTGGGATGCCTCACCTCACAGACACAGTAGAGGCCAGTGAGCCAGTTCCAGCCCCAGTGTCCCCGATCGCATCCGTACAGCTCCACTCTCCCGACAGGCCTGCCACTTTAATTGAGCTCTCTGCACAGGCAGATTACCTGCTGCTCTTCTAACACAGTGTGCTAGGAGTCAGTCCATCAGGGACGGGGTTCCGCCCACTTCAGCCACGTATTTGCCGCCGCCTTGGGTAATGACAGGCTCTATTCGTTGCCAGCGAGCTCACACCAACCTGCTCCTGCATTGGTCCCCGGGGAACAGCTATCTGTAGGCCCTCAGAGATTGCGGAGCATCCACCTCAGGGCATGAACAACCTTGTTCTCTGCAGCGCTGCTCCTCCGGTGTCGGGCAGCTGGTGGCGGCAGCGTGGGATCAGCCGCTTCCCCCACTCTTAACTGCGGGTACACAGCATCACAGAGGCGGTCGACAGGCACACACTGCTAGCACAAGTCACCCCTCGCCAGCTAGGCCGCACCGCCAGGCAGGCCCCGCCTCGAGGGTTCCCCCCGTCGATGTCAGTTTTCAGCTTGAAATTCGGACAATGCCTCCATCCGAATATACAGCAGCAGTGGTGCGATGAACTATAGCTTGATGCAGCACACTTCACAATGGTGTGACAGGATTATGCTTCTCGGAGTCCGGAGCCTCTTCAATCTGCGTCCGCCATGTCAGGTGGTTAGCCACGCCCCCCAAAAGTTGCCATTTTATATGTGCTTTCTAAGAGAGTGGCGTACCAGTCTACTGCTTAGCTTTTACAAATTTTAACAGGCTTCAAAACTATCCAGAAAGAGCTAAAACAACAATATAATCTGCAAAGTCAATTCACTGGTATGTATATAACTTTTTAATGATATAACAAATCTGCATTAGAAAGGAAGATGTATCTGGGAGTTTGATTAAAAAGAGTATCACAGTGATGTGAAATAAAAAATATCAGATGAACTGTATCCAGAAGAGGGTATGTGTTTAAGATCTTAGTACTGTTGAAAGTTACCATGACTACTGCCTTGACAAATGACAGTATTTTACATGTCTAAGCATCATGTGCAGAACAGACAGATCTATGTTATTTACATTCTGTGAACTGTAGTACATTTAGTCAGATTATTAACTAGGAGCAGTGTAGTCATGAATAAAACATAAGAAAATGTGCTGTGCCTGTTTATAAATTATGAAGTAGTAATACATGTTAGGAATGGATTAGGAAGTGTTTGTAAATGTTGTTTTTAACTTATATGGTGAATCTGCGTATACTTAGATGGTAAGATACTTTTTCTGGTTGCAGATAGATATATATACAATGAGACTGTAGATTGTACTTAAAGATGCAGACAACTATATATTTTTGGAAAGATGGCCTGAAGGTGTATATCTATTATGAAATCACATATATGTTTACATGGTGGTCCATGTTCTACATGCCCTGTTTGAAATTGGGAAGGGTTAATAGTGCAGAATGTCTATTGAGAGGTTTGTATAGTAGCTTCACTTGGCATGTAACTTTTCTTTGAGAAATGCTGAATATTTGTTTTAAAGACGCAGAATATGTGCAAAAGGATGTAGGTATGCCTTAAAGAAATGGCTTTGTGCTTTCAAAAGGTGAGATTTAGTTTTTTCAGTTTAAGAAATGTACAGATGCATGTGCACGCTGAGTAACAGAGCAATGTGTGCTCGTAAAGAGGCGTGGATGCAATTACATATAAAGTGGGATATCTAGACTTATTTAGTCACCCATGTAATACACATGAACACTTCCGATCACACAGGTACTAATTAAGTACTCATTGAACTACGCAGTCAACACCTATGCTTTCATCCAATCACCACCCAGATAGTAGCAACACTGTTATGTGAATACACAGGAACTAACTATACAGATGTAGAACCATTGATGTAGTTCCTACATACTCAGGGAATAATGAAAGCACTACTTATATTCTGAGGGAAGTCTGCCCACCACCGTAACAGTATACAGACCTGCCCGCTAGGGGTGTGGCGGTCCTGCCGTGCAAAATAGGATTTGACCGCCACCCTGGCAGCAGCCCCCGCAATGCACAATATGCATGTTGTGCATTTGCATGCACAACGTGGCAGGCACCGCGCGGTGCCTGTACCTTGTGCATGCAAATGCCAAGTTCACCCCCTAAACCCCAACCCCTAGGGTCCTACAACGGACACCCAAAAGTAAACTCCGCCTGACTTTCCATGGCGGAGACTCCGCAATGGAAAGCTCTGCACTGCTGGGCATCCTAATATGGATGGCGGGGTCTTGCAGACACCGCCACCATATCGTAGTCCTTTCCACCCAGTCGCATATCCGACTGCCAGAAAACCGCCGGACAGTCTTTCTGTCTTCCGGGGTCCCCTCCGCCATCGTAATATGCGGGGGAAAATGGTAGGCAGGCAGTGGAAAATGGTGGGCGGATCGCCACCGCCATAAGGGCGGTGTTGATCCGCCCACCATACTAATGACCCCCTAAGTTTTGTGTTTTGGTTTGGGATTAGTACATTGAAGTCAGTGCTTGTAGTTATGTAGGTAGTTTGATTTGTAGATTTAAAACGGCAACACAACATTAAACTGTTTTTTTATTATTCAGACAGAATGCCTACATAAGCTCAGAGGGAAAAGGAACAGAAGCAACTACAGTATCTATGCAGAACTGAGACACAAAAGGGGCAAAATGAAGAAAAAGTGGTGAAAGAAAAAAGACCTACTTATAAGAGAACAAAGTCATTTCTCAGAAATGTATGTGGACATTTCCAAAGATTACATAATAATCAAAATAAAATTCAAACTATGAGAAAGAATAACAGTAGATAAAATCAATATAACAAGAATAGAAAATAATGTAACCAAGATAAACACATCTTAACCAGGAGACAGAAACAGTTTAAGGAAATTAGAGCCAGACAGTGACAGCTCCTCAGCTGAAACAGAAAGAACAAGTTGAGAGAGTAGTTGATGAGGCTGCTTTTGCTTTGAAGAGGAAGCTTTTCATTTTGATTATAAATAGATGAAGTCTATTGATAAAATGGTGATGTGCATGAGGAGACCAAACCAGGAAAAAAGACTAGTAAATAGAAGTGACTCTTGTACAGTTTTTAGTGGAGAATGCATTCATAGTTCTAGGACAGAGTCTTTCTTAAATGAAAAATCTATCTCCAGAATAATAGATCAGTTAATGCTATTGATTACAGAGGACGATGTTATGAAATGAAGAATGACACTCGTATCGCAAAAGAGGTGATGGTATCTACAAATATATAACAACTCATTGGAGAACAGGTACAAGGAAGGCGGAGTCAGGCACCTGTACAGAAATGGAATTGCAGTAGTGTTTGTAGCATCCGACAGCAGTATATCGATATACTAAGGATATTTCTACATATCGTTCCAAGGTGAAGTTTAAAACACAAAATAAGTTCTTTACAAGGTTTGGATCCTTGCAAGATTAGTAGGCATGCAAATTTGAAGGAACACTCACTAGCTTGTTTATCAAATAAAGTGTGCCATAACACCTTTCATCATTTTAGGATGTTAGTTGTACACCACTCAACAATGCAAAAATTAGTTAGGAGGCTGTATTATGTGAAAACCCCTGCTTTATGTTTAGGAGAAATGAACAGAGCACTTTTGTATGGTACTATGGCAGATGTAGAAAATATTTTTGATGATGTGCAGTTTAGCTTCTATGGTCCTTAGCAGGATTCTAGGAAAATTGTTGTTAAGAGAAGGAGTTGTAGAACAGGACACAGATATTACAGTTGAAAGTTTTGAAGAAGAGATTGCAAAATGTAACAAAAAACAGAGTATGTTTGTATATGTTTTCCACACACTCACTAGAAGATTTAAACTTAGACTGTTGACTTGTGTTTAAAAAGTGAAAAAGTAAATATTGATAACTGGAAAATATTTGCTTTGCATTTAGTTTTAGAGGAATGATTTGACACATCTATATGGGATGTTTTATGTAAGTAGTGTAACACTAAATTAGAAGATAATAATTTGAACAACAAATAGATATTAGATACCCATTTTATAAGATAATAATATGCCTGCTTGTGTATAAAAACTTTGAAGGGCCAAAAATATAAAATAAATCAACATTTATGATTGGATGTATGACATTACAACGCATGCTTTTACCACGCATGCTTTTACATCGCGGTTTTTACAACGCATACCATTACAAAGCATAGCGCTTTGGGGTGCTGGATAGTGAATAGTTTAATTTACTATTTGTTGTAATGTAACATACCTTGTTCATCCTCCCTGTGCTTTCCCCCTGCTGTCCTGCTTGGCCCTTAACCCCTTTAGAGCTTGTAAATAAACCTCCCCAGTGCTGCGCTGTCCATTGGAACTAGTGCTGAATGGACGTCCAACGGTCGTGCGCAGCACTGGGGAGGTAGTGGCCGTGACGACCGTTGGCCGACGGCAGCAATTAAGGGGCTAATGATGTCATTGGAATGTTGGGTGGCTTAATGAGCAAGCAGTTGTCAGTTGGCTTGAAGGGCTGAGCAGTGGAACTGCTCCTGGTGGGGTCTCCTGTCTATCTCTTCACAATCCCAAGATCTGAAGATGAAATAAAGTTATGATCCTGAATATACCTACAGACTATGGATCTTTCCTTATTGTAACACTGGCGACGATGTAAAAGAACCTGTGTGCTACTTAAATGGATTTGGACTTTGGACTGTCAAGAAACTAAAGGATTTTGAATTTGGATTTGAAATTAAAGAAACCTGGCACCGCAAAGACCCCACCAGTGACCATGTCATCGGTCGCCCTATTCATGTAAGTGCCAGTTTCTTTCTCTATGTATTTGTCTGGAATGGTTTGCAGTAACCGGTATTGGATGAGCATCATTGCTCCTATTTGCTCTTTATTTTGACTTGACTGACTGGTACCTGCAACTCAAACTGATT
The DNA here is from genome assembly GCF_964261635.1 of Lissotriton helveticus. Lineage (NCBI taxonomy): Eukaryota > Metazoa > Chordata > Amphibia > Caudata > Salamandridae > Lissotriton > Lissotriton helveticus. The sequence continues at coordinate 58,270,402 of NC_136068.1, read as the reverse complement.
TCAAGTGTTTGCCTCAACACACCACGAGAGAGCAGCGATGTGTGCTGAGATTTGGCAGCAGTGGATGGAGCCTGTATTATATTTTGGAAGTTGGACGGAGATTTCAGGCTGATCAGCGTTGCACTTCGCTCCACAATTCGTTTTGCCTGCTTTGTGTATCATACTATTTATTTGCAAATTCGGAGTTAATCAATCGTTTTGCTGCCATCTACTGGTTACAAATAAAATTAGTAAAGAAATTCATTAACTAAGTTTGGTGCTCGAGCAAGCTAACTGCATCATCGAGTTTGCATGTAGGAGTGTTTGATTTATGGCCCTGTGGTGAAGCAGCGGCACGTAACTGGCAGCATATTGTTTTTATAGAGGAATTACATGTCTGTCAACAGGGGACAACAAAAAGACTACACGGCTGAATTTGTTTTTTTTTCTTCAAAGTATAAAAGACTTGAAGGTCATCTGTTTACCTTCCATTTCCAACGGCATCTCTTACCGCTCATAGCGCGCTCTGGCCACTGCCTCGCTCTGCCTTCTCTCGCGCTGCTCCATTCTGCTTACATTTGGACTATGACCTCACTCACCACACTCAGTTTACTTTCGTATTTCATGACTGGCCGGTTGTGTATTATGCGTTTGACGTTACCACGCATAAACGTCACTTGTACACTCATACCGCCAGCTTGGTTTCCATGGTTACCGGCACAACGTGAGGAGCGATCTGATTTATTCAGCAGCTAAGTTCGTTTTTGTGGCTGTATTGATTTATTTTCGGAAATAGCGAACTTTGGCTTGTTTTATGAATATTGGACATAGCGATCTGCAGCACACCTCTGGAGAGACATTTTAAAGGAACTTATGAGCTGTTCTCTTTCAAGACTCAACATTTTGGTGGATGGCTCGGGAGCAAAGATCGAGCTCCGGTGTTTAAGTCTATATAGGAGCCAGGGTGGTCAAGACTGGTGAAGAAAAATGTTCATAATTTTAGCAAATGCTTAGTTATATTGTCACGTTGTTCTTATGATGAAATCTGTCTTTTACAGTCTTTTGGGTATTTTTCATGGGGGTGTTACGGTTCTCTATGGTTCCAATTTAATGATGACTGTGCGCATACTCTGGTTTAAGGGTACTCTTTGGTTTGTTGTAGTTTGCAAGAGTGTTGGCAGCACTGGTTGACTCATACAGTTGAGGATATGCCATCTTTTATCATCTTAAACTGTTTTTAAATGTTTGATGCTAACAGCAATTCTTTTTGGCTATGTTATATGAGTTTTGTCAATCTGCTGTCATTGTTTATGTATGGAAAAAGGGAAGTGTTTGTGTGGTATCAGTTGGGTATGCAGAAGTGGTAGTACACTGTTTTCTTAGTCTAGTTATTCTAGACTGTGCGTGACGGGTACGCACAAGAGAAGTTGATTCCTTTTGAAACTTCTCTCATTTGCTTCTGGTTTTACCCTTTGGATTTGGTTTTTACCTCCAATGAGGTGTGGTATTTAAGGTTTTGCTTGAGAGTCTGGGAGTTTTGTGCTCTCATTTGGTTGTGGGTAACCTAGTTGGTTGCCCCATAGGCAATGTGCCGTTTTCTTGGTTGTGGATGACAACATAAGTATGTCACCCCATTAGTTTTTCCAGGTTTTGTCGAGAGTCAGGGTGTTGTGTGCTCTCATTTGGGTTGTGGGTAACCTAGTTGGTTGCCCCATTGGCTATGTGCCGTTTTCTTGGTTGTGGGTGACAACTTAAGTATGTCACCCCATTAGTCTTTCATGGTTCTTGGGAGGTGTTTTCCCCAAAGGGTGGTAATTTGCCCTACATAATATGTTTTTAGGTTTTTGGGAGGTGGTTTTCCCAATAGGGAGGTGATTTGCCCTTACAATTTGTTTCTGTATTTTTGGGAGGTATGTTTTCCCAATAGGGGTGTGATTTGCCCTTTACAGAAGTGTTTCTCCTAAATTTTGTATTTTCCTATGGGAAGGAGGTGGGGTGAGTATGGTTTGCCTCCGTTGTTGGGTCTGTAAAATCTAGTCCCTGTCTTCATTTAAATGTGTTTGGAGTGTTGGAAGATTTAGTTCTTTGTTGCTGAATCGCTGTGTTATTTGGCTCTTTGTTTCTTAATCTTCTTTACATTCTCTTTGTGCTTTTTCATCTTTGCACTTTTACTTTCTTGTGAATTATTTTGCTTGTGTGCTTATAATTCATTTATTGATTTTGATAAAAGGGGGATGTGTTGTAATGTAACATACCTTGTTCATCCTCCCTGTGCTTTCCCCCTGCTGTCCTGCTTGGCCCTTAATGATGTCATTGGAATGTTGGGTGGCTTAATGAGCAAGCAGTTGTCAGTTGGCTTGAAGGGCTGAGCAGTGGAACTGCTCCTGGTGGGGTCTCCTGTCTATCTCTTCACAATCCCAAGATCTGAAGATGAAATAAAGTTATGATCCTGAATATACCTACAGACTATGGATCTTTCCTTATTGTAACACTATTCCAACTCCAGTCCCCGTGGATAGTAGGGAAGGTGTTGGATAGTAAATTAAATCTATTCCCTATCCTAGAGCGCCCCCCAGCGCAATGTGTTGTAATGGTTTGCATTGTAAAAGTCGCGATGTAAAAGCACTGCGTGGTAAAAGTTGCGTTGTAAAGGATGTTTCCCTTTATGATTCTTTGCAGCATTACATGGGCTCTTATAGACTGATCTCCAGCTCTCACTACAACTCCACAATCCATGCAGTTTGATGCCATTTGGGACAACTGTGGAACCAAATCTGGAAGTTGGAATTCTCTGCCCGAGTGTTGTTGTGGCTGATGTTGAAGTTCAGGGTCCTTCAGCCTTGTGTTGCCTTCCTGCTTTTACACACTTTGGTATGTTTTTAAATGGTAAAACATGGACGTAGTCCCAGAATTTGTTTTCTTATTTGTGTCCCTCGACAATGTCTTGTGACAAATTGTGCATTGTGCAAATCTCCTCTTAAAGAATGTTCAAGATAGATAGATAAATGGGTGTGTTCTTCTTATTGTTTTAGTTGAAGAGTGTATTATCCAATGATATTCAGTGACATGATCTTCTATTTTGTTTTTCAATTTTTTTTGTGGTTTTGTAAAGTAGTAACAATAACTTGTTGGTTTTATGGTTGGAGACGTTTTCTCTGTTAGGTTTTAAGATGATGCCATCCCATATGAATATTTTTTGTTCATCCCTCTAGAGTGGGTATTTTCACAGGGTTACACTACATTTGGAGCAGTTGTTCATTCCTGTCGAGTTTGGTAAGAATGGGTAGTTTGATGGGTGTTTTGTAGTTATGTTTTATTTGTGAGTTCAGATGCTGAAAGTAATTTTTTTAATTCTTGTTTTTATTACATGTGTTGTTAAAATAAAGTTAAACAATGATGTTACTAAACACCTAGACTCAAACTTTGTGCAAAATATGTTTATATATCTGTTTTATATTTTATACAATTGTATGTGTGACTACTGATGCCATTGTGACTTCCGGTGTTGCTGTGAAGAAGGAAAATGCATTTTTGATGTAGTTATTTTGCTAAATGAATACTAAGGGGAAAATTAAGTTAGTATTTTACTAAATAGCTACTCTGAAACTTTATATAACATATGTCTATATATGTGTTTTACACTTTGTCAAAAGCACCCGTATTCGCATTGTGTCCTTAGCAATTGCACTCATAGAATCACACTGGCACTACCTGTGCAATCATAAATGACGTCCTTTCTCCACTACTCTGCAAATGTGCTTTGTGGCACACATCAGTAGTTGGGGAATGAAGACCCCTCGGATATTGAGGGTCGTTGGGTATCAGACCTTCAAGTGAACTCTTACCACGACTTGCACAGGAACAGATTGTAGCCTTTTTCCCAACTCCACCTCCAAAGTGCTGAGAGTCCGTTAAATAAAACCTGACTCACAAGAACCTCAAAGGGGGAAGGGGGATATGGAGAAAATAACAAACAGAGAAGAGACTGTTCCAGAATGTTCTTGCTTGGCTTCCTAGTTCTCGTCTATCGTCTGACGAAATCTCCCGGAATCCTAATGCATGGAAAGATATAACATAAACACACTTCCCTTTCCTAGCAACTTAATTATTTATTTCTTTTTTAACTAGTGCCTTCTAGATCTTACCATACAATCCAGAACTATTGCTACTCTTCTTTTTCTTTTAACTTCGTTCTCTCTAGAATTTACCTGTGGAAACAGTTACATGTATGTTAACCTCTAGTTTCTCTTCTTGATAAGTCTTTCTATTCTAATGCTGTTCCTACTGTTACCTTCTAGTGAGAATTGTAGCTTGACCTCTGTATTCTAGTATCTCCTAGTACAACTACTTCTCCTTCTTGGTCTTGCAGGTTACGACGAAAGGAAAGAGTACTACTAACAGGTAAGTTCAGTCTTTTTCCTTATGCTTCTCTTTTCACCAGTATAGTTTTCCATTTAACTCCAACTCAAACTGTGTAAGTTCAAAACTCGTGCCCTCAGTCACTTATCTGTATCTTCTTATCTTCGTTTCTTTTCAGGATACTGCTTGCGCTGACTCCAGAAACTCCAAAAGATGCTGAGAGGGAAGGGGGCTCTGGTAAACCTCTACTCCGTGGCCTTGAATAGGGAACTGGGTACAGGGGAAGGAAACGGATTTAAGTGAGGGAAAAAATAGGAAGCGGTCTAAAAATATACAGACCCAGGGCGGGGAATTAACGCGACGCAAGAAAAACGGGAAGGAAAGGGGAAAGGGAAAAATACACAACGAACTAGAAAGGAGCAGATACAAGACGTTGCTGTCTCCTCAAGAACTCTGGTGAAGTGCGCACTTCGATTAGAGGTCGCGCTTCACCAGCTGTCAGGGATCGCCAGTAGATGAACAACTAGACCGCCGGCTCGTCTTCCGAGTCGGCGGCCATCTTGGAATTCCGTCCGCGAGTCAAGACACTCCAGCGGGGGCTCTGAGGTGAACCAATTGTCCCAAACATACAAATCGAGTGTTTTCTTCTGGTCATAATTCGGGGAAGCCTGACATTGGGGGCCAACTACCCCCCTGTTACATGTAGCAAGTCCTACTCAGTGAGTTTCATAAGAGGTGTTTGGAGGCCACTCCCCCTTTCTCCACCACTCTGCAAATGCATCTACCGGCAAACTACTTTTTGGGAGTATAAAGTTCTCTTGAATGCTAAGCGACCTTGGAGACTAAGAAGCCCTCTTGTTACTTTATGTACGTATTACACAGCATGATTTCTGAGAGCTGGTCAGAGGCCCTGCCCCCCATCCCCACTTTCTGCTAACACCATTAATAAATATATATTATGTGATCAAGTCCCTGCGTGGGACGAAACGCGTCATGGCTGCCGCTGCATCGCGAAAAGAATACCAATAAATCTTTGCAGATAATTGAGACTTGGTGGTTCGCGCTCTTTCTTTCGCATATATATATATTCCTAAAAGTTGCCCAGAGATGGAGCCGCACTCCGTATTAGGTAGGTAACAACCTTTATTGAAGAAACAAATTGCTTCCCATTCCGTAATTGTCCCTGACCTTATGCGTTTCTGGGAAAACATTCCTTTTCCTCAGAGGCCAAACACAAGCAGCTCCATTACATGCACCTGCATTGTTCCCTGTATGTTGCTTCCCTAATTAATTATTAGCCTCTGGTGTGCCACTTAATAATAATAATAATAATAATAATAATCCACATTTGTAAAGCGCACAATCACCCGTAAGGGTCTCTAGGTGCTGGGGGCCGTCAGGAAGATTAAGCAAGCTATTCCCCAGAGTCACATGGTGCTGGGCTAACCTGCCGCCGGAGCCGTGGATCGAACCCTGATCCCCAGATTCCAGCGTCAGTCGCCCTGGCCGCGGCGCCACACCTCTCCCCCACTTAATAATCCTTTCGTAAAAGTTACTTCAATCAGGCAGGCAGCCTTAAGGTCACTATGTAACTGTCTTAAGCCAGAACATACACTTGGGTATATCAGGTCCCCATTTCCTTGATTAAACCATCTTCGGCTGGTCTTGAGTAAACAAAGGATTTTAGTTACTTAAGCCACTAATAACCAGCTATTAAAACAGACTCCTAATTCCGAATTTCGGAGATTGCTTTACAAATCATGAAACAAAACTTACTCAAAATGTTGCAAATGTTTAGATATATTTGGTCTGTGTTTCTTTTGTGTGAGTAAATAAGCGCAGGTGTGCATTTACGTATGCATAGTGGTATTTTGTGACAGTGTTAGTTTGCACCATAATTTTTCATGTCTTTGTATATAGGTTTTGAAATTTCTGTGTTTGTGTTTCTCAGCTTTGTTGCCACTTGTTTTTATGGGTATGTTTCCATGTGTCAGATTCAGTGTGTATGTGTGTGTGTATAGGTGTGTATGTGTATTGATTTGTGTGATTCTGCATGTTCTGTTTATTGTCTGTGTAAGTGTGTGTTTGGGGAGCTGTTTGTCTCTCTCTGATTTGACTACAATGGTCCCTTGTTATAGTAGGGTCAGGGTAATGCAAAGACTTGGAAGCTTCACACAATGAGAGCGCACAAGAGACCGTGGGCCAGATGTGCGACAATTCATTGCGGTCCCAAACTAGGGTTTGCTACTCGCTATTAGGAAGGGGCGTGCCAAGGGCGTCAGTTTCTAACAGTGACTCACACTTCAATGTACGATTGTTTCGCGACCGCGTTAGAAATCACTTACAGTATCTGAGACACTGTTGTAAATTGCATTTTGCAAGTAGCACAGCAACACAATTTGTGCGTCGCAAAATGTAAGTGACGTACCTCTGGCCCTGTGCTCCTTAAACCACCCTTGCTAACAAGGATCAGTGCTGTTATGTTGACAATGAAGGTTTCCAGTTAAAAAAATACACATGCATCCTGGAACTGCTTATAATTGAGATTTATTTTTAATACAGCAAGGAAAAAGAATCCAAGTAAACACTGGTCATTAACATGTTTCGCAAGCTAGAGACAAGCAAACAGCCGTAAAGTACTGCTAATTACTACATGAATGATTTTTATATTGGCAGACTAATTCAAATCAGTGATTTCTGTTGTTTGATCACATTTGAAGATGGTGAACATTCTCTATGTACCAGCTTAAGATGCAATATTATTAGAGGACATATCTAAGAAAAAGTCTCAAATGAATGTGGTGTTAGAGTTCCACATAAATGCATCTGAAGTAATCGATGATGCAGCACATTACTGATCTAAATGATGCTTGCACCTTCAGTCACTAATTGGGACCTTGTGGCATCAATGAGTATAGCGGGGTTCTCTAATACGCTTCATAAGTTTACTTTTTTACCCCTCCCAACCAAACATTTGAAGCCAGTGGATATGTGTTTTTTAAAATGTTTCCTGCTCCTACAGAAGAAAGTATTGACAACTCTGGTCCCTCCCCCAGGCCTTTCTTTATACTGTAAATGCTTTTCACCACATATGAGCTCTATACTTGGATTATCAGGGACTGGTTCAGTGCACTGGTTTGAACTTTGCTATAAAAGTGGATTCTTCCTGCAAACATCTCATTGATTAATCACTAACTTTTGACCTCTGACAATCTGTCTTCAGTTGAACTAGAGTTTCTGCAATTAAAATCATAAAGAGGTGAGATTCACTCACTACACTAACTTGCTGTGTCCAATGTAGGGCAGGAACTTATCACAGATAGGCCTCTGCATCATTTTTATTCTAGAAGCATAATCTTGGGTAGACCTCGATAAGTGAGCTATCTGTATCATGAGTGATATGGTGTTATTCGGCATAATGGAATAAAAAAGTGTTAATAATGTAGTGACACTCAGTGGCCAACAGAGCCTGATGCAGTAGTAAACATTCATGACCAGGTAGAGAGCAGCAGAAGCTGAAGCATCATATTCCATTGAAGTATTGTCACTCAGTGGCCTGTCTCAATATGGCCTCTCCTAAAGATCTGAAGCAACCAATAGATATATGCATTGGAAGTCACAGCATGGCATTGGCTGGGATTAGGAAAGGCGCATCCATCCATTGGTGCCTGAGTAACAACTAGTGGCCAGTCTGAGTATGGCATTGCTTCTTAACCATAGGGAGATAGTATTTCCACTATGCAGCAGTCAGTGCCTGTGGCCACTTTCAAGTAGGACATTGGTTGACATTATGGCAGGGGTTATAGTTTCTCACTACACTACAGGTGGAACCTCTTTTATGGGTTGGAGTAGCAGTGGCACCACAGGATGACCTTCTACACAGAGGGGGATAGAAAGGTTAGAAGCTGGTCCGTCCTCATGACTAAACACTAAATCGCAAGCAAAAGGGACCCAGAGGTAAAGTGCCAGGAGTGTCGAGTTTACTACTTGGTTTTTGCGTGAACACCCCTTTTTTTCAGAGAAAAGTATTTTCTCCCACATTTTGTGGCATGCTTCATAATACGACTTTTTATGATACCCCAGGGCAAGTGTTTCTGGAGTGGGAGCACTAGATGTCACATGTGGGGTCGGATACATATACTTAAGTCTTAAAATTGTCTTCTTTCCATCCCTTATCGATTTTTATAATCGGTGACATAGGAAAGATTTAAAAGTCAAATAACTGATGCTTTGAGATCTATCATGTTTCTGTACATTCAGAAAACCCAGGGCCTGATTTAGAGCTCACTGGACAGTTTACTCTCTTACATTGGTGAGGGATATCCCGCCTGCCGAAATACAAGTCACATTATCTCCTATAGGATTTCTATTTCTGCAGATGGGATATATGTCATTGTTGTGATAGAGTAACTCGTCCACCGAGATCTAAATAAGACCCTAAATGCCAACATATTTCAGCCATTTATACTGCCCATTTAGGGTCAATGAATTTCTTCAGAATGCAAGGATTAAAATACTGAATTAATATCATTTATTTTAACACCCACTCACAAGATAATATTGCCTATTAAGGCATTCCACTTGTAGTTGATGCATATACTTTAAAGAAGGGATCCTAGAAATAGGGATTTGTAAAACAATTAAATTTTCTGTGATTCAAACAGTAAACTTTGCTCTAGACTCAGTTTACCGCTGGCCCTCTTTTGTTTCTGATTTCATCATGCCTGAAGCTATTTTTAAAAAATGTGTTAAGGAAAATGGCAGCTACAAAAGGATCCTTCACAGGCCTCTCACCCAAAGAACAGTGAATCACTGTTAAAAAGTGGGCACTAGTGAGATGGCCATGTGGCTCCCATTAAGATTTACTGATTGGTTGAGAGCGTGCCTCCATGTAGATATTTGCCCCATTCTTGCATCTGTATGTTCCAATTTCGGTCACAGTCTTAGTGCCCTGGACAATTTTCACCTCCACTGGTACTGCGATTGTGACCTCCTTGCGCATGAAGTTGACGGTTACTTTTGTGAATGGCTTGATCCTCACCGGCATGCTCAAATCTGCTTTTTCCCTCACGGTAAGTGACTCAGTTTCACCTTTCTTCACTGTAAAGGTGTTGGACAGCTCTGTCTCAATAGAGACCACCCCCTTCAAGGTAAATGAGGCACCAACCTTAATTGATGTTGTGTTACTGAATTCGAAACTATGGGAGACAATCTTATCCAACTGTTTGCTAGAAGTGACAGTGAACTGCTGCTCACTCTCTGAATTGTTTGAATATTCCCATGTATCAATCTCGATTTGTCTTTCACCCTCTGACTTCTGCTTGTCCCACAAAATTGTGGCTGTCACTAAGGACTTGCCAGGGCACAGAGGACGCACGTGGGAGACTTGGTCATTCAAACCAACATGACAGTAATTCGCCAGTGCTTCACCAGCCCTTGCTACAATCGACCATCCAGATCTATTTGGATGTGCATACAGAAGCCACGCTCCTCTCTGGCATCTGTGGGAAGAAATCTTATCATTCATGCTTCCATAACATAGATTGGCCTCTTGATTCAGAACCATCACTGAACCCAAGTAATTGGAATGCTCATAGACTGTGATCTGGGGATCGTTCAGATCATCAGTGATCAGCCTCAGAGAAGACGCCCTGTCATTCATTTCAGCCCATGAATATTCTCCCTCCTCTAGGGCAATGCACCATCCTTGATAGTTTGGATGCTCGTACATTATCCAGGGCTGCCCCACCACTTTCACAGATGTGATGCAGTCTTCAAAGCTGTGCTCTCCCAGACGTGGAACATCATTAGTAAAGGTCTTATGGAGTCCCTTGAAGTCGGGGTGTTCGTAGACAGTGATTGTGTTCATGGTCTTCCGCAGTAGGGTTTCCGATAAGTTTCTCTGCAAGAAAAGACAAAAGTCACTCCGTGAGGGAACATCACCAAGGCTCTGTGCAAACTGGTCGATCCCTTCTCAGAGGAAAGGTTCATGATTCAGACATTCGACTGTCTATATTTGGAAAATGGTATATTTCAAAGCCCCAAAATCGAAGATGTTGGCTCCTGTATGTTTTTAGTGTTTAGTAAGAGCCTATACAACAAATTTACAAAGGAGCTACTAGACCAAAGAGGAATACAGAGTACATTATGGCTAAAGTCAAGATCAAGAATATTGTTAATATCGGTGAATGTGATGTCAATGTATGCCATCATATATGCATACATAACAACGAAAATACCAGTAAATACAATGTCAAGGTATGCCATAATTTGTGAATGCATAGCAATGTCAATTCCAGTAAAAACAAAGTTGATATACGCTATGAGAAATGTACGCATAATAACGAGAATGTCGGTAAATATGATATCTATGACCGTCATGTTATATGTACATGTAACTATGAACTGGTATCATTGCTGTCACATTCAGCCGAGAAGACCTCCACATCAATCCCGAATCAGAGATACATGGTCAGACAGGCCCTGCGACCCAAACACAGGCCAATTGTGACCAATTGATAGGCCACAAGTGGGGTTACACTTTAGCCCAAAGACAAAGGAGCAAACAGGGCAAACCCTGATCGTTCCACAGATAGCCAGATACACCTCTAACAGGTCCGAGGAGATTGACCACAATAAAAAACGTTGGCCAAAGGCGTGCATTCCCAAAATCCCACAACATCAGGTACACATGTAGTTAGGAACACTCCGCCAATCAGAGCACAGCATGTACACTACACACAGTGATCACACACTCCTCATGCCGGACATCTGGACACATACACACTAGCTCATACTAGCTCTCCACGAGGTCAAGAGCCACCTGCATCCTCCTTATCAGATGGTTGTATTCATGGTTCATGACTAGGCCCAGATCTACATGCTTTACAAGAATGTGTAATCATTTTATTGTAGCTCAAGAACTGTATATATTACTCAGCAAAACTTCTGTACATGGAGACTCTCTTCAGACACAACTCTGTTGATGCTCTCCCGACTGCTGCATTTAATTAAACCAATTTCTTCCTGTTTAGCGAAATGCCTCTTGTCTTTTCATTTTTTCAAGGTAAATTCATATCTGAGCATTCATATAACCTGATTAGAGTATCTTAACCACATTTTCAATCTAAGGCTAACTATGTTTTCTAAACTGAGATGACCTCATTTACACACAAACCTCTCTAAGATGTGTAAGGTTGAATGTAAGCTGGGTCAGAACTATTTTACCACTGCTCTTATTGTCATCAGGTCTAACCAACTCAATACATTTTCTGCTCAGAAAACATATCAAGAGCCTCTCAATAAGTGCATATGTATGAAACATATGAATATGAAAGTTACAAATAGTAGTGTAATTAAGAATAAATATTTGTAAATATTAATGTAAAAAATATAAAACCATGTAGAAAGAACAATACATAAACAATTAAAATACTGCTTTAAAATATTTAACAGAAACACATCAAATGTAATTAAAAATAAAATAAATCTAAAACTAATAAGAATAAAATATAAATGAAAAATTCACAAATTATTTATTTGTAGAAATCTTTTAGAAACAAAAGAATAAAAATATATAATAAACAAATATTAACTATCTAAAGAAGAGCGTGGCCTGACAAGATATCCAATCGGATGCGTTGAAACCGTGCTTTGTTGCCTCAAGGAAATAGCCATCCTAATTCTGCCTGTTTGAGCCCTGGAATAATACTTGGCTGATGTGCAGTGCCCCAGCTATACAAAGTGTTCTCAGCTGAGAGCCTTACAGCGACGACACAGTGCAGTAATGAGGCCTATCTGGAGGTGGGGCCGAGCCTAGAGTTCACGCTGGGTCCTCCAAGAGCTATGCTCTGACTGTAGCTGAGCACTACTGCATCCTATGACCATATGTAGGCAGCAGTCCTAAAGGTGTGGGGAGCTGGTTCGCCTTCTGAAGCAGTGGCCTGGAGTGCTGGCTTTCCCCCGCCTGTACTCGGCCGCAACAGAGTGAGAGCTGCCGAGGCGGTAGCCCGGCAGGTGGACCTTCCCGCCTTGGTGGTCAGACGGGCTGCAGCCCTGTGATGGAGGGCCCAGGAAGGGAGAGTGCTGCCTGAGGGACGTGCGAGATCCCCTAAACACTTGTTAACTCAACTGGATGACTTGGGTGCCACTGCTGGTCTCTGGATCAACAGGTGTAAGATGTTGCTGTTCCCTCTGGGAGAGCTATGGTGCATGAGAATGACCTGCCCAGGCAGGGATTGAGGTGGGAGTCAGACAATTTTAGATACCTGGGAATCATGGTGGCACACACCTTGGAGGGGCAGTGCCACTATAACATTGAGAAGATGCTGGGGGGGCCTGACACGGTACACCTGGTTTTGGAACACGCTGCTGCTTACAGTAGCAGAGTGGATTGCGGTGGAGAAAATGGCCTTCCTACCCAGATGCCTCTATATAATCCTTAAAATCACTGCATATGCTTACATGGGACATCTTCAAGGCATTGGATAGCCTATTGATATCTTTAGTATGGGTAGGAAAAAGTAGCTGAGTTGCACTACTGGTGCTCAATTTGGCTTAGTGGAGGGTGCCATGGGGCTGCCTGGCAAAATGCGTCATTATGCAACTATGCAGCAAAATGCTGTGCAATGGGCAGTGGAAGGGGATAACTGGGAGAGGTGACTGTTGAGAGGCACATGTGGAGACACTTCACTAATGGAGCTGCTTATGAGCATCTCCAGAGTAGCTGGAAACATTCCATCTATAGTTTGAAAAACAGCTGAGATTTGGGAGAGGGTGTTCAGTGGAGTGTAGAAGAAACCACCCTTTACACAAGATTTGGGCATTTGGATAGTGATGCAGTTTCGAGCTATTAGTGGGGACATGTCCATTCTATGTCGGAGGGAGGGAGGCTGAGCAACACTGAAAAACTTGTATCCTGGGGAGCAATTCCTTACTTTTGCGGAGACCTGCGAGGCTTTCTCTGTGGAGAGTGGCCAGTTTCTGCTAAAATTGCAAGAACCGTGCAGGGAATTTGGGCAGGGTTCCAGGAGATGCACTGCCCGATGGAGACATTGTGGATGGTGCTGACTGTGGAATCTGCCCGCCATTTAGCCTCTATGTTTCACAATGCACTAAAAAAGGATATGGTCAACATTAACCCCAAGGCCCAAAAGGCTTGGATGGGCGAGTTGGTGGACCCTTTGACAGACTAAGAGTGGCAGACAACATGTGTGCTAATTAAAATGGCCTTGTGTGATGCCATTGACACATTTTAAATATGTTCACCGAACATACCTGACTCCCATTAAGTTAAGTCAAATGTACAGGGGAAAGACTGCAGCTTGCCTGAAGAGTGGGGTGGATGGAGCATCCTTCTTGCATATGGCTTGCCTATGTCCAAGAGTATGAGCTTTCTGAATGGCAACAGTGATAACATTGAGGACCTTGACAGGGATTGCACATGGGACACCTCATCGCAGTGCCTCCTGGGTATAATAAAGCAACCCAGGGGGAAAAAGATGCAGTGGAAATTTTTGCAACTCACACTGGTCCTTACCAAATGATGTACAGCTATGGGATGGTTGGGTGATAGAACTCCCTCACTAACGTTATGATATAGGGACACTGTAGAATGGGCATAAACAGAAAAGATACATATGGGGGTGGTAGGTGGGATGAACAACTGCTAGAGGATCTGGAGGCCTGGGCGTTGCTACTGGCAGCATTTCAGCAAACTGAGAGGAACATGCAGCACCAGGGTCACAAACACAGGCCCCTCCTAGTGGCACAAAACACACTGAAACAGGGATTGGGAAAGAGGGACGGGTGGGGCGGAATTAACGGTCTCAAAAGGGCGGCCATGATGGAGAGGGGGGTAATTGGGGGACCATGGAAGTTCAAGGGGTCACTGGTATGTCCACGGTCACTGGAACTGAATGTAACATATGTAAAACATGGCGAGGGAAGGGATATGACTCTAAATTGACACAGAATATTGGACTATCAGACAAGGGAACACTGAGATGTTGATGTTGATTTATTGCTTATGGTTCACAACTGTAGGTAACAGTTTAATTGGTGAAACAAATACATTTTAAAAAACTATCCAAAGTAATAGAGAAAGTGTTGGACTTTGAAGGAGTCTGATTTACTTTTCCATCTCCAGTGTATGCAACAGTAGAAGTAGTATTAGACTTTGTAGGCATTGCGTTTACTATTCCCACTCAAAAATAAGCAACATTGGGGAAAGTTTCAGACTTTGAAGGTGCAATATTTAGTATTCTCACACCTACGTAAATTAAACAGTGAAAGTTTTGTAGTTTGCAATGGCTAGATTTTCTAATCCCACTCTAATCTCAGCAACAGTGGGGAATTGGGACAGTTCAGATTTACTGCTGAACAGTTCCCATTGGAGCAGGGGGGACAAGACTGATTTGTATATGCCCGCTCAGAACTGTGGTAGCACAGTGCACAGCTTAACAGTGGACTGGAATGCAGCAGTAATTACCAGTGTCTTAGATTAATTCCAGCATTACATCTATCACTGTTTTGTATACCTTAGTGTGTGTCCCTAAATGGGATGATATTCCCAGATATGGGTTCTCCTGTGTACAATGTGTCATGCTGTACTTGGTAGAGGAATGCTAACTAGACCTTGGGTGCTTGTATTCCAATACAGGGAGGACCTGGCATGGCAATTTGGACCGTACTGTTTCTATTAGAGCTTGGTCAAGACTGATTTGCATATGGCTGGTCCAAAACTGAATTATGTACAAAATAACAATGGACTGGGGTGTGACTCTGGTAATACCAGTGGCTGAGATTAATTCAAGCATTCCATTCCATCCATCACTTTTATGTACACTTTAGTCTGACTTACTATTCCAACACCAAAATAAGCAAAGACAGTGGAGTTGTTACGTTTACTAATCTCTCTCTAACAGTAGGTAGCGTACTGGACTGTGGAGGGGGGTTTGATGCACTATTCCCACTCTAATCTGAACAACTGTGGGTAAAATGTTTGACTTTGAAAGAGTTAAATATACTATTCCAACTTGTAAACTTAAAAAAAATCAATATATAATAATTAAAAATAATTAAACATATTTATAATAAAAATATATTCAATATAGATAAATACAATTAAATTACATTAAAACAAGAAAACTTAATATTACAAAATGAATTAAAAATATTAAAAAATGAATATAAGTTCAAACAAATGCACTTCCTTCCCAACTAGGCACAAAACCCCAGCAAAAATAAAATAATTGAAATTAATTAAAACATTTTTATGTGGTAACCATTGATAGTATTGAAATAACTATAAAATAATACTAAAAATAAATTTAAAATAGTTTATAAAAATGGATATTCAAAAAAAGGATTAGCAGTTTTAACAGTTAATTAAAAAAAAGCAAATAATTAAAATATCAATCAGTATAAATAATGTATATAATATAGTTCACATTTAAAAAATGTTTATATTTAGAACTTCCACTCTAATTCTTTATGAACCCAACAACCTGCGAACCTTCCTTATTTGTATGGTAGCAGCAGCATGTCCCACTCTATCCTGGGCTGATGTCTGGCCCATGCCAGCCAAATCATAATAGTTGTAAGGTGTGTGAAAAAACTAGGGAAAGTGGTGGTGTGAGGTTCTGAAACAGTTTTAGTAGTCTGAGGACAACCAACATCTTAATGAGTGCTACCCTGCTGGCTAGTGTGAGGGAGAGTTTGATCCAACCCTACATCTTGCTTTTCGAGTTTGGAGATGTATTTTCCATAGATTGTATAGTGCACAACCTCACAGTCCATAAGGAACAGAATAATTTAGTATTGAATAGGCTTCCTTTGCCACAGTAGAGAGAACTTTAGCCGTAGGGCAGGTGATGCCCTCTGTCACTGGCATAATGAGAGATTTGTCCCTGGTAATTTGTAGTAAAGGCCAGGCCTGAAATATTATGATACCTTGAGCAACTGAGGTCAAGTTCTTGTTGGGGTCTCAAATTATCAGCAGGATGTCGTTTGTTTTGCAATTCTCAAAATTGCGATTTTTTGGGAATCGCAATTAGAGAATCGCAAAAGGAAATGTAAGTAGGATTAGCAATTTGCTTTGCTAATCCCAATTATTCCTTATTTGTGAATAGCAAATTGTGATTCGCAAATAAGGAATACCTTCTCATTCATTCCTATGGGCTAGAAGGCCCATAGGAATGAATTTGAAGACATTCTCAATTTGCGATTGTCTATTAGAGACCGCAAATTGAGAATACAATTTCAGCATTGCAAGGGTTTCAATAGGACACCCTGTTACACCCCTGAAATTAACATGTGTGCACATGTGGCCCACTTAGATGCCCTAGGGGCATGTATGTGACCCACATGGCACTTTGACAAAATGCCAAAAAGTGAATTTTTCAAAGAAATCGCAATTTACCACCAACCTGAAGTTGGTGGTATTTTGCGATTCCTTAAGCCACAATTTGCACAACTTGGGTGCTTCCTACATTGCATTTAAGGAATAGAAATTTGCTATTCCTTAAATGCAATCGCTAAATAGGGAATCGCAAATTTTGCGATTCCTTATTTTGCGTGTGGCTTTTAGTGTGCTACATAGCACACTGCCCAAACTGCGAATTTCAGCATTTGCGATCGCTATGGGACTACCTACATATGGCCCACAGAGAGATTATTAGCGGTGTGTAAAGAACTAGATTCATTTTTGAGAGTGGTGTTGTCTAATGATACAGGTAAGGGACCTGCAGCCTGATTCATCAACGGGCCGTTTTGCGAGCCCCTAATAGCGATTCATAGCGAATCGCTATTGAGTACTCGCAAAACGGTATTCATGTAGGAATTGCTAAATAAATAGCGATTCCTACACATTCCTTATTTGCGAGTAACAATTTGCTACTCGCAAATAAGGAATAACTCCCCATTCATTCCTATGGGCCAAGAGGCCCATAGGAATGGATTGGGAGTATCCCTTATTTGCGAGTAGCAATTTGCTACTCGCAAATAAGATAGCGATGTTAAGGGTGCCAGGGGTGTCCAAAGGACACCCTGTAGCACCCCTTAAATGCACATTTGAACAGGTGTTGCGCACACACATGTCCAAAGGACATGTGTGTGTGTAACATGCAAAAGAAAAAAATGCACTAAGTGCTTTTTACACTATTTTCGCAATTTACCACCAAGTCAGACTTGGTGGTAAATTGAGACCAAATATTGCGATTTCGCTATTTCTAATTGGTTGATGAATTGCATTTAAGGAATCTCTATTAGAGATTCCTTAAATCCAATTCCTCGCAAATATGCGATTTCGGTAATAGTGATTTTTGCATTTGGGATGATGAATCCCAAATGCAAAAATCGCACTCGCAAAAGGCCAGATTCTCAGAATCTGGCCCTTTGCGAGCGCAAATCAGCTTGATGAATCAGGCTGTTAATCACATGGGAAAATAGAATCAGTCAGAGGGGAAACCCTTGCAGTGCCCACTTGCCTAGAGGAAATGGGGGGGGGGGCATCAGGTTTCTGATTCTGATTTTGGCCTGCAGACTTGTATATAGTAGGTCTGGGCCTAAGCCCATCCTCTCAAGCACTGTTATGAGATAAACCCTTCCAACAGATTTGAAGGTCCTAGCTGGAGCAAGGTAAATGACCTCAAGCACCATTTCTGGGTCTATCTGAGGAGTGATGGTGAGGGTGAACAGTGTGTGCAAGTTGTCTGAGGTTGACCTGCTCAGGATGAATCCAGCTTGGTCAGGCTGAATCAAATAAGGAAGTATTGGGAGCAGTCGTTTGACTATTAGTTTTTCCAGTATTTACGTGTCCACATTTTTCAAGGAAATGAGATGTTACGATTTGCAAAGGTGCACAGGTTTGCAAGGTTTAAGTAGGGTGATAACTATTGCTTTACATAGTGTTGGAGAAAGGGAGCCTTTCTCAAATGCATCCATTAATAGTTCTAGCACGGTCAGTGCGAGTTTCTCAGTCGCTTTTTTGTAGATTTCAATGGTTAGAACAGCTTTCCCCTGGGCAGATCCATTCCTCAAATCTCACATGGCAGCTTGAATTTCATAAATAGTTACAGGGCTGTAAAAAGGTTCTCACTAATGTTGTTCAAGCAATACTATTGTGGCTTTCTCAAGACAATCTCTAATTTACAATGCTGTGTGACATGTTTTGGCTTTGCAAAGCTCTGTATAAAGTGCCTGAAGTCCTGCAGTATCTCAGCCGGCCTATAGTGCTTGAGTCCAGGTTGGGGCTGAATTTTAATAATCTCGGAAGAATTCCATGAAGGGCGGATCATTCTAGCTAGCATTTCGCTGGGATTTCACATTCGCCCTTTCACCTGACTGCTTCTTATTTTCCTAAAAATCTTACCTCCTGCTCCACACACAACTCTCTAGGGGGCTTATTTATGAAAGCACTGCGTCACTTTTGCACTCCACGTAAAGGGGTTCGTGCGTGATGCAGGGCTCTCCTAAAGGTTTATGAAGCCATGCAAAGTGACCTTGTGTGGTTCTGAGTGGCTTCATAGATCATGAGTAAGGCATGACAGCAGAAACTGCCGCATTGTCCCACTCTGCACCCGGGGGGGGGGCGGGGTGTTCGATGGCCATAGTAGTGATTTTCCCAAGAAACACCCATGAAATTTGATGCTGCTTCACATTTGCATACTCATTCTAAAACTTGGGAAGCGCAAATCTGTACGCCTCCCGAGGTAAAGTGTAATGAGGAGAAATATGGTCATTTCTCCTAGTCCAAGTTTTTCCTCTTTCGATGTGTATGGTATTCTGCAGCACACACAGAAAGAGGAAAACACCTTGTAGGATTGTTATTGTGCAAGAACGTTCTCCTTCCTGCACAAAAACAATATTGCTGCAGTGGAGGTCCCCTTGCACCACCTTGTAAGGTATCCTATATTGGCGCAAAGGCAGGCAAAGACAGGAATGTACCCTCAGAGGAGAAATATCTGTGTGGGCACCACCTATTAGCAAAAGCATATTCTTATTATTATTTACATTTTTTTAATTTATAAGGCGCACAGCTACCCGGAGGTTTCCTGGCGCCTACGGACACAAACTATGAGAAAAAGGGCCAAAAGCTCTAATGATTAAAAAGACGTTATTAAATCTTTACGAGATTTGTGGTAATTCGTTTCATGACGCAAGTGAAACGGGAGTGAGCTCCACAGGGAAGGAGCAAGATAGGCAAAAGAGCTTACGAAGCACTTCCTTACTTGCGCCCAGATATAGCACGTCTCCGTAATCTAGTCTGGACAGGATCAGGGCCCGGATGATGTTTTTTTGCATGGAGGATGGAAGCATCCAGAGAATTTTCCTGAGCCATTTTAAAATAGTAAAAAAGGTAGAGGCAACCTTAAGCACTTGCTGCTTCATAGACAGCTGGTCATCGATGATTATACCGATGTTGC
This sequence comes from Lissotriton helveticus, assembly GCF_964261635.1. NCBI lineage: Eukaryota > Metazoa > Chordata > Amphibia > Caudata > Salamandridae > Lissotriton > Lissotriton helveticus. Next base: position 58,250,639 of record NC_136068.1, on the reverse strand, counting down.
GAGCCGATTGTGAAGGGAGGGTCTCCAGAGAGTTGTGTTTCCACCAAAAATAAGGAGTTCTGTTTTCCCACCATTTACTTTTCATTTGTTTGTGTGCATCCAGTCAGCTATCTTTTTTAGCCCCATCTGGAGAGATTATCCCTTCGAAGTCTCTTTGGAAGATAGAGAGAAAATAAGCTGGGTCTCATCTGCATATGAATATATTGTCAGCCCCGCTTCCTCTGCTATCGTAGCCAGGGGGCTGACATAGATGTGGAAAAGCAGTGGGCTGAGTATGGAGCCCTGAGGGACTCCATAAGGGAGACATGGATCTAAGAATTGGCAATCGAGGAAAAGACCTGAAAGGTCCTGTTAGACAAAAAGCTGGTCAACCACTTGAGTGCTGGGCCGACAATGCCCCTCGACTGTAGAATTTGTAAAAGAGTCGTATGGGATAAAGTGTCGAACGCAGCACTCAAGTCCAATAAAATGAGTGCCACAGTGTCTCCTTTTTCGACATAATGGCGAATAGTCTCAATGACTCCCAATAGTGTGGATTCCGTAGAAAAGCCTACTCTGAATTCAGATTGAGAAGGGTGTAAAATGTTCTGTGAGTCAACAAACTACGTCAGCTGAAGATTAATGTGTTTTTCCAGAATTTTTAAAAAAAATTGGAAGTAGGGAGATAGTCAGTCAGTCAGTCAGTCAAAAAATCTTTATTTTGATTAATTAAAATCATAAAAGAGACAATACATACATCCTCCATACATAAGAATAGTTAAAAAAATAAATAGGCATTTGTTTGTTATCGGTCATATATGTACAATATTTACAGTACTTCAATTGAGCAATCAAAAGGCCAATGTATAAAAAAGTTTAGCTCATATTAAAAGTTAAGAGTAGCATATCTACAATATAAACTGCATCTTTAAATTTCTTTGGGTTTAAAAACCCATATGCCCCCTCTGCAACCTACTAAGCTGTTACAAGCAAATAAGTCTTTTATTATTTACCATGGCTGCGGCCACCAAAAATCTTGCTACACTGAAGATGACACGCACACTACTCGGCATTTGCAAATGTAGGAGTGCAGGCCTTAATCCTGCTTCTCTTAATATAGGGTTTCGAAATTTTTTACGCGCCTTGGAAAAGTGCTCACAAAACATAATGAGATGGAGTGTGTCTTGTGTAGAGAAGCTATCGTAGGAGCATGGTGCGGTATCCTCTGGTTTCCTTCATTGCGGGAATGTACCCAAAGTGAGATGGATTATATTAAACCTAAATCTAATCAACAAAAAGCGATGAAATGGGTTAGTGACGATTTTAAGATAAGGTTCAATAAATGGGGAAGTCTGTAGAAGATAAATACTTCTCACACCTGGTTTTCTAAGCTCCATCTCCTCCCTTTCCGCCTCCAACAGAATCCGGAAATTGTGTTTAATCCACCCCAAATCCTCTTTCTTAATTCCCTCAGGGGATGTATATAATTCGGGTCGTCCCAGTCTGACGCACGCCGCTCTAACGTACACCAGCCATGGGATTCTATCTACCTTCTCGAGGGCTAAACAATCTTTTAGGATTCGGTGATTCAGGGAAATCTCCTCATTAAGCCACGTCTTTGCCCAACAAATCACTGGGGCCACTTTTAGATGGTCTGTAATGTAGCCCAAGCCTAATTCGGAGTGTACGGAAAATGTCGGAGACGACTGTGGTACTGCTAACAGCGATCTAAGAAGCCTTTTTTCAACCACGTATCTTACCCAAAGGTGCGTAACCCCATATGGCTGCACTATAGGAGGCAATCCCACAGCACTTGGATTTGTACATTTTGAGCATAGCCTCCATGGGCCTTGCTCCCAGCCTCTTGGAGAAGCTAAGAAGGGCTGTTGTAGATCTTGCAACAACATTACACTTCTGCTTCTGCTGGGGGCCCCTGTTACCCTTTTCGACAAAGAGCACTCCCAAATAGGTGAACACTGGGACCCTCGTTACTTCTGCGCCCAAACAGGTAAAGGTTTTAACCTTAGTATTCTTCCTACGAGACCCCGCCACCATTACGTGTGATTTATTACTATTGACTTTGAGGTCAAGGGACTCCATGAAGCTACCGAAGTGATCCAGCAGCCTCTGTAGGCCCATACCTGTGCGTGTGATTAAAACCGCGTCATCAGCGTACAGGAGGACCGGGATACCCGATCCCCCGATACGCGGAATATCCGCACTAGCCTCGGCCAGGGATTCTTCGAGGGCATTAATCTAGATCGTAAAAAGAAGAGGGGCCAGAATGCAGCCCTGTCTGACCCCCCGTCTGGAGCTAAATTGACCGGTGCACCGGCCCTCCTGCGTGACCCTAACAGCGGCAGAGAGGTCCTGGTGGAGATCACTAAGAAAATTAACTAATGGTGCCTCTATACCTATTTCACGCAGAATTCGCCATAATTCTGACCGATTTACCAAATCGAACGCTGATGATAAGTCCATGAAACCCAGGTATAAAAGGCCATCTTTTGCTATCGTATATTTGCTAATCAAAAGATGTAAATTTAAGCATTGGTCCATGGTACTTCTGTGTTCTCTAAAACCATACTGGAGATTAGAGAGCACCTCCCTGCCCGACAAGCAATCTCCCAGTTTCTGTAAGATGACTCTGCCCAAGATTTTAACAGCAGAGTCTAACAGGGAGATTGGCCTATAACAGGCGGGGTCCCCTCTATTCCCTTTTTTAAAAATGGGAACTATGATCGATGAGGCCCAAGAAGGTGGGAAACCTACTGAAGATGACGCATTAAACACGTTGGTAAGGATCTTGGCCCAGAAGTTTGGATACATAATATAAAGGTCCGCAGGTACCCCATCGGGGCCTGGAGCCTTATGTTTGGAAGCATCTCTAATAGCCCATTCTACCTCGGCCAGTTTGAATGTAACAGAATTAGTGGTCCGAGCAGTTATGACACAAGCTGATGGTAATTCCTTGTGCTCTTTATCATATATGACCCTAAAATGCTCGAGCCAACTGGCATTGGGAATTACACAGTCTGAGTCTAAGTTCTCATGTTCGGAGAAAAACGGCTGGTTTATGGTGGACCAGAACTTCTTACTATCCCTTAGTACATCAATAGATTGGAGGTTGTCCCAAGCCTCCTCTTTTAATTTATGTTTACGCGCACTAATAGCAAGTTTGTATTCCTTGCGAAGGGAAGCAACTAGGACCCTGTCCCTCGGGCTCTTCTTGAGGGCCTCTAGTAGAGCACCATGTGCCCTCGAACAGGAGTTATCGAACCACTTATGGGCCTTCCTTGTATGCGGTCTACCAAACACCTGTAGATTCTTATCAATTACCTTCCAAACTTCTACATAGGCTGTTATGGTATCCGCGCCCGAGGCGGTGCAATCCAGGCAGATGGCGAGGTTAGCCTCGGCTTTAATAGCTAGGTCCTCAAAAAAGGCCTCGGGGACTACGGTGTCCCATTTGATCCGTCTGCCTTGGTCTTTGGTAGATAAATTCTGCGGAGCCCCCCCCCCCGATTGATTGGTGTCTAACGTACCTCCCATCTCGGCTTCCAGAAAGATCGGGTTGTGATCACTGAAAGTCGACATCTCTATACGCCAGGGTCTTGGTCAAAACTAAAGGGGATGCAAAAATATAGTCGATAACCGACTTTGCTCCCCGTCCTATGAAGGTGGGGACCCTCTCACTCCCTTCTTCCTTAACCGGTTTGAAAAGATTCAGATTGGAAAGGAGTTCCTCAAGAGCTTCACCCTGTTTACTAGGCCACTCAATGACCCAACATGTTCACCTCCATAGCAATCCCAAGGACAGGGATGTATGTTAAAATTTCCCATAAGTATCACCTCTGGTACAGAGGTCTGATTAAGCTTATAGACTGACAAGAATTGATCTAAAATGCTCCTTCTGATGTGAGCCTTCCATGGCATTATAGAAGTTTATTAACAAATATTTCTGATCAGAGACGGTCTATTCAACTATTAAAATATTACCAGACTCTGCATTGAGTTTTATAAAAGTGCCAGCAAGGTTTAACGAAATAAGAAAAAGCAAGCCCCCCTTTGGCCTCCCTACGGTTCCTGTGACCGCAGGGATAGTAAAACTATGGTAACCGTCCAAAATAAAACTAGAAACGGCGTCCCAGGTTTCCTGAAAAGCGAGGATGTCAAACTGCCTTATAAACTTCAGCCATATGGGGTCTAAGCTTTTAGTTCTGATACCTGCCACGTTCCAGCTCAAAAGTTTACATGGAGCTGTATGGTTTATTACTATGTGGCTTGTGGAAACTGCCTCTACCCCCTGCCCTAAAGTACCGGTAAGCAGTCAATCGTTCGACTCCATCTGGGACAGAGAAGAAAAACGATTGAAAAGTCCTAACTCCCCCCTAACTTGAGAATGTGATGGGGAAACAGGTACTATAATTGTAGGTGCAGTTGCTACCCCGCATGGCCGCCCCTGTGTTAGCCTCAACTGTGGTCTTTCTGTAGCCTGAACTAATAACGTAGGGTTATTGTTGAGGGGAGGGTATTCCCAGCTAGATGGCTTATGAAATCTGTGTGGCCTTACTGGGGGATAAAAAAAACCCAGGGGGAGTGGTCTAATACCCTTTTTATCAAGGTCTGAAGCGTCCCAGAATAATCTTTCTGCGCAGGCCCGATTGTTGAAATTTACCACCACGCAATCCCCCGGGATGTTTTTTGGACAACGCCCGACCCAAGAGACCCTCCTTGCCATTATCACAGTGCGTGTGATGTCATCTCCACCCGTGCTGAACTGTAGACACCACTGCCTAGCCTGGTTCATAAGGTCGTGGGTTGTTTCGTTGGTACCCCTCCTTACCGGTGGTACCTCGGTAAAGACGGCCACCAAGGGGGCAGCCTCCGGGGGCAAGTCCAGATTTAGTCCATACTGTTGGAAGTGCCTAGAGCTCTCTTGTACCTGGCTACTCCCAATACTTGCTACAGACTTAAAACTCCCCGCCCCATTCTTCTTAGGTGCCTGCTCAACAATGCCTACAGTCCTGACAGGGCTACTAGCCCTACTGGGTATACTGAGTATATGATCCATATTCACAACATCAACCATGGGGCTATTTACAGCTGAGAGTTGGGGCTGAGTGGAACTCCCCTTAGCCCTTGTGTGCTGTTTGAGGAACAAGTCAATTTTCTCACATTTAGATAATAACCCAGCTACGCAGGTGTTAAGTGTGTCCACGATATCTTTAGCAATGTTCACAAGTGCAGGTTCCAGTCGTGTAGTAAACAAATCCTCTACGATTTTCCCAATTTCTTCCTTAAAATGTTGATCAGTTGTGATAGACTCTGCCATGGGTTTTTTCTCCTGCCAACTGTTTTAAGTGTCTTACGCTTTCTCTGTGACTTATGTAGGGGAACGCCATGCGTTATTCCCTTCTGATGCTCGAATGTATTCGAAAGGGATGGTAATACAGCTTGCTGTAGATCTGCTTCATGGTGGGATTTTGTTATAACAATGTTCGGTACCAGAGGTATAGCCCGACTATGATCTACTCCTTTAGTCAGAACCCCCACCGCTGATGTTGAGTACGAAATTATTGATTCTGATTTTCTGGGGTATTTTGCTTTTTTCTCTTCATCATCCCCACGACATACCTGCTTCCTTTTGCCCATTGTAGATGTCAGGGGGATGTCCCGGCCCGGCCTCTTCTGGCCCCTGACGGCCACAGACGGCCCGCCCTTTGCCCGGGCTTAGCCCGGCGCGTCCAGCGAAGCGGGAGGGGCCTCTTCCCTTTGAGCGCCTCCGGGCGCGAGAGTGGGCGGTTTTACCGCACTGCAACCTGGGAGCTGTAGTCTCCCTCCCTCGCCGTCCGCGCGGTGTCACAGGCAGCGGTGGCAGGGGAGACAGACAGCGTAGGGTCCCAGGTGCCGGCAGCGATCTCCTGTGCGGGTAGGTGGGAAGATGGTGTCCACTTGTTTCCCCCGCAGCACCTCAGCAAACTTGGCTAGTCTCCTAGGGAGATAGGACGGAAGTTTGATAAGACCTCTGGATCAGAGTTAGCCTATTTTAGGGAAGGACCATAGCATGTTTCCAGGCCGCTGGAACCCTCGCTTCACGTAACAATGCGTTGAGGAGTTCCATAATAATACTAAGTATAGGGTGGTCCAGTTCTTGCAGCAAGGAAGAGGGAACCGGATCCTTAGGAGAACGAGATTTAATGCTAGTTAAAATACTACAAAAGGAAGAAATGTCGAGAGGCGTCCATTCATTGAGCAGGTTGCCTCGTTTATCCTGTAAGTCTTCCGGCGACAGAGCCAAGGAGGCGCCATCATATTGTGGGGCAGAATTTTTAGGTTGCAAATCTTCATTTGTAGTAATATTATGAAATTCAGAATACATTTTATCGATTTTATCAACAAAAAATTCAGCCAGGTCGTCACAGTGCTTTGAGTCAAGTCCCGGAAGCTCAGATTGACAAGCAGCGCCTGATAATTCCCTCATTACTTTAAACAAAACTTTAGGGAAATTTTGTGACAGTAGAATGGTGTGATTAGCATGCTCAGCCCGAGCAGCATTGCACAGTACATGATGCCAATTTATACGTGGATTTGGCTGCCGGCTCATAAGTTTTCCTCCAACATCTTTCTAAAATTTTACATTTAGTTTTTTCTATCTTAAGTTTTTCGGAAAACCAGGGGGCAGGAGAGCGATGGTGATTCAACTTCTTATTTGACAGCGGGAGTCATGCGTCAATCGATGATGTCAGCCAGTTATGAATAATATCAGCATAATTTACATGAGTTAGGGCCATATGTATCATCAACCTGATTCGCGATTTTTTAGAAATCGCTATTTCAGAATCGCAAATAGGGATGTATGTACAAATTTGCAATTGTTTTGCGAATTCTTAGTATTCCTTAATTGCGATGAGCAAATTGCGAATCGCAATTAAGGAATACTTTCCCATTCATTTCTATGGGCCAGGAGGCCCATAGGAATAAATGGGAAGTTATTCTCAATTTGCGAATCGCAATTTGAGAATCGCAAATTGAGAATAATTTCAAGGGTGCAGGGGTGTCCAAAGGACACCCTGTTGCACCCCTGAAATAAGCATGGGTGCACATGTGGCGCACATACATGCCCTAAGGGCATGTATGTGCGTCACATGGCACTTTGAAAAACGCAAAAATGTGCATTTTTCAAGGAATTTGCAAATTACCACCAACTTGAAGTTGGTGGTAATTTGCTTTTTTTTTTGCTTCATACATTGCATTCAAGGAATCGCCAAATTTGAGATTCCTTAAATGCAATTTCAAAATAAGGAATCACAAATTTTGCGATTCCTTGTTTTGCACCAGATTTTCCTTAATACATACCATTTGGCAAATTCGCATTCGCAAACGCCGAAATTCTGCTATTTTTGGCGTTTGCGAATGCGAATTTGCTTGATACATATGGCCCTCATAGAGGTAACAGGCATGGTGTTATTAAGATGGAGGTTCAAACAGTCAACATCTAACTTTTTCCAATTTCTCCAATTCCTTTTTCTCCGGGTGGATAGAGGAATTAGCATGACACATTTCATGTTTAACCTTAAATTCCACCAGAAAATGGTCAGACCAAGGAATGGGAATGGCAGTCTGGCACGAGACAGTTGTTAAGTTGGAAGAAAATGGGGTCTAATAAGTGTCCTGCCTTGTGGGTGGGCCTGAGTTGTGTAGAGAAACATTCATTGCAGCCAAATCAGCAATGCGAGTGGAGCTAATAGTGCAAGTGGCTTCCATAAATGTAAGTTAAGATCACCTAAAATCATAAAATGAGTGGCTTCCAAAAATAAGGGGGCAATGAGGTCTGGAAGTGCAGCTGCCCATGGCCCTGCCGATCCCGGCGGGCGATAGATTAGGGTCCCTGAAAGGGTAAAGTTAGGGGAAAGTGAGAGTTTAAACAGACTGGCTTCAAAGTCCTTAAAGCATAAGTCCTCCCATTTGCAAGTCTAGGAGGTATAGAGGCATAGAGGGGTGAGTTGGCCACAAGTATCTCCTGGATGAGGGCACCATCTACACGATGACTGGAGAGGTAGCGAGGGTGAGTTGGGCATTTCTGGAGTTCCCTCTGAGTTTTTTTCCATGTAAGGAGTCTAGCATTATGCGTGGAAACTTCTGACTTTCGGTGTAGGTGTGCCTAGCGTCATGTCCATGGCTAGTGTTGACCAGTGGCTTGCAACGTCAGGCATCGTACATTGTGTTGTGTGCTTCTCTGATGTTCTGAATACCCCCAGACCCCTACCTATATCAAGCCCCAACACCTGGATGATAGACCCCATACAACACATCAAAAAAGAAAATGAAGAGAAAGGTTAACAGTCTGTAAGCTTTTCAGCAATTATTCAAAACTTTGGGGTTATGCCAGAGGAACCAAACATTCAAAATTGTGTTGCGGTGCCATGCTGATCAAATCTCCCTTTTGACCTTAGGAGCAGAAGTCTGTGGTGCTCTTAGGGACCACGATGTAACCGAAAGGTGTAGTTTGGCTATGGCCTCAAAATACCAGGAGCTAGATTACCATACGTTGTTGTTCGAGTCCTTGGATACAAATTCAAGGGTGTTGGGCGAAGTTCTGATATCATCCTACTCTCAGTGTTGGACTGAGTACGCTCTCTCTAAAGTCACCCCGAACTATCCAGTTTGTGACTTGCTGTGTAGTCTAGAGCTGCCATGCGTGCAACGAGGGAGGTGTTTGAGAAAGGCATTTGCATCGTCGGGGGATCTGAACATATGTGGCTTGCCTTTCCATAGAACACAGAGACAAGCAGGATATATATAGCTTGGTGTATGGAAGACCAAGATCACACAGAGTCTTCTAAGTGGGAATAAAAGTTGCCTGGCAGTTTAAACCTCCTGAGTGAAGTCAGAATAAAGTGAAAAAGCAGAACGCTCATGTTGTACGTCGCCTCTTTCTGGGCCAGTCAATAAATGTTGTCTGTGTCATTGTAGCTGAACAGCTTACCAATGATTGGATATGGGGCAGCGCTGGGAATCGGTCTTGGGGCAAGTGAGCAGTGCGCCCTCGCTTCCACAAACACCTGCGAGAGGAGCTCGCGCCCAAAAATTGAGACAAGTAGGTTGTCCTTTCTATGTGCTATAATGACGGATTCAGGGATGCCAACAATGTGCAGGTGAATGTATGACGTTACAACGAATTCCGTTGCAACGCATGCCGTTACAACGGAATTCGTTTTCCACGCATAACCTTTACCTCGAATATTCCTTTACCACGCATACATTTACAACGTTTTTCGTTGTAAATGTATGCATGGTGAGGGCATACTCTTGATAAAGGTTATAACTCTCCCCTTAAATGCCCCCTGCCTCCACTCCTTATATTTACCCCTGCCCTTAACCCTTAATATATATATATTTTTTTTACTAAAATGCCCCTTACCTTTTAACTCGCCTTCTCTCCTTCTTCTTTGGTTACGTCGGTCGTACGTCGTTGAGAGGAAGCGGAAGTTACTTTCCATTTCCTCTCTAACGACGTTGATTTCTTCAGCTTCGTCTTCAGCTTCGGCTCTTCAGGTTAGTTTTTTTTTGGGGGGGGGGGAGACCCCCCCATCCCCCCTTTTTATCCCAACGCTTTATTTATTTTTTATGGGGGAGACGCCCCAAAACCCCCCTTTTTTTTCTTTTCATTTACCACACATGCCTTTACTACGTATTTCGTGGAAAGGTATGCGTGGTAAAGCCTCTCGTTGTAACCACGCATGCGTTGTAAAGAATGCGTGGTAAAGGATTTCGTGGAAACGGCTTAGTTGTAGAGGTCGTTTCCCTGTGCAGGTTACGTCTCTGTGAGCATGCTTCTGCGTTCTCGTTCTTTGCCTTTATCTGGTACAGTTTTGATTCCAATTCACTTTGCATCTTTGCCTGATGAGCATCATTATCCTTGATATCAGGGAGCCGCCTTTTAGCCATGTCAAGTCTGTTATGTTGTCAGTCTATGCGCTCTTTCATGTCAACCATGAGTTGCATAAGAGAGTCTGTTTTATTATTGATTCACAGTCAGGCTGCCCTTCATCTCTAGCAGCAGCGGTGTGACACTGAGAAGGACCACGTTATCAGGGATCCACAGCCCAGAAGTGCCATCTTCTGACTCCTCCATGTGCATTTGACCTTTGGATATGACTGAGCGGATGTATGGATGGAAGGATGGAATGGGGATAGACTGAATGATGGATGAAATATTGAATGGATGACAGACTGCCTTCACTAATGGAGCTATTAGGTGTACTTATTTCAGATTTCATCAGCTTGCATGGGGTGTATCTCTCTGAGTGGCACTGTTATTGATTACTCTATGGCTACCCTCCCCCTGATGCCTTACAACCCCCTCTTCGCTTTACTTCCCTTCCTTTTTTTTATTTATTTGAGAAGTTTTATATAGCGCTGGCTAGACCTGGAGGTATCAGAGCACTTTACATGAGGATCAGCGAGTTACAGGTTAAATAGTTACATCAATTAAATGAAAGATTCACTCAGGGAGGAGGAGGGGGAGGGAAGGAAGCACAACGTTGAAACAAGGAAAACAATGTCAGATGAGTGGCTGGGTAGGTGACGGCCAACGGGGTGAAACCAGGGCCAGACTCCTCTATAGATGCATATGACAGCTCCCCCGGGCATCGGCCAAGGTTGCTCATGCACCGAGGTGAGTACAAACAGTTTTGGTATCCACCCCAGGGGGAATCGTCAATGGTCCATCGAAAGTTCCATCAAAGTTCCACCAGGCATGGGCCATGTTGATCCGGCTCTGTGGTGTGTATAATGTTCAGGGTTTCAGTCCGGGGGGCATCGTCAAATATCAATTGGCATCACCCATCCCGGAATTACTGGGAAGCTAAGCCTCCTTCCTACCCACTTCTCAACTACCCTGTCTCCTACTGAATTTTTGTAAAATGGTGATAACAGAATGATTATGGAATGCACCGGCCTAAAGATGCAATTTGTAATATGTTTTGTAACAAAATCAATATAGGCAAGACACCATTATGAGAGAGGGAAGTGAATACACAGTCTGAGGGGAGGTGGCTTTACCAACCCGGTCCATTGCCCAGAGAGCCATCAATCAATCTGAGATAGCTTGACATGGGGACCCAAATGTCCTGAGGGCAGGATTGAACAGGCATCCGCTCCCAGTATGCCTCCAGCAGCTCCTGAAAGAGGGCCACATCAGGCAACCAGCTGCTCCTTCTGGGGACTCGTCTTCTGCCCCAATACATCACCACTCTATACTTCGCCAGCAGCATTGCCATTAGTCAGTGGGCCTCTGGGGGGTCTCCTTTACAAAGCCTGGTAGGGCAAAAAGGGACATGTTGACTGGGGCCTGGCCCATAACGCTAGCAATATCCCTAAAGACCACTGCCCAGAAGTCACAGATCTTGGGACACTCCCACACCAGATGCAAGAAGTTTGTATATGGCACAGCACAAGCAGTGCATGTCCTCCACTAGACCCGTTCACTGTAGGTGCACTGGTGTGTAGCAAATCCTGTGTAAGAACTTGAAGTGGATCAACCACAGCCTGTAACTCAGATCTAGGGCCCTAGATTGAGTACAGCAGAATGACCACTGTTCCTCACTGATCACCACATTAATGTCCTCCAACTAATGCTGTCGAGCAGAGGTGACTCTGATCAGCTCCGTTCTCTGCATAATAGTATAAATGCGTGTGGTCAGTCTACGCTGTGAGGGGTTAGTGAGCATTTCCCCACATACTGTAAACGCAGGAGGGGCTAGTGGGAAGTTATCATGAAGGTCACAGAAAGACACTCAGAGTTGATAATAGGTCACAGCATCCAAAAGGGTCATTGAGCCATCCTGAAAAATATGATGATAAGTAACAAAGGTGTTATCAGGGTATACTATCGCAAAGGAGTAAGCATGGGCTGAAAATTCGTCCCGCTCGCGAAATTTGCGGATTTTTGGCAAATTTGTGTTCCGCAAATCGCGCGAAATTGCCAAACAATCCGTAATTCGCAAGTTCGCAAATTTTTTTTGCTTGTTCGCGCTTCAAAAATACAATCTCGCGCGCGCTGCAGTGACTTACCTTGATTCTGAGTTTGCTGAGTTGTTTTCCTCCGGCGAACAAGATGGTCGCGCCCAAAAACGACCGCATGGGTAAGTTTGCGGTAGCCGCGCTGAAAAAAAACCCCGCGAACACGCCAAAATAAAAAAAATCGCAAGTTTGCACAAATTCGTGGATTTTGCGGACCGCGAATTCGCTTTCGCGTGAATTCGCAGAACGCTAATTCTCAAATTAGGCCATACTTACAAAGCAGGTAAGTTTTAATTGGCAGAGAAGCGCCCACATTCCAGCCTCCGAGCCACAAGGAGCAATGGATGTCCCAGAATCAAAACAGATGGGGCATAAAAATGAGGTGGGCATGCTCTTTTCTGCAGCTCACCCCACGCCCATCCTGTGGATGCCATGGTGTCCACCTTGCACTACACCCTATGGGAGGGCCATAGAGTATGGAATGAAGTGGCCGCAGAACTAGGTGGTCCGCTTCAGGAGCCATGTGGCACTGAAATTGAATGGGGTGTACCCAGAAATGCACAATGTGTGCCTGTGCGCTAAGAAAGTAAATCACCATGTCAGATGCTCCAAGGTAGCCCTGCTCGAAAGGAAGCGTGAGAATCTCCAATGAACGAGAGGATACTTACCAGCCCAGGCTAGCAAAACATGGAGGGACTGAAGTTTCCTGCTGAAACAGGTTGTGAGAGGACGGTGTAAGTTAGTAAAGAGATAAAGAAATGTGGGGAGGACTACCATTTTAGCAATTGCCAATCTACCGGTCAGGGACAGCAGGAGTTTTGACCATACAGGCCCCCAGTCTTCAAGCCACAAAATCAACCTGCAATAATTGTCTCACCCCAACTCCTCTGTTTTACAGTTAAGCCATATTCCCAGATAATAAATGGAATCAGTGTCCCACATCAGAGTGAAATTAGGTGTGAAGATTGGGGAAGGATCAGTAAGCAGAACTATAATTTACATGTCTAATTGATGGTAATGCCCCCCATACCACTGAATCGAATGAACTCCCAGAGGAGTGAGTCCAAGTTTTAGGATGGGTTCCGGATATATAGAGTAATGTCATCCGCGTACATTGAGACAATGATCTCTCTAGGTTGGAAGGCAAGGCCATGGTGTGAAATGCTCTTGCAGTTGTGCCGCAAGCAGCTCCATCGCAATTGCAAAGAGAACAGGGGACTGTGGGCACCACTGGTGTGTGTCACGGGCAATAGGGAAGGAGGAGAAATCATGCCATTGATTCGCAGATGTGCAACACGTGGGGTATAGACAAAACTAATTAAATGTATGAATTTGTGACCCACAGAGAGACGCCCAAGTAGGCACAACTGATAGGGCCATTAGAGCGAGTCGAAAGCCTTGGATGTGTCAAGAAACGCAGCATCAGCCTGAAGGTTCGGGTCTAGTGTCTAGAGAAGGGCAAAGAAAGTACATAGAATGTGGGCTGTGGACTGTCAAGGCAAAAGATGTAATTGATCTGGGTGGATCATAGGAGGGAGAAGAGGCAGGAGCGGTGAGGTGATATGGTTTGCTACATTTTTATTGTTAATATTTATCATAGAGAGAGGTCTATAAGACTTTCAACATTTTGGGTCTTTGTCAGGCTTCAGGATGGCCACAATAAGGGCCTGCAGCAGGAATGTAGGGAGGACACCCGTTTGCATGGACTCCTCCAACATATCAAGGAGATGGGTCAGCAGGGGCATAAACTCTTTATAAAAGGCTGCCATAAGGCCGCCAAGGCCGGAGGAATTATCTCTGGGCAAACCCGCAATAACCTGAACAATTTCCTCTCCTGTAAAGGGCTCATTCTGAAAAAGGCATTGCCCCTGATCTTGCCATAGGAGCTGCACTGAGTCTAAGTAAGAAGTTAAGTCAAGGGGAGGGTTGGGCGGTGAAGTATAAATTAGCATTAAAATCAACCATGGTGCGTTGAACTGCCTCATTTCCAACATGCAGTTTTTGATGGTCAACCCCATAGTCACTTGCCCAGGGTTTACGTAGCAGCTCAGCCAGTGGCTTACCCCTCTCCCTCACCATAACGCTTGGCTCACATTTCCCTCCACAGATAATGATTTAGGCCAGCCACCAACACAATCAGAATTCGCAAGACAGGATATGTAGGAGAGTATAGTTTGGTTTAACCTGGAAGGGCCACAAACATCTATCTGGGCCCGGAAGGTAATATCTCTTTACAACCACAGGGCCACCATCGGAGAGTCCCACCTCACCCCAGAAAGTCACCATGAGGGGCACGAGCAGACAGGTGGCAGCCAACAAGATCAGGTGCCCAAAATGAAGGCAGTAGTGCACTCCAGCCGAAACTACAGTCAACAGGGGCCCACCAGCTCAATGTATAGAGTATATTCTACCAGCAATTCTTCACTGAAGTCAGGATACCCCCTTTACTCTATCACCTCTGCCCACAGTGGCTCTCCAGGTCGCACCACATGGTAAATGGGTGTCTTACAATTCAAGTGATATTAGTCATAAAGAATGGAGCACTGGAGCCCCCCACCCTGGATGGAGCATATGCAGCGGGTGCTACCACACCCTGGGGTCCCAAGGGGCATGGTCAGGGCAGCGGTAGGTCTAGCTGCAGAACCATCAGTTCCAGTCTGGGCCTTGCAGTGTGCGAGCCCCTGGTCTTGGAGGGGCCGCGAAGTCCAGTATGGCAAGCGAAGGCCAGGCCATTCTAGTGCCTTTCCGGCTACTGTCCTGAGCAAAATGCATGCTGTCCAGGGTATCCACCAGGTGTAGAGGGCACCAAAGTATCAGGGACAAGCCAAGAGGAGATAAGGCCTGCGGCACAAGGGGAGAGAACAGGCAAGGCAGGCCAGCCTGCGCCGCGTCCGTCCGACGCCTCAGCTCATAGATCTCCTACAACCCTGCTGGCCCAAAAAACTTCACAAAGCACTCAGTAACTGGGCTGCTATGCATCCAGATTTCTCTGTGGCAATCTCCTTTGTCCCAAGGGGGTCACGATCTGAGGTGCGGTGTAAAGCCACCTCTGAGCTGCATCAGCATCACCAACGGCATCCGTCATCCACCATGACCAGAGATAGGCCACAACATGTCTGGCATTGTAGCTCGGCAGCCCAAAGTTGTCCTCCGGGGTTTATGCTGTTCCACGCTCATCCTGATGTTGCCTCCAGACATGGATAATTGCTGAATAAATGTTCTGACAGGCAGAGCCTCCTCAAAAGGCAGCCATCTTGCGTTTAAGCTAGATCTGCCCCCATCCCCCTTCTCCTTCCTTTTTAAAAACCATCCACCTTAGTGTGCCAGTATGAATTTAGGGTACTACGCAATAGATCTTAAGTTGGGATTGGAAATATAAAATCCCCTAAGTGTGTCACTTGTGAATAATACATACCTTTAGGCCTTGCCCATTTAACCTTCCAAAAGACTGTCCGGAGTGGACTTTTGTCAACTGTATGATCAACGAAGCACCATTGCTTCTCTGTTTCTCCATGGCACCACAAAGTCACCAGAAAAAAGGCTTGAATATCTGGAATGGTTAGATCAACAGTGTGTAGTTGAAAGTTGATGGATGGCCAGCTGATGCTTGGGGCTTTCCTGCCTTTGATGCAGCTATCATTCATAGTGGCAGAAGAGTGGAATTTTCTGAATAGTTGTCATTAAAATGATGGCAATTTTCTAATTATTATGCCTGTTTGACAGCGCTTCTGGTAACAATTCCCATTGTTATTTTCGAGTGTTTGCAGAAGCGTAAAATAACTGCAGAAAAATGGAACACACTTGCAATTTATCAGAGTATGTCCCTGCATTTCAGCCTCTCTGATTGTCTGTTGACAGCCAATAAATATAGCAATGGGTGTCCAGTGCCTTTCTTGAATACGTTGTGTGGTCTAAGCAGGTGCGGACAGCCCATAAGCAGGCGAGTTCAAGCGCAAAATGCACCGTATCTTTCAGTCAGGCTGCTGGCCAGACTTCATTGGCTTTTCAAACCAATTTCTGGTATGAAGGGTGACTTATAAAAGGATAGATTTTGCTTTTCTCAATAAATTATCCCCCCACCCTTAATAACATCCACCACTTTTCTACTAAAGGAAGGGGCATCCTTTAAGTGGATAAATTAGAAGAAGCCTTCCAGGTAATAAAAAGTAGTTCACTTCTATGCCAGTTCTACAGAATACAGCCACAACCCAACAGTTTTTCGTTGAAGCAGCCACCTCCACCTATTCAAAGGGGTCAATTTTGTCCTAGCAACACTGGGACACTTGCAAACATCATTGAGTGACTAAATCTTCGCAGAAATAAAAGTAAGCCAAACAAAATTACACATTATTTGACAAGAAGTTATCCTGCAATAACAGTCTTTGAGGACTGATACCATTACTTGTTGACCTATTGCTGGTCAGTAATGTTATTCATCAATCATACAATCTCAGTCTTTCTCATCTCAGCCACAGCCTTAATGGATAGACTGTTGTAAAGATCAGTCCGCTTCCACAAGTTCAAATTTGTGATATCATTCTAACTAGGCCTAGAGAAGAGTAAGACAGATGCCCTGCCCCAAAATATTTTGAATGAATTTGAATGTGAGAACGAAAACTATGATTTCGTAATCTCATTGGAGAGGATCATTTAAGAACATACGCCAAATTACAGCCTATTGTAAGCAGTGACTCCTGCTATGGTCCACAATCCAATTTAGTACAATAGAATGTATGGTGGCATAGCATACAAGGCAAGACCCAAAGGTGTTCGTATTTCTTTGCCTGCACCACCATATCCTAGTATTACCAGTCCATGATTTTGAAGCCGATCTATCTTTCACCCAGGGTTTTAAGACATAATGATATCAGTGGATATTTCCACTAAACTCAGCCTCTTTTGCCAAGTCAAATAGATACCACTTGTCACATTTATGCCCAATGACTGGCTATCAGGGTGTTATATCTGAAAGGCCTCAGTCATCAAAGTCATAAACGCTTAGTGTGTTTAGCCTTACTCCCTATGCTTATGTCCATTCAGTATTCTGTACTTCAATGGTAAAAACCTGGGGCAATAATAGGATTCCCTCCCATGACGGTTAATATAGCCTTATAGCCCGCAGTAGTGGGCTATACGACTGTTAAAGGCCCGCTGCAGCGTTAAAGACCCGAGCCGAAGGCGAGGGACTTTAACAAGGTAGCGGGACTTTAAAAGCCGATACAGCCCTGCTACGAAGGGCTATAAGGCTATTAGAAGATTCTGCCATTAGAGGGAAGAATGTTCTAACAAATTAAATGAAGGCTTCAGGGAGCGCGAAGGGATTGAAATCCCCTCAGGCTCCCTGAAGCCTTTGTTCACAGCCACAAAGAAGCATTGGAATGTTGGAGCTCCGGGCTTATAACAGCCCTTATAAGCCTGGAGCATTCCATTGTTTTCAATGGAGCTCCCAACATTCCAATGTTTTAATATGTATTAATGGGTCTGACCTGTAGTATGAGGTGCATTCAGTGTTGGATTCTATGGTTATTCAGTACATGTTGCTGTACCTACTAGACTGAAACAGCTATAGTCTGAAGAAAAGATCCCATACATTGGCAGTGCAGATTATATCGATTGACTTATACAGCGATTCCACCAAATGCATCCCAATAAAGTAGGCCATTCAGCAAGGCCTGCAACATTAACTGATGGGGGCCCACATACACACAACTCCAAGCAGCAAACATTGGCACTGGCTCATAAACAAAAGTAAACATCTCATGGCAATACACAGAAAAAATGGACCAAAAAGATTTTTTGCATGACTTAAGCATCCTTTTGTGAAAGGTTTGGCATATCTTGCAAGATTTCCTCCTGATCTTCCAAGAGTTTGATTAGACTTAGGCAGCAGCCATTTGCACCAGGACATATTTAAACTCCATGCCTCCAGGTGCATCTGGAGATACAGAGAGCCAGAAGATCTAAAGCATTGCACTTACCTCTCCACAAACTGGTGTGTCAACTGGTTTGCTTACTCACTTAAGTAGCACCTTAAAACATGTCCAAGGCCTACTATTGCAGCCTGAATGCAGTGTCACACTGCAATGTCAACTTGCCATTTAAAACCCCTTGCTATGCCTTAAAATCCCATTTTGTTACATAAAAGTTACCCCTAAGGTAGGCCATAGGACAGGATTCTGTACAGTTAAAAGTGTGGATATGTACTTCTAAGTTTTACATGACCTGGTAGTAAAAAACTCACAAATTCATTGTTCACTACAGTGAGGCCAATCCCTCCCTTAGGATAACATTGGGGATGCCTAATTAAATGTAATAAGCTCTGATTCCTAATAAAGAGGAGGTGCATGTGTCGTGTTTGGCACCTTCAGAATTGTAATGATACACCCTTTTCAAAGGTAAAGTCGGATTTTTAACTATAATCTTGAAAATTACACTTTTAGAAAGTTGGCCTTTTCCTGCCCTTAGCATTCCTGCCCTTAGCCCTGTGTGCCTGCAGCCTGTCTTGAGTCACATGACTGGGTGTAGCTTTGAGTTAGACTTTATGAGTTCCTCCCAGACAGTCATACAACATTGGGATTAGCTGTGCCTCAATGAACCTAACTGGCAGAATGGGGAGTGGAGCTGAGTACAGCCCAATTTGCACCTGAATAGGCTGTCTCCTGTTTCCTCACAATAGGCCTAACAACCCTGTATTGTCACTGCAGCCAGCTTGGAGACAGGGTAGTGGAGTCAAGAAATTCCAAGAACTTCAAAAACCTTTTTCAAAGTTTCTTCCTCCTTCCAGGGGAAGGGAGCCAGGGAATAAAAATAGGACCTTTGTACCATTCTTCAGTTCACTAATGAACCTGTGGGAGGACCATCAGGGGACAGCCTTCAGCTATGACCTGCTATGCACTCTGTCAGACTGCTACTGTACCAGGATGGATTGCTTTGCTGCCTGAAGCTTGCCTTGGACCCTTAGAGGCCAGCCCTGCCATTGAGCCTTGGAGGAGCACGGCTACGGGAGGGTCGGTGGAGACTCCGCCTCTTCCTGTTGGGAATCCTGACGCAGCTCCTATTGGTTGGGACTGTCCGAGTGATTTGGTCCCGCCCCTCTGGTAGCTAGCGTTCTAGTTGGAGGGGGCACAGGATATAGCTGCATGGACATGCGAGCGCGCTACATTGTAAGTAACCCTGAGGCCACTACGCTGCCGGGAGCCCATCTACTGTCCTAGAGAGTTTTTATCTGTTATTGCTGCTTTGTACGGCGGTGTGGTGTCGTGAGAGGGCACATTTCTAATAAGTTGTTGTGTATTTTTTGTTTGGCGCAGTGCCTGTACCTTTTAATCTGCTCACTACGGGCAGCTCTGCTTTATTCTCGCTTCATCTGCCCTAGTGCAGTCGGTACATAGTGGGGAGGAGCACGGCTACGGGAGGGTTGGTGGAGACTTCGCCTCTTCCTGTTGGGAATCCTGACGCAGCTCCTATTGGTTGGGACCGTCCGAGTGATTTGGTCCCGCCCCTCTGGTAGCTAGAATTCTAGTTGGAGGAGGCACAGAATATAGCTGCATGGAGACGTGAGCGCGCTACATTGTAAGTAACCCTGAGGCCACTACGCTGCCGGGAGCCCATCTACTGTCCTAGAGCATTTTTATCTGTTATTGCTGCTTTGTACGGCGGTGTGGTGTCGTGAGAAGACACTTTTTTAATAAGTTGTTGTGTATTTTTTGTTTGGCGCAGTGCCTGTACCTTTTAATCTGCTCACTACGGGCGGCTCTGCTTTATTCTCGCTTCATCTGCCCTAGTGCAGTCGGTACACAGTGGGGAGGAGCACGGCTACGGGAGGGTCGTGGAGACTTCGCCTCTTCCTGTTGGGAATCCTGACGCAGCTCCTATTGGTTGGGACCTTCCGAGTGATTTGGTCCCGCCCCTCTGGTAGCTAGCGTTCTAGTTGGAGGGGGCACAGGATATAGCTGCATGGAGACGCGTGCGCGCAGCGGGCGCGTCAACGACGCGCCGAAGGCTCGCCAAAGGCGAGCCCGTCTGCGCCCGTCCGCGCTAATGACGCGCTCAGCGCCAGCCATGCTACCTCCCCCTTGCCAACTGGGGCCCACGGCCATGGCAATGCTTTAAGGTACTCGGCGGCTGAGCTGTATGCCCTTAATAGAGGTGCCAGGAGCAGGGGTAGTCTGGGGCTGGTAGAATCCGCAGCTCCGTTATCCGACTTCTTGACCAGGGACCTTCTCCCTTGTGGACTGCTGAATGTTCGGTCCTTACCTAAACATAGGACAGAAATTCAGCTACTGGTAGAGGCGCATGGTTTGGAGATACTGTGTATGACTGAGACTTGGACGCGGCAGGACTGCGAGGTTGATTTTGGACTAGCCTGCCCGCCAGGGTTCAAACTATTGTACGTGCCTAGGCTGGAGGGAAAGGGAGGAGGGGTGGGGCTAATTTACAGAGACTACCTGAACTTGAAGATCATTGATATTGATCAGGTTGCAGGGGTTGAACTCCTGGGGTTCACTATCAAGAGTGAGATGGGCCAATCCCTGACAGGGATTATTTGCTATCGACCACCAGGGTTCTTTAGTGTGCTGCAGCAGCAACTTCTTTTGGAATTGTTTACTAACATGGCTGCCACACACTGGAGAGTTTTAATTTTGGGCGATTTTAATCTCTGGCCGAACGGATCCCTTGACACAGGCCTGGCCAATATACTCCAATCTTGTGAGGGGCTGGGACTGCGTCAACAAGTCTCGGTAGCCACTCATTCGGGGGGTCACATGTTGGACCTCATCTTCGCTTTAGATGAGCAGCTATACATGGGGGAGGTTCTCCCAATGGATTGGACTGATCACTTTCTGGTCAAGTTCTATTTGAATATGGCCAATTGGGATAAAATGGAAGGTAAGCGGAGGATACATTTTGTGGGGAGGGATTGGAGGGCCTTGGCACAGAGGAAAAATCATGGCGAGGTGTTTTCGGTGGAAGACTGCTTCTCGCCGGAGGCTTAGGTCGATGAAAATTACCTCACTCTCTGTAAAAAGATCACTCTGACCCTGGACTCTCTGGTGCCTCAAAAATCCTTTCAGAGTAAAGGGAGGCAATCTGCCCCCTGGTTCGGGGAGGAATTGAAAAAACTGAAGCTTGATTGTAATCGGGCTGAGAGAACCTGGAGGCAGAAATATTTAATTGAGGACAAAAAGGCCTGGAGAGCAAAAATATTGGACTACAGGAAGGTCATAAAAAGAACGAAGGCTGATTTCTTCGCCTCAGCGATTCTCAGGGCCTCAAATAGTTCCCGCTGTATTTTTAAAATTCTTAATACCCTGACAAACCCCGAGTGCAGTAAAAATTACATTCTGCCATCTCAGAGGCTCTGTGATAACCTTGCCAACTTTTTTCATAATTAAGTTGCCTTTATCATTGAGGAGCTGGGGAAGACATCAGAGCCATCGATAGTAAGAATTGAACAGCTGGCCCTCATTAAAGACAGGGGTGAATTGACAGGGAATGACAGCACGAAGGAGGCTGCCTTGGGGGCTCTCTCTGAGTTTCCCCCTCTTCAGATTGAGGACTTCTGCAGGTTAACGGGCAGTATTGAGTCAGGCTCCCCTTTGGATCCATTGCCTTGCAAAATCTGGAAGGAATTCAGGGTGGAACTTTTCCTACTGTTGTCTAAGATCTGTGATCAGTCTCTTGTAGAAGGGGCGGTTCCTAGTCAGTGGAAGCAGGCGCTTGTAACGCCACTGCTTATAAAAGCATCCCTTGATCCAGAATGTCTGAAGAACTTTAGACCAATATCTCTTCTCCCTTTCCCAGCCAAGGTAGTGAAACGGGTAGTGAGTGGCACACTGTCCGCGCACCTGGAACGGGCTAAATATCTGAAGGAGGAGCAGTTCGGTTTTAGACCGGCTCATGGTACGGAAACGGCACTGGTGACCGTAATGGATGAGCTTTGGAGACGGGCAGACAGGGGCCAGGCAGCAGTGTTGATTCTGCTGGACCTGTCTGCTGCCTTCGATACGGTCAACCACAACATCTTGTTGAGACGGTTGAGTGAGGTGGGAGTCACGGGGGTGGCCTTTAGATGGTTTCAATCCTTTCTCTCAGGGAGACAGCAAGCGGTATCCCTTTCTCCTTACCAATCTGCCTTTACTCCAGTCTCATATGGGGTGCCTCAGGGCTCGGCCATCAGCCCCATTCTTTTTAATGTCTATCTGAGACCCCTGCTGACGATCATCAAGCACTATAACATCAAAGTCATCAATTACGCTGATGATACGCAACTTATTCTCTCCCTGGAGGGAGAGCAGTCCATCCCAGTAGAGGGGTTTCATAGATGTTTAGGAGATATGTCACAGTGGCTGAAGGAGAATTCCCTACAGTTTAACATTGCTAAAACTGAACTGATGCATTTTAAGACGCATAGGAACACGGGAGGGCCGCCCATGAATCTGTGGCCCCCAGAGTTTCCCAACCCCGGCCAGCCGGTTAAAACAGTCCGTAACCTGGGGGTAACATTTGATTGTAACCTCTCCTTGGAGGCGCATGTGGGGAAGGTGGTGAGTTGCTGCCTGGCGATTATTCGCTCTCTGAGGAAGATTTTTCCTCTTTTACCACATCAAGCCCGCGCCCTGATAGCACGGAGCACGATACTTAGCCGGGTGGACTACTGTAATGCTCTGCTCCTTGAGTCCCCTAAATTCCTGCTAGACAGGCTACAGCGGGTACAATCTGCCGCTGCTAAATTGGTATTAGGCTGGTCAAGGAGGTCCTCTGCCTCTGGAGCACTGACGGAGCTGCACTGGCTCCCCGTGACACAGAGAATTAAATTTAAATCTCTGTGTCTAGTATTTAAAGCCCTGCATGGAAAAGGACCCACCTCTTTCCAGAAAAAGTTTGAGTGGTTTGTTCCGGGCAGAGTGCTCCGCTCCTCGAGAGGAATGTCAATAAAAGTCCCACGCTTCAATAAAGTCAGAGCAGGGGGCAGATCATATGGGGTGGCTGCGGCCTGGCTGTGGAACATTTCACCTCTTGAACTGCGGCAACACAAGGATCTCCTCGCGTTCAGAAAGAACCTTAAAACTTGGCTTTTCCCTAAGAACTAGACCTGTTCATTAGCCCCCTTCCTGTGTTGACATGGTCTCTGAGTTACTAGCGCCAAGATGCCTGTCAGGTGGAAGCGCGCTTTAGAAATTGTATAAATAAATACATAAAATAAATCTTCACCTGCACCCAGGTGTGCCAGTGCCTGCAAGGGCTAATTTGCTGGTCTCCTGTTCAGAGCCACAGATTCCCATCACCTTGAACCTGCACCTGCACCCAGCTGAGTCCTGCACCCCCAAGAAGACTCCATCCACTCGTTGACCCTTAGTTGTGGTGCTAAAGGTGCTCATATGACCTCTTTCTAAAACTAAGGACTTAGACAACATTTGGCCAAAAAGTGCTCTGAGAACCAGGAGGAGATCGAGACCTACCTGCTTGCCTGTCTACCTGAGGTGCATCACCAGTCAGCTTGACTTTGAAGCTTTTCCCAACACGTTCTTCTCCACAGCAGCAAATCCATTTTAGCAGTCTTTCACCAAAGGGTTATCCAATCTTGTGAACAGTCTTCGGCTACAGGTTTCTGCTTCATCCAGCTAAAGAATTTCGACTTCCATTTTGGCGACAAAGTCCCAAGTTGAGAATCTTCACTGTGACTTTATCACGGCCATCATCTGCCAACGCTCCCTCCTCGGACACACCTGCAGCCTTGCCCCACCAAACTTCTACCTTCTCAGACACTTTTCTCTCCATATCTTTTTTAAGTCAGGTGGTAAGGTCTGACCAAGCCCAATACGCTTCTTGTATCGGAGCGAGCTCCATCACATTCAGCCTTAACCTTTGCCTTTGACCCGTCTTGTGTGAGAGATGTCTGCTGTTGGCACCTTAATATTTTAAGCGCTAGATTTCACTTAAGACTT
This sequence comes from Lissotriton helveticus, assembly GCF_964261635.1. Taxonomy (NCBI): domain Eukaryota; kingdom Metazoa; phylum Chordata; class Amphibia; order Caudata; family Salamandridae; genus Lissotriton; species Lissotriton helveticus. Next base: position 58,226,685 of record NC_136068.1, on the reverse strand, counting down.
TAAAAATCCATAACTTTTTGTCTACTGATTAGATTTTAGTTTTTTGGTCTCAAATACATTACTAAACTTTACTCTATTCATATGTTGTGTTTTCACTTTATTACTGTTTGTGTGCTGCATGAATACTTTACACATTGCCGCTAAGATAAACATGCCTGCTTTTTAATTCAAGCTACCCGTAGTTAAGCACATGTTAATTTAGTGAATTATTGTAGTTCACCCTGCTAGAGATTGTAGTGTTGCTTGACCAGGGCTCACACCCCAGTCGACAAACAAACACATTTCTCAAATCCACACTTTTCCCAATAAAAGCAGTACCCAGTATATGTGGTTGACTGCACCAATGAGAGAGAGCAAGATTATAAACATGTAAACAAATCCGTTCCATTATATATGTATATTTTAGAAATGAATTTGGAAAGTCAGTTAACTTTTTGAGGGATTTTGTTTTCTGCGCATTGCACCCATCCACACATGACATAATGTTATTATTTGAATGAGTGTGGAAATACAGAATGGTAGGCTACAGCCTGACAGAATCATATTTCAGTGTTGAGTGTTGAGTGTGACAAAATGTGTATTTTGTCACAGTACATTAATGTTTGAAAGTCATGAGCTATAAAGGTTGGGGCCAATCTCTCAAATCAAAACTAATTAGACTTGCTCAGGCCTCTTTATTTGAAAAATGTCTGGAAATTGCCATTGTTAGTCCTGGACAGGGGTTTAGGTTTGGATTTGATTGTATTTGTTTGTGCCTCCTCCTCTATACTCTCTTCTGCAGAAGATGTAAACAGAAGGGATTCGCCATCTTCATCATATTCCAGGTCATCTTCGTCATACTCTATACTAGAGTTAACTTTGTCTGATTCTCCGTCCTCGGAAGGGAAGATCCCTGAGTTATAAGTGCTCCCCTGTTCCCATCATTGCTGTCAATCAACGGTTGAGGGTCAGCATTTACATGGCCATGAGTTAGAATATGCTCCCCCAAGGGTATTTTCTTCCATCGCAGTCATTAAGGAAGGGCCCCCTGCTAAGCCCTTCGTAGGTAGTGAGGAGCTTTGAACTGCTTGATTATTTTGGGGCTGATTATCATCCACTACCCCCATTATGTTCTCACCATTCCCAGAAAACGACATTGAAAATTTAGAACTTGTATCAGTTTGAGTGTTAGGAGAGATGATAATAGCATTCGGAGAGGCAATTGGAGCAGTATTAGGATCTATATGGCCGTTAGTGTTAATGCCAGCAACATCATTAATAACGCTTAAAGTACTTACAGTTAGATTCTCCTCCGGACTCTCCGCCGGTGTAACTTGTGTAGGGGCAGGGCCACTTTTCTCTAGTTGTTGCGGGGATAGTAACACCTCGAGGGCTGCCCCCGTACTAGGAGAATGTACTAGGGTATCCTCTGTATTCCCTACGTTCCCCGGGGCCCCTTGCTTTCTCCTAAGTAGGTCCATAACCGTGTTACCAGGGCTCGCTACCTCATGAGTGCTATTTATTTTCCGCTTGGTGGCTAAAACCTCTTGGCGCGGTAAACAGGTAGTTGGTGTCTTCTGGACTTGTTTCCTCGTTTTGGCACTAATTGTAGGAAACGTGGACACACCACTGCTTTGACTGCCTTCCCCAGACTGCTGCAACTGTTGCTCCTCCAGCTCCGCCTCACGGAGTGCTCTTGCTGCTTTTGCAAGTCTTGCTCTTGCAGCTGCTGACGAAGCTGATTTAGCCGGCATTTCCAGAGTTAGTCTCAGGTCGGTAAAGCCTTCAAACGGTGCTAGCTCCACTAGATTCAATAGTTCCACAACTGCTCCTCCCAGTCGTAAGCACAGGCTGTTGATATCAAATCCCTTGCTGGAGCCATCGAGGCTGACCGTATTCAACTCCGGTGACTTGCTGCACAACGTCGATGTTTCCGCGTTCAGCTCCGCCCTGAGCTCCGCCCTGAGCTAAACAACGAGGCCCCTGTAGCACAGATTTGTCTAACCAATATGCACTCCCCCCTAATGCAGTAGAAACCATTCTGCAGGCCATCGCAGCCCATAGGGAACAGACGGAGGAGGACAGTAAACGATCAAGAATGGCTCTACGCAAGATTCAGGGGGTGGTTAAAAAATTGACCAAAACTTGTAAATCAATTGGTGAAAGGGTTACGGAAGTTGAGGCAAGAGTGTTGACTACTGAAAATGAAACTCAAGCAAACGTAGAGAAGATCAAACTCCAAGAAGCGGAGCTAATGGATATGAAATGGAAGCTCAAGGATTTTGAGAATCGTCAACGCCTGCTGGGAATTCCGGAAAAAATGGAGGGGGAGAATGTACGCGCATTTGTTATTAAACTGTTCAAGGAGTCTATGCCCGACCTAACAAATTGGAACTGGGAACTTGAGATTCAACGAGCTCACAGGATACCGTTTAACCCTCCTGCAAAACCTGGCACCTATCCTTGTGCTATCCTAATTTATTTTGGGAATTTTTTATTGAGACAATCAGTGGCCGAGAAAGCTAGACCCGATCATAAACTTACATGTAATGAGGTTTCTTTTTTCACTAGGCCTGACTTCTGCCATGCTACAGTGGAGAGGCGGTGGCGGCTACGATCCTTAATTAAACCCTTTCAAGAAAAGGGGGCCCAGGCTTATTTAAATAACCCCGCAAAGCTAAAGGTTGTATGGGCAGGGCAGGCCAAATTTTTCGTCTCAGAAATTAAAGCAAAGGCTTACTTCGATGAGATTAATAGATAGGGGCTAGTAATGTTGTAATATATAATATAGAGTCTCTTGCTAAGTCGCTATCATCGATTGATTATTGCTCGATTAGTATGTTTTGTTTTTTTTTAGTTTTATTTTTAGGTATTGCCTATTGTTTAGTATGCAACTTTCTATTCCTATAGGCTTAAACCTATACTACATTATTAAAACGGATACGGTAGCTCAGGCGCTGCACTGCCAGCATCACCAGGACTCTGGCAGAGTCCGATTGCCTACTAATTGCAGGGGGGGGGTCCCTAGAGGGGGAGGGACCTGCTGTGGGGAGGGGGGGTGGGTGGGGTTTGGGGGGGTGGTTGGAAAAAGGAAAAGAACCTGATCCAGAGGATGAAGCTTTTTTGTGTGTAAATTTTAGGAACTGTATAAATAAAGTAAGCAACTGCATGATGAAGAAGTCAAAGATCCTTGATAACTACAATGAGAGAATTAGAGAGTTTTTTATATATGCTGATTTATTGACCAATGGCTAGATTGAAAATTCAAACTTGGAATATTGGGGGTCTATTGAACAGGGAAAAACAACGTCGATTGTGTGAATTAATAAAGCTTAATCCTGTAGACATCTTTTGTCTACAAGAGACGCATGTTTCATGGGATAAAAGATCACAATTGAGGCTCAGAGGATATAATCTGCTAGCCGTCTCTACCCAAACATCAAATATAAGAGAGGTGGCGATTTTCGCTAAAACTTATCTTGGTCAACCTATATGTGCTGCCTCTGATCCACATGGTAGATGGGCAATAGCGAAATTAGCAAACGGTTTGATTATCTGCACGATTTATGGTTCTAATCAGGACGATCCGACAGTATTCTCACTACTCGAAGCTGAGCTTGCAACCTTGCAAGGTTCGCTAGTGATCTGTGGGGATTTTAACATTTCTTTAAAAACACATCTATTTAACGAACAAAATAACCATAATCAGCAGAGCTATGTAGGACGCAAACCTAAAGTATATAAGGCTATCAGGAGACTCACAAATAGTTTGGGACTAGTAGATATATGGGGTGTTAAGAATCAGCAGGACTCAGGATGTACATACTTTTCCCACCCACATCAAAAACATGTCCGTATAGATTATTTTTTCTCTACTAGGGATTTAGTGGCTCAGGCGGTAATTACAAAACATCCTAAGATCTTATCTGATCACAATGCTTTGGTTCTCACACTGACAGTTGGCGATCGAAAGCAGCCGCGACAGTGGTCATTTGATCGAAAACTGTTGGTCGATAATGAATACATTAAACACATTAAAAAATGGACGGAGGAATTTTTTGATATCAATCGCTTTAGTGCCCCCAGAAACACTGTATGGGATTCCTTTAAATTTGCCCTTAGGGGCGAGACCATTAGCTACCAAGCTAGAGCGAGAGAGCTAAATAAGAATGATTTTAACGCTAAAGTAATAGCCTTGGCTAAGGCAGAGGAAGATCATACTACAGCTATTTCCCATGGGGCAGATGCTACACAATCAATGTATTTAGTTACTCTATTAAAAAATGAGCTAAACAATAGCCTTAGTCAAAAAGCAGCTCAGATTTATAGTGCTCATAGGAGAGATATTTATGAAAATGGGGAAAAAGTGGGGAGGCAGCTGGCGTTACACACCCGGCAAAGGAATGTTTCCAATCAGATAAAATTGATAACTGATAATGGTAAATCATATACGCAGGCAGATGAGATCACTTCGTTATTTCAGCAGTATTATCAGAATCTATATACAGAAGACTCTACTGCTTTATCAAATACAGAATATGAGTTTCTGAATAACTTTATTAATAACACCGAGGGTATAAAAGAATTAGATGATACTACACGTCAGGATCTGGAAAGAGAAATCACCCTAGATGAGGTATTATTATCTCTAACCTCACTTGCATCGGGCAAAGCAGCAGGTCCTGATAAGCTACCCATAGACTTATATAAAATTCTGAGCTCTCAGCTGGGACCAATACTTCATGATCTTTTTTTAGGTATTCAATGGAACGGGGTAACCCCGGATTCTTGGAATAATACAAATATAATTGTCTTTCCCAAAAAAGAGAAATCACCTCAGCAATTAACGTCATACCGTCCCATATCATTAATCAGCGCGGATTCCAAACTATACGCCAAGGTGTTAGCCACGAGACTTAGTAGTGTTATTGAGCAAATCGTCTCCCCGTGGCAACATGGCTTTGTTTCTGGCAAAGGAACAACGGACCATACATCTAGAGTAATTGCCTTGTTTGTTGCCATGACGGTCACGGGGGGCCGAATGTCAATGATACTATTAGATGCCGAGAAGGCGTTTGACCGCGTCTCGTGGAAATTCCTGTGGGCAATTATGCAACTAAACAATTTCGGGCCCAAATTTATTAAGGCGATAAGATCAATGTATCTGTCTCCCAAAGCTAAAGTTCAATTGATGGGATTTGAATCTGATGATATCAGCATAACTAGAGGTAAGAGGCAAGGGTGTCCTTGCTCCCCCTTATTATTTGCTCTATATATTAACCCTTTGATTTTAAAACTTATTGAGAGCCCCGGTATTAACCCAATCGTTCTTGGCCCGTTTTCTACTAAAGTATTAGCATATGCTGATGATATCGCGGTCTTAACATCAAACCCGATTGAGGCTATGGAGGAAATTGAGGCTATAACTACAGAATATGGCATCTATTCTGGATACTCTTTAAATAAAAGGAAGACAATTGTATTATGTACTGACAACATCAACTATAATGATCAAAGGAGAGCTGCAAATGCTACTTATTTAGGAATTGTCATTGCTCCTCCTGTTAAAAACATAATTAACCACAACTTCATCCCATTGATTCAAAAAATTACAAAAGATTTGGATAGAGTAAATGGGCTCAACTTGTCTATTATAGGGCGAGCTAATTTCCTTAAAATTAATATACTTCCTAAATGCCTTTACCTGTTTCGAGCAATTCCACTCGCTATTGATCCTAAGATCCTAAAAACTCTTGAATCCCTTATGATTAAGTTTGTTTGGCAACATGGTATAATCCGAAGGTCTCACAAGTTAATGTCTCTACCTAGCGAAAGAGGTGGGTTGGCAATACCTAATACTAGTATGTATCACTGGGCCGCACTTCTTAAACAAATGACCCCATTGATTAGCTCTAATGGAAGGGTATCAACCCCTGATAATAATATGCCACCCTGAATATATGAGCTATTATTAGGGGATAAGGCCAATGGATTGTTTTTACAACAGATTGAGGCACGGGATTACAACAATGATCGGAAATATGAAATTATAAACGGGGCACTAAAGGTTTGGGGCAAAGTTACTAAACACCTGCACATTACTAAATGGAATAGGTATACCTCTTTGTGGTATACGAAGGCGACCCTCCCATTTTCAAACGACATTATAGCAAGGAAATGGCAGAGACTTGGAATCCTGCGTGTTAAAGATTTTCTTGTACATGAGCTAGAAACTACTTTCTTAGATGTTAAGGATAAATATCATCAAGGCTAAGGGACCCACCCTTGGGTTACAGAAAATAGATCTTTTGGAGGCTATTAATCGATCTTATACAAGAATCGGTGTTATATATAATCTTCTCCTTGTTAATGTACAAGATGATTTGGAAAAAACTGAATCTAGCTGGGCAGCTAAACTTAGCAATCCCAATGTTGACATATATAAAAGTCTAGAGTTGAGCCAACGACTTTTTAGGGCTAGTAACCTTAAAGCCCAAACATATAAAACCATTTTTGGCCTCTATTATACACCCGCTAAACTGTATTCTTGGGGTAAAAGGGAAAATGATTTATGCCCAAGATGTACACAAGGACCGGCCAACCTAATACATATGCTAAGCAGTTGCCCCAAACTTACTCAAATCAAACATATGATTGCTGATTACTGGGAGGTGCTGTTTGGCCATAACCTTCCAGAAACAGATTCATTGTTTATTTTAGGACATGATTCATCGATCGCTCTATCAAAGAAGGAGCAAAATTTATTATTTATAGGTACGGCGGTACTTAGAATTATTTTGTCGGCCCGCTGGAAAGAAGCCAAACCACCAAGCTTTCAGATGTGGCTGGCTCGTTTTTTAGCTGTTTAAAGCTTCGAGAGAGCCATATACTCTACAAGAGGGCCTAAATGGAAAAGAATGGGCGAATCAATTTGGTCTCCAGTTTTGAGTTGGAAAGCAGGATTACATTCATTTATCTAGATTTGCTTTGATGGGATGGAAGGCAACATATAACCTATAATATATGTAACAGGTATTATCTAAAAATTCTTGCTGTTTGATGTAATATATTTTGTGAATTATTGGGGGAAATCTCTGACTCATCAAAGGTCTTGTATTGCCTATTGTATCAAATATTGTTTTATTCTATTATTCTTTCTTTCTTATCGATGAGAAACCCTTGAATATGAATAAGATTATGATTATGACTATGATGGTTTATGATTTCAACTTGTACTCTTCTTTAGTATGCTTTTTTTTTTCATTTCTCTGTTATGTACCTGTCTGGATTGAGTTCAATAAAAAAAAAAAAAAAAATTAAAAAAAAAAAAATTGCCATTGTTGAGTGGGATAGAGGAGGCCTGAATCTGTGGTACTTGAGCAGGTATCATAACAGCTTTGGAGTTTGTTGTCCAAAGACAAAGACTTACTCAACCAGCCCAAATTAGAAAGGTCCATTGCACTGGACTGTATTTTATGCAGAACAAAGGATAGGTGTTATGACCGCACATACAGAATTCTGATGGCCTTTATTGAGCCCTTCTCCTTAGCATGATTGCATGGCAGACTGTCCCAGTCTGATATCATTTTGCAAGATCAAATGTGACCAATGGAGGAGATGGGCAGCACTGTAGGGGTGGGCGGAATTCACGTAATCGCGTTACGCAAATCTCTGCGAAACGGTAAAAAATCTCTGCGAACACGCAGAAATCCCGCGAACATGCGGAATTGATTGTTCGCTATGCTTTTTTACTGTTCGCAATCGCTGTTTGCCTGCTCGGGGGGAAATATCTCGCGAACACGCATTTGAGAACGCGAACAAGTAAAGAATTTTGTGAAGCCGCGGAAAGCAGAATTTTGGGCAATTTCGTGTTCTCTGCGGAACGCGAAATTACCCAAATTCCGCAAATTCCGCGAACGGAACAGAATTTGTTGCTCAGGCCTAGGCAGCAGTTGATAAACAGTGATCAAATGTGAAGGGGTTCCCATCAGAGGTTTTTAAAAGAACCAGAATCCTGACATTCCCATCATGGGTCAGCTGTATGTCAAAATATTGAGTTAAAATAACTTTTTTAATGATTTTAGTGCCTTTTAGAGTTCCTTGCTAACTCACAAGGGCAACTCGCAATTTATATAAAATGCAGAAGCAAACATTCTGCTTAATTCAGATATGAATATCCTCATCAGAGTTAGGCATTGAAGCAGGCAGGATTCCCGTTGTCTCCAATTTTGTGTTCACTCTTTATTGAATCCCTGACTGTAGCAATTCAGGAAGATGTACAAATTGCACCACCTCCAGACAGCATGTGTCAAATGAAACTATACTCTGATGACATTATACGTTTGTAAGCCGGAAAGAGATAGTGTTGAGGGTGTTCGAGTCATTTCAAGAGTTAAGGATAGAAATTAACTACTCGAAGACAGTAACCTTGGTGTTTGAAATTTTGTGAGAAGTTGGCCTGGTATCTGCTGTCCACTAATTAAAGTGGGCACCCAGTACCAATCCAAACAACCCTTATGTTGATTTAAGAGGTTAAAGATAACCTTAGAAGGCTATCCAAGTGGTAGCTGTTGAGAGCAGCCTTCAGCCTTAGTCTTGAAGGAATGTTAAGCAGCTTGTTTTACCAGAATGCAACCTCATTGTATTGGTTAAATGAAAGGATAACTACACAGTAGTTATAAAAATATGTATTTATTATTATAACACTCTCTAAATACTTAACAGTATCTGCTACATGCAGATAAACACAAATTACTGTAGCACAGAAACCATCGTAAGTAGCACTAATACACAGTGGGCTCCAGGGTGAGTCCAAACTATATATTAAAATAAAGGTATAAGAACCACGACATGAGACAAGACAGTGTCTAGAGGATATATAATATCTGGGACCCAAAGGAACCATCCAAGGTGGGTACGTATGGACCCCACGGTGGATGGGTGCAGTGTGGGAACACGAATGCAGACGCCGTAAACTTCTATCAGACAGTCGAGGTTGCAGTTTGAGGGCCTCATTTATGAAAAGTGACGCATCGCTGCGTGAAAACAGTGATGAATCTCTTTTCATTGTGCCCTCCTTGCGACACCAATGATGCGTCATATTTAGAGTATGACGCATCATTGCGCAAGGAGTTACACATACGTCAGTATTTCTGAAGTATCTGTATGGCGCAAAAGTGACGCATTGCTGGAGTATCACAAAAGTGACGCAACTCCAGCAATGCGTCCTTTCACATGGGGCAAGCCCCATGTGAAAGGGCCTGCGTAAGATATTGACGCATTTGTATCCTAGAAGTGGCGCAGTGAAATCTATATTTATAATATGACGCATCATGTCGCAAGGAGTTACAGATACGTCAGTATTTCTGACGTATCTGTAGGCACAAAAGTGACGCATTGCTGGAGTGTGTCACAAAAGTGACGCAAATCCAGCAATGTGTACTTTCACATGGGCAAGTCCCATGTTGTTAGTGCCTGCGTCAGTCTTACGCCTGCCATGAATCAGGCGTAGGATTTTGACGCATTGGCAGCCAAGAAATGGCGCAGTGAAATCTTATAGATTTCACAGCGTCACTTCTACGACCATTTCTTGCGTCAATACGCCCCCCTTGCATACATTATACCTGGTGCAGCTATAATTATTATTATTATTATTATGCGTTCTTATATAGCGCTCGATTACCCGTAGGCATCTCGGCGCTTGCCTTGGGAACCCGTCCTGGCTTTTACCTGTGAGATACCCGTACTGGGCATCCCCAAGGTGAAAGCCAGGCATCCCGCCGCGGGGGGGCCGTAGTGGAGATTAAGCAGGCTGATGCCCAGAGCTGCAGAGTGTGAACCCGTGATTTGAGTAGGCACCGAAACGAGAATTATCAAGTCCGTGGATATTTGGGCTCAAGACCCTGCCGCGTCGGGAATTGAACCCTGGTCCCGGTTCTGACCTCTGCTTCTGGGTCTACCTCCTCTAACCAGTGAGCCACACTTCTCCACTCCACTATAATGTGGCGCAGGGGTTTACAAAGTGACGCATCTACCTAAATGCGTCACTTTGTAAATATGGCGCAACAAGGCGCATTTTTTGCGCCACTGGTGCGTCACAAAAAGTGACGCACCGGTGGCGTAAAAGTGACGCTCCGGCGGCGTAAAAGTGACGCACAGCCTCATAAATGAGGCTCTTAAAGATTAAGGACCCTTCCTAGTGGATTATGAGGAATCCCTTTGGATCATAGGAGGTTGAAGAGCCACCCCACCCGTGGATACCATGGTACCAGTGTTACCTATCCCAGGAAAGCTGGGTGAATATGGCTGAAGTGGTGTCGGAAGCCGCTGTCGATCACAATGGAGGACTTCAAGGAAATGCCTCTGAGGGAAAGAAGAAAAGTGTCTGTTGGAATCCAAAGGTGGATCTTTGTCAAATAGTACCTGAAAGCAGAGGGGACAGAGTCTGGGTCACTTAGGAGTAACCAGGTGCATGGTAGACGAAATCCCACCAATGTTAGGTGCTTAAGGTGTGTGGAGGGGTTTTTGACTCTGCAGCTACCGGGACCAGGAGAAGTCAAGGACAATAAGGAGCCGGATACAAGCTCTCCCACAAAGGATGTCGAGTGCTGGAGAGTCGGTGTCCACCTTGAGCACCAACAATCCTTGGCAGCGGCAACCCAGGAAGATGGTAAAAAAAGGTTACGGTTTGAACCAGCAAGGCCCAGGAGACTCACCAAACACAGGTGAGTCGGACTGAGCCTAGAGCGATCAGGGGAGCCAAGGAAAGCAGTGTTGACCCTCAAGAGGACCCACAGGCCAGAGGCACAGGAGTCGTGAGGGGACCTTGAGCAGAATTACAAAGCAACATTCCATGGAGCACTCAGTGCAAGGAGGGAAATGTTCTTTGGTGGAAATTGTGCCAGATATTGGGGCTACTGGGAGCCCAGTGCACTTGTTTTGGGAACACCAACAAGCATATGCACTTGCAAACGTATGCAGTGCACAGGGGTATGGGTATAGCAGCTTCCACAATGGATTCTGACCTCAAACTTGGTGAGAGGGCAGCTCAGACCTTGTGGGACATAAAACCCACCTCCTGAGATGCTGGAGCCTTCGGAGTCCACAGGAGCTGAGGCTCACAAGGCCGGTCGGTTGGGTTATGGGCCCTGCAGTTGCAGGGGAGTGCCTCCTTCACTCCAAGAGAGATATCTTTGGTTATCCTTGATGCTCCACAGGTCCTGCATGGAGCCTGTATGGTGCACGGGCAAAACGATGCTTCAGACTGAGAGGGAGACAAAGTCATGCCTTAAACAAAGTCCGGCAAAGACCAGAGTGCCCAGGCAGTCGAAGGTCAGTGGTTTCTGGTTCAGGATCTTGTCCACATTGAATCTAGGGTCCTACAGCCAGGTAAGCCCTTTTGTACCCACAGGAGAGGGTTGGGCCGATTTAGGGGACCCTCCCGGGGGTGGGTCAGGACAGCGGTGAGGTTACTCCAATGTCCATTATCCAGTTTTGTGCCAGAGTCCGAGCCAACGGCTCCTAGGTCTTGTTTGAACTGGACTATGCACAGGGACACCAAATGTGCCTTTCATGCAGATTTACGGCCACTTGCAGGCGTGTCCACCCAGGCCTAATACACTAAATCCTTTCTAGGAGGTGATCACACCTCCCTGTGACAGGATGCCTATTGTTCTGCCTTCCACTGCTCGAGCTAGGCTTAACAGCAGGAGGGCAGAAATGTGTCTCTGGTCTGCAGCAACCCTTTTGGGCTGCCCGGGACTACAAGTCTGGTACCGGTTACACCATGGAGCTCACAAAGCTCGATTCTGCAGGGTGGAATCATACCTTCCACATCGATTACCGGTGTGGAGGTTGATTCCACAATGTTTGACACCAAACACAATAGGGTTACTTTCAGCCATTTTAGATTTGGCCATCGCGGTTGCATAATGCCAGTCTATATGTCGTAAATGGCTGTAGCACTAACAACCTGGGAGAATGGACTCCGTAGGCTGCATGGGTATCCTGCTTATGCATTGGTGCCCTCTCACTTAGAACTATGCACCCTGCCTTCAGGATTGTCCAGGCCAGCTATAGGGGTAACTTATAGGTTTTAAGTGTGGTGAAACATAGATATAGTAAGCCTATACCTTACGTAAGTGGTGCATGCACCAACTTACACAGGCTGCAATGGCAGACCTGTAGATTCATTTTGCTTGGGTGGCATAATACATGCTTCAGCCCATGGGAGGCCTCTGGGGTCCCAATGCCCTGGGTACATGGGTACCACACACTAGGGACTGACAAGGGTACCCCAGTATCAAACCTGGAGTGTACCAAAATACATAACATTACAGTTTAGGGAGAAAGCAGATAGACTGGAGTTCTGATTAGCAGGATCCCAGTCAGACTAGTCAAAAACAGTGTAACATGAAGCAAAGAGTGGGGGGTAACCATAAGAAGCAGATCCTACTTTCCTACAAATTTGCATTTGGAATTATCATCAGATTCAATTTTACATTTGCACAATGATGGGAAAAATAGATGTTTAGGGAAATATGGGCCTGCCTATTTAGGAGAACGTTATGATCTGAATGATGTCCTTTACTGAAAAACGAAGACTTCATGATGACTCAGTGGTCTACATTAGGGCCTGCGATTCGTGTCATCCTGCTTGAGATGTCGAAACATCCTTTATTTTTTTAATTGTTTTTGAATGTTCCTTGTGTTCTTTATATAGAGTTTTTCTGAAAAATGTAATGTTAATTTTCAAGGTTTATTTCAGGAAATCGAATACCCCACCCTGCACTACCTACTTAATATTTGCCAAAGGAGAAGGGTGGATTAGCACTTGCTGACATACAGTTGTAATAATTTTGTGCGTTTGCACCCTTTTGTTCAAGATTTAAAAAATCGAATTAAATGTTCCGAAGAAATATGTAGTAACATGGTACTTCTGTTTAATGCCCCCAAAAAGGTGCAAATATAAAGCATTGGTCTGTATTTTTAGAAGGAAAGAACAACTCTCGAAGCAATTTAGTGTACATTTGGTTATGGAAACTACATTGGGTAATTTGGTGTTAGTAGAGTGATGTTTTCCCAGAGAGAGAAAGATTACGTTGGCAATGCACGGGCTCAATAAAATAAACAACTTCATGTCAAGAGATGGTTAGTTTTCCTAGTTGGAAGACCAGGATCAGCCTAAAGCAGACAAAGAACTGTACTGGGCCTCTGCCATAGCCATGAAACGGGAAAATGAGACACAGGTTTAATTAACTGGCAATCAATTTACAAAAGAGGTCTTGGATACATTACCGCACCGATTATCTCACAGTGAAACTATTTTCACGTGAATCAAGGATCAAAAGAAACAAGACCTCATAGTTTCTTAACCATGAATAAAATTCAGATAAACAATATACCAAAATTTGATCAGCACACCTTAGCTCATGAAATTTAATCTACAAAATGAATGTATTTGTAAAAATCCTTTATTCTTTTTTCCCTAATGCTTTACAGGGTAGCCAACTTGTTCCGTCCTTTTATAGGACTACTTCAGGGCTCAAAGAGATTTCTTTCATATGAACCAAAGTGTATGTTCCAATATTTCTATTAAAGGCAAGAAGTCTTTTTCTGAGTTTTAAAACGGGAAATTCCAATAGGTCCAATTTTTTTGATAACCAAGTATCCTGATCAAGTACATTTGGCCAATATCGGCCACTGTATCTATTCGATGGAGTTTAAGGCATCAGTTCGCCCTCCTCCGACTCTTCTCTGTCCGTGTTGTCAAACAGAGAGTCCTACATTTCATAGCTTTTACCTTCTTGCCTTAAATAGAAATTTTGGAACATACACTTCGGTTCATATGAAAGACATCTGTTTGAGCCCTGAAGAAGTCCTATAAAAGGACGAAATGCATTGGCTACCCTGTGAACAATAAAAGAAAAAAGAATAAAGATTTTTGTGAATACATTTATTTTGTAGATTCAATTTCATGAGCTAATGAGTGCTGATCAAATTTTGGTATATTAATTAACTAGCAATGCATACAAAGAAGTGAATGCACTTAATATTAGAATAATTAGAGGAGCACATATTCAAAGGTTGCAGTTTTTCACAATATAGTTAATATATCAAATACCAGTATTTTTACATAAAATTTGAAATAAGAAGTTCTCAGTTTTTTAAGAGGTTTGCGGATACCAGGAGTTGGATCCATATTGTATGAATGTGGCCCAAAAGATCACAGTGTTTAAGAATTTTGTTTTCTATAGAGGAGAAGTTGTTAAGGACAACAGCAGTGAAAGAGATGATTATATTAGAATGTTCAGAAGCATTGACAGGTCTCTTCCTCTGTGAGAAACATCTTATATAGATAGCCATGTTAGTAGCCAGATCTTTGATTATGTCACGTTTGGAATCAGAAATTGCGCCTATGTTTTACTGAATGGAAATATAAAATAAGGAAAGTTTGAAGAAGTGAGGAGTATAATGAAACAAGACTAGGGGTTTGGAAAAAATCAAAACATTTTGTGGAACTTTTATCATTAAATGTCATTGATTTAAGCACTTTGTTATTTGTATTGTGTTGTAGAACATGTCTCTTTTTTGTCTAGGTTCACAGGATATTGTTAAATTGAATATATGTATATATTATATTTATTACATCTTTCCTGCTTCTTACACTATTCTGTCTGCTATGCTTTACTTGAGGTCACAAGGCTCAACGTGAATGGGACATGTTAATGTCAGGATTACACCCACAGCCGACCCTGGGCTCAGCAGACAGCAAAACAATCATCCTGCACAGACCAAACTCTTAGCCTGACTCACAATAAACATTGGGTGGGGTTCTACCTCATACACCTCCACTGAAGATATGCCCCTCAGTGCAAACAGCTGAGGTTGAGCAGGAACTGAGTCTTAACATCTATACCTACACCCCAGACCTCTGTGGGTGATTATTCAGAGTGTTTTTTCAAATGAATGACCTGTTCAGCTCAGCTATAGGTGAATGTGTTTTTCTTGTTTGTGTTTGGACATTATTATGCCCTCCCAGTGGACTGAGGGAAAATTAAGATGAAAAACATAAGAGTTTGAAACTTTAAGTTAGAAAGGCACATAGTTTGTGCGGTGACTCATTTTACATTACACTCTCCTTTAAGCCGGGCCCCTTGATATAGAGGTTTCCAGGCATTGTGCTTCTCAAGTGTTATCAGTGTGTCACACTGTGTCTGAGTTACACTCCCTTTGGCACCTCCTGGAGTATGTCTCAACCTCTAACTATCACTACCTTTAGAGAATCACGTGCACAGTATGAGTAACTGTGTTACTGAATTGGAATTAAATATTGTCATAGCTCCATTGGCTATCACTGGCAAATGTCAGAATTCCACCACACATAAAATGCTAGGTGGCAACAATTGGTCAGTAAGTAGTTCCTGATGTTGGCCTCTCCGTCACTGCAGTTTATACCGGGCACGTAAGCTCTCCTCCTGCACTTCGGCTTGTTTCTTGTGAAGACTGTCAACTGCTGTCCAGTTACTTGATAAACTTTGGTTCTCCTGCATTACTTCGGGGGGGTGTCTTGTTAAAACTATGGACTGTGGTAGTCTCTTGTAGTGCGGGCATGATTTCTGGTGATTAGATGGTCTACAGCAGCGCTTCACAACATTTCAGAATTAGGAGGTTGGAGGGAACTCAAACAGACTAAGAGCCTTATTTAGATCCAAGCAGATGGAATACTCCATCACAAACATGACAGTAGTCTTGTCCGCAGTATTATGATCTCCATAGGATATAATGAGATCGTAATAAAGGGGATGGGATATCCAACACATTTGTGACAGAGTATTCCCCTCTGCCAAGATCTAAATCAGGCCCTACACTTTCCAGGTACCCTACATCCATTGATGCGCACAGTCAGTAGCTCTACTAGGTACCACGCATTAGGGGTTAGAGTACTATCACTTTTAGTGCTGGTATTCACATCACTGCACTGAAAATGCTAATGTCATGAAGAATAAAAGAACCTTTATGCGAGACCAGGATCTGTAGCGCTATAGGGTTAATAAACGCATGAGCCAATGTGCTTGCTATTCTGCTCCAGAAATTTATTATGAACTAGACCCAGAACTAAGAGAGAGGCCTCGTTACTATGGAAATTGGCTGGGCTCAACTTATTTTCTTTACTTTTACTGAAGTCCTTAGTAGTTTCTCACATTTCCTGTCATTAAATCATAAAGTAACATAGTATAGTATTGAATACATGTTAATGCAAACAGCAGCCTCTTGGCTGTAGCACAGATCAATTATTACACGTGGGACTATTATAATTACCACTATATACAAATGAGGTACATCGCTGTCAACATACCGAGAGCACCAAACTCAGAAAAAAGAAATATATTTACGGATGTGGGGAGAGAATGAGAAAGAGTATGTGTGTGTATGAGTGTGTGCTTGTGTATGAGTGAGAGAGAGAAAGAGTCAGTACATGGCCAAGGGGAAGATGCAAGAACGTATGTGCAGAAGTAGAATGAAAAGACTGGTGAAAATGAATGATGTGTAGATGTTCAGAAAGCTATCAGG
Source organism: Lissotriton helveticus (assembly GCF_964261635.1). Lineage (NCBI taxonomy): Eukaryota > Metazoa > Chordata > Amphibia > Caudata > Salamandridae > Lissotriton > Lissotriton helveticus. The sequence continues at coordinate 58,210,134 of NC_136068.1, read as the reverse complement.
AGAAAAGTGTCAGAGAGAGAGAGAGACTATAGATGAAAGGGGGTGAAGGGAAAAGCAGAGAGATGGAGATGCTCTGCAGGTCACTACCCCTTCCACAGCCCTGGTAATATTGAGTTCATAGTTAATAATCTCCAAACTGAAAAAAAAAATGATTTTGTTTATTTAGAAAAAAATAATTGCTATCACTCAGGGAGATGATTATTCTAGCATTGGTAATACCAGTAGGCCAGTCTTGTTTTGAGTGTATGTTCATTGTTGTATAATATGTCTGGACAATATGAACAGACAATGAACTGAGAGGTACTCAAAACAGGTCATTATTTGATCTACTCACTAGAAAGTGTCACTCGAAGTGTCACACTTTTGACAGTCGAATATCTCTCATGTGCCAATTGAAGCCATAGAAATGTCACACCAAAGCAATCTGAGAACCTGGCAGCTATGAGTCAGGTCAGGCTACTGTGGCATTTCAAGGACTCATAAGTTTTCCCCCTTGAAGAGAAGTACACATCCCTCTCCAATGCACACAAGATGTTCGCCTTGTTCCGCATCTGCCTCTTCATGGCACCTTGCCTTCTGAGCAGTGCCTGGACTCATTCAAGGATTCTTTTAATATTCCTCCTGAGCAGTCGAACAGCTGTCTAAGTCAAGGAAGTGCCTCTCCTGGCAGCTCAAAGCTATGTTCATAGGTTCCTGAACCTAGCATGGGGAGTTTGAGTGAGATAACTCAATCCTGGTGAACAGGATTTCCCATCACCATTGGTGTAGAGACCCCTTAATCTGGTAGAGCAAACTTGCCACACTAGTTGGAAATGCCTCCTCTATCTGTATGTGTATGTTCCAATGGTCCTTTCTGAGACTGATTCCAGGTAGTTATTTAGTTTTGCTTTATGAAGTGGCTATTTATTCGACCACCAATCAATAGTAAATATTCTCTACTATTTACTCGGTCTCGATAAAATAGTATAAAATTTAAGCTATTTAACCAGTGACCTGCTAAATATCAGAACATCATTCTTTATCTTTATTTTTTCACGCTCAATCTTTCTCACGTCAATCAGACAATGCTTAACGACTAAATAGGTGTCAGTACAACCTTTGAAAGTGATACAACGTGAATTTACATTGACTCTTAAAAATGGATGTAGCAATCACGCTCTGAAAGAACCAACGTAAAGGGTTGTGGAGGCAATGAATTACCACAAATTTAAAAATAAAGTCTTAGTGGAAACTAAACTGGAAAATAAAACAGAATAACTGTGGAGTACACAGTTCTTGTTGACGGGGTCTGTTGAAAATGAATTAAATACCTATTGTATTGTATTGTATTTAGCTTTTATATAGCGCATGCTATCACCCTACGGGTATCCTGGCGCTCAGACTTGAAAAATAGACCAACACAAAGACCGAAGCAGCAGTAGGGGCAGTCTAAAGGTCCGACTTGGGGAAGAGCCAAGTTTTCAGGCCCTTCCTAAACTCAATCAGAGAATTAGCTTGTCTAATGTACTGCGGCAGCCCATTCCACAATTGGGCGGCTGCCGCACTGAAGGCCCACCCCCCCATCCTGGAGCGCCTAAATCTGGTAGTCACCAGTAGGCCAGTGCTAGAGGATCGGAGTTGCCTTTTTGGGTTGTACCAGCTAAATTTCTCTTGTAGAGGGATAGGGCCTTGGTTATGCGCTGCTCTGAATACAATACAAAGAGATTTAAAGTGTACCCTTTCCTTAATGGGCAGCCAGTGAAGGTCTCTTAGCGCCATCATAGTAGAGGACCTATGTTTTCTGTTCTGTTTCTTATAGCGCATAGATCTAAACAGTCTGGAAGGGATTGATGTTACATCCTTTTGAAGAAATTGGAGTAATGTACCTTTAGACCTTGCCCTGAAGAAGTCCTGTGAGGTTGGGATGAAACGCGTAGGCTGTGCCTTGTTATTTATATGCACTGTTCCAAAGAATCATGAATAAAAGAAAAGAATAAGGATATACACTTTTCAAAAGAAGAAAGTTGTTGTGTTGTCTTTGGTATAAAAGATACTTCTATTTGTCTTTATGAATATGTATTTTGCCTCATGAGATAAAAGGTTTGCGATAAACATTGGTATTAAGTACAGAAGCGGAGCTCCTCTACCTTTGCTGATTTGCACCATTCGTTATCTTGCCACAGACGAAATAGTAGAGTTCCTGTACTATTTGACTTGCATCCAGATAAATAGTGTAAAGGGGGTCTTTATTTAGCCAAACATTAAAAAAAAACTTCAGGCAGCGCCAGGGTTGTGTCTATCTTAAAATAGGAGTTGAGGGAAGACTATGTAGCATTCAAAAGTAAGCGCATATACAAAAATGTACAAAACCAGATGAATACGTTGTTTTCACAGTAAAAGGCAGTAAAACAATTTTGTAAAAAATCTTTTATGTTTACATGATATCAAAATAGGAAATTAAAATTCATACCTGTTTCAGGAGCTTCAGGATATGGTACACAGATATTTTGTGCTGCGCTCTAGTGGTATTTGTGTATCTGCAAAGAATGATGAGTATAACATGTAAAGTATGGTACATACATGTTATCTTCACTCGTGACAATAAAAAGCATTCAGAAATTGCCTTTTGATGATTTGTGAAGCTGGGCTCATTTTTGTCTTCTTATGGAAGGGGTTATTTTAGTTTTGGGCTTCCTCTTAAGGGGGATTGCCGTACCTTAGTATTTTAGAGCTGGCAACATAACAGCAGCCGGCAAGCAGCAGCAAACAGGCAGTGAAGAAACACAGCTGATATCTGGGCCACAGAAGGAGGAACACTACATAAGGTATTTGCTGCTAGCGGACATAGTGCTTTGGGGCACATGGAGGAGGTAAGCTGGATAAGACACAGTATTGGGCTTTTTGGAACAGGGGAAGTGAAAGTAGGGGACAGGTAAGCAAATTTAGGAGGGATTTGTCTATTCACTCAATGACCAGCTGAATAAACACAGTTATTTACACTATTCACATACCAGAGTGGGTTTCAGGCATAGACCCTTATTGGTTCCATTCCATGAGTGGCCCTCCAGACACATTACATTTTAGGTCCCCACCTAATGTATTTTGCAAATGGTAGTTTGTTTATAACATGCTAAGCAGGATTTTAAGCGGCCCAGGTCCTCTCTCTAGTGGGCCCTCATTTCTTGACAGTATTGGTTTCGGAAATAAAATCTGGAAGACAAAAATCAGAGTGAAAGACATAGAGATCATTGTGGATGGGAGTGGGGGAAAAAAGTGAAGGATGATGACCAGTAGGTGGTCCACCAGATGGGCTATATACCAGAGCCATGTGGACCAGGGCAAGAAGAACCAGGACCATGGTGACGAAGCCCAGAGGGGATGAGAAACAAATGTACAAGAAGGAACATGACCAGCAGGAACCAGGGGACGAATGCCCAAAGAAACAGAAGGACATGGGCCTGGGATCAGCAAGACAACAAGGGCTTGAAATGTCCTGGAGTACTGACCAGGATCAGAGGGATGAGGAGAACCAGGAATATTAGACCTATATGGACAGATCCAGGAGGACCACTACCAGGAGAACATTGGAAAATACCACCTGAAGCAAGAGGATCAGGGCCACAGAGATCATATCAAGGAGGGCCAAGGGGCAAGAAGCAGAAAGATCAGGAACAGAAAGACAAGAACATGGAAGGTTTCTGTTTAGCAGGACCAAGATGCCAACATATCAGCAGGATGAGGAGAAAGCATAGGGCCAGTGGTATTAGGATCAGATGGTTGATGAGAATCAAAGTTAGGAAGACCCTAAACCAGGAAGACAAGAAATACATAGACTAGAATGACCCGCAACATGGCAAACAAAAGGACCACGGTCAAGGGGTCAATGACAAGGAATACTCAATCCAGGAGGACCATTGTTAAGAGGACAATGACAGAGGAGACCAGGGTCCAGATGGACAAGAATACGGTGGAACAGGAAAATTAGGACAGCACTGGGATAGTAGGACTTGGCTGAAGCAGGATGACCGGGGTACTAAGAGGACTAGAATAACCAAGTGCCGTGGGACCAGCAGCAGATGACCAGACAAAGGACTACAAGGACTACACAGAAAGGGGAACCAAGAGAAGAAGCATTAGAAACAGGCAAATCAGTGGGACTAAAAACAAGTGCAGAAGAACCATATGGACTAGAGTTAGGGTGAGAAGTATGAAGAGAGACAGGACTGGAGGCCTGTGAAATTGGAGAACTAGAATCTAGAGGACCATAGAAGGAGTACATACGAATGACAAATAGACAGAGCAGGGCCGGAAATGCTAGTGAAAGGATGCTCTGGTCCCACGGAACTAACAATGGCTAGGGAGATCAATGGTGAGCTGTTAAGTTATAGCAGAACCATGAGAATAAGGAACAGGAGGACCAGAGCAATAAGGATCAGGGCCATAATGGGGAGGACATTGAAAATCAGGATTGGGAACATATTGGCCATTATGACCAGGAGACCAAGATAAGCAGGATAGGGATCATTACTACCTGGGGGACCAAGGCCAATGGAACCAGGATGGTCTGCACAAGGGGGACTCTATAGCCTATAGGGCTGTGAAGATCCAGACCTATGGGGCCAGGTTGAGCAGGATACCAAGTGGAACAGATCAATCATTTTGGTTAGCAGGATAAGGTAAGGGTGAGAACAATCAGATCTAAAAAGGCCTGCCAGAGCAGGGAAGACTAAGGGGACAGAACAAGAGTGGCCAGAAGTTAAAGGATGAAAAGGACAAGGCTCAGGAGGACCCGAACTAAGATCAACCACCAAAAAGACATCATAAGTTTTGAATATCGCAAATATGACATCCAATAGATGGCCAATTAAAAAAACTGTTCTTTAATGGTATAAGACTCAGAATTTAGGGGAGCACAACAATAGATTTTTACTAGGCTTTGGTTAAATGTTATGTATGTCAGAGGAATCAAAGTCATTTTGGTAATTTCACGTAATTCTTATGACCTGAAATTACTGAGATTACACAATTATGCAGTTAGTATAATTAACAGTGATTTTTAGCAAAAATGCCTACCACAAGAGCACAGTAACAGAGTGGAAGCAGATGTTGGCTGCTGCTGTTCATGTTCTATTGCATTTTGCACTATTATCTAGGTTACTCTCCTCTCACATAGTTTAGCTGAAATTTCACTTAATTATGCTACAGCAAATTACGGGAGTCAAGTCCAGCACTAATTCTAACACACAAAATGAGCATCTTTGGTTTAAATGCTGGAAATCGCCTGGGTGTCACTACAACAATTACCTAATATCAGCATTATTACAGTTTTGTGTATCGCTGATTTTCAGCAGGAAATATCAGTTCTTTTATTATGAAGGCTAGAGGTTTCCCAGAATAATCCATAATTGGATTTTTTATTCAGCTCTCTTGTGATTTATTCCACATAGGCCACACACACTATCAGCCATGCACAAAGTCTGCTTTTTAGCTGACGGACACCAAGTACTTTGAAGTCAGAGGCTAGAATCACTATGCAAATCTTGCAATAGAAAGTAGCACAATCTCCTTTGGTTTTCAAACTGTTCCTGCATTCTGAACCCAAGAATCACTGGTCAGACCTGTATGGACTGGTCATGGTTGTTTTGTTGATTCCAAGCCAGGCAGCTCTCTCCATCTGTTGTCATAATCTCAGACACTAATAGCAACATCAAAAGCAGAGGATACATGAGTTACACTAGAGCAGAAATAAACCTAATGTGTCAAAAGGAATACATTGGCAGCTTTCTCCTCATCCATCACCTACAATTGGTTTTAGGGAGGTACGCTTAACCACTTGGATGCTAAGCAGCCTGCTGCACTTCAATGTAATTTCCATTGAAATGAATGGGCACTCCATGACGAGTTACCCTTGTCATTAGCATCCAAGTGAAGCATTATATGTGGGGTAGCATGTCTACCATGCTATAAGGCAGCCTGCTACAGGAGGGCCACCAAGTTGTTCACCATGCACTTGGCATGCCTTCTTTGCTGGACTAGTGCAGGGACAATCGAAAGACAGCATGCATTGAGAGTCTTTCACAAGAAGCACCATATTCAGTATTTTTCCACTTTTAAAAATAAATAGTCAGGAAACACATTCTTTTCAGTCTGCATTTATCTGTAAAATCAGTAAAAATGAAAATTACATTTTTCTCTTGTGTTGTCTTTGAGATATCACAATGACTTGGTGCCAAAGTCCAGCTGTCTGCACTCACCTGCAGTGATCTTGGGGTTGTCATCTACTAGCTTGTGTTCTCTCTGCAGCAATCACTGCTTCAGGTGGCCGGTCTTTTAAGGCTCTTGCTGATGGTGTCAGCAGGCTCCACTCTAGGCATGGGGCATGAGAAAAGCAAATAGAATGCACATAAATCACTCACGGAAGCACATGATGTTTAAAATTACTGTATGAACTTGTTTTCTTCTCTCCCCCTTGTGATGTGCATGCGTTGTTTAGTAAAATAGACAAAAATCTCAATAGTCATGTCTCCCACAGAATGTCATTACCTTTGCATCCGCGAAAACAGCATCAAACTCTACTGTCTATAGCTAATTCTAAACCTTACTCTTCACCCTAAACATAAAGTACAGCACTTCATCTAAAGCTAACCGTAGCCAACTTTGAATGCTTTACAATGTCTGTGCTTTGTTATATCTGAATTTTAGTATTTTACAATCTCGATGCTTTAAATTAAGTACTTTGAAATATAACTGATTTTAAACACTTGTAAAATGTATTTGAATTCTGGTTTGCAGAAACTTCGGTGTGGTAGCACTGGGAGATCACACATCTGAATACTACACTGTAATCCAGTAGGGTCATTAATGTTCCAGTTTTATTCCTATTGCTGAACTGTAAACGTGCCTAAACAAATGTGCTAAAGCAGCCAGGCATTCACCAATTCATACAATTTCTCAAATCAATGCCCTTTCCATAACTCATTCTCTCAGTGACTCCCTAAGTTACTAACTTGCTCATTAAATAGCTCAATTACTCCCATTCTCAACCATTCAGTTATCACTCCCACACACCTATTCATTCACTCACTAACTCATTCACTTAACTGCTCACTCTCTCTCTAGGTTAGCCTTTCCTTTTCACCCCCATCTTCAAGTCCCTTAAGTGACAATGTGCTTCGGCCTGTCTTTTAAAAAAAATAAAAAATTAACAGAGGGTCCAAAAACATTCAAGAATAGAAAAGAAAATGAAGACACAAAAAAAAGGAAAAAAGAAGTACATATATTTTTAGCGAATAGTCATACTCAACAAGTAAATAAACAGAAATACCTATACATATTTCTTTATCAAGGGAACCCCCTAGTTCACTCCAAACATTTCCATATACTACTAAGAGCCAGATGTGGGTAAATATCATTTACCGATTCTAAAATACCGAATTTTACCAATTCGGTATTTTAGAATCGGTAAATGATATGTAGGTAATGATTCGGTAAATTTTACCGAATCAGTAAAATTCGGTAAATACCGATTTGGTATTTACCGAATCGGTATTCCCCATTCATTCCTATTGGCCTGGAGGCCCATATGAATGAATGAGAATTACCGATTCGGTAAATACCGAATCGGTAATAGGGGGTAGACCTACAAGGGTGGCAGGGTGTCATATTGACACCCTGTTACACCCCTGTATAGCTCATAGCCCCTGTAGCACATGTATAGCACACTGTATAGCACATGTGGCAGACACACATGCCCAAGGGCATGTATGTTTGCCACATGGCACTGAATAAAAAGCTAAAAATTGCTTTTTGAAAGGTCTTCGGAATTTGCCACCAACTAATAGTTGGTGGTAAATAACAAATCCTTAAATGTAAAAAGCACTCACTTGAATGCTGCTGCATTAAGGATTCAATAATTTACCGAATGAGTATGTTAAGAATTCGGCAATTTACCGATTGCTTAAGTTACTGATTCGGTAAATTAACGAATCCTACAATTTGGCCACCTACATCTGAAAAGCGGTAATTTCTGCCGTAACCGACCAGAATTAGGCTTCCTACATCTGGCCCCAAATCTTTAATGAACGTATAGTTCTAGTTTTAGCTAGTACTCGTTCCCTTTCATAAATGTCTTTCATAAGAGCCAACCATTCAAAAAAAGTAGGAGGGTTAGGCGAGATCCATTCTCTCACGATACAAAGACGGGCAGCTACTAGTACAATAGATACAAAGCTTCTAGTAGCAGGATTATCATACGCCCTAAACCCCTACATAATCTCTTTAGTCGTGAAAGATAGATTAAGTCTTAAGCATTGACCAGAATATTGCGTAACCTTCTCCCAAAAGTCCCATAGCATAGAGCAGGTGTAGAACATATGAAGAATGTCAGCTGCCCCTTGGCCATACTTTTGATAGCATGTTCTATCCACAGCAACACAACCAGATCCCTGTATTGGTTGTTGCCACTTACTGATTCTCTCAGGAGTATATTATAACATACAAATAGTAGGAAACTGTTGCAGCGTTAAGTTAATAGAGTGAGTAGAATTATTTTATGTATATAGAGCCGACACAATCTCACATATATCGATAGGTATGCAGAGTGTCCGACTCCTTTTACTAGCTAAATGACCAGTATCAGCGCTTCTCAAGTGACAGAGCTGTAAGTATACTGTGCTGATTCTAGCTTTAAGCGAAAGATTTAATAAGCATGTTAGTAATTCATAAGAGTGTGGAAGCTGCAGCAGTTGTCATTTTATAAAGTAGTCTCTAATTTGCAGATATTTAAAAGATGATTGATGTGAAAGACCAAAAGAAAGTTGCAAAGATGCAAAAGTGGAAAAGCCACTGTGATCGTACAACTGGCCCAATCTTTCAATTCCAAATCTTGCCCAATTGCAAGCAGTAAAATCAAGAAATATGCTCGGGAGAATTGGATTGTTCCATAATTTAAAATAGTCATGCTGTGTGAGATTTTCTAGAGTGAGTGAAGAATAATCGAGGATTTCGTGCCATATACGAACCATATTCCTAATAGTCTTAAAACCAACTCCCCTATAATAATTAGGATCATTGATCTTGTACAGGAACATTTTACTATCTGTGCCAAGTGCTAGTATAAGACCAAAATATGGTTGTTTATCAGTTAATAAACTTTGTAAACAACCAGTACATGCTGCCCAAACAAAGTTTCAAGTCAGGAAGTTGCAAACCTCCAAGCTTGTAGGGAAATTTACGAAAGTGTATCGCGCGACGTGCTTGCATATAACCACAAATAAAACTACTGATTGCGCCCTCTAATCTTTGAAAGAAGTAATTGGAGACCCATATAGGAATAGCTAGAAACAAATATAAAAACTGGGGTAAAGTTTGATTATATTGGACCTGCTAATAATAGTTACTGGAACTTTATTTCAGCTGCTAATTTTTTTTATGACCTAGTGAAGTATTGTTTCATAATTGAGTCTTGCTCTACAATTGCAGAAATCTGAACCTCAGATACGTTATCACAGTGCAGCCTCCAGTTATAGATGTTAATAATTTTAAATTATGCAGAACTTGGGTTTTATGTGAGTTTAGTTAATATCCTGAAAAGCGACCAAACGATTTCGCCTGTACCTGGATGACACTCAATGCTGTTACTGGATCAGATGTAAAAACCGCAATATCATCCACATACGCAATAGCCTTAAGTTGGAAGATCACATTATTAAATGGGATGATATAGGTATTCCGATTTAATGCTTTAATGAATGGCTCTATGTATAAAGCGAACAGCGGGGGGGGGGAGTGAGCACCATTGCCTTGTGCCACGCTGTATCGGAAATGGAGCAGAATGCAGATTAATATATATAAGTTTAGCCTATGTATTAATATATAATGCACCGATCCATTTCAGAAAACAGCCTGGTAAGCCGTTATTAGTCAATATCTTCCATAATGCATCCCATACAACCCGGTCAAATGCTTTTTCAGCATCTAACAATAACCATCCCCAATTTGCGGGATGTCTTGTTAGCAATATCAAAAGCTGTTATAGCTGTATTAACATGTGCAGTGGTATCTCTACCAATTATAAACCCATGTTGGTGTTGAGCTACGAGGCCAGGCATATAAGGCGCCAAACGATTAGCCAGCACTTTGGCGCAAATTTGAGCATCAGAATTAATTAGAGATATTGGGCGATGAGACCCACAGTCATCCGCCGCCTTCCCTTTTTTAAGGAAAAATCAATATTGGTCATATCCCAAGACTTAGGAGCTTCCATACATTCCCCAATCTGATGCATGACAACACAGAGTAATGGAAGAATAGAACTTTAAAAAGTTTTATAAAATTCCATTGGTATAGCGTCATCCTCAGCAGCCTTGCCTGTTGGCAGTGCAGCTGTAGCAGATGACATTTCTATCTCAGTAATATATTGTTGAAGATAGTCAGCTGCCTCCAAGTTCAGGGGGTGGGGATACCCTAGCTGTAAGTATTATTCCACTTTAGTTTCATCCACATCGTCGGGCAGAGTGTAAAGCCTGGCATGCATTGCAAACCACCCTAAGATAGAATCAGGGAAAAAAGGGGTAATTTGGAGGAAGGATGTGGCAAAGGTGTGATACTCTTTCAAATAAGAATGGATCATCTTCCAAAATTACATTTCGACATTAAAGGTACAAGCAATGCTGGGCAAAGTTGAATTTTTGAAGTAATCTGGAAGGAGCTGCGTTATTCATCAGAATATTTGTTGTACATCACTTAAAGGTCTGTGGGTTGGTACATCATTTCTGCCAGCAGTGATGAGCTGACAGCTGGATCAAGTCAGGAGGAAATGTGTGGAAAGGTAAGGTATTAGCCCTTTTTAGATCTTGCTGAAGATAAATTGATATGTTTGACAGGAGTCACACTATAGCAAAAATGGGAAAATACAAAAAATAAAGTGTTCTTTTGTACAGTTATACATTTTACACTGAGTTCTTATTTTGTTGAGATGTTTAAAATTGTGGTCTGGAACAAAGATAGCACTGCAGAGCTTCTCTAACCCAAAAATTGGCCTCTGCTCTCCCTGTTATAGCAGCGTGCCTCCACAGCTGTGACCACAGTGGCAACCACATATACTACCAGAGCAGAGACGACAGCAGCAATAACTGCTGTCTGGTTGACAGCAATGACAAATGCTTCAACAGCAGGGACCCCAGCAGCAACCAGAATTGCATTATGTCAAGGATAACAGAAGCAACAACAAACTCCAGTACAAACAAGACTAGAGCAACAGCTAGAAGCACATAAGGGGTCAAAGCAGCAACTACAGCTGCCACCTTCGCAGCAAGAACTCCCTGCAACGCAAACACAACAGCACTAACCACAGGTATCACCAAAGGTGCAACAAAAGCAAAACAGCCTACACAACAGTGGGAACCACAGAAACAATGACAGTAACCACTACAGTCACAAAAGCTGACCAGCATTAACAACAGCTACAACCACTGTGTGGAAAGACAAAACCTGCTCCATCAGTTACACCTGTGTTGTTGCGGGGATTCTGCTCATGCACAGAACTCTGCGCAGGAAACCAGGGCCTCAGTGAATTGTGGTGTAACAAAAAACTCACCTCAGAACACAGAACCCCTATCCAACTAGCATCAGTGTCTCATTGGCTCTCCGTCCTAGAGCGAAGCTACCAATGATTAGACAAGCCAGAACATGTGACTTAGGGTACTCTCAGGAATGGTGGGAATCAAGAACACTCTTTCATTTTTATTCTTATACCAGTCCACAACATGAGTAAATAGAGACACGGAAAAGTTTAAAATGTTTATTTTTAACTACGTGCTCCAAGATGCAGTATTTTTGCTAACATAAGCAGGCAAATGATTAGAAATAAAACAATCAGCATTGTTATAATTCCATAAAACACAAAAGGAGAAATCATGTTACAATGATAGTGGAAGCAGGTCCTATAGTGCCTTGTAAACCACCCTCCCCTTGCTAGTAACAAAGATTTATAATGTTAGAAGGTCTGTTAGGCTTAAATGTGGGACCCCATACCTCCAAGATCAGCAGAGGTGAATCACATCTCAGAATCAGCAAAGCTATCTGTCTCTGGAAAAGGATATTCTTCCAAGTGCCCGAATCATGCATGCAATGCAATATTAAAAGCACTAGGATTTTGGTTGGGTACAGCTGTGTGCGTGTTATGTCTAGAGCGTGGGCGGATCAACCTGAATCACAGCATACAATGTTAATATAACCTTGAAGCCTTCTGCACGCAGTGTACAGAATAAGTGCGCGGTGTAAGTCTAGGGATGTGAAAAAAAGACCATTCTCATTTGAAGAAAATCAAGCATTCTAACTTGCAACAGCTACGTACAGTGTTGTGTGCAAAAAGCAGCAAAGTGACAAAATAGGGTTTTACTTCTAAAACGCGTATACTAACATAGCAATGTGTGCAAGTAGAGCCCTGCCCTCACTAGACCCTCCCCTAAGTGGAACACAAACCAAAAGGGAAGCAATTTAGGAACGCAGAGTTCGAGTTCAAGTGAGACAGAACCAAGTTCTTAATTTGCAAAACTGAATTTTGGAAGTGATAAGTTTGAAATAGTCAGGGAAAAAACAAAAAAACAATAAAGGGCGGTATACTGCCCATCATGAAGATAGAAAAAAATTGGAAGGGGTAGATAGTACCCTGCTGATACCCTGTGCTTTGACAGAGACAGAAAACATGACTATTATGAATAAAAAAGCATATAAAAACACTGAAATGTCACAAGGAAGTCTACTTCAGGAGAGGGAAGAGAACTCGGAGAAGGACATAAGAGGATGCGCAAAAGAGGGCGGTGTGGCCACTGTTACCGATAAGGTTACTGGAAGTACGAAAGAGGACAGAGCCATAAATAATGCTGAGGAGGGCGCTTTACCTCCCGGAGCAGATGCAGTCAATATATTGACTCTAACAGAGGCATTAACTGAGGCGATAAGGGAGGGGGAAAGCAGCCTCAATATTCATAATCTGAATGCTACCAATCTACCCGTACTAGGGAAAAGTAATCAAGAGGGTAGTAGAAGCACCCATTTGGTTGGGGGGGGGGGGCTGGAAAAGGAGGCGGTAACGGAGATGGCGATGGTAATGTCAATGGCAATGGCAATGGTGATATTGGTCTTAATAACATGAAGGATATGATTACCAGCGACCCTAACGCATTGATAACCATAACTGGCTCTCCTAGTGATGAATGCTTTTTTTCTGTCAATGAGGGTGAAGAGGAAGGAGAGGAGGTGGGGGCGGCTGGGGGAGGTGAGTCGGATCCCTCTATTGTAGATTCAGGGAGCGACCAGACATTGTCAGGGCTAGAAACAGGGTCTACCACCACATCAGGTTCTATCCAAGACATAGCTTTAAAACGTAAATCAAAAGTCCTGACCAAAAAAAGGAGAAGAGCGAAAGGATCTATAAGCCCAGCTGCTATTAGCGTTGCAAAAAGGTTAGACTGGGATTACGCAGCCACATCTCAGATGTACAAAGAGGGTACTGGTGGCCTAGATGAAACTACGGGCTCTTCACGGATGAATGAGGAGGGGGTTAGGCAAGGGAAATCTGAAATTCAGACCCAGATTCATACCCAGACTCATAATCAGTCACATTCCCGAGGCCAAGACTCACCTAAGGGGCTTGAAATGATTTTCTCAATGCTCAAACAAATCCAAACTGAGGCGAGGGTAGAGAGTCAGAGAGCCAGGCAGGAAAGTAAAAAAATACAAACCTCCCTTCGGGAAGTAAGTAAGGCATGTACAGAATTGGCAGGGAGACTCACGGAAGTTGAAGAAAGAACAGGGAATTTGGAAGATGAAATGAAAGGTTGGAAGGAATTTAGACAAGATCAGGAAAAAACTAACAGTGATGTGTTATGGAAGCTTGAAGATTTTGAGAACAGGCAGAGGAGGAATAATGTCAGACTCCTAGGTATTCCTGAAGGAAGAGAAGGAAAAGACATTAGAGCCTATACAATAGAGCTTCTTAAGGGGGGATTGCCAGATATAAAAGGCTGGGATTGGGAGTCAGAAATCCAACGGGCCCACAGATTCCCATTTGTACAAAGGAAGGGGGCTGGTTCAAGTAAACCCAGAGCAATTCTAATATATGTGGGTAATTACCTGTTGAGAGAAGAGATAATGGCGAAAGCAAGGCCACAGACAAAATGTAGATATCAGGAGGTAGAATTTTTCGCCAGACCAGACTTTTGTCACATGACGGTAGAGCGTAGGTGGAGATTGCGGGAATTAATAACTCCGTTCCAGAGAATTGGCTGTGAGGCATACCTACTGTATCCTAGTAGATTGAAGGTGGTAAGAGACGGCCAATTTAAAATTTTCCATTCGGAAATTAGGGCAGCTGAATTCTTGGAATGGCTGAAAGAAAAGAATTCGTACACTCACTCACAATCCCAAGCACACGCCGATAGCGAACTGGTGGTAGATCTACTGGCAAAAAGATAGTAGGATCTAGGGCATAGTCTTGAGAAAGCTGAAGCAGGAATAGAGCAGTTTAGCATCCTGATGTACATAATTTGTAGAAAGATGTAGATAGTAATAATCTGCACATCTTTTTTTTTTTTTTCTGCCAATGGACAGTAAACAACAGGTGCGGGGGGGGCAGGGGGGCACGGGATCCAAGCAGACACAGCTGTCACACATAGGTCCTCCGGACCTATTTGCCTGTAGGGGGGGTGGGTCAGTCGGGGTGGGGTTTAGGGGCGGGGGGCACAGGGGGGGCAAGGAACACGGAGGAATTTGGAAATATAGTAAACAAGAGACACTATGGAATAAGAAGATTAATGAAATGAAAGAAATATCTGTGAGGTATAAAGCCGTGGCAACAAAGTGTGTTAAGTTTTTTTTTTGTTTAAAATGATTAAATTTATGGCTATATTTGTTAAAAACCCAGGATGAGTACTCGTATTATGACATGGAATGTATGTGGTCTTAATGACAGGGTAAAAAGGCAGAAGGCGGCAGCCTTGATCAAACAATTAAGACTGGATTTTTTAATATTGCAGGAAACACATATACAGGTATCTGAAATTAGGCTTTTAGATCAGTTAGGGCTGACGGTTATAGCACACTCTAGGCAGGGCACTAGGAATAGGGGGGTTGCTGTGATGGCAAAACAAAGAAATATATGCACTAGAAAAAAATGGGAGGATGTATGGGGTAGATGGGCTCTAGTAGAGTGTATGGTTGGAGAAACTTGGGTCACTCTGGGGTCTATCTATGGGTCTACGGGGGATGATCCGGAGATTTTTGAAGAAATTGACATAGAGTTGGCAACCTGGGCACCCTTTATACTGATAGGGGGTGATTTCAACATTAATGGAGCAGGAGGCTTGGGGTTGGGGTTAGGACCTCCAGTTAAATACAAAGGGAGGAAGAGAAGAGTTTTTAAAGCAGTTTATAACCTAGCTAGGAATAATGGATTATTAGATGCATGGGATACTCTTAACCCGGGACAAGATGGTTATACATACTATTCATCGCCTCATAGGATAAGCGTTAGATTGGATTATTTTTTAATTAGTACCCAACGTATGGAGGGGACAGAGATTGAAAGGATACCAAGGCTCTTTTCGGATCATAACCCTCTTATCGTCACCTTGAAGGGTATGAAAGCGGCAAGGAAGGCTTTTGACTGGACATTCGAAAGGGCATTGCTCGTGGAGAATGCATACATCCACCATATGAAGAAATGGATAGTTGAGTTTTTGAATATAAATAGACAAACAGCATCGGCTGGGATAGTGTGGGATTGCTTTAAGGCCGGAGTAAGGGGTGAGACTATCAGCTTTGGGGCTAGAAAAAGGAAAGAGGAAAAAGAAAGATCTGAGCGGATAAAGAGGGAGCTGTTGTTGGCAGAGGAGGAACTAACCACTAGGACAGACCAAACTGATAATGGAGACCCAATGGATCCCGCATATACGAAACTTGTAAAATTAAGAACGGCAGCAGAAGAGTACATAGCAGAAAGGGCTGCGAAACAATATACAGTGAATAGAGAGAACTGCTATGAGTTGAATGAAAGGGTCGGCAAAATGCTAGCAGCTAGAACCAGACAGAAGACATCTCTCGGTGAGATTAAAGCAATAAAAGATATCTCAGGGATGATGGTAACTAATGTACAAGAAATAAGGGAAGTCTTTAGAAGTTTTTATACGAAGCTTTACTCTGAGAGTCAAATAAAAGATCATGAAGATATAATGGAGTATTTGAATGACTATGAGGGGGGACAGCTGGATGAAACAGAGAAGCAGAGGATAGACACTTTGTTAGAACTAGAGGAAGTAAAAGCAGCTATGAAGAGTTTACCATCAGGAAAGGCTGCTGGCCCAGATAAAATCCCGTTAGAATTTTATAAGGTTTTTTGGGAGGAGTTGGCAGGAGATATGCTGTATACTTTTAAACAGGCACAGAAGGGATGCTCAATACCAAATACCTGGTCTGAGGCTGAAATAGTGGTTATTCTCAAAAAAGGAAAAATACCGACTGACCCAGGGTCATACAGACCAATTACCCTTATGAATACAGATACAAAGATTTATTCAAAGGTACTTGCAATTAGATTTGCCAGCGTAATAACACCGTTAGTTACTACTACTCAACACGGTTTTATTCCAGGGCGTGGGACCACGCATCATGTAAGGAAATTGATGTCACCAGCGACGTTCCACCAATGGGAGTGGCAGCAGCTGCAATTCCAGGAAGTGGCGCGAAATTTGCGGCTTTAAAGCCCCTGCATTGGAAGGTAGCTGCCTTTCCTGCTTTTCGTTTTGGACGCTTTTCACCCTCGTCTCGCTGTGAAAGGACTCTGTGCCCCTCATCGCCTCCTCGCTGTGAAGGCTGCTGGAATCGGCCCCTCATCGCCGGAAAGGACTCTGTGCCCCTCATCGCCTCCTCGCTGTGAAGGCTGCTGGAATCGGCCCCTCATCGCCTCTCCTCTGCGTGTGCCTCTCGTTGGAATCTGTGTGCCCCCATCATCGCTGGAATCTGCCCTCATCGCTGGACTGCTGGTAAGAGGACTGTAGAAGTGTGTGTGTGTTTGGGGGGGTGTTCCGGCCGTTTTTGTGTGTACTGTACATAGCGCGGAGGCGAGGAGGGGGTGGGGGGGGGGGGGGGTTCCGGCTGTTTTTGTGTGTATTTTTGTTTATTTATTTATTCATGCATTTTTATATAGCGCGGACTTTACCCGAAGGCGTCAGAGCGCTTCACGTTAGGAACAGAAATGAAACATAATGAGAGACATTACAAAAGAACAGATTGCAAAAACATACGTTACTTACATAAGGTAATAGTGACAATTGTGAGCAAACAAAATACATGAGGTAGTAAAAACTGTGAGCAACCAAAAATACATGAGGTAGTAAAGTTAATAGTGACAATCGTGAGCAAACAAAATACTTGAGTAAAAATTGTGAGCGACCAAAAATACATGAGGTAGTCAAAAGTGCACAAGAGGAAAGTGACAAGTGTGCAAATCAAATCAATAAGGCTTTGTCTGTCATCAGTGTTGTGTAAGAAAACACTCCTCATTAAAGGGGCTTTTGGGACATGAACGTTTGCACTGTGAAATGCTGTGGTTGCATCTTTCCATGATCATTTATTCCGCGTGATCCGCTCAGCTCACCTACTGAATTTGTATTTTTTTATACAGTTGTCAGCTGTTTTAGGGCACTGAGAACTAAAGAAACGGATACCTACATAACCAGTCTTTTTATGTGCCAACCAATACACCTTATTTAACCAGTTGCATAGTGTTATTTTCCAGTCGATGCTGTTTGTCCGAATGTTAAAATGGATTTGCTTGATGCTTTTATTTTTTATTTTTTAATTCTTGGCCAAAAGTGCACGCTCGTTGTTTCCTTGGTCAGTAAGTGAAGCAGTGATACACTGACACTCCAGATGTTTCCTGGAATTTATAGAATTGTGGAGTTGGGGTGGCAGGCGGGGTGAGTTAAATGTCCCAAGACGTTTTGAGCCCAGGGACCGCAAATGAATGCTCTGTACCAAAATTGTGCTCTTTACGAAAGTCCAATAGTGAGTCCAGATAAATGTTGATTTTTAATGATCACAAAGTGTGTATACTGTACATAGCGCGAAGGCGGGGGGGGGGGGGGTTCCGGCCGTTTTTGTGTGTATTTTTGTTTATTTATTTATTCATGCATTTTTATATAGCGCGGACTTTACCCGAAGGCGTCAGAGCGCTTCACGTTAGGAACAGAAATGAAACATAATGAGAGACATTACAAAAGAACAGATTGCAAAAACATACGTTACTTACATAAGGTAATAGTGACAATTGTGAGCAAACAAAATACATGAGGTAGTAAAAACTGTGAGCAACCAAAAATACATGAGGTAGTAAAGTTAATAGTGACAATCGTGAGCAAACAAAATACTTGAGTAAAAATTGTGAGCGACCAAAAATACATCAGGTAGTCAAAAGTGCACAAGAGGAAAGTGACAAGTGTGCAATTATAAGAGAAAACAGAGTATAATTTGAGGTATAGTACTGCAATAAGTGCTAGACACTCGGGCACAAGAACAAGCGTTATGTGGGCAAGGTGGCACTTGTGCAAGTATCAAAAGGTAAAAATATGTGAGAGGAAGCAACCGTGGGTTACAAGGGCAGAGTGGTGTGTGCATGTTACAAGAGGGCACCGAACACAAGTACATGGAAAATACTGCAAAAAGGCAGACCCTCCAACCACAGGCCTACACTGGGAAGGCACTTCCATGGTCATGGAAAGTAGAAATTATCAGTAGTTGGAAGTCTTCCTCACAAATAGCAAGAGGACGTGAATTACTTTTGGAGATGCATTTCAGCAAAGTCTCACTGGGAGAGTTTTGGCTGGAAATTTCTGCAGAATATTCAGCTTTGCAAGAAACTGCCATCAAAACTCTCTTGCCTTTCAGCTCGTCCTATTTATGTGAGATTGGGTTCTCAGCACTTGCGGTACTAAAGACCAAGTACCGTTCAAGACTTGATGTGGAACACAACCTGAGGATGGCAGTGGCAAAAATCTATCCGCAGATTGACCGTCTCTGTGGTGGAAAACAGGCACACCCATCACATTAATGTTCGTGGTGTTATTATAAATCTGTCATTTGTAAAACAAAGCATCCCAGTAAAAACAATTTACGCACATTTTATCTTGGAAAATTTTGTTTTGAGCTGTGTAATAAGCCTCTGTGATTTAACCACACCCACTCACAAACCTACAGTTAACTAAACTCTTATTGCGTTGAACATTATTTACCGGATATGGGCCGGGACACGCGGGTGGCGATCAATCATGTAGTGTACCAGATTGCAGAAATTTCTGTCAGGTGGTGGGGGGGCCCGACATTTAAAAAAATTAAGCAGGGGGGGCTCAACCTACAAAAGTTTGAAGACCTCTGGCCTAGAGCCAGAACCAGAAAACGATGTTGGCAGGAATCTGAACTTTTTTGCCATAATAATCAATCTTGGGGATCCAAGCTGGAAATATTGAAGGAGGTTTTAGTAACTAGGGACTGTAATTCATCAATTGACTTGTCTGTGTGATTGTCCCATTGGGATAAGCACCTAGATCAGGAATCGTAGGAGCATTCATTTTTTAGAAGTAGCCAATCCAAAGCAAGTAGTTTGAGAAATCGTAGAGTTCAAAAACAACATGTGGTCCGGGATGAGACATGCACGGTGCAAAGCGTCTGTGCCTCGCACCTGCCAGCTTTTGGAATCCCAAACAGATGTAAGATCAATAGTATCTTTCCACAGCTCATAGCCCCCTATATCTAACTGATCCATAAAGGATTTCGAATAAAGTCATTTTGTGTGGGTGAGTCTAACTTTGGAAGAGGACTTAGCAGTCAGTGTGAAATAAAAGGCTTCTGGATTAGTTTGACAAAAATCAGTAAAATATATAAATGTGTTCAATAAAGTTTTCGAACTACCTTCAATTGGAGCTGGGCAATGTTCCTATTGTGTAAAATTAACCACATTTCTAAATGTATTTGCTTTATGCAGGAAATGTTTGCCATAGTGCTGATAGCAGAATACGTCTGTATAATTAGCAGAGTCTAAGTACAAATATTCATCATTAAATGCATCATAATATTTCAAATCAGAGAAACGGGCCTCAACGGCCTGGACATCCCAATCATCAGAGCGTATGTTTTGTTTAACTACATACCCCATTGAAACAGAAAGTACATTGGGGACATTTATCACCTCTGTTAGGGCCATGAATTTGAAATTTTACAGCATCCAAACAATCCCATTTTACATTGGCCAGGCAGTAATATTAACAAAAGTCTGGTCCCTCTTCATTCTGTGTGATGAGGAGTGGGGTGTCAAAGTTCCTTCAATTAATCTAATTGAAGATCTTTCTTTAGATAATGTCCATTTACATGACGAAAAAACATAACTACAAATCCAATCGACATGAACAAATACATTTGAGAAGCGCACCAGCCAAATGAAAGTCCAAGGGGGAATTCAAAAGTGTCTTTTAAACCAAACTGAACAAATTAAAATCTTTGATGGGGCTCTTGATGTTGTAGAGTCAGATTCAAATGAAAAACGTGACTGATCAAGTGCAGTTGTCTGCACACCAGGAAATGACACATCTGTGGGATAGGTATACTGAGTATCTTCTTGGGGATCACCAGCCAGTGGATACAATAATGGATTAGTAACTGTAGTCATCTTGATGGCAATGTCAGGCCTGTTGGTGTTAGCTGGAGCCAAAACAGAATTTCTCAGCATTACTGGAAAAGAGACCACTCGAGTCATACTAAGAAGAATCTGCCATCGGAATCTGAAGTGCAACATCAGTTGTGGAGGGCAAATGTTCTTTTACAAGACAGTCTCGAGTCTCTTGTAGGTTCTGTAATACAGCAGAATGATCATCTACTTTAAAGGGGACGGCTGACACCACCATGTCTAGACCCTTATGGTCCGGGACAAACATCTTTATGCCAAAGAGCATTTCGTATGGGGTCCGCCCACCCAGAGACCTTCTAGGGAGATTATTAAGTGCACGTTTTAAGCTACACAAAATGGAGAACCAGTTTCTGCCAGTACCTAAAACCCTAGCTGTCAAGGAAAGCTTTAAGTCACAGTTCATCCGCTCCACAACAGAATTGTCCTCAGGCCGGTATGGAGATGAAAATTTGATCTGCTACCACAAAGACCTCATGGCTTCTTTGTACGCCTTAGCGGCGAACGCGGGCCTTGGTCAGAATAAAGGGTGCCACATGCAAAAATTCCCACGAAGACATGCAAATCCCTGATGACAGCTCGAGCATGAGCGCTGCGTTGTGGCCAGACACATAAGAAGCACAATGTGAAAGTTGGCCTGGCATATGGTGTCCACTATTCCAGTGGGCACCTTGCACTAGTCCAAACGACCCCTTATTGATGGTAGGTTAAAGACGACCTTTATAGAAAGCTATCCTAGTGGTAGCTGTGAAGAGCAGACTTCAGGCTAAGTATTGAAAGAATGTAAAGCAGCTTGTTAAACCAGTCAATAATCTCGTGAATGACCAAATGAAAGGAGAACCACACCAGGCATATATATATATATATATACACAATTTAATTAATCATGTCTGCTTATATTGTTCGCTTTTGTCTGGATTTGAAATCCTTCGCTCTGATCGATTTAAAAAGTTTTCCAATAAGATTGGTAAATATTCGCCCAAGAAAAAATGACCCTGTATAAGTCAATTGGCGATATCTACAGTCTAAGGAAGACCTAATTATGCTTATCCTTCTCAACCAGCATTATTCAGTGTTCATGAAGCACTAGCTGGTTTAGCACGACAACCATTTTTATAACTACACCACACTTTATTTGCACTTTAGGATCACCCTGCACATATCGTTTTTTATTGCTGCGATTATATTTTGGAGTTAAGGCGTTTTCAACCGGTAATTACCATTTGACTTTGTATGGTCTGTTCAGATAAATGCGGCATTAAGCCGTAGTAATTTTTCTAATACATGACAAAATGTTTTGGTTGGGTATAAATATTTATGCATTTGTGCATTGAATCTGTTAAAAATTGTTATATACCCAGAATAGACCTCAAAGCATTAAGGAATCAAATTGGTTGACCATATAATTACAGTTTAATGGTATTAGTACAAATAATTACGCTGGTCTCCATTGACCTGACAAAATCTGTTGTTGTCTAACTTTTAACAAATGTATTGGGACAGGTAATATATTAAATTAACTGTAAGAAATAATCAGTTGACATGATGAAATGTTCAATATATATGCATTTGTGCTGGAACTATAATCTAGAAAACAGTTTTGTAGTTTATATCGCAGTAGGTCTTCACTGTTCATTACCTGTGTAGTTCAAGTAATAACGTGAGCACAGTCACCAATGTATTTAAATCTAGTTGTTTGAGCAGCGGGGTTATGTGAGCAAGGCTACACGTTAGCCGAAACGCGTCATCCTGCCCGACATCTCGCACTATTCTTAAATAAAAATCACTGCAGCCAGCAGTGTGCAAGCTGATTCTGGAGTCCGTGTCTTTCTCTGTTTGGTGGTTTCAAGCGCCGGAGCGGTAATTGGATATATATATATATATATATATATATATATATATATATATATATATATATATATATATATTCATTCAGTCTGGTCCAAGTCCAAGGCTTCCGGGTGCTCTAGGGCGGTGCACGCGAGGCGCGGCAGGACCCGCCGCGTGAAAATTATTCCGTTTGTCTCTTTTCAGAGAGGTTTGTTCCTCGCGCACTCGCGTGTGCTTTGAAATATACCACACTAGTATTTAGTCGAATATCAAGTTTATTTCTCTTCAGCAACCAGCAACACCTTACGCGTTTCGGTCTCCACAGAGACCTTGCTCACAGGTTCACTCGATCGACATTTTTTTACCATTTAAATAATGTGAAAAAAAGATACTCTTTGAATTACATCACTTCCTGTTTGACACACAGGATTTCTGGGACATGTAGTTTTTTAAGAAACATTATTGTTCATGTAATATTTTTCACATTTTTCAAACTATTTAACTAATAGATATGAGGCAATGCCCTTAAACTAAATTTTAGTCCTCCGGTGGGCTATGTTTCTATTGCTGTTTCGCAATCACCAACACATTTTTTACACACGTACAAAGTCTCTCTTGTACTTATATTGCTTCATATCAGTGAAATTTCGGAATATGTGAATTTTGTAAACCACATTATACTTCACAAACAGTCGCCAGTAGGTAGTTATAGTTAGGATTGTTTTCCATGGGAAATCCGCAACATTCTATTGGGAATAACTTTGGCGCCGGTGGACGAATCTTCGCCAATTTCTCAAAGAAGATGGCCCGCTCCGCTCTGCTCCTTCCCTGAAAGTTTGGGGGGGGGGATTCGTCAAGCAGGGGCCGAGATATTTGGGGGGTTCCAAAACGGGATTTCCCCATGTTAATTTCCATAGGGCGGTTGGACTCACTTTTAGCCCGAACGGCTGAATGGATTTCCACCAAACTTGGCAAAATTGTAGGGACTGGTAGCCCGATGTGCCTTTGCTATGTCTCAAGATATGTGCTCCAGTGAATTTTGAGTAATTTAGGTTAAAAAAAATATATATATCTATATGCGCGCCCCGGTACGCGCACGGGGCGCGCCCCAGCGCGCTACGCGAGTTCGCGAGCGGAAAGCTGTTTGGCTCTCGGGTGTCTGTCAACATTCCAAACAGTCCGGAGCGGCCGCCATCTTGTGTCTCGGTAGGATCGAGACACAAGAGGTGGCAAAAACAAAGGGGGAAATGACCAAAAGGGGGCAGTGTAGACCCCCCCTGACCCCTTAGGTTTGATGTGGGAGCTATAAAAGGGCTTCGCGGGGCAACACAATTTTTTTTTTCCGATTTTCGCGGGGGGAGCGCCCGGTACCCGCACCAGCGAGCGTACCCTGGAGAAAAAAGAATGACAGAGTTTTTTAAAAATGTAGCTTTTTTTATAAATTGGAGGTAGTTCTAAAAAGAACAGTTTTTTTAATTCTTTTTGTTGTTTTATATTTTTTTAGTTTTTTTGAACATTTTTTACTTTTTATGGCTTTTATGAACAGTTTTATATTTTTTTGTAATTTTTATGGGGAGAAACAAAAAACAGGGAATTGTAAACGGCTCAACTGGAGCAAAAAAAATCAGGAAAAAAATTAAGTTTTTTTTCTGCAGATATGGTTATCTCCTGCACAGTTGATTAGGTTTATACTTTTTTCGCCATACGTAATTGTAGTCCCACAATAGATATAAACAATTTTAAAACCTCCAAACTTGGTTTGTATTTTTGGGACCATCTCCCTTGCCTCTGGACCCGATGGAGTGGGTTCTTTGCTTGTTGAGGTTCTGGAAGAAGATTGGGGAAGGTTTCTGCACAGTTCTCTCACCTCTGCCGCAGAATAGTTGTTAGGATGCCTGCGTTGCATGTGGCGAATCATGGTGTAATTACCAAAAGAATATTTTTTTGTAGGGTTCCCCCTGGAAAGTTCACAGCCACAGATCAAACAAGTCACTTTTGCCGCATTGACTTTCTTCTGGCCTCTTGGGAATTTAAAAAACTCCCACACAATGTGCTCGATCGGTTTGTAATGGGGATTGTCTTCAGGCAGAAAAGTCCTCCTCTCCTCCTCCTCCTCCTCCTCCTCCTCCTCCTCCTCTTCTTCACCACCAATGTGGTGTTGTGGTGGTCCTTGTGGTGGTGGTGGTGCAGATGCTCCTGCTGCTGCTGTTACTGTAGCCATTTCTCATTGAATGAAAACAGGTCTTCCTCACTCAAAGAACCAAGTGAGAATGAGGAAAAAAGGTGGGGGCTTTCATCATTTGGAAAACAAATGTGTTCTGAACCAATGAAAAGTGTTATTTTCAGGTCACATGACCCGACGCGCTTACGCTACGCGCCCCGGTGCGCGCCCGGGGGCGCTCCCCGGGGCGCGCCCGGCAGCGCTTACGTTGCGCGATCGTATGGGCTCGGGCGCTTCCGGGTGCGCTTACGCCGTGCGTCATAAGACGCATCACGCGGCTACGCGATACCTCACGATGATGTTTTCGTTCGTGGCAATAGCGCTAACGGGACGCTCACTGGTACGCGAACCGGGGCGCGGCAAAACTGCGCTTACCGGTGAGCGCATTGGTACGCGCACCGGCAGCGCACCAAGGCAAAAAAAAAAAAAAAAGGGAAAAATATACATAAAAAAATAGTATTACATAAATATACAATATAAAATTCATTATAAAAAATATTACATTTCATACCTATAGAGATTTGCTATTAAAAAACCTTTGAAATTCACTGAAAAAACCATAGGTTTCACACCAGTTATAGTTAGGAATTAGCATTTAAAAAACCTATTAAATTCACTGAAAAAACCATAGGTTTCACACCAGTTATAGTTAGCTGGAAATTTTACTCACATAAAACCATTGAAATTCCCACGTTATATTAGTTGGACTCACTATAACTTGCGCGTGCAATGCACTGCTGATGACGTCACATATTACATCACTCATGACATGGTCAGTGACATCACTCATGAGATCACTGATGACACCATCCTTGTGACAGAGTGACAGACCTCCTTTCACTGTAATGTAACCCTTGAAACACATATTCAAAAATAGAAACTAAAATGTTCAAATAAATTGAGATACCCATACCAGTTACAACAACCAATTCAATAATTCCACCATCTATATACACATCCACTCATTCCCCAACAGTTCTATATAGTCACTCATACATATACTCACTCATCATATGTAGTGATACACCTATACATCCTCTTACACACCGACAGTCATCCAAAAGATACTCTCACACATACTCACACATGCAAATAAACTATTGAACATCCATTTATTTGCATATACAGCTATGCACACACTACCACTTTACTTCTAGGGAAACTTACACATTCTTACTCTCTTAAACAATCACTTATAGAAACACATACTAATTTAAACAGGAACTCTTACAATCCCTCACTCTCACATATACTCACTTATATACATCAATATTCACATATACTAGATTAAAACATATGTAGTTACTGATAAAGACACTAGTGAGACAGTCATTCACTCACTAACACACACATATACACACTCATCCACCCATACAGTCCTGCACATATGCTGTCTTCAAAAGACATACAAAGAGAGTCAGTCATTCATGCATCTATGTGCTAAGTAATACCCCCACCAAACCATACAAACACTCATACTGATACTAAGAAAAACATCTAATAACCCATATACATACACATGTAGCTACTCACCAACCCATGCAGCCACTTATACACAAAGTGAAACACTAATACATATATTTAAATATTTAAACATTACTCTCTAATATATGTATTCACTAAGATACACTTAATAAACCAGTTAACCAATCAATTTTTTTTTTTTTAAAACATCCATGTAAACACTTATTTAAACATTTATTCTTCCATCAACTTTTACATATACATATATAACACATATTTATTTTTTAAAAAGACACACATTCACTGGATGGTGTCATCAGTGATGTCATGAGTGATGTCACTGACCATGTCATGAGTGATGTAATATGTGACGTCATCAGCAGTGCATTGCACGCGCAAGTTATAGTCAGTCCAACTAACTATAACGTGGGAATGTCAATGGTTTTATGCGAGTAAAATTTCCAGCTAACTATAACTGGTGTGAAACCTATGGCTTTTTCAGTGAATTTAATAGGTTTTTAAATGCTAATTCCTAACTATAACTGGTGTGAAACCTATGGTTTTTTCAGTGAATATATATATATATATATATATGTAAAATATATGAAGTTATTCTAAGCACATCCCTCTAGTGTCTTTATGAGGCTAGAGGCAAAAGTACATACAGTAAAGTCAATAGCACACAGTAAATTAGCACAATATATAGGGGCGTACAAAACCATATATCAATAAAGTGGTATAAGAACCACAACTTGCATAAAGACAAGGCCTAGAGCCTGTAGAACCGCTGGGGCCACCAGGAACCCTCCAAGGTAGTGACACAGGGGACCCACGTGGGACGCGTACAGTGTCTAAACACAGCTGCGAATCACCATTAACTTCTATAGAGAAAGTCGCAGTTGGAAATGTAGAGATTTAGAGGATACTTAGAGGAGGACTTGAAGCAAACCCCTTGAGACTTAAGGGGTTCTTAAGGGGTTCTAGAGCCAACACCCACAGGAGCACCGGAGTACTCGAGTTACCTCACCCAGGGAAGCCGGGTGATTAGGTGTCTTTTGGTGTTGGGTTTCGTTGTCGTTTTCAATGGGGATCTGCTGCAAAGTCCTGCTGCCGTCCAAGAGGAAAGTGTCCAGAGGAATCCAAGCCTGGTCAGTGCACTTCTGGAGCAGCCAGGGAAGCCCAAGGAAAATCAGAATGGCCTTCACGGGGACCCACCAGTCAACGGACTAGGGATCGCGAAGGAGCCTAGAGTGGAAATGCAAGAAGTAGGCCCACGGAACACTCTTGGAGTGTAGGCCCACAATATTTGGTGCAGATGGTGCTCAGGGCTTGGGCTACAAGGAACCCAAAGCACAACTTCGGGAAAGCTTAGGAAATCAATGCACTAGCAAATGTGCACATTTACCAAGAGTTCCGGATCCACGTCACTCGTGAGGGCTGTGAGTCTCAGCTTTGCTTAGGGACTTGGGTCGGCCTTCGAGAAGTCTGGAAATCCTCTTCCTGGGCTGCAATTACTTTGGAGTCTGTTGGGAGCTTCGGAAATGCAGACCGGCAAATGCTTTGTTGGTGCCTGTTTGAACAGGGGAGTCACTTCTTGGCCCCAAGGGAGATTATTGCGTCCTCTGATCTGTAGTAGAGCATAGAAGTTCCAGGATTCAGTTTCAGAGTTTTGTCCAGGTGTAATCTAAAGTCCTGTTGCCAGGGGTCCCATAATTATACTAAGAAAAGGGGTTGGACATACACTGGACACCCACCAATGGGAAGGTCTGGAAAGAGGGGTGGCTACACCCATTTCCTTTGTCCATTTTTGCACCAGAGCAGGTGCTGAGTGCCCCTTCAACCGGTTTGAACTGGACTATGCACAGGGACACCAAATGTGCCTCCAGTCCAGACATCAAAGCACTCTCAGAGTGCACCCACCCAGCCCCAATACACTAACGCCTTTCTGGGAGGTGGTTACACCTCCCTGTGACAGGAAACCTATCGTCTAGGCCTCCCCTACCAGAGGTTTGGTCAGCAGCAGAAGGCCAGGCTTGTGTCTGTGGCTGCAGCATCCATTTTGTGATACTGGGGCTCGCTTAAACTATTAGCGGGCAGACCAGTGTGTACATGTCTCTCCCTCTAGAAGAATGGAATTCTACCCCCAGCACCAGGACTGGTGGGGGTGGGGGGGTAGGATTCCAAAGTGTTTGACACCAAACACTACATGTTTCCATGCAGCCATTTCAAAGTTAGCATTTACCGCGAGGATATAATGCACTTAAGAGTATATGGTCTGACTGCATCACAGAACAGCCTCAGAGAATAGTCTCTGAAACCTGCAGAGGGGTCCTGCTCATGCATTCACACCATCTCACACAAAACCAAGCATTCTGCATTCAGGATTGATAAGGCCTGCCATAGAGGTGACTGATAGGTTTATATGTGTCAGTGATTAAAGGTAGATGTAGGTAACCTATATCTCAGTAAGGGGTGCATGCACCAACTTACCCAAACTGCAGGAGCAGACCTGTGGTGTCAATTTGGAAGGCTTCCCAGGGGTGGCATAATACTTGCTGCAGCCCCTGGTAGGCCTCTGGGGTACCTATGCCCTTTGTACCTAAGGTACCATATACTAGGGACTCACAAAGCGGCCTCCACCTTTTAAAAGGCAGACCCTCTTGTGGCAAAGCAGCCCTTCAATAAATGCAAGTTTCTCTTTCGGGCCGTAGCATAGTATCCTAGTGAGCTATTTGAGCTAGTGTGGTTCAGCACTCTGTACATTAGGAGCACGATTTTGAACAAAGTATGCTTGTTCACAGGTACCCAAAGCAGATCTCTCAATTGCAGAGAGATATGAGCATGTCTTGGGAGATTGAGCGTAAGGCTAGTGGCAGCATTTCGGACTATTTCCAATTTTCTAACTAGGTATTGTGGGAGACATGAGTAGTGGGCATTACCATAGTCTAGCTTGGCCATAACCAAGACCAATACCACCATTTTTCTGGCAGGGATGGAAAGAAAGTGCAAACATTTTTTTTCAGTGCTTAAAAGGCCAAAGACTGTTCTTGTCACTGTGTCTGTTTCTGTATGAAAGGTCAACTGTTTGTCGACCTTGATTACAAGGTTTGACAGCCTCATCTTGCAAATTGCATATCCATGTGGCCAGTGGATTTGACAATTCAGGTTAACACCTTCCGTGCGATGCAGATTTACCCCCGGTGCTGGGCCCCAATGTAAATGGGTGTGGTCATGACGGAACGGTTCCGTCATGAGCACAGCTCCACCGATGCTCATGACGGAACCGTTCCGTCATGAGCATCGAAAGGGTTAAAATGTGTTCTAGAGCTGAGTATATCTGTCTTATGTTCATTGCAATTAAGTTAGTTGACGCCCATCCATTGAAAAACTGCAGTAAGACATGGTTTGAGAGCATGCCTTTCACAAATGAAAAGAAGATCTGAAGGTTGTCAGTGTGGATGATTATTTTGATCCCAAAAGACTCTGCCAAGGCAGTAAGTGGGCCATATAGGTGTTAAACATCGTTGAACTAAGGGCAGATCCTTGAAGCACTGCTGCTGTGAATCTTTTTATTTTTGTCCTCATGTATGCAGTTGTTGAGGTATAGTTAGACAAAATCCCTGTCGTATTGAAGCTTTCTGGTTGGGGATTCTCTTCACATTTCCGGCTGAGGGGGCTGCCTTCCTTTTCTGTAGTGAGATTATGTCGTGCAACCTCCAAATTCTTCAAGATAGTCACTCACAGAGCCCCATGGCGACCATCTCTGAATTTGCTGTCACATAAAGTGTAATCATTGGACATCCCTCCCTACCTCATGTTCTTATCCCACATTTCCCAAAATATAACCCTGTTGCTATTCCTTCTAGACTTATCTAGCTTTCTACATTTTCCTACCGAAGACCGCCATTCAATTATACTTGGGGGAGTTGCAAGTATCCATTTTACACACATCTCTTGCCTAGCCAAACAAGAATAATACTTGTTTTTGCTTATTATTTTCAAACAAGAGGAGAACCATTACTTTCCATCACACCAAAAATAATGATAAATGTACTTACCTCAATATTCAGCTCTAAAGCTTTATCAATAATCTTACCCACTTCTTCCCAAATATATGTCAAGGTGGGGGCACTGCTGGAACATATGGATATCATTTGCCCTTGGTTACCCTTAGGGCAGTTTTTCACCACCTGCTCGTTCATTTTGGTTAATTTTCTGGTGACCAATAGGACATGTGTAAAGTAAAAAGAGTGATTTTCCTAAGAAGTGCAGATACTATAATTTGCCATAATAAAGCACAGGATACTTGCCATATATGCTGCAAGTCTTGTACTGGGAAGTTCTTTCTCCATAATTCCTCTGGTAAGGTGGACTCTTCATCTTCTGATTGCACCAGGCGCCAGTACCACTTCGATATTTCTTTTCTTGCTGGATTAAGTTTGCAGTTCATTTTCCAGGTCCACGATATCCTCCAAAATGTTCTCTTGATTTTTTGCCCTACTTGTCAACTGATAGTATTTAAACTTGGACAACTTTCCATCTGTCTCTACTAGCAGGTAATCCCAACTTTGAACAATTCCTGCATTGATCAGTTGCCCCCATTTTGTAAATCCTGCATCCTTTATTGGGCCTGCTAGGGTGTCTTTTAAGCATCCAGGAGTTCCAGGCGACTTCCAGATAGGTGCTTGACTACTATATTATGGAATCTTCCATATTCTTCTCACTTTGTACCACAGCTTACAAGCTGCACCCAATACTTTTAACTTGATTTTCTTAAAATATTTTGGATGTCTGAATTTGTATAAATAGCAGTCTTTCTTCTGTGACAGCTTTCCAATATGGAGTGTAGAGTGAGTGGTCCTTAAGAAGGATTCTGATGTTCTTTAATTGAAAAGCTCTATAGTAAAAAAGGAGATCAGAACTTGTGATACCACCTTGGTTCTTCCTCCTACGTAGCTTTTTCCATGCAATCCCTACTCCTTTTAAAGCCTATATAAACCCATTCATTTCACCTTTAATCCACTTAATATTAAAAACCAGTGGAATATCATTAAAAATAAAAGTGAATTTGGGCAAGAGAAATATTTTTATGATATTGGATCTCCCCATAAATAAGAGAGGTAAACCGCTCCATGATCTTAGCAACTTTCTTGTTTCCTTCACTTTTAAGTCAAAGTTAACTCAAGCGATCTCGTCAATATTTTTTTTAATATCTATCCCCAGGTATTTAATTCTGTTTTTTGTTGCTACTGTTGGTGATTGGGAATGCCAATGCTTTATTTCTGTTTTCTGATGGTTAACCTGATAATAACTTTGTGAATACGGGGAGGGACATGTTTAGGTCATTTGTAAACACCATCAGATCGTCGGCGTAAAGAACCACTTTTTTAACCCAGCCTTTAAAACGGGATAACATCTTGCCATATTCTTATTAAGTTGGCCAGAGGCTCTATATAAATATTTAAAAAATGAGGGGAGAGGGGGAAACCCTGTGTCGTGCCTTTTTTAATTTGAATTTCTTTTGTTTTGTCTTTTATAAGTATTCTTGCTACCGGGGCGGCATATATATTCATTATTGCTCTTAAATAATTATCACTTAACCCATAATGAAGCATTGCTCTATGCAGAAACACCCAATTCACTCGATCAAATGCCATTGCAGCGTTGAATGTTGAGGACTGCGAGTGTGGTGTTTTCTTGAATGGCAATATCAATGGCTCCAATAAGCTGATGTGTAAGCTCATGCATTTGTCTCCCCTTTATGAAACCTTTTTGATCTTCGTGTATTAATTTTTCAGTAGTACCCCTAATCTTATTGCCAGACTCTGCGTATAGATTTTATAATCATTGTTTAAAAGAGATAATGGTCTATACGGCTCACATTTCAGGGGGTCTTTTCCTGGTATTAAAATTAGGCTGATGGTATTTTGGGACTGCTAAACCTTTGATAAAGATCATGTTAAAAAGATCCACTAGTCTAGGGACCAGTATATCTTTTAGAGCAATATATAGTTCATTTGGGAGTGCGTCTGGGCCTGCTGCCTCCACTCTTTTCAATCTTTTAAAAAAAGCTCATCACTACTTCTATAGTGATTTCCGCATTTAACATCTCATGTGATTCCGCCTCTAGCCTTGGGACCTCGGACTCTCTAAGATAAAAGTCCCATAAATTGCTGGGAACCCCCAAACATTTTTTATAAAGAGATTGAAAAAATTCTGTAAAAGATTTCTCTATCCCTTGATTGTCCGCTGTTTGTTCTCCCTTGGAGTCTCCCTAAATTGCAATGATTTTATTTCTATTAGAATCCATTTTGATTTTCCATGCAAGGAATTTCCCGCTACGTTCTCCATATTTATAATTTGACAGACTACTAGCTTTCCACCATTTTCTTACCCTTTAATTCAGAAAATTTGTGAGGTCACACTTCTTTCTAATGATTTCCTCTTTCGCTCTTTCTTGTTCGTAGCTGGAAATTGCTGCGTCATACACCCCTTGTTGGTCCAAAATTTCTAACTCTAGTTGATTCATGGTGCGTCTAATCTCCTTGTTTCTTGTGGCTGCTAAACCAATCAGAGTACCCCTGACAACCGCTTTGTAAGCTTTCCATACTACCTGGGTTGATGTTTCCTTATTAGAGTTATTTTGAAAATAATCCTCTGTTATGAACTTTAGTCTATCACGAACCTGTTCGTCTAATAGAAGTGTGGGATCTAATGTCCATCTTGATTCTCCCTGGAGAGGGCTCTGACTTATTTCTATATAGAATAGGGAATGATCAGATAAGTGAGCAGTTACATGTTATACTTTTATTACATTGTTACTTAATATTTTCTCTATTAGGAAGAAATCTATTCTTGATGCAAGACCATACTTATGGTTTATGTAGGTACATTTACTACTTTGATTTCCTTTATTCTTCCAAACGTCCACTAAGCCCAGATCCTCCCTAAATCTATTCAGCCCTTCTCTCATTTTGGGGAGATTCAACGCTTACCCTGGGGGATGTCTATCATTTGTAGGGTCTAATATTAAGTTAAAATCTCCTCCCAGAATAATTGGGATAGCTACATCAATTAATTGGGCAAATAGTGATTGTAGCAGGGCCGGATAGTCTGTGTTTGGGCCATAATACCCGGCAATGATATATGGGTTTCCCTCTAGTTTTATTTTAACCGCTGCCATCTTCCCTTCAAGTCTGCATACTCGTCTTGGATTGTTATTTTTGATGATTTTTTAATAATTATTGCCAATCCCTCAATACAACAAGCTTGAGTTTTACAAACATAACTGTCAACCTACTTTTGGTGTTTCATAATTTCACTCCATTCGGATTTTAAAAGCTGAGTTTCCTGCAAAATGATTACGTCTCTTTTTACTAATTTCAAGTATTCAAAAATCTTTTGACTTCTCCTAACTCTAAGACCATTTACATTCCAAGATATGATCTTTATTTTATTTCTACCCAAAATTGTAGTCATTATATCTTATTCTCTCCCCTTCTTTCTTCTTAAAAATCTTTCTTGCTCTACCGGGATCTTGACTAACTTTATATCTTGCACATTGGACGATATTTTTTGGTTTGTTTTCCCTTATGCTCCCTACCAACTAAAAAGAAACTGTGCTCTTAAACAATAACTTTACAACCCTCACCCTCCCTAGGAGAGCCCTCCTCACTGTCATTGGACAATGCCAATTGTCCTATTTTGAGCCCCGTCGTCACAAAGCCTTGAATTATACTTGGGATGACTCCCTATATTTGTGATTTAATTTGCTCTATTAATTTTACAACCTCATTTGGGGCCATTTGTAGGTAAAACACAATTTACAAGTTCTTAATAGCGATGTTTATCGATTCGCTATTAAGAACTTTACAAAGTCCGATGTAGGTAATTATTTGTTAAAAAATAGTGAATCTGTAAAAATCTTTAAAATGAAATACCGATTCGGATTTAATGAATAGGAAATAGCGATTATGTATTGCCGAATTGGTATTAAGGAATCGTTATTTAAAAAAATTGCTAACTATTTAAACTGCCATTCAGGTGGATTCTGATGACATCACAAGCAGGAAGTAGCCTGACACCTTCTGCTACACTGTGGCTGAAGCTGTGGGAGAGGCAGGGAGCAGACCGTACAACACAGGAGCTGCTTTGCAAACATCGTACAGACACACCAAAC
Organism: Lissotriton helveticus; assembly: GCF_964261635.1. NCBI lineage: Eukaryota > Metazoa > Chordata > Amphibia > Caudata > Salamandridae > Lissotriton > Lissotriton helveticus. The sequence continues at coordinate 58,175,727 of NC_136068.1, read as the reverse complement.
CAAAAATGGACAACCAGGAGAAGGAAAAGGAGGCAGGAGAGCTAAAAAGAAAGCACAAATTCAGCAAAAGGGAGCTGGAGGTGCTGATAGAGGAGGTGACAAAGGACCATGACAAGCTCTTTGCAAATATTCCCTGCACGTCCCTGAATCCCAAAAGAGGCAAATATGGATGGTAATCCAGGAGAGGATAAATGCAATTGGCGTGACACAGCGCTCAATAGAAGAACTAAAAAAGCGCTGGTATGACCTCAAAAAACATGCCAAAGAGAGGTTGGCTGAAAGACTCAAGAAAGCCAAGCAGACAGATGGTGGGAGATCTACAGCTCCTGTACCAACTGCCCTGGATCTATTGGGGGAATCCACCCTCCAGCCGGAGAGCGTGAGTGGGATTGGAGACGCGGACAGCTCAGACAGAGCTGGCAACAGCCAAGGTAAGATGCATGTACAGCATGCTGTGCCCCCCACTCCCTAACCAAAATCCCCGATCCCCAATGAGGCAGTATGATTCCCACTCTAGTACATGTTTTCCAAAAAAACAGTAATGCATTATGGGATATGTAGTCAGAAGTAACACATATAACAGTCAGTCCAATGAATCCAAAGGCATGTGACACACAACAGTAATTAACAAGCGGAGGACAGTCAGTTTGATTGGCAGTCATGAAATGTATTATTACACCAATGCTGCCAGACAAGTGAGTAAATGTACATTCTGTCTCCACAGGCGAGGCAGCGCACAAGGCTGCTGAAGGGGACACAGGAAAGGCAGCCAGGTGAGCCAAAAAACAGATTGAGGAGGTCTTGTCGCCTGCTGAACACACACCACCACCACCACCACCATCATCACCATCACCATCATCACTATCACCATCGCCACCACCACCATCACCACCACCACCACCACCACCGAGAGCCAGGAGGCATACAGTGGCTATCCTCCAGCAGATGGAGGTGTCCGAGGAGGAGAGCATGGGAGGCCAACATTCCACGCTGGTAGAGGATGAGAACAGTGCAGGGACACAGTCCCCCACCAAGCGCGCCCAAGCAGGTGTCAGACTCCGCAGATCGAGGGCAGACAGTCCTGTTGCACAGGGCGAGGAGTCCAGCTTATTCACCGGTCTGGAAGGGAATATGCTGAAGGAACAGCACCTGCAAGGCACAGCCATTCGATCAGTTCAACGCCAGATGGTGTACAGGAACAGCATGAACAACACTGTGGCTGAGGGCATGAGGGACATGTCAGAGGCTGTCAGGCTGCCGTGCAGCAAACTGGATGAAGATCGTGTGTCGAGGTGCAGGGACCAACAGAAATTGGACGGCTACAATAAGGCGGTGAACCGCCTCTCCACTGCCACCTCTGTGCCCAGCAGGTGCTCGTGGCCATGCAGGAAGAGATGACCCACGGCAGCTGTGACGTTGCAAGGGGGCTGGTCACAGTTTCCAATGCTCTGGAAGTGCTCCAGACCACCCAAATAGCCGCAACAGGTGCAGGGGATGGGGAGAAAGTGAGGAGGCAACTACCCGCAGCAGTATCACACCCCAGATAATTGAGTCCAGGCGGCGCAGTGAAAGGCATGGGGCTGCCACAGGACAGACCGCCAGGGAGGACAGTGTGCTCAGGGAACGCAGCAGTGCTGCGCGTGGGCACAGAAAATAATGAGAGCCATCACCTGACATTGTGAGATGGGTGATGTAACCCATTTCACCTTTTGAATGTTTATTGAATATTGGCATGGCATGTTGAGGCCTTCATGTTGTGGCTGTGTTCTGTTCTATTGCCTGAGTTAAGGTTAATAAAACACCGTTGTCACGCAATAACAGTTACTGGCTGTGTCTCATTACTTACTCAGAAATAGTTGCGTGTGATCTCATCCCGTCTTTGTCTCCCATCTGGTGCTGCTGCCACATCTGCTGCGCTGTGCTCTGGCTGTGGACAATCCTCACCCTCATCCTCTGAGTCAGTTAGTTCCACTGCTGTTCCTTTCTTTGTGGCAGGAAGCAGACCGGATCGCCTCTGGAGTATTTACTCATCTCAGCCACATCTCGCTATTTCCCGAAGGCTTTCATTTCATTGAACCAAGCAGGATGCCGACCGGCTTCCTTGTAGAGTATTGACTCGATTCAACCTCATCGCGCAATCCGTGACGCCTTGGAATCTTTTATTTAATCGAAAACTCCGGACTGCCAGCAATTTCTGACCACTGTAACCGAATTTTGCGGCACAGTTACCCGTTCCTACGATTTACATGTATTCAAGACAGGCATTTCAATACGACAGTCCTGATGATGGTCCCATGCATCTTAGTTAAGGGATCGAAACGTCGACACTATTCACCATATGCCTTATGTAATTTTGAAATGTATTGCACAATGGTGTTTATATGCAATCAAATCTGTCTACTCACTACTAGGAAACAGACCTCTTTTATTTTTGCCTGAATTCCCCTGTCCTACTCTGTTATTGTGTTCCTTCCTGTTTGTTTTTGGTCACTGGTTGTGCCCACTTATTGTTAAGAATTTCGTTATTTCCTACATTGATAAAATAAACTCTGTCCGGCTGGACAAAGAACATACTATCAATTTTGCGTATGTTAACTTGATCACTAAATACTCGTTTCTAGGGACCTCTGTCTTTAGTAACAATTACGTGCCCAAGGTCCCTAGTATATTGCCTTTGGGTTCCCTTGTTCTTATAAATAATAAGGTTTTGCAGCATGGCACATGTTGGTATTATTTTACAGCAGATGCACCTCCACTTTGTGGAGGCAGCTGAACCTGCTTTTTAAGAGACCAGATGTGCGCTTCTCAACATTGCGCTTATATCTATGTGCCACATTGAATCTCCTCTCACTTGTGCAAGATGGGTTGAGATATGGAGTCAGGATAAATGCCCGCATGGCATATGCGCTATCACCTGAGTGAGAAGGGAAGAGTAATTAATAACAGTCACCAACACATTCATCCAAGGTATACATCAGGGTGTGTCACATTGATTTACCTAGCAGATATCCTTCCCCAAATTCGCCCCCAGCAAGACGTGTGTAGATACCACTGTTCCTAAATATGTAGGAGTCATGGGTGCTCCCTGGAAATTTGGCTACAATGTCGGTGATGATGTGGTCCACATCAGAAATTACCAGCATGTTGATAGAATGTGTAGATTTGCGGTTCCGATATATATACTCTGTAGATGCAGGTGGGCAGATTGGTATGTGTGTCCCATCAATGCACCCTATTACATGTGGGAACTGTGCCTTTTGATAAAAATCAATCTTGGTTTTATGCAGTTCCACCTGTGTGCTGGGGAACCGTATGTAGTGTTGCATTCTTTGTATCATGGCATCCAGGAAAGTGTTGAAAAAATGGGACAGGCATCTCTGTGACACATCACCTGCCACAGCTATCACCCCCTGGTAACTACCTGATGCAAGTAGGTGCAGGCTACAAATCACCTGGACATGAGGTGGTATAGAGTGCGCCCTTGGTGTCTGATGCTCCAGGAGTGGGTGCAGGTCCCGTATCAGGTCTGGGATGGTTTGGGGATGAAGCCTGTACCGCTCATGGATTTCAACCTCAGTCAGTAGGAATAATGTAATGCGCAGTCTGTACACGCGTTCCTCCCGTCTCCAGATCCTCAGTCCTGCTGCTTGCATCCGAAGCCGCCTTGCATTGACATAGAGGGCCGCTATTGTGTTCACACTGTTGCATTTTGGGACTGTTTATATGCAGTGCATCTAATTACCACCTGAAAAATCGGTAATAGCGAGTTTTGGTACATTGATTTGCGAATTATTTTAAGGATTTCTTATTTTGCGATTCAGTATTTAGGGTTTCGGTGTCTACTAATTGCAAATTAAGGAATCGCTAAATGGTTTCCCTTATTTTTAGCGATTCCTTATTTTGCGATAGCGTTTGGCATTACCTACATTGTACATGGCTATTTACCGGTCGCAAATGCTGAAATTCTATGAATTTCAGCATTAGCACTAGGTATTTGGCCACCTACATCTGGCCACTGACTCCCTCAAATTATACGTCTGACTTTTCCACATGACCCTAAGTGAGGCTGGGAACTTCATTTGGACTGTTGCCCCTAATGACCTGAGGTCCTGCATGTAATTTCCCAGCTCCCACTGTCTGTCTTGTGTAGCTCATGATAGATCAGATCTAATTTTAAAGTTATAATCTCTCTTAGAGAAATTGCCTGCTTTTAAGGTGTCATTCAGAATTTGCTCTTTCAAAGTAAAGGTAACTCTGACTTGCCTTGTCTGCAATTTTGGTGACAAAATGTCTGTTTATTAAAACATAACACCTACCCTGATTCAAGGGTTTAAGGTGTTCTTTTATAACTGGGCTTTTTTGGACTGTTGAATCGGCTGGTGATGTTCCTGCTGGCTGTGCGGAGCTCTTTGCACGAGGCTTATCTGAAATACTTGAGGTTAACAGTGTCCCTCGTTTTCCCCTCCTTCTCCCTCTTACCGGTTTCATGCACTCTAATTTTTGTTCAGTTTCTCCTTTTTCACTTCTGCCCAACCCTGGGCTCTTCGGGGGCTAGTATTCCAAACTCTGTTGGTAGGACCTCTGAACACAATTCTGGCCGAAACTCTTCGACAGCAGAGCAGTCCCGCAGCGTCTTCCACCCACACGCCTCCTCTGAGCACACCCGTCCTCGGCTAATTGGAACACAGCTCCTCACTGTATCCCGCTCTCAGGGGCGTAACACAGGCCCACGCATCGCCAGCAGTGCAGGGGGCCCTCAAGCTCAAGGGGGCCCCTTCAGCACTGCACTTCGGCCTGAGAGCTCCTAATAGAGTCCGTAGGGGGCCCCTCCATGTACCTGGCAGGGGGCCCCCCTCAATTATCGTTACGCCACTGCCCGCCCTGCAGCTGTGCTGACAAGGGGGCCACTGATGCAAACTCTGAGTTTCTCGCATAGATCCCTTCAGTCTGATATGATTTTTTATCCTATCTTTCCAACCCATTTTTTTTCTTAATTAAAAACCTACATCTCCTAAGAACATTACTCCAGGAGTCCTTCTCCAACAGGGTTGCATGCCTTAATCAGACAGAGCTCGCGACCGGACGTCCTAAACAGCCGCCATGTTCTCATCGCTGTGACTCTTCTTGTACCTGAGGAATATGGAGGCATCTAGACTTCCTATCGCTTTTCATTAAGAAAAGATTTCAGCCACATCCATACTGAACCCCAATCCCTATGTCCTGTATTGTAGAGAGGAGCCTGGAATAAGGGACCATGTAAAAAACTGCTGACAGGTCCAACAAAACCTAGACGTCCTTTCACTTGGCATCCAGGGTATTTCTGACCAGTTCTGATACGTCTGGGAGTGCGGTATATGTACTAAACTTTTGCATAAAACCAGACTGGCTGGATTGTAGTAGCTCATTCAATACTAAATATTCTGACAACTGCTGATTTACAAATTCTTCCAATAGTTTGAACTGCGCTGGCAGCGGTGGTAAGATTTTAGCTTGTTTCCACAATGAGGGAACTATAGCTGTTGGCAGAGACCAATTCAGCAAAGTATTAACCACAGTGTTAATTGCATTCACCCATAAGGGTGAAAAGAAAGGGGGGACAGGGATCTGAGGGAGAACCTGATTTCAGGTGTAAGATTGTTGCCCTTGTGTCTTCCATAGAAAGCAAATTAAAGGAAGATAATGAGCAAGGCACATTATTTGGGCTCTTGTTTTGAGTGTCTAGTAACGCTGTCATATTTAGGCTAGTTTGTATTTCCTGAATTTCATTATGGAAGAACAACGGCCCGTTTCACACCAATCAGGAGATGGTGCCTTATTTCTATGACAGGCTATTGGATCAGAGAAGTTTTTTTCAATTAAAAAAATTCTCATCCTTTGTTATCCACTGCCTCAATCCTACCTTTTTAGTATTCCCTATTATTAGTTAACCAATGCCTGGTATTTCTTTTAAGTGCCTGATTAGGCTTCACTTTTCCTATGCTGAAGTCTTTATACCAGGTTCTTTCAACTTCATTGCTGAGTGTTCTTTTTGTTTCATAATATCATTACACCAAGGCCTAGGGTTCCTATCTATAACCAGTTTTTGTCCTGATAAAGGTGCCAGTTTTTCCACAGTTATCCTGAGCATCTGACTTGACCAGACCCTGGAGACGTGGCGATGTATCTTGCAGTATACTTAGCAAGGTGTTCTGGGTCAAGGTGTTTTGGGTAACCTTGGCATATCGCCTAACTGGACCAGGAAAAAGGCGAGCGTCAGAGCTCAAGAGTGAAGGACTGGGACAACTAAAATGAATTGGTCAATGTACAATTAACACCGAGGGTGCCTCAATGAAAAAATGAAACAAACACAGTCAAACACAATGGTTTTAATACATAATTTATGTAAAAACAGATATTCAAAAATGTGCACTAACTATTTGTGTATTGCTTTAATGGGCTTCTCTTTCCATGTCTCAGATATATTTGTGCACTGGCTTGCAACACTACACAGGAGGATATAAAATAACATGGCAAAAAAGGGTGCAGTTGTGCATGCCTGTTTTTGCATGCATTAGCTCACTAACCACTTTAGTGCATGGGATCAGACGTTCATGTCCCCCACACTACGGGGCCGATTCACAGAACTAACTTAAGACAAAATCCTAAACTTACTACTTTTGGTATTCACAGAAGTTAGGATTTTGTCTTAATTTTGTCTTAAGACAAACTTAAGACAGACTTAAGACAGACTTAAGACAAAATCCTAACTTAAGTCTGTCTTAAGTCTGTTTAAAGACAAAATCCCAACTTCTGTGAATAGCAAAAGTAGTAAGTTTAGGATTTGGTCTTAAGTTAGTTCTGTGAATCGGGCCCTACCTGTATATGCAGAGCATTTGAATAGCTTGTCATCCCACCTGTTTAAAATTTTCCAAATTTACTGTAATTGGTTTTTGATTTCAATTATTGGTATATTTTGGAAAACTATGAACAATCTGTCAAATTACCCCCTGCTAAATTCAAAATGATATCTACATTTCAGAAATGTACACCTTTTTAGGTTCACACATGAGTTTCACACCTCATTTCACCTCACATACTTCAAGTAGCAATAAACCACAAAAACAGGAAATATTGACTGCAATGTAGTAATTTGCAAATACTGTGGTGAAAATTTTATTTTATTCAACTCTGCCTCTTCCTGAAAGCTGGGGAGAATGTGATCTCATCACAGCAAACCTTTTGATTATGCCATGTTTAGAAAAGAAGACCACTTGGTTACATAGCTCTTATTCCCATTTTAAAAATTATCCCCTCCGAACATCTTGTCACACTTTGGCTATATCATCCTTTCCCTCCAGGGGAATCCACAAATCCTGGAACATTTCAGAATGCACAACATGCAGGACACAAATGTATCTGGGATACCTTTTGTGGAAAACATTATGTTATGAAGACTTCAGTGTGAAGTGCCCCAAATCTAAAAAGAAAAGGGGATTGTAGGTGCAACAGTACTACAGGTGTGAAGCAGGTATTTTTGTACAAGCACACATTTACAAAGGGTGTGAAAAACTGCACAATTTATTACCTCAAAAGTTGATGAAATGACGAGAAAATAATGCAAACAATACAAGCAAATTCTGAAATTACAATTTTGCTACATTTTGATTGAAATGCAATTTAAGAGCATTCCTTCTATTCATAGGTCACTCAAGACTATGGGCAGGGGATAGGTTTGCTGCTAAAATGTCTCGTGACATATTTTATATTCAGACTTTTCTTTTGCCAGACATTGTTTGCACAAAGCAGTCCTTGGCAACATAAGAATTATGAGAATTTTGCACTGGCATATTTAAGGCATTTAGAAAAATGTAGGTAACAAAGAATTTCCTTCATTACAATTCTTACAATTTATTAAAATTATAGAAGCACAACTGAAATTTTTCACAGACTTAGCGAGGTCCATCCATATAAAAGAAATTTAGATTAATAAAATGCCCCAAAAATTATCCTAGGCACAGAATAGTGTCTTGGGGGAAGATGACGAGTGGTAATTAAGAATCATTCTCATACAAGACTCCAAGAGGTAGTCATCACATCTTGATCTTATCAAGTGCTGGGTTTTAATCTGTGTGGAGTGCTATCAGCCCAGGGATAGATCATAGACATATTACTTCAGAGATCCCTTTGAGTAAGCCAAAGAGTTATAATTGTAATTTCGACAAAAGAGGTCAAACATGAAGCCAACCAGGTGATGAAACAAATAATCATGGCTTGTTCTCTTAGCTTATTTCTCATTGTCACCCTATGCTGCCAGGCCTCTTCACAATATCTATACCTCAAGAACCTCTCTCTCTGGGAGATGGCTATCCTATTCTCCATTCATCTACCCAGCACACTCCTTCCAACTCACTCCAGAGTGAAGCTTCCCTTCATGACTTTGTGTGTTCCTTCCTTACACACTCCTTTGGCCTGCCCATACTGTGCTTCGTAGCAACACAGACATAGCTTCCATTGATGAACGGATGCCCTTCCAAGTAAGATTACTAAATGAATATTGGGCAGGTCTGAGAGACCCCAAGGACTCTTTTTTGTTGATGGAATGAATTTGATCTACAGTGCCACTTCACAAATGAGTTTGGTAAGCCCCTCCCCCTTTCAATGACATTTAAAAGGGGCATTACATTAGAGAATGCTTTGTTAGGGAATAAGCATAATTCTCTTGTTTTACAAGGGCACTCTTCAAGTTGTAGGTATTAAACCTTCTTAGAAGTTACACCCCCCACTTCCATCAACCCCTCATTCAGGCAAATGGCTTTCAACACTGTCAAGATCAGCGTGAACCACCACTCGGGCAGTTAAGGTGTGAGGGTTGCCACATGGACCGATGGGCTGGAGACCTGGTCGTACATAACTCTGACATGGTCTTTATAAACCTATATTCAGCAGAACGTCATAAAATATACAGTAAGTGAATATAATGGCATTGTGAAGACAACAGGGCAGACTGATACGAAAACATTTGGGTACAGTGATAGAAACTGTGGAATTAGAAAAATGGGAGGAAAAGGAATGAGGGAGATGGAGAGAGAGAGAAAATAAAGAAAGACATATAATCAGGCATATTAAAGAAAGATGGGACAAGAAATGAAGGAAGAAAAATGGGAAGCTAAGAAGAAAGAAAGAAAGACAGGAGCAGAAAGGAAATACGTAATAATGGACGGATAGAAGAAATACGGTCAGAGAGGATGAACAAAATAGAATAAATGAATAAAACAGAATGACAAGAAAAGAAAATAAATAAAAAATCAGAAAGGGATACATAAAAAGGAAGAAAACAGCACATGACAGAAGAAAATGATGAGGGGAAGAAACAGAGAGGAAAGAAAAACATAAAGAATCAAGGAAAATGTATTTAGAAAATAATTAATGTAATAGATTAAAGAAACAGAAGAAGAAGAGAGAAAAGGTGGAGAAAAGAGACGAAGAAGTGAAATGAACTAGAAAGAAAAAATAAACAGAAGGCACTAATTATAGTACCAGAGAAAAAATGTGGGAGACAGGATAAAGAAAAAAGAAAGAGAAGTGAGAAAAGATACTATTGAAGGAAAGAAAGAAATTCAGAGAGAAACAAAGGATAGAAGGAAAAAGGAGGAAAAAGGAGGAAATAAACAGAAAGAAGGAAAGAATGGAAAGAAAGAATGAATGAAGTCTGAGAAGAAAAAAGAAAGCGAGAACAAGAGAGGGGAAAATATGAAGGAAGTAGTAGAAACAATAAATACCAATAGAACTTAGAAAAGGAAAATGGTAGTGGAAAACCTACCTAAAGAAAGAATTTAACATATTAAAATGAAAGTAGACTCAAAGGCAGAAAAGCATGGCAAAAACAAGGAACTGATCCACTAGATATTTAAGAGGGACAGAGAGACAGGTAAGAAAAAAATATAGTGATTTCGGCAAAAGTGATACTGAAAAAATGGAGGTTTGAGAAACTGAACGATGGAGGCAATCAAGTGAGAGACAAGTAGTGGTGAGAAGGGAATGAGGAGACAGAGGTAACACTGACTCATGCAAAGATTGTGGTGGTGTTTAGGCAGAATGGTTGCCCTCACATATGGTGCGCCCGGGCCATTTTGTGGCCATTTTTCTCATTAATACGGCCCTCTCTACATACTATGGATAGTGTAGGCATTATGATAGCCATAGAATAAGTTGGCCCTCCTTGGCATATTGTCAGTTTTATAACTACTTTACAAGTTAACCCACACGGTGGCGCCAGAGAGCAGTGAGCAGCGTGACCAGTGCGAGCAGTGAGAGCCAGGACGGTGTGCAGAGAGCAGCAGCAGCCGAGTCCCGGGTGCCGGGCCCCACCAGGACTGTTCGGGAGGCCATGAGCCGTGACCCGCAGACCCGTGCGCAGACCCGTGCCAAGACCGCCGAGGTTAGCACCACTGCACCACTGCGGGGTAGAACAGGCGCCCGCCGAGCGGCGAGCAGACTGCGGGGATCACGGTGCAAAACAGCGGTGAGACGAGTACGGAGAGTGGCGCGTAGCGTGTGCAGGTGTGGGGAGCGGCGTGGACCTGCCCCAGCCTACCAGTCTACCAGGCCTCCCTGAATTTCCTTGAACCTTCCTTGAACTTCTCCCTGGACGGCCGTGCAGTCGAGCGGTCCGGCAAGAAGACCGGCGGTGGTGTGGCGGTCAGAGGAGAGCCCGAGTGAACCCGTTGGACGTGTTGGGGTTCTTTCCGGATGAGTAAAAACAAACGAATGTCCACCTGGTTTCACGAAACCGGATCAGCCACTTGGCTGTGTCGAAATTTCAGCTGCCAGTAAAGCGTACCTGAGAACTGTATCCACACGGCCGGCCACCTAGAAGCCCATCGAGAAGTATCTGGAGCAGCCCAGTGCCTCACTACGTGGGAGGTAAGTGGCGGAGGCGAGCGCGGCTGCCGATAGAGGCGGCTGAGAAGTAAGAGCCCTGGGAGCCGACTGTGGGGCTGTCCGACTAGGTCTCTCAGCCTGCGGTCCCCTCGTGTGCCCCGCTTGCCCCCCCCTCCCCCTCAAGACGTGTTAACAATTACAGAAATTTATTTTAAAATCCTATAAAACCCGCCCGTGACACTGCACAATCTCGCATAGATCCACAGTGACACTCCTTGCTATTCTTGTGGCTTACCAGCAGTATCAACAGTATCAATAGCATTAACATTAACAGTGCCCCAGCCGCCTCAACAGTCACCCCTTTCAGGCCTGCTTACCACTGCCCTTAAACCTGACCCCCTCAAGGACCCCTGAAGCCCCCGAACCCCTTTTGTCAAGTGCACAGTTGAGTGTTCATACCAATACATAAAGTCTGGGCAGCTACCCCACGAAATTCACCTCTAGATACAGGCGTCGACGTGCCGAAAAAAAGTCACAAAGATTCTGGGCGCGGTAGCCCCCCTTGCCAACTGTGTGTGCGCGTAGAGCCAGACACTTACGCAAGTCTTACAACTCAAATATAGGTGACATACTCCAACAATGAGGCTCACAAGCATTGAACCACACCGCACAGAGCCCCAGTTAACGGCACCTAAGGATGACGCTTAAAAAGACCCGTTCTAGTATGGAGGAGGAGGCGGAGGTGAACCCTGTATGCTCGGCACAAAGAAGGATAACAAGGAGCATAAGCTCTCATAAAACCCAGGAAACAGTTAATGGCAATTCCCTCCCTCAAGGTCTCATTACTCACTTTTTTCAGGCCTCCAGTGGCCAAATTGCCTGGGACGAGAGACAACGAGAGTCTGAGAGCGTCTCCACACCGGGGCCACTAAAGACCAATCAGGACCAGAGGGATCGTAATTCTAGCGAGTGTGCCACCACTGAGAAAACCGGGAGTCCCGACGCATGTCTTCAGCCTGCCGTCAAAGCGAAGATCCCTATCAGGATTACAGCCGACATACACGTGAGACCCACAGTGGGGACGACCGAGGCGAAAGACACTGTGGTACATAATGAGGTATTCGCAGCTATTTCTCCAAAGAGCACAGGCAAGCGTTTGAACACAACGGAGACACCCCAGGCAAAACAGAAGACAACCTCCCCGGGAATGGATGTACTAACAACATCCTTTCTGCAAAAATTAGAACAGTCCATTGAACGAACACTCGAAGCGACACCTATAAATCCAGGAAGAATTGACGTCCCGAGAACACCACAAACGGAGGGATGGAGCCCGCTGGGCCAAACATTTCAGCAAGACGTAACCGAAGAAGCCATCTTCAAAGATTTAAACCTGTCTGCTATAAGAGAAGTTCCGGACACAATGACCAGGGCGCTGTTATTGCAGTCCACTAAGATGGAAGTACAAATCGACCTGCTGTACTCAATTGCCCAGCACCTGGCGCGCCAAGATGATAAGTTGGCAAAAATAGAGGTTCTTCTCGACGCCCATAATGTCAACGCGGCCAATATCAACTCCTCTGCTGCCATTATAGAAAAAAGGGCACGTTTACCTGAAGTTCTCAAGGACATGCTGGCATTAGCCAAGGGTCAAGGAGAGATGATTCCCCAAGAACATGACCCACAAAAGTTATCAGCCTCAACGACAGTGCCCGCCGAAACAACCAACTATTGCACTGTGGTTAGCAGCCCACCAAAAGAGCCACTGGTTGGGCCTAATAATAACATCACTTGGGCAGGGGATGGGGACTGTGAGGCTTTGGATCCCGACACCACAAGCGACGACTCACTCATCGCGGCTCCTCCGGCGGCAAAGGCTGAAGGCGCACCGGCAGGCGCAAAAGCTCCGCTGTCAAGGAGGGCCAAAAAAAGATTAAAGAAACAACTGAAGAAATCCAAAGCCAAAAGCAGACATATACCATCTGCAATACAAACCTCTGGTGCCACAGAAATTAAAAGCAGCTCAAAACCATTCTTTCCCATTTTCATCCCCAAACAGGAAACCAAGGACAGAAAGCCCAGAGATGCACCTTCCGTCCTAGGAGAGGCCCAAAGACATCAGATCCTCCATTGGGAGGGTCAAACCATCGAGGAGGCTCACCTGGGGACAGCACATGTGGTAGCCGGTGTACAACCTAGCGCCCCAGGCTGGGTGCCCCAACACAAGATAGAAACAAACCCTAACCTAAACCAGGGCGTGCAGCAAGGACTGCTGATGCGGAAGGAGTACCAAATGAGGCGCTAGGCAGACAGCAGCCAGGTGACACATACAACAATCTTCTAAATATCAATCCAAACCAGGGCGAGTGGCAAGGACTGCCTAGTGAGGAAGGTCTACCGAACGAGGTGTCAAATAGATAGCAGCCGGGAGACACCCACAAAAACCCTCTAAACCTAAATTATCAGAGGCATATCTTCTTGGGAGAACGGCAGACTCGGTGCTCCACTCAACACAAAAATCAATTAGAAACTTATGAGGTGCTGCTCACTCCCAGATACTTAGCTAAAGGCTCCTACGACATTCTAAACAGGTCTAACATCGTACGCCTCCTTGGGCACATTGATTCCCTGGCATTTATTACTTCTGAGAAGATTGAGTGGGTGATGTTCAAGAGCCTAGAGACAGACACCCATGGTGACTCCACCTTAGTCGGATTTGTAGAACAGCAAGTCCAACAGGCTGTCCTCAAGGAAGCAACACAACTCGCAGAATGGGGCATTGAAGTCAGTGTCCTCAGGGCACCAAAATACCCACACGTCCTCACGCCCACACAGGGCCTTCAAGAACATACTTCTGTCCTCAAAGGTACAAGGCCCATCAGCCTAGATGGGGGGGACGAAAATTGGGAGACCAAGAACCCCGCTAAAAATTAATATACTGCAAAACGACAGGCAGCGGTGTGTGCAGCGACCCCAGCAAGGACTGGACAACACAGTGGCTCCATGGAGACAGGGTCCCTAACCAAATATATACTCATGGAAATAGTGCATGATTAAACCCACTTAGGGGTCAAGATCGCAAGCTAACCATCATTTCATGGAATACAGCCGGGCTAAGTAATATTTTTAGCGACACGGCTACTCACGATTACCTGGCACAGGGGGACATACTGTGCTTTCAGGAGACCTGGGCGAGGACAACCACCCCAATAGGCGGTTTTTACGAACACTTTAAATCAGCTACCAAAAGGACAATCTTTGGACGCCCGTCAGGGGGCCTTTCCATCGTTGTAAGCCACGCTTGTAAATTTAAGATCACTGAACTAAAACTGGTGCTACCTGACCTGCAAGCCATCATAATAGAGGGGTTGAAATCGGGTCAAAAGTCCCGCCCCCTTCTATTAATCAATTGTTACATCAATCCGACCAAATATCAAACGCCTCAGGCTATGGAACCACTCACTACCACACTGGAAGATCTATTCATAAGCCTAGCGCACCATGATGTAATAATTGCGGGTGACTTCAACATAAGAGGCCTGGGTCTGACCCCCGTTGCACCACCAAGCAAGATGTTAGCCCCTTTGTTTGAATTTCTCTCAAATTTTAAACTGCAATCAACTCACGGAATATAAAAAATGAGCCATCCTGCATGGACCGACAAACCGACCTTTACAAATGTCTCCACCATAGAAGAACATCTTTACTAATGAAGGGCTGGCCCATAAACTTTGTGACTTCACTGTGGACGACAGAGATGAAAGCGACCACAGGCCTCTCCATTTAATCTGGCACGGGAACAGGTGGTATCCTAGGAAATAATAGGAGCAACCACAGGCGAGGAACATCATCTAGTTCTCAAAAGAATAAAATGGTCGATCAATCTTAGCCACAGATTGTCAGATTTTGTAGCCAGCAGGGAGGCAGAACTCAGGTCACAATATATAGAGAACATTACACACTTCTGGGAAATTCTGACCAAGGATTTATTGAAGTGCCTGAGTAACACCAACCAACCAAGAAGCTGCCAAAATAACACCAGCCCAAGACGCCAAAATTCGCGGAGTTTGTCGCAGAGCAAACGCGCACTCAACATGGCAATCAAGGCAAAAAAAGAAAGGCATTCATTTGCCAGGGAGGTCTTCCATCTCTGCCCTGCGAGCCAACTATAAAAAGGAAGTCTGGGAGCTGAAAAGGCAGCGGACAGAACAAAACTGTCTCACAGTGTTTTCATTAATTAAAGAAAAAAATAACAGTAAGTTATGGCGTTACAACAACAGCCAGACCCCTAGTGGAGCACACAAGGAAAACAGTGTTGCAGGGATTGTGTGGGAACAGTATGCCAAGGGGCTGTACACCTGCGAGCTACACCGGGCCAACCCCGGCAGTCTAGAGTGGTCCAAGGTGGCAGCTGTAACCATCGATACTCAAAGCGTGCCGATTGAAGTCCCTAGACAGAGTCAACCCGCTAAGTACACAGAGGAGGAGGTTTTAAAGTACATTAAGGCCATCAGAACCGATGGAGCCCCTGGCCCAAACGGAATCCCTGCCCAGGATTTTAAAACCGCCTCAGCCTTTTTTGCAACCACACTTACCCCACTATTCAATCACTCATTCGCTACTGCAACCCTGCCAACCTCCTGGAAAGGGTCAGTCCTATTTCCCATTCACAAGAAGGGTGACCACTCAAGCCCGGCCAACTACAGGCTCATAGCCCTTTCAGACATAGAAGTCAAGGTATACGCCCGTCTTCTACTAAGGGACTTGGAGGCCTGGGTGGATAGGGACTTGGAGGCCTGGGTGGATAAGAACGGCATTCTCCCGCCCTCACAGACCGGATTCAGGGCTAATAGTTCCACCCTGGATAACATCATAGCACTTTCGTACCTTGCAAAGAAGGCCTACACGAGGAATAAGCCGCCATTGTATTGCTGTTTTATGGACTACTCTACGGCCTTCGATCGAGTGAACAGAAGTCGACTATGGGCAAAACTCGAGTCCTGGGGGCTCCCCCAAGTCCTGCTAAAAGCCATAAAGGCACTCTATGAGGGAACATGGGTCCAGGTGAAATTAAGTCCCACAATTACAACAGCAAGAAGTAACACCAGACTAACGCGGCGAGTAAGGCTGCGTGGGTGTGATAGCGCTATAGCTTTAATTACGCTTTTAAAATCGAGTCAGCTGATTACTAGCTGTATTTTAAACATTTTATTTTAGAATTTGTGCTAAGTGTTTGTGTTATTGCTCTGGTGCACAGCAACTTGCTTACCTGACCCTTTCACTCCAGACCCCGTTCCGCCCCGGCATTGTGCCGTTTGCGCGGAGGGTCGTCACATGAGCGCCACCTCTTGATCTACACCCACTTCCGCCCTGATTCTTCATCTGCAGGTTAGCGGTCCAGTGGCTGCTGTCTCCTGTCCTATTTCTAGCGCGAAAACGGCTGCCCCGGTCAGACTAACGCGGCGAGTAAGGCTGCGTGGGTGTGATAGCGCTATAGCTTGAATTACGCTTTTAAAATCGAGTCAGCTGATTACTAGCTGTATTTTAAACATTTTATTTTAGAATTTGTGCTAAGTGTTTGTGTTATTGCTCTGGTGCACAGCAACTTGCTTACCTGACCCTTTCGCTCCAGACCCCGTTCCGCCCCGGCATTGTGCCGTTTGCGCGGAGGGTCGTCACATGAGCGCCACCTGTTGATCTACACCCACTTCCGCCCTGATTCTTCATCTGCAGGTTAGCGGTCCAGTGGCTGCTGTCTCCTGTCCTATTTTTTGCGCGAAAACGGCTGCCCCGGTCAGACTAACGCGGCGAGTAAGGCTGCGTGGGTGTGATAGCGCTATAGCTTGAATTACGCTTTTAAAATCGAGTCAGCTGATTACTAGCTGTATTTTAAACATTTTATTTTAGAATTTGTGCTAAGTGTTTGTGTTATTGCTCTGGTGCACAGCAACTTGCTTACCTGACCCTTTCGCTCCAGACCCCGTTCCGCCCCGGCATTGTGCCGTTTGCGCGGAGGGTCGTCACATGAGCGCCACCTCTTGATCTACACCCACTTCCGCCCTGATTCTTCATCTGCAGGTTAGCGGTCCAGTGGCTCACGCCACCCTGTGTAAATGGTGACCTGGCGGAAGCGCAGCGGACGAGCGCAGCGGGAGCGCCGACTTCGCGCTGAAGTCGCGCACAAGTCAAGCCCGTCTGCGCCCGTCCGCGGCCGACCGAGGCCCGGGGCCACGCCCTCTGCCTGTTGTACTACGTATTCTTCTCACGAACTCCGTTCCTTGCATTCTGTAACACCATGGGGACATCTCGAGTGCCAGACTGTACACGAAATACAAAACAAGACGTGTCCGATACTACCTCTTACCCGTTATACTTCCCACAGAATGTTGAAACTGAAATTGACACACAGGAAGAACAGTGGCCCTTTAATGCGGAATGGACCTATGACTGGGAGGAGTCTCGTCAGGACTCGGAGACGTCTTATGCCGGAAACGAGGAATCGAGGGTGTGTCTATTCACCAGGAGAGAGCGGAGGGAAGGAGAGGACGAGAGCGGAACCGAGTGGAAGAACACGGCGGATGCGGAGAGAAGGCGGAGAGGCGTTGAGGAGAACGCGGAGCAGGAGAAGCCAGGAGGCCACCGACAACACGAGCCGCCCAGCCATACACCCGTGGGAGGTGTATGGCTCAACCAGGTACGTGAGAAATTCAGGGGCTGGGTTTTTCGTAAGGCAGCAACTACCGATTAAAGCCCGGGAGTCACTCCCCCTTCCTGGTACACCCTTTTCCCTGAGCACGAAACCCCCACTCACTACGGCACTAGTTTAGGAGACTGCACCAGTAGTGGATCCTCACTCCCTTTTCCCATAGGAACTAATATTGTAAAAACAAGCACTGATACCCCGTCGTCTTCTCTTTGTTTTAATCGAGAGGCAAGACGGAAGCAGAAGGATAATCACCTCGACGGAAACCCGATAGAGGACGCAGGGCTACTTCTACGGAATCCGGGATCCGAAAGGCGGCTAGGAGCCGTTCACCTCGAGGAGCAATAACCAACCGAAAGAAAAGCTCAGACTCACTGTATCTAAAAATAAAACCCGTAAAGACTAAAATTAGTGTACTGCCTATTCCTCCCGCAATTGTAACACATTCCTGTGCTCCCCTTGCTCCTCACATTGCCGCCATTGCTCAAAAATACGGCATTTTGTCCTCCCTCCCTTCTGATATCCCCTGGCCTCCTCCCCCCTCCATCTCTGTCGTTAATTCTGGTGCCCCCACACCCTTTAAGCCCTGCTCCTCTGGTTCTCGCTCTATTTCAATAGTCTATCTTAACACTCGCTCTCTCCCGAAACACCAACTCGATGTATTCCATCCTGGAGTGTGGCAATATTGACATCTTGCTTCTTGCAGAAACCTGGCTCCATGCGGACTCCTACCCCGATATCTTGGCTGCCATACCCTCGGGCTTCTATATCCTGCATGCGAATAGGACTTCTGGCAGACCGGGCGGTGGAGTCGCTGCCATCATCCGCTCTAGCTTACTTTTCACCTCTTTAACTACTACTCCTATACTAAACTCTGACATTCTTACACTGAAACTATCTTCCCCTAAACACTCTTTTATTTGCGTCTTAGTCTACCGCCCCCCTGCTCATTTGCCTTCGTTCCCATCCTCATTTGGAGATCTCATTTCGCAAATTGCCATTAATTCCGCCAGGGTCCTAATCATTGGCGATTTTAACTCTTGGCCATCAGATTCTCATGAATCTTCCTCCTCACTTGATTTTTCCAGCTTGTTATTCGGCCTTAACTTTCGACAACATATCTTCATTGCAACCCATATCAAGGGCCACACTCTGGACCAGGTATGGACTACCAACCTGGACATCTCCCGTCCTTTGGTTTATCCCTGTACCTGGTCTGATCATTTCTTTATTTCCTTTTCTTTAAAAATCTCAGTTCCCATCCGCTCCCCTTCAGTCCCCAATTTCTCGGCTCGTAATTGGAAGCATGCCGACATCTCCCGTTTTCATTCTATTTTGGCTTCCACCCTTCCCCCTGTCCACTCTGACTTGAACCTTCAAGCTGACGCTCTGGACCAATGGCTGTCTCTTGCCAGCGATGCGGTCGCTCCTGTTAAATGTATTAAATCCAAACGCCCCCACGACGCCCAGCGATGGTTTACTGACCAACTGAAGGCTGATAAACTTCTACTCAGACAAGCTGAGCGCCGTTGGAGGCGCAACTATGACCCCCTATTAAAGTCCACTTATACTTATCTACTCAAATCTTATAAAAAATCTATTATTCTGGCCAAATCTTCCCATTACTCCCAGAAAGTTATCAACTCCGCTTCTAAAACAAAAGAACTCTTTTCCATTGTAGCTGAACTTTCTTTACCTGATCGTGACCCCCCAGCCTCAACCCTCGCAAGCTTTGTGCGATTCCCTTAATTCTTTTTTATTGATAAAATCTCTACGATAAAAAACAACATCCCCTCCACCATTCCGTCTCAGGTCAGTGTTCTTCCCTCCCCGAACTCTCACTCTTTCTGTGAATTCCCCCCTATTTCCCTGGATATCTTCTTTTCTCTACTTCAGACCGTAGGATCGGGCTCTCCCAATGACTGCTGCCCTCCCCAAATTCTAAGAGATGCTTTTATGGCCTGTCCCGGCCCTCCTCTTGACCTTTTAAATCGTTCACTTTCTACAGGTTCTGTCCCTAATGCTTTCAAAAGCGCTGTGGTAGTACCCATTTTGAAAAAACCCGGCTCTGACCCCGTGGTTTTGGGCAACTATCGACCTATCTCCCTCCTTCCCTATTTGGGGAAGGTTCTGGAGACCTATGTCACCCGCTGCCTGAGTACTTTCATCGAGGAATCTCATTTCCTCGATGAGCAACAGGCAGGTTTTAGACCGGCCCATTCCACGGAGGCAGTGGTGGTGGCGGTAATGGACACGCTGAGACGGGGGTCTGACAAGAACCTGGCCCAGGCCTTAGTGCTTCTAGATCTCTCGGCCGCTTTTGACACGGTCGACCATGGCATCCTGGTCGACCGTGTCAGAAATGCTGGCATCTCGGGTCCGGCCTTGTCTTGGATTATGTCCTTCCTCCATCACCGCTCCCAATCGCTACAATTGTCCACTTTCTCTGCTCCTCATATCTCACTTTCCTGTGGTGTTCCCCAGGGCTCGGCTTTGTCCCCTCTTCTGTTTAATCTCTACATGCAGCCTCTCCTAGTTTCTCTTCGTCTCTCTTCTGTCACCACCTTTAATTATGCAGATGATCTGCAACTTATCTTTCCCATTGACCCCTCCCCTCTTTCTTGTTCCAATTTCCAAACCACAATGCTTACCATCTTTGAGTGGATGAACTTCAGTCAGCTCAAGCTCAATCCTAGCAAGACTGAGCTGGTGCTGATCGGCGGCCTTCCGCATCCTTGGACTTCCAACTTCTGGCCCCCTGCCTTGGGTTCCCCCCCCTGTCCAGTCAACTCCGTGAAGAGCCTTGGAGTTACTATCTCTAGTGATCTTACTATGCGGCCGCACATCAATGCTGTCACCTCGGCCTGCTTCTACCACCTTCGCAGAATCGGGACGATCCGAAGGTTCCTCTCATCCGAGGCTCTAACTCTTGTCATTATGGCCCTGGTTACCTCACGTTTAGACTATGCCAACTGTCTATACGTGGGGGTCCCCGCTTACCACCTCCACCGTCTCCAACTGGTGCCAAACCAGGCAGCCAGATTAATTTTTCAGCAGCCCAAACACCAACATGTTTCGCCGCTGCTGAAGACCCTACACTGGCTCCCGGTGGCGCAGCGTTGCATCTTTAAAATGGGCTGTACTATTTTTAAATCTCTCTCTACTTCTGTCCCGGTTTTCATCTCTCTCTGTCTTCGTCCTCACGTCCCTCCTCGACACCTCAGATCCTCTGCTCACAATCTCTTGATCACTCCTAGGTTCAAACGTAAGAAACATGGTGGTGCCTGCTTTTCTTTTCTTGCTCCGTCCACCTGGAACTCCTTCCTTCTCTCTATCCAGCTCACCCCTGAGTACTTCCCTTTCCGTAAATCCCTGAAAACGTATCTGTTCCGTCTTGCCTACGAGTAGCTGTCTCCACTCACCTGTGTCCTCTGCCCTGTGGTCTCCGAGCGCCAAGAAACCAATTGGTGTACGTGCGCGGTACCAAAATACCTTTAACATAACATAACATAACATAACAACACCAACTCTGGACTTAAGCAGGGGTGCGTCTTGGCCCCCCTACTTTTCAACCTGTACACAGCGGACATGGGGCAAGCCCTGAAAGATGCCAACTTAGTACCTCCAGGATTGGGGAAGCTGGTCTTGGGCACGCTGCAGTACGCTGACGATACGGTGGTCATGGACCACATCAGGGTGGGTCTTCAAAGAGCTTTAAACAGCTTGGCAATCTACAATAAGGAAAATGACCTACGAATCAATGTGAGTAAAACCAAGATAGTAATCTTCGGCAAACACCACAATAAAAAAGAAGCAACATGGTCCCGGGGGAGCACCGTATCATTACTGCCTCATCTTATAACTATCTGGGAGTCTGGGTGTCCGACAGGGCTTCTGCAGCCAAACACCTAAAGGAGCTAAAACCAAGAATAGACAAAATAATTCTGTCTTTAAGACGCTTAAGCTACCGCTTGGCCAGCCCCTCAGTAGAACCGATGCTGACAGTACTCAGGGCAAAGCTCATTCCCTCCATTACGTATGGCCACATTGCCTACCCTGGTGCACCCGAGAAAATGGTCAACGCGGCCCAGGCGAAAGCGTATAAGATGGTGCTACAGGCCCCTAGACAGGCCAGGAATAACAGGCTAAGGCTTGAAATAGGCCTGAAACGACCAGAGTTAGTACTACTGGGGGACCTGATAAAATACTAAATCAGAGCACTGAAAGCTCCTGAAAACACCCTAAAGCACGCCTTAAAAACTATATTTGGTGAAGTGGGCTTCCCATGGTACTCTAAGGTGGCACAAGGCATTGACCTATTGAAAATCGAGGGAAAGAGTTTGCCCCTTCATGAAATTCCATACTCTGCCTGGGCCCAAGCCGTAAAGCGCCAAGTTCAGTCCATCTCGTTCGAGCTTGATCTCTCATCGCTACGGCACAATCCATTAACTTTGACCCTGGATAAGTCTTACATCCCTGGCAAACCCCAACCATATCTGCAAGACGCACTAACAACTCATGCGAGAAAGAAAATCCTGTATCTGCGCCTCCTGGCCCTCATGATCACAGACTTCAACCCAAAATGGGCACGAACGGATGCTGCCATTGCTTGCCGATTATGCAACTACCGCAGACAGTCTTGGTTACACCTGCTGTGTTGCTGTACAAAGTTGGCTAGCGACCGCCATCGCTTGTTGTGCCCGGCCTTACGGAATCTAGGCCATAGAACATGCAGAGAGGCCTCGGACTGGTGCTTCTTAGAAACTACGACCTGTCTATTAGCCAGGGTCGGCAAGTTCACCCACCAAGTCAAAAGGGCTCTCGACCTCCATCAAAAGGCCATAGATCCTAAGGGTCCCTACACTGTGTAAGGAGCGCCATCTGGAGCCCTAACGATGTCAGCTTACAGCTAACTCAGGGTGTTCCCGTAAAGTAACTGGACGTACTGGACACAGGAATTAAATCAGGGTTGGATAAGGGCCCAATGAAGAACCCATCCACTGTGATCTGGCTGTGCAATATGTACGACCACGTGGAACTTCCACACTTCTCCTAGAAGAACCCATCCACTGTCAACTGGCTGTGCAGTGTGAATGACCATGCCGAACTTCCACCCTTTCCCTAGTCTCTAGTAGGCGTGACGTTAAGGAACACATAAAACTTTTTTCTCTTTTAATAGTACTTTGATTGGACAAAAGTGGTAAAAACAGTCAATACTTCATTTTAATATTGCACATATGTTTTTATTGTCCTGCTGGGGGGGGGATGTTCCTGTGTTTTATATTGTAAAGATTTTAAGTAATCGCACAGTTTAATAAAAATGTACTTGTACTTTACAAGTGCTGGTACACTCTTTGACCACATTGTGGTTATTCATGGCACTTTGGTGGCTCTGGCAAATTGTGGCTCTCACTGGGATAGTTCAGGATTTGTAGGCATCAGGATGGCTCTGTACGGTTCATTTTTAATAGATTGCAAGTAACTTTAATATTATTTTGGTCCTTGTTGCGGCCACTTAAGGTATAACACTTCCTTCCTTGGCATACATTAAATACCTCTGGCTTCCAATGTATGTCTTAACTTAGGTGGGTTTTTATGAATTGGGGGTTTTCCCATGCAACAAACAACAAGATGTAGAAAGTAATAATTGAATTAAACTAACCCCAATTCAGACAATTGTTTTTGACCACTACGTTCCCTATTGCTTGTGTTCTCATTTAGGAAGTACCTGGCCTGGCAATTTAGTCTTTCAGTCATCAGAGCAAGGCCAAGACTGCTATGCATATGGCTGGTTCCTGTCTAAGGTAGCATACTATGCCATGCTAAAATAATTTATTACAGGCATAATTCCCAATGGTCAACAGACATTTGTCTATTCAGTGGAGTCAAATGAAGTCTAATATTCAATGAGATATCCAAATCCTAATGGATGATCAACATTTTTTGTTGAAAACAAGCTATCCGCGAAAACATACATCAGATCTGAAAACATCAAGAGAATTTCATAGTCTTGCTGCCAAATTTTTTAAAAAGTACAGCCACCTATTCTTTTCTTAACATGAGATAGTTTGAAGAAGAGGTCAGTTTTTGTGGAAGTACTTCTTTGAAGATGAGAATTCCCGATAATGCCAGGGCAATGATTATACAAGGCCTTCTGTATCATATAACATATTTTAAATTACAGGTTCTGAGAAATACAGTTGCAGAAGCAAAGGCTTGAGGAAAGTGCCACGCAGGGGTCCAAAAATAAAAATTGCTCCCATGTGTTTTGATGATTTTAAGCAGTCGCAAAAAATGTGTTGGAAAATCCAGATAGAAAACATTTGCACTGTCCAAGCAGAATCTAAAACACTTACTACAATGTGCTTACAGTCTAAATATAGTAAAGGAAGATGGTGGGGAAAAACAATGGACAATATTTCAGCCCAGAGTTATTGCACGGAACTAACATTAATTCAAGCAATCCCCCTGTCACTTATTTTTTACTTAATTTGACACCCTAAAGTGTAAAAGGAAGGCCCAGAAGTGGGTCTTATGTTGGGGTGGGGGGAAATTGCATAGGTGAGCTACGCAAAGCACATAAAACAGTAAAAAATCTCCACGAGCACGAAAAATGTTCGCGGAATTGCTTGCTCCGCCAGTTTGCAATTCTTTTTTCCCATTCGCGAATGCTGTTTGCAGCTGGGGGGAAAATATTTTGCGAACACGCATTTTGAAAGTGCGAACAAGCAAAAAATTCAGCTAAGCCGCAGATCGCTGAATTTTTGGCAATTCCGCGTTCTCCGTGGCACGCGAAATTACCCAAACTTTGCAAATTCCGCGAGCGGAACGGAATTTACTGCCCAGGCCTAGTCTTTTGCTCACTGTGCCATGAGACTCAAGTGGTGCATTACTCGAGAGGCACAAATAGGCTAAAGCCAGTCCAGGGTGGCTTGCATTCCCTATCAGTAGAGACCAGGCCTAGCAGTTTGATCAGTTTTATTTAGATTGGAGCAGGCCCAAGACCAATGTGCATTTGACTGGTTCCTTTCAGAGGCGATATAAAAGGAACAAAACAATGGACTGTATTGTGAACCAGTAGAATTCCACCTCTAAAATAATGCAATTGGCCTATTCTTGTGTGAGTGGATGACATCCCTCCCTAAACGCCTCTTTGACCCTCCAGAAAACCTCTTACTCTTCCCTAATCCCATTTATTTTATTAGTAAGACTGCCCTTTTCGCACCCACTCACCTCTGTCCCTCTCACATTTACTATGAAAATCTAGTTATAGGGGCATGTTACTCCACGTTTGTAGCAGAGAACTCTGCAAACATAAGTATGGGCAAAACCTACATATTGCATTATAATTTTTAGTATGTTTCATAGGACTACAAAACATACTAAAAAGTATAGTTTGAGAAAAAGGCCTTTAGTTTGCTTTCGTGACTATTTTGGATATGAATAGAAGCAAGGAATTTAAACAAAGCCCATTTCAACACTGAAAATATAAGCAACAAACAAGCATTGATTCAATTAAATTACACAAATCTTCTTCACTCGCTGAGATCAGGCTCTTTCATTCTTGTCAGTCACAGTCTCGGAGGCCTTTTCAGAATTCATATATAAAAACGAAAGAACTAGTTACTTACCTGTACACTATGGTTCTCCAGTATTATCTTTCATAGATTCACATGCTTGTATCTTCCCCGTCGTCATGGTGGGAGTCTCCCGGTAAATGATAACCATAGCAGTAGAAGAAAAAACTGCCTGGAAGCCAGAGTAGTGAAACCACTAGGTAACATCTCCTCCTCATTATGCGGCCCAAACTACAGCCAATCAGCAGCCAGCACCAGCCTACACCATTCCCAGCAGAGCCACCATACCTCAAATTTCCTACCGCCCAAGAGTGAGCTATGCAGGAAACCAGAGATTAAAAAGGTGGTCTACCTAAAGGAAACGGGGAGGCGGGCGGGCGCATGTGAATCTATGAAAGATAATACTGGAGAACCATAGTGTACAGGTAAGTAACTAGTTCTTTCTCCAGTATTCAATCTTTCATAGATTCCCATGCTTGTATCAGAGTAGATAGCAGTCCTTGTAGTTAGAGCGTTTCTAGGCTAGACCCCTTTCTTTTCTCGGGGCTGCGTGCCATAAATTCCTTTTGGAAAAAAGAACTCATTACAAATTAAAAGGTACTAACAATCAAACTTTGCTATTTCAGATATTAGCATAAAGGGAAAAAACCACATTATATAGAAAAAACAGTAGAATAAAATTCATAAACATGTACCTTATTTAAAGAGATGTCGCAGAACTGCCTGTCCCACTGCCGCATCTGCTTTCCATTCCGTGTCCAGACAGTAATGTTTCGTGAATGTATGAACATTCGACCAAGTCGCTGCTCTGCATATGTCTGGAAGGGGTACTCCTGCTAGCAATGCAGAAGACGTCGCCATCTTCCGTGTATCATGGGCACGGACTTTCATGTCGAGAGGCCTTCCTGCTTTCTCTTGACAAAAAACAATGTCGGATGCAATCCATCTGGAGATGGAGGAACGTGAAAGGGCCAGTCCTTTTCTGGGCCCCGAGTAGGAGACAAACAGTTTCTTTGATTTGGGAAAGCTTTTAGTTTTTCAATGTAGAACTTTAGGCATCTGCCAATGTCTAAAGTATGTAGAGCTTTTTCAGCCGCAGTAGAAGGATTTTTAAAATATGTAGGCAGGATCACCGGTTCATTTAGATGAAAAGACGAAGGTATTTTAGGCACAAATTTCGGATTAGTCCTTAGCATCACCTTATCTGGCCTGAATTGTATGAAGGGATCCTGTATAGAAAAAGCTTGGATCTCGCTGACCCTCCTGGCTGATGTGAGCGCCAGCAGTAATGCTACTTTCCATGACAGGAATTGCAGTTCAGATTTGTGGATCGGCTCGAACGGAGCTTTCATAAGTTGTGACAAGACTGTGTTAAGTTGCCATGTGGGTGGAGGACGCTTAATTGGAGGAAACCTTCTGAATAGTCCTTTTAAGAACTCCTTGATTAGTCTGTTAGACCACAGAGATGGGCATCCTGGAGATCTTCAGTATCTAGATATTGCTGCTAAATGGACTTTGATAGATGAGTGCGCAAGCCCTGATCTGGCTAAATGCAGCAAATAAGGAAGAATTTGCTCAGGAGAAGACGTCAAAGGATGCACTGTATGAGCAAGGCACCAAATACAGAATTGTTTCCATTTAGCAGAATAGGTCTTGTTGGTAGACAGCGCTGCGGAACTTTGCAATATTTCACGACATTCCGGGGTGATATCTAATGACTGGAATTCGTGCTCAAAAGGTTCCAAGCCGACAATTTTAGAGATGTCAATTGCGGATGAAGTACTTGGCCTCTGTTCATGGAAATCAAATCCCTGGTTGTTGGGAGCTGAATTCTTGGCTCCACCGACAATTGAAGAAGCTCTGTATACCAAAACTGCCTCGGCCAGGCTGGGGCTATCAGTATTATTTGGCAAGGTTCTGATCTCATTTTCCTCAGTAATCTGGGAATTAGGGGAAAGGGAGGGAAGGCATAAGCAAACATCCCTGTCCATCGGAGGTGAAGAGCATTCCCTCTCGAACCCTGTTGGGGGAACCTGCTGGCATAATGCCTGCACTTTTTGTTGTTCTTAGTTGCAAACAGGTCCAGACTTGGCTTGCCCCACACATTGAAAATCCGATTCAGCTGGACTTGACATAGTTCCCACTCGTGGCAAATGTCGGATGACCTGCTTAACAGATCCGCTTTTGTGTTGTCTACCCCTGGAACATGTTCCACTTGCAGCGTTATGTTCTGACACAATAGCCATTTCCAGATCCTTTGTGCCTGAATCGACAGGGGTTTTGATCTCGTTCCACCCTGCTTGCGCAGGTAAATCATTGTTGTTGTGCTGTCCGTTCGCACTAAGACCGATGAACCTTGGATCCTGGGAAGGAATGCCTGAGGGCCCAGGAAGACGGCTTTCAATTCCAAGAGATTGATGTGAAGTTTTGTCTCTTGAGGAGACCAAAGGCCTTGAATCTCCAGGTCTTGTAGATGTGCCCCCCAACCTCGTAATGAAGCATCTGATGTCATGACGTAGCTTGGAGATTGAGGTTCGAATACCAGGCCCTTTGTTAGATTGCTCCTGATACCCCACCATGACATTGCACATTTGATCTGATGGGTTATGACCAGCTTGTCGTCGAAGGAACCCAGGGCTTGGACCCATTGTTTGTCCAGGGCTTCTTGCAGCGGTCTCATCTGTAAACGGCAATTGGGAATCAATGGGATACAAGAGGACATCATTCCCAGTAATGACTTGAATATTCTGATGGAAGTGAACTTTTTTGTTGCCAGAGATGCAGTCAGATTCAAGATTTTTGTTACCCGTTCTTCTGATGGGTAAGCTTTCATTTCCTGTGTTTTCAAGATTGCTCCTAGGAATTATAGAGTACAAGTCGGAAGAAAAAATGATTTTTCTTTGTTTATCCGAAGGCCTAATCTTTGGAAGAGATCCGTGCACATCCGTAGAGATCTCTGTGTTGCCTGGAACGATGGTCCTTTTATTAACCAGTCGTGTAGGTATGGGAAAACCTGGAGACTTTGCTGCCTTAAATGCGCCGCTATTGGAGCCATGCATTTTGTGAATACTCTGGGGGCAGACTTCAGGCCGAAAGGCAAAACTCTGAACTGATAATGGCGCCCCGCCACCATAAATCGCAGGTACTTCTTGTGTTTTTTGTGTATCGGAATGTGGAAGTATGCATCCAACAGGTCTAGAGAGACCATGTAGTCTCCCTTGCGGAGCAGTAGAAGAATTTCCTGTAAGAACAGCATACGGAAAGAAATTTTCTTTATGTATGTGTTCAGATCTCTGAGGTCAAGTACCTGCCTCCATTTTGATGATTGCTTTTTCCTTATAAGGAAGAAGTGTGAAAAAAACCTGTTCCTCGCTGGTCTGATGGGACTTCCTCTATCGCTCCTTTCAGTATGAGTGATAAGATCTCAGCTTTGAGAGCTGCTATATGTTGATGAACTCTGCAGAGAGGTGGACGATTTAGAGGCCTTTGTGAAAATTCCAGGGTGTGACCCTGTGTAATGATGTCTAATACCCATCTGTCCGATGTTATGGACTGCCAATGCGGGAGAAACTGAGAGAGGTAGTGGAACTGGTCGATCTGAAGCGGAATTGGAGGCGCCTGAGAAATATCACTGTCTGCGAACAGAGTCTTGCTTCCCTCTGGCGGCGGACTTTCTTCTTCCTTGTTGTTGGAAGGAAGTGTTCGAGGACCGGTATTGCTAGTTGGAGGAGTACTGACGGTATCCCTGTTGGTTGTAAGGTTGGTACCGATTAGATTGGTAAGAGGAACATTGCTGTTGAAAGCGTCCTCTGGATCCTCGGCCACGAAAGGACTGATAACGACCTTGCTGTAAAGATCCCAAGGATCTAGCAGTATCAGTATCTGCTTTTATCCCCTGTAACGCCTCATCGATCTGTTTACCAAAGAGGCTTCGCCATCGAATGGCATGTCCAAGATTTTAGACTGGACCTCCGGTCGAAAGGATGTAGCTTTGAGCCATCCTTGCCTCCGTAGGGTTACCGCCCCAGCCATCTGGCGGAAAGCTATAGACGCTATGTCCATTGCCACGTCTATGGACTCCGACGCTGCTCTGGCTCCATCCTGCAGGATGGTAGTCGCCTCCTCTTTCTTGTCCTCCGGAAGGTGCGACAGGAATGGTGCGATGTCAGACCACATCTGTCTATTGAACCGGCTCAGAAGGGCCATCGCGTTGGTAGCTTTGATTGAAGCTGCTGCCATGACTGCAAAACGTTTACCTATGCCGTCCATCTTCTTGCCCTCCTTATCGGGGGCGCCACACATGTTGCCATAGGGTTCTTGGAGCGCTTCTGCGCTGCACTGCTTAAGTCACAACCGAGTCCGGTCGAGGGTGACCAGTAAGACATGCTGGAGCCGTCTCTATAGCGCAATACTTTTTGTCCAGCTTGGGTATGGATGCTGGGACTGAGGCTGGATTCTTCATTAGTTTAAGTCCTTCATTCCAGATATGTTCAATAATAGGAATGGCTCTTACCGACTTCCTGGAGGACTCCTTGAAATCGTAAAGGAAACATTCGCTTTCCTTGATTGGCATATCAAGCTTAAATCTTTTAGCCGCTTTTCCCATCAAATCGTGAAAACTGGCTATGTCCTCTGGAGGAGAGCTTGATTGAGGCAAAGGAGACACCGGGGACGTTGGAGCAATATATTGGTCCCATTCATCTCCAACCCCCTCATCCTGAGGAAGTTCCCCTTCCTCCTCTTGATCGTCCTGATCGGAATCATTTAAGTCATCACGAATTGTAATAACATTTTGGACCTCCGTCCGAGGAGGAGGAGGCGGCGGCTGAGCCAGGGGTGTCTCCTTTGCAGGTTGAGAGACTTTTTCAGCGGCCGCAGAAGCATTATCTTCCGGAAAGCGACGATAATAGCTATCAATCATGCTTCTTAGGTCTGATATTAAAGAAGTAGGCACCGACATGGCCTCTTCCCGCACAGGCGTATCCACATCCTCTTCATCATCATAGTGGTAGGCCTGGTGAAATGACTCATATCTCATCTGGCCTTTGACTGGTCGATCCGTAAAAGAGAAGTGCTCCTGGGCCTCCTGGTGGTCTTCCTCATCGGAATCCTGATGTTTAATATGGAGTTGCGAAGGACTGTAAGCAACACCAAAGGATCCTTCCTCCTCTGATTCCTGGCAATCCAGAATGTTAGAGGGCAGTAAGGGTGAAATCTTCGGCATGGAAAACTCCCCTTTTTTTGCTCGTCAACGCTCCCGTCGACGGAGCAATCCTCTTTATAGAAATATAGGTTGAAGTTATCTTTGTTGGAGATGGCATCGTCGACGATTTTTTCATCGTCGACGGGGCCATCGACGGGACCGTCGACGGAACAATCATCCGCATCGCCGACGGGAAACTCCTCGACGAAGATCTTGCCGTCGACGAAGGTCTGGCACTCACCGTCGACGGAGTCGTCGTCGTCGTCGACGAAGCTGTCGTCGTCGAGATTGTCGGTGTCGTCGTCGACGAGATGGTCGTCGTCGAGGTCGTCGACGGCCTCGTCGCGATCTGACTTGAATTTCGGTAGATTTCGTCGACGGAAGCGACGACGGAGCCTTCTTTTCTGAGGAAGGCTTGAGAGGAGTTGGAGGGAGTGAAGTAGAAGGTTCACCTTCCTTAGATTTTCCTGCTTTTTGTTTCCTCACATCTCCCTTTTCCTCAGAGGACCCTCTTTTTAATTTCTTAGAGGTGTGTCCTTTGGCTTCTCCCTCAGACTCCGAGTCTTGAGTTTTCCTTTTCTGAAGCCATAATAAGAGGCGCGCTTCTCTATCCTTCAGTGTTTTGGCAGAGAAGGTCCGGCAATACTTGCAGTCCTTAGGAATATGCTTAGGGTAAAAACAGTACAAGCACTCCTTGTGAGGATCCTCAGAAAACAGTCTGGCCTTGCCACAGGACCTGCAAGTTCTGAAAAGTCTCTTCTTGGAGCTTTTAAACATATTGAATGAAATGATGCTTGATAATAAAAGAACAGTACCTGTCTTCCAACTGTGAAAGGTCAAAAGTTCAGTGAAGAGAGAATAAACTGAGCAGAGCTCAGGGAGACTCCTTCTCACACGAAGGCGGTTGGAAATCTGAGGTATGGTGGCTCTGCTGGGAATGGAGGAGGAGAGGTTACCTAGTGGTTTCACTACTCTATTGCTTCCAGGCAGTTTTTTCTTCTACTGCTATAGTTATCATTTACCGGGAGACACCCACCATGACGACGGGGAAGATACAAGCATGTGAATTTATGAAAGATTGAATACTGGAGAAATACTGGTAAATTGTTAATGACTGCATTTTTATTCCATGAACCAGAAAATTAGCTAAAACATCAAGTTTTTCCAGCAGAGATTGTCTTTCCCCACAGGTGAGGGTGGGCACCTAGTCCCCAAGAACATTTAGGAAAATTCTAAAAGAGGTCAAGCTGTGAATGTTAGCTCACAAATTTTGGACTAAATTAGCTGATGCCATAGATTTACAGTCAGTTGATCAAATATTCAAATGGTGTGGGAGACAAGCCCAATTCTACTTTAGGGCATTACATGGGGACATTCCTACACCACAAGTAACTCTCATAAAAAATTGTATGAAAAATAAGACTTTTTCATTTCAGTTTTCTTAACAATTGGCTACAAAACTGTAGGTTCTACCTACAATATCAAATGATATGAGAACCTAGTTACATGCGTCCTTCTATAGTATTTCAAGATATGTATTATATCTATCTTCAATTTGTTTTTCACCTGTAGTCCTTCCTCTATCAAACACATTTTTTATCTTCAATTATAACTGAAAAACTGGATGAAAATACAAATGTTACACACATTTCAATCTCTCAACTAGTAGACAGTTGGGCTAAACCTCAAGTCAGACACACCTCATAGGCCTAGGCATTGGAGCTACAGCTCAGGTTTTAGGATCCTTACAGGGTACACTGATCGTACAGGCTTTGATCAAGCATCACTACCAATGATAATGTCCTAAACAGTTTTATCAATATACATAATGGATGGCTTCCCCATGAAATGTGAAATAACAACTATAAAAGAAGGTGCTATCTGGCACTGGCAAACATTTTAAAAATATGATTGCCTATATTATATCCATTATTACTGAAATATAGGCTTTATCTTCACTATGGAATTCAGCAGTTGTATGCCTTAGTATCAGTTTAACATTCTCTGAAAAACATATTTTTTCCCAAATGCCAGCATGCAGTTTATTCTCTCAATACCTGCTTTGCCTATGTAGTCAGTCCATTTGTTTGGCCTTCAATCAGCTGGTTGTGATTACCCTCAAGCACTCACATCTACCATACTCTATATGGGCATAATCTCACTCACATGCCTATGTATCACATTGGGAACCAAGGGTTGACAATCATGTGCTTTTGAGAAATACAAAATAGTGCATGGATCATGGATCATGGCTTGAATTAATCCTAGTCACTGGTAACATTTTGCCTGTTATGCTACCTTTTACAGTATACAGCCAAAAGTAATATGCATATTATTCTTGGACCTGTAGGATATAAAACTGACCGAACTGCCAGACCACATGCCCTGTCAATGAAAACTGAAGCAATCCTAGACTGGCTTTGGCCTATTTAGACCTCACCAGTAGGGTGCAGTTAGAGTCCCATGGCACAGTGAGCACAGAACCTTGGTCTGGACATAATCATCACACTTCAAATATTGTACTGTGAAAAAGTAGCAGGGAGATTCCTTCATTTAGTCACAGAACTAGCAATTACTTTGGACCGCAATTCAGTCCATCATGTTTTTGCCCACTATATTTCTTTACTATCTTTAGACAGTAAGCAAACTACAGTCAGAGCTTTAGATCCTGCATGGACTTTATCTTCCAAAGGCTCCAGCACGTTCAAAACCCTTTTACTTTGGTGTACAGTCTAGCTGAAGGAGGAGTTAAGGTTAAATGGACTAATTATCTTCGACTGTTTGAGTCTGATACTAGGATACATATTCCATGGCTGTTTTTAACCATTTCCAATTTTAAAGATCTAGAGAGACCAGAGCTCCTTTTTGATCATGGTCACATCATTAAAGAAGATCTTGCTTGGCTGAAGCAAGCTTTTTCTCTCTGGGTGGCAGCAGAGTGTGAGGACTCTGCTTTAACCAAGGAGTTGATGTGCCAGTATATTATGGTGAAGATAATGAGTGGTATTGTACCCTACCTTCATATGGTGATGTCTAACTGCCATTGCTGGCTTTTGACTTACTTCAGACAAGGTATTTTTTATCAGCTGATGTTTGCAAATGGTGTTTGGTATAAAACGTTTGACTTACCTGTTCATGTGTGTGATAACAAATCAGTTTTTAACACTATGGGGCCCATTATGATGTCGGGCGGATTGCCCCCGCCAGGTTGGCGGGAGCCACCGCCAGCCTGGCGGGGGCAATCCGCCCGACATCCAAACTCGTTCCCCCCCGAGCCATATTAGCAGCCGCCCCAGCCTTGCGGCCGGGGCGGAAAAGGAATAATATGGTGGCGGTGTCTATCAGACACCGCCAGCCATATAATGATGGGCATTTTCCAATGCCTTTCCGTGGCGGCAATGCCGCCATGGAAAGGCATGCGGAGTTCCCCTGCGGGGGCCCGTTTCGGGCCCCCAGGGACTCTGGGGGGGGTAGGGGATGCACATGGGGGGTACCTATGGTACCCCCCTGCATTTCAATGCACAACATGACAGACACCGTCAGCCGCCGCAATGCTAAAAAGGCAGGAAGCGCCCGCCACTGTGGCGGGCGCATCCTAATCTGTAGGACAGGACCCCCGCTCTTATGGCGGGTGGTCCCAAGCACCGGAAGGATGACGGGCAGACTTTGTCCGCCCGTCATCCTAATGGACCGCTATGTATTTTGCTCTTATTTGCCTCAGATCAAATTCTCTTCACTATAAATTTATAATGTCTCCTCTGTCGTCTGTGAATTTTAGACAGGTTAGACCCGCATTTCTATACTTGCAGCTTTTACCTTCAACTAAAATCAGTTTTTATGTAATATGGATTTTAGCAGGTGTTCTGAGCTCGAGACATTAATACCCATGTTAGCTTGAGGTATCTGTTATCGCATATGTATTACAATTCTTTGTAAAGCTTTTTCAAGATTATATTATGTTAAGCTGCTATCTTCCTCTGGGTTATCTTTTATCAATTTAATTGAGTACTTAATCTATTGCGCTATGTACTATTGTATTTACGATGTATTTTTTAGGGTTGCTTATAATTTGTGTATGATCAGCACATTTGTATGATTTTTGTTTAAAAAAGTTAAATAACGGTTATATGATGATGATGAGAAGCATGTTTGGTTTTTCGGATTTTTGCACGGTTCTTACTCCAAGCCTTTGCTACAGAATTGAAATTGGCTTCCTATTGCTCAGTATGTTCAGTTGAAAATCTTTTGTATGATCCACAATGCCTTTCATTATCATTTCCCGACTTCCTTAGAAATCATCTTCATAGACGTATTTCCGCAAGAACCATGAATTTTTCATCAAACTATCTCATTGTTAAGATACTTACTTTTGGGAGACTTTGCAGCAAGCCTATAGAATTCTCTTCTAGAAATTTTCAAATATGAGTTTTCTTCCCAATTATTTCATTCTCAACTTGATCTTGTTAATTAATAGGCTTCATTCAGGTCCACAGAACAGTCATACCTCGAGGAAGCACTAGGGATAATGCATGTAATAAATGATTTTAAAACTATAATATGC
This sequence comes from Lissotriton helveticus, assembly GCF_964261635.1. Classification (NCBI taxonomy): domain Eukaryota; kingdom Metazoa; phylum Chordata; class Amphibia; order Caudata; family Salamandridae; genus Lissotriton; species Lissotriton helveticus. Next base: position 58,140,823 of record NC_136068.1, on the reverse strand, counting down.
CATCTGAGGCAGTAACCATCCATATGCACATCAGTACTCCAATAATGCTTATATGCAAACAGCCAGGCCAGGCAACTCCGTGATGCGCGGAGATTGCAGAATTCCCAAAAACTGCTTCGTGCAGCAGAGCAGAGTTTTTTTCCTCGCTAGCATTCACCAATGCCAAGTTGGCGAGCGCGAGCGATGAAAATCAACTTCCCGGTGAGAATTTTCTTCGTTCACGATCGTCAACATCAAGTTGGCAAGCGCGAGCTTGAAAAATAAACCTCCCAGCGGGATTTCTCAACGCGGGGTGGGGGCAGGTTTCTCTTTGTGAATGGTCGCGTATGCTCGCAACTGCTCATGTTGAGAAACTGCCCGTTCATGTAGAAAAAGCTGCCGCTCGAGTAAAAATCTACTTGAGCAGCAGAAAAGGAAAGCCTGCGCCGTGCATGGTGCCGTTCACGATGATCGCACAGTGCGTACAAGCATCCAGCACTGTGCAATCACCGGAAACAGCATTTTTCTATCAAACTGCGCCGCTTGCGGAGATCCGATAGTGCTCTGGAGTTTTGTTTACCACTTTGTGGAGTTTCGCGTACCGCAACTCCGCGAATTCCGCCCAGGGTCAATCTTTTTATCAAAAAGCTGCCCTTAGGGCCTTCAAGAGGTGCACAATAATCATTTAGTAAACTTACACTAAAAGGATATCTATTTCTCAATAAATGTCACATCTATGTTGTCTTCAAGCTCTGAATCAGTGGGGCAAAGGAAGTTTTGTCACCAAGCAGGACAGGCTGTGAATACCTAATCCTATAAAAATTAAAACTGCCTGAGAGGGGTAGTGTATTGTTCCATTATTTCTACCTCAGCCCTCATAGGAGCCATACCCTCTGAAAGTAAATCACCCATGGTGGAGATGTTTAGAGCCTTTAAAACCTGTATAACCTCTTTATCTGCCCCCATGGGGAGCCAGTGGCACCATTCCACTGGCAGAAGGGGAGAGTACAAGAGCGAGCCAGCCTACCTTTTCAGTAAGTGGTACCAGGCATAAATTGTAGAGTTAACAGAGTTGATCTGCTCCATTGACTGCAGCCTCGAGACTAGACCTCTGGCCCTGGGCCCCATACTGTTCATTTAAAGTACTTTACCCACCTACTGGGCCGCTAAACCTGGGGGAACACAAACGCAGGCACAGTCTGGGCAGTGGGAGCTCTGCCTTTCTCAGTCACAGAACGGTGATGAAATCCCTGCCACAATCCTCCAGATCAGGTCTGTCGTGCCCCCATGGTGGGTCCCCATAAAGACCACAGCCATTTCTGTCATAGGAGCCGGGGCCCCAGGCTGAAGTCGCCCATTGATGCTTATGCCACCAAAAAAGGCACAGTCCGCAAAAGTCTCCAGTTCCTTCACCCTAGCTATCACTGGGGCAGATAAAGAGGGTTCGGCTCAGTCCTTTGAAAGCATGGCACACCCGAGGGAAGACCTGCTGATCTCGCTGAGAGAGATGAAGAATGAGCAGCGTGATGACATATTTGATTGGATCCAAAGATGAATGGGATTGCCTTTTGGCTCTTATACCCTGAAATCTACCCCTCCTCTGACCTTTTTACTCACCTGGGGTTACTTGGACTGCGGTCCTTCGACTCTCTAACTCCCACAATTGAGTTTCAAAATCTTCTGATGAACTGTTAATAGTGTGCCGATCGCAGAGCCCAAGCAACATGGCCGATGCCCGGTGGAGATACCAGATAGATATAGAGATTGGCTCCGGTTTACCCCCTTGGCCGTCACTTACCCAGCCGGACACTGGTCACAGTTTTCCTTGTCTCTCCGTTGTGTCTCTTTCCTCCCCCGCCTTCCTGACGAATCTCCGAAGATCCGACGGTGGCGCAGCCAATTTTAGAGCAGCCGATGCCCTGTGGAGTTACTGCATGACCCAATTCTGCGTTCTTTTACCCTTTTGACTTTCCCCCCTCTAACTTCTTTGCCCCATAGGACGTGTGTCTTTGTTAAGCCATGCTCTAGTTACTCATGTTACTGTGTCACACCGTTTAATATGTTGTCCTTGTTATGCTGTGCTTTTTTTACTAAGCTCCTTTAACTGATGTAATTTTGTAACTTGCAACTCTCATGTAAAGCGCTCTGATACCTTCGGGTATAGCCAGCGCTATATAAAACTCTGCAAACAAATAAAAATTAAAACAGATTCTAAAACACCATTGTGTCTGTTAGGGGTCGGTGAGGGAGCAGGTCAGGTTCAACCAGCATCTTTTCAATTTGAAAATGAGGAATTTTGCGGACCATGCATCCAAAAAGGAATGTCTGTATACTTAACCACCAAATGGTGAGGAATCTTTCCTCCTACATGACAACCTTAATATTAGATGTGCTACCACAGATACCTTATTATAAGTAAGTCAATGTCAAATTTGGATGATAAATGGGACATTTAAAATGTGCCCCAAATCATTCACTCAGACATATACAATACATAGTGAACAGCAAAAAACTAAAATGTCATTCGTATATGCCTTGTAAGTAGCACTTACTACAAATTACTAAACCACATTAAAATTAAAACAAACAACTATTACCCACATAAAATAATAATCCTTTTTGAACAAGCCATGATACAAACAATAATTGAACTATACCCACACCCAGTCATACAAGGATGTTACAACCAGATTAACCAAAGCATTTGGAGACATCTTTAACAATTTGCGCTAAGTGTAGAATATACAACAAACTGGCAATTTGCCTTTGAAATACAAAATAAATATTGCACTAGGATATGTCCCTGGAACGAAGGTATCTAACCACTACAACTTACTTATAGAAAGTCCTTTTTACCAACAAAACAAACACGAACTAAGTCCCCTAATGGACTATTTTGAAGACTGTTGGGTTTGCATACTCCACAGCTTTGAACATAGACACCAACCCACATTCCAAACAGAATGGTGGAATGTCTATGACAGCATCATGGATCAAGCAGCACAAACCAACAATGCAGCAGAGGGATAGTACAACACCTTGCAATCATCACTAGGTAGAACCCAGCCTACACTCTACCCATTCATAGAAGCCCTATTAAAAAAACAAAGCTACCAACAACTTTGGGCCCGATTACGATCAGGGGACTGCCACGACAGGCCGCCAGTGGCAGGTCGCCCGACATCTAGAGTACCGGATTACAATTCTGGCAGTTGGAACAACTTGGGCGGGGAAAGAATGCAGCCTCCGACAGGCTCAAGGGGTCTTTCAGGGTGAAGCTCAGACCGGAAACCCTACAATAGGGGTGGTGCCTGTGCAGGCACCACTATGGAGATTACCATGTCCATTTCCCTCTGCCTTTATATTGCAGTTTCACTGCCATGTAAAGATAGGCATGAAGGGACTTTGGGGACCCCTAGCAGGACCCCTTCCCACTTGGGAGTCTGCCATGGGGCACATGCAGTGCCGCCCCACACAACCACGCATCGTGTGCCAGGCACCACATGCTGCCGGGCACATGGTGCATGGATGTGGACACAATGCATTTTTCTAGTGCAGCTTGTGCTGCAGCCATTTTCCTGAGCCACAACACGCCCTGCACTTGAGTAAGGCATTTTACCACCACCAGCATGGCGGTCTTTCTGCCTGCATGGTGGTTGTATCCTAATACGGAGCGCGGAACCGCTGACTCATTGTCGGACAGTTCCAGCTGCGAAATGATGGTGGTCAGCCCGTAATTCGGCCCTAAGCATGGAACAATCAGTAACCAAAGTTAACCCTGAAATTAGCAAGCAAACCAGTAGAATGTAAGACATGCTACAATGTAAAGTTAAAGGTACGAGGACGAGGCAGAAACGCGAACGCCAAGTAGACAAGAACATATCCAGTTGACCAACGGAACTACGCTGACATATGCCCGTTCATGAAAAATTTGACTAACTTTTAAGATATATATACAGTCCAATAAGAAGAGTGGAAGTGCCTCCATATATCTGCATGGAAGTGGAGAGGTCCCTTTTACTTCAGCCATATATCAGTGAAGAGGAAGAGCTTCACTCCTTGTGAGAAGCCACAAACTGAGGTGGTAGACCAAATAAACACTCGCGGGGGTATTCACCTACACCCAAAGGAGAGGGTGTTAAGTAATAGTCCTTGAAGCCGGTGACCCCAAAGAAACGGCAGTCCTGAAGAAGGTGCTACAGCATCAAGTGTCCACAGCACCGAAACGCGTCGACGCATTCCTTTTTTGTGTAGAATCCAAGTAGGGTCTGGGGAGCAATAGATACTTATACATTAATGGTACTATTGACTGCACCACTTGTACATTAACCAAGGACCATTGGATCTAGAGACTAGAGTGGCGAAGGAATTTAAAGGCCATATTGTGTAGGGGGTTCTTTTGTGATTTAATAGTACTTCTGTCTGTTATATTTGCTTTTAATATGTTTTCGTTTCTGATGCATTAATTTAAATGAATGTAATTGTGCTTGCCTAATGTTTATAATGAACTGTTATGAATACCTGTTTTTTTACTGTACATGTTCAAAGATTATTCTTTGAAATTTTAATTCGTGATTTTGTGTAGATCTTTTTTATTAAAGAGACTGTGAACGTTCAATTTTAGTGTGGAAATTAACCTCTTGATTACACTGCGATTGATTGAGTTGTCCTTGCGGGAGTAAGAGTGTATGAATGCCTAGACTGATAGGGTATGGAAATATAGCGAATCCTTATGATAGCGTGTACCCAGGGATTTTTCTCAGACAGCTAGTGCTGCAGCCATTTTCCTGAGCCACAACACGCCCTGCACTTGAGTAAGGCATTTTACCACCACCAGAATGGCGGTTATTCTGCCTGCATGGTGGTTGTATCCTAATACGGAGCGCGGAACCGCTGACTCATTGTCGGACAGTTCCTGCTGCGAAATGATGGTGGTCAGCCCGTAATTCGGCCCTAAGCATGGAACAATCAGTAACCAAAGTTAACCCTGAAATTAGCAAGCAAACCAGTAGAATGTAAGACATGCTACAATGTAAAGTTAAACTCCTCATTAACAACAAAGGAGTACACTACTTACAATCAAAAGCAAAACTTTAAATTAAAACACCTAACTAACACTAGCCAAAAAACTCAAACAAAGATACACTTTGTTAAAGTAAAATATTTTAACTAAATATTAAGCCAATTATTTTTATATATCAGTCCAAACAACACACAAGTAAAATTGAAAAAATACTGATACATAAAAATGTGTGTTTACATAATTAAAAAGGAACAAATCACCAACCACACAGCAACATTAAAAATAAAACCAAATGGAACAACGTAAATTTAACACAGAAATATAAAACAAAACATTACAATTCCATCAAATAGACATGCATAATTGAATGTAACATTTCCAACCCACAAATATTTATCTAATTAAAAATTACTAATCTGAAGCAGTAAATCTTCATCCATATCCATGTTGTCAAAATATAATTCACCGCAAAAATTCAGCTGAATCCCAAAAAGTTTAAAAAAAATGCAAGAATGAAACAGATCTAAATTAAATCCAACAAAGCAATCCAACGATATAAAGAACCATTAAAAAACCTACACCATTTTTAAAAACAACATTCCGGAAACCTGAAAACTCAAAGGAAATCGAAATTTAAAATATTGTTGAGCTAGAAACCAAATAAATGTCCTTTGATATGTCCACATTAACGGTGGAAACTACATTTCCCACAATTCTTTCGAGTGTAATCCAGAGCGAGGCGGTTTGATAAATTAGGCAAAGATGGCCGCCGCCCGGTGCGAGGACAGTCATTCAGAGCCTGGAGCCGAGGGCTGTGTACACCAAGGTATGAGAACGCGCAATCATGTTAATTAACATACCGCGACCCGCCGATTAAAAATGACGTGCACGACATGTCTCATTAATGTTAGCCCCCTGTTTTTGCCTCGCAGTATGAAATAGTTCACGAACCGATTTGTTGGATCCAGCTGAGCGGATCTTTTGAAATAGACAGAGAAAGGGAGACAGCGCACCTAACGGAGTTACAGGTACGCTAGTTACGCGATCCATTTTTTGCAATGAGAACAATGAGGTTAGGCATATTTATCAAGAGATCGGTGTCTAATGAGTGTCCCGTTCTCGACAGGTTGCCCAAAGCACTGGATTTACTTCCAAGCGTTTCATGCGCAGCACGAGACATTATTAATGTAGGACAACATTTCTGCCGGAATTATAGTAGCGGCACATTCCCTAAAATCGCTATGGATTAAGCCTATGAAACTTTTTCTTTAATGGGATTGATTCCAAAAATTCTACGATCTCCTCTCTCCAAGAGGCGCCGGTCGGTGCACGTGGAGGTATGTAAAATTAAGCTCTAGCTTTGACCACGAACTAAAGACAAGCCAAAGACAATGTTCATTGAGTCTTCGTCTGATCCATTTTCAGATAACTTCTTATGAGAAGAACGCCAGCCATTAGATTTGAACGAAAAGGCTGCCCATCCTGTTTAATAAAGGTAGTCCCTTTTGTTCTAATAAACACAATAAGTGTGAGACATGAGAAACGATGAGGCCAACAGGTTGTCAATAAAACTTTATTGTTTGTTTACATCCTATACAGAGAGTAACAAAGCCCTGATGAGGGTTCGACAACTTCCTACTCGAACCCGAAACGCTTCGGCACTTTAACAAGAGTCACGCTTCCATTCATTGATATTGTAAAATATAAGATCTACATCTTTTCACTCTTGTGATTCAATTCTGCTTTGTTTTTCTGTTTATTTGAAATGTGATTAGTATATGTGAATGTCATTTGTTTATTCGGATGTATTTTTACTAAATGTTTTTGTCTAAAATTTGTTAGTTTGGTAATGTATTGTAATGTTGTAAATGTACATATCTTCTTTTTGCCTAAAAACATGCACTTTCTAAAAAAGTAACTTCATGATTGATGGGTATAAATAAAAGTACCTGACTAGGTTTGATTAATGGTTATCTGGTCTTGTTTATGAGAATTATACTATCAAGATACGAGGTGGTCGGGCATATTTGTGTTGTATACTTTGATATAAAAAGGCAAAACAACATGTGTACATGATAACTGTAAAAACATACATTGCCTACCAACAGAAGACATTATTTTCAAATATACCATAATCATCACATTAAAAATATACAAAACACATAACATATCAATATATAAAATAACAACACACATGTAACAAACTCTAACCAGGCCAAACACATAGCACTTATAAACTCACCAACACAAAGTAAAAATAAAAAATAAAAAACCTAAAACCAAGCATTGTAACTACCATTAGCTAGTTCTACTTACATCTCTCCTACTCCAAAACCTCAAAGGAAAAACTTTAAAAATGCCATATCTCATCCAATGAACAGCAGTACCTCATCATGACTGACTCCTCGAAAAAGCCCAAAAATGACACAAAAGACTACAAAAGTAGAGTTAGCTGTAAAAAAATGGCAGCTAAATTTAAACAAGCATTTACAATGCAACGGTTTCGCCTTTGGAAAAGTTTGAGCTATTGGCATTGTGAATGACAACATTTGTATTTATGTGTTGGTTTTGAAAACAGATAAATAAATGGCATTGTCATTTACATTGCCAATAGCTCTAACTTTTCCAAAGGCGAAACCGTTGCATTGTAAATGCTTGTTTCGATGTGCTTGGGAAGTATTCATTTCCCATCTAATTCAGTGTCAAAACGTGAACCGTGGCTGGGCTAACAACGCAGCGCTAGGAAAAAGTGAGTGCGTCCCAAGGTGCTGCGAGGCAGCAGTGACAGCATCGCCCAGTTATTTGGCAAGAGCCTCCTGATCCCCCGCCCATTCACTGGGGACGGGAGGGGTGGGGGCGGGACGGGCGGAGGGGGAACAGGTGGCAAACTGCAGAGTGAACAGACCTTTTCGAGCGGATCTGCAGGGGCACCATTCTGTGCAGGCGAGGCTGATGGACAGCCACCTGGGAGGGAGGGCAGGATAAAGCTGCCCCCCACGCACACACTAACATAACTTGCTGGCTCCCAATTAACAAGTTGCGAGTGTACGCAGTTGCGATACCCTGTATTTTGCCCCAATACATATACACAACACATAACAAAACTAATGCACCATAAGCGATACACCAACTGTTCTCAGTACCCCACAAAAAAGCAAAATGAACAAACGACCAACTATCTACCTCGCCTTTAACCCATGGATAGTGCGCGCACCCCCAAAATTATAATTATGTGATAGGGAATTAGCAACTAGAGGTGAACAATGTGACCACGATGAAACATCAGATATTCACAGATCGACCCCCACTCCCCCATTAGTTCAAATGGATACTGATCACCTCCACTTGCCAGGATACGATGGTGAGATGTAGTCCATGCCCACCTGCAAAAGCATTTGAGAAGACAGAACCTCACACAAGAAACCCCCAACGAAGGGATACAAGACTCACTCCACGTTACCAGCACTCCAACGACAGAGAATCCATCTCCCACCTGCATATCAGTATACATATAATCTAGACCTCTAGGCTAAATCTCACCCAGTAGTATGCAATGGTAGTAGGAGACGAGTCCCCCCATCAGCAAAACAATGAACACATATACTACTTCTGAAAGCACCCTATGACATATAGATACGACCACCTTTAACACGGGACAAAAACATATAACGGAACCAGAGAGTTCGATTCAACCCCCCCTTGCCCACGCCACCCAAAAAAACATAAACCCAAACAAATAGCACGCCTAGTTTATTATGTACTGTTTCCAGCTCCAGGCGTGTACTGAGATTGTAACACCCCAGAGATATATGCAATCTTCTCCGATGTTATTTCCCGCACCCCCTCTCGTACCCAATGTGACTCACCTACAGGACCCCCTCAGGCTATCACTCAGGGTCCTAGTCTCTTGCCGCCATCTTACTCGCTCTCCCCCTGCAGCTCCTCCTGTGGAGACAATCTATCTCGCTGCCGCCTACCCTTGACTCTATGATTCTTCCCAATTCATGCTCCGCCCTCTGCATCCGCCAAAGGCAGCCACGTAGTGTGCGTGGAAATCCCATGCCTGGTGTCCTTGTAAAGTCAAATCTGAATATTGGATGGTGGTGGAGGACCCTATATTATCCTCTAAAATCGAAAAAAGTCACATTGAATCATAGGCTCTCTATGTAAATGCAAATAAAGAGAACGACTCCTCTGACACAAATATAATACTATGTCTATTATACTCAAATTCTCTAGTCACGACGTCAATAGATAGAAAACAAACCCTCATCCAAACGCGGTAGCTACATTCCCGCCATTACATAACATACTAAACATGTTCACATTACTGATCCACATTCCGTACCATGGAACTTATTCCAGCTCATTTATCACAGTTCACCCCGACCAGCTCACTGCTATCCTTAGTCAGTGTCTAAGCTCCGATTCCGCGGGCATTCTTCCTACAAATTGTTCACTTCCTGGCTCATCGTTTAAAGAATGAGGTCAACCAATCACGATGGCTCTTTTTAAAACCAATTGAAATGTACTTCCTGGTTGTAAATTCACCAATGTACTCCCTCTTAACAAAGAAAACGAGTACGGCCAACCAATCACTGCTTTCCCCAATTCTGGAAGTGAATGGAAATAGCGTCTACTCTCCGGTACGCCGTCTGGATAAGTTCAAAAACGATAAAATCAACAAATCTTGCCTCATATGCAATCTTTCCTCATATTCAACATTAATGTGTGTTAATACATGCTGGGAGCTCCCTCTCCGGTCCGCCATAGGCTAACGCCCATAAGTGGCCTTTATTTTTTTTTCGGATACGTCCATTCATACGGGAAGTTTTCTCTCCGGTCCGCACATTGGAACAAGCAATCAGACGCTTAGGCATCTAAAGCTGTTGGCGTCTGAAACCCTAAATCACTCTAAAACGACAGCGGTGAGAAAAATCCTGAGCGAAAAGTAATAATGCATAACAAATAAGTTCTACCCCATCAAAACACCACAAGAGAACGTTTTAATTATGTAGGCGCGTGCAATTAATCAGAGGCCTTTCCAAGTAAAGCTGCCAGCCTGAAAATCACAGAATACGTCATTCCCTCCCAAGAGAGCCTCCTCTGGTTTGCCAAGATACTTCACCAATCAGATGCTTGTTAAAATCCAATAAAATGCCCTCAATCAGTAACATAATACGTCACTTCATACCGGTAGTCTTCTCTCCGGTCCGCTCCCTGGAATCAACAATTATAGGCGAACGTATATATAGATGGCAGCGCCTGAAGCCCTATATCACCACAAAACGTAAGCAGTCAGGAAAAGCCCCTTCGTAAAGTCATAATGCATAACACATGAGAAATAACCCATCAAAACATCTCAAAAGAGCATATAAATTATATGGGTGCGAAAGATTACAAAAAACACAGCGTCCTGTAGGGATTCGGGGGCGTGCTCTCCCCTTCCCATTGGCTGGAAGGTAAAATTCCAGCCAATGGGAAGAGGAGAGGGCGGGACTTAAAAAAAGACCCAGAAACGCCCCCGAATCGCGTCAAGGCGGGACCTGAACTCAGTGACGCTCCTCTCCTCCAATGGCTGGCCAGCATTTATGAGGCCAGCCAATGGAGAAGAGGGGCGTGTTCAGCCCCTATACTACAGACAAAAGATTTCGGCTCCGCCCACTGCTTACGCAGTGCGACGGTAGCCGAAACCTAAAAAGGGCTATCTTCCTATAGAAAACAGTGAAACTTTAAATGCAAATTATTAAAAAAAAAATTAAAAATGTGTACAAATGTTCTAAACATTTAAAATATATCAATAAATGTTAAATACAAATAAATATTATTTATATAAAGTACACAATAAATAATACTATAAAAACTAAAAATGAAATGATATAGTATTATGTATAATATACTTAAAAACGATATAAAAGCTATTCGGAAATAAATATGTTCTACAAATATATATGCAAAAATAACAATTGATGGACAGAATGCAGAACAATGTCATACATTCACCCCAGTACACAGATCGGTGCCTAAATCCATCGTTTTTTTTGCTCACCATGCCATTCCAGTTAGAACCCAGCCATATGCGAATCAGGCTTGACCCTGTGCCCAATGGCAACCGTCCAGCCTGAACTGCCAGACCAGGTCCTCCCTGGACTGAAAACAAGCATTCTAGGACCGGTTTTGGGGTTTGACCACTCTTCAGCCAGGATTGCTTGATTCCAGTGGCATGGAGAACACAGGACCCACGTCTGGGAATACAGGTCCCACTCGGAATATATGACGTTATCCCGCCGGATAAAATCCCGCATACCATTAGTCCGCATTTTTAATAACGCAAAACCAATACAACGAAATACCATTATCCCGCAAACATTTACTCCCCATATGCCTTTACCACGCATGCCATCACAACGCAAAGGCATGCGTGGTGAAGGCAGATACTTTGTAAAAGTACATTATCTAAAAAAAAAAATATATATATATATATATATATATATATATATATATATATATATATTTTTTTTTTTTTTAATTACCCTATAGACCCTAAAAAAACAAACAACCCTGGTCCCTTAAAATACCCCTGCACCCCAAAATCATAACCCACCCTTACTCCTTATAATACCCCAGCACCCTTAAACAATAACCCATCCTGACCCTAAAAATACCCCTGTACCCAAAAACCCAAACCTACCCCTGAACCCTAAAATACCCCTGTACCCCCAAACCTAGCCCTGAACCCTAAAAATACCCCTGTATCCCAAATCCCAAACCTATCCCTGAACCCTAAAAATACCCCTGTACCCCAAAACCCAAACCTATCCCTGAACCCTAAAAATACCCCTGTACCCCAAACCTCAAACCTAGCCCTGAACCCTAAAAATACCCCTGTACCCCAAAACCCAAAACTATCCCTGAACCCTAAATATACCCCTGTACCCCAAAACCCAAACCTACCCGTGAACCCTAAAATACCCCTGTACCCCAAAACCCAAACCTAGTCCTGAACCCTATAAATACCCCTGTACCCCAAAACCCAAACCTATCCCTGAACCCTAAAAATACCCCTGTACCCCAAAACCCAAAACTTTCCCTGAACCCTAAAAATACCCCTGTACCCCAAAATCCAAACCTATCCCTGAACCCTAAAAATACCCCTGTACCCCAAACCTAGCCCTGAACCCTAAAAATACCCCTGTACCCCAAACCTACCCCTGAACCCTAAAAATACCCCTGTACCCCAAAACCCAAACCTATCCCTGAACCCTAAAAATACCCCTGTACCCCAAAACCCAAACCTACCCCTGAACCCTAAAAATACCCCTGTACCCCTAAACATATACCCCAACACCCCCAAACACACCCTTGAAATACTCTTGAACCCCTAAAACATATACCCCAACACCCCCAAACTAGAACCATATACTTACCTTACACTTCAATATTAAAAACATATGCTTTAACGATTCATGCTTTTACAACGAATTTCGTTGTAAAAGCATATAAGATATAATGGCATGCGTTTTAAAATTTTGCGGACTGATGGTACTTTCGTTATAATGGTATGCGGGCTGAAGGTATGCGGAATGAAAGTTACGGTATGAAGGTGTTGAACCTCCCACTCGAGGTGACAAATGCAAACACAACAATTGATGGACAGAATGCAGAACAATTTCATACATTCACTCCAGTACAGAGATCTGGGCCTATATCAATGGTTTTTTTGCTCACCATCCCATTCCAGTTTGAACCAAGCCAAATGCAAATCAGTGTTGACCCTGTGCCCAATGGGACCAGTCCAGCACGAACTGCCGCACCAGGTCCTCCCTGGACTGGAAACAAGCATCCTAGGACCAGTTTTGGGGTTTCACCCCTCATCAGCCAGGATAGCTTGACTCCAGTGGCATGGAGAGCACAGGACCCACGTCTGGCCATACCCGTCCCACACAGGGTGAGAAATGTAAAAACAATTATTGATGGAAAGAATGCAGAACAATGTCATACAATCACCCAGGTACAGAGATCTGGGCCTAAATCCACCATTTTTCTGCTCAACATGCCATTCCAGTTTGAACCCAGCCATATGCAAATCAGTCTGGACCCTGTGCCCAATGGAACAGTCCAGCCCGATCAGGTCCTCCCTGGACTGGAAACAGTCATCCTAGGACCTGTTTCAGTGTTTCACCCCTCATTAGCCAGGCTAGCTTGACTCGTGGCATGAAGAGCACGGGACCCAGGTCTGGGCATACCCGTCACACTCGGGGTGACAAATGCAAAAACAACAATTGATGGTGAGCAAAAGAATGATGGATTAAACTCAGATCCTTGTAACTGAGGGTGAATGTTTGCATTGTCCCGCATTCCATCCATCAACTGTTTCTTTTGCATATGTTGCCCTAAATGGGAAGGGGATGCCCAGACATGGGTCCCGTGCTCACTTCCTCACTGGATTCAAGCTAGCCATGCTGATGAAAGGTGATGCCCTGAAACCGGTCCCAAGATGCTTGTTTCTGGTCCAGGGAGGACCTGGCTTGGCAGTTTGGGATGGACTGTTCCCACAAGGAACAGGGTCAATACTGATTTGGACATGGCTGGGTCCAAACTGGGGTGGTGTGATGAGCAAAAGAATGATGGAATAAACCCAGATTCTTGTGACTCAGGGTGAATGTTTGCATTGTCCAGAATTCCGTCCATCAACTGTTTCTTTTACATATTTGGCCCTAAGTGGGAAGGGTATGCCCAGACGTGGGTCTCGTGCTCACTACACCACTGGGTTCAAGCTAGCCTGGCTGATGAAGGGTGATGCCCTGAAACAGTTCCCAGAATAATTGTTTCTGGTCCAGGGTGGACCTGGCTTGGCAGTTCAGGCTGGACTGTTCCCACAAGGAACAGGGTCAAGACTGATTTACATATGGCTAGGTACAAACTGGGGTGGTGTGGTGAGCAAAAGAATGATGGATTATGCCCAGATCCTTGTGACTTGGGGTGAATGTTTGCATTTTCCAGCATTCTGTCTAGCAACTGTTTCTTTTGCATATTTGGCCCTAAGTGGGAAGGGTATGCCCAGACGTGGGTCCCATGCTCACTACACCACTGGATTCAAGCAAGCCTAGCTGATGAACGGTGATGCCCTGTAACCAGTCCCTCGATGTTTGTTTCTGGTATAGGGAGGACCTGGCTTGGCAGTTCGGGCTGGACTGTCCCCACAAGGAACAGGGTGAGACTGATTTGCTTATGGCTGGGTTCAAACTGGGATGGTGTGGTGAGCAAAATAATGATGGATTAACCCGTTCCATGCGCACGCGATTTTGCGGAAGTGCCACACTTCCGCAAAACGTGTGGGGCCGGGTCGGCCATTGGCCGACGCCAGCACTGGGCAGGTAGTGCTGCCATCTGCCAATGGCTGACGGCAGCATGGAAGGGGTTAAACCCAGATCTTTGTGACTGGGGGTGAATGTTTGCATTGTCCAGCATTCCGTCTATCAACTGTTTCTTTTGTATATGTCACCCTAAGTGGGAAGTTTATGCCCAGACGTGAGTCCCAGGCTCACTGTACCACTGGATTCAAGCTAGCCTTGTTGATGAAGGGTGATGCCCTGAATCCGGTCCCAGGATGCTTGTTTCTGGTCCAGGGAGGACCTGGCTTAGCAGTTCAGCCTGGCCTTCCTACAATGAACAAGGTCAAGACTGATTTTCACATGGCTGGGTCCAAACTGGGGTGGTGTGGTCAGCAAAAGAATGATGGATTAAACCCAGATCCTTGCGACTGGGGGTGAATGTTTGTATTGTTCAGAATTCCGTCCATCACCTGTTTCTTTTGCATATTTAGCCTAAGTGGGAAGGGTATGCCTAGAAGTGGGCCTCGTGCTCACTGCACCACTGGATTCAAGCTAGCCTGGTTGATGAAGGGTGATGCTCTGAATCCGGTCCCAGGATGCTTGTTTCTGGTCCAGGGAGGACCTGGCTTGGCAGTTCAGGCTGGGCTCTTACTACAAGGAACAAGGTCAAGACTGATTTGCATATGGCTGGGTCCAAACTGGGGTGGTGTGGTGAGCAAAAGAATGATGGATTAAACCCAGATCCTTGTGACTGGGGGTGAATGTTTGCATTGTCCAGCCTTCCGTCCATCAACTGTTTCTTGTACAAATATATATAGCTGAAAAAATATAAATGTACCATACTTGAAAAAATATTGTAAAAATGAAAAAGGTCTAAAATGTTGTTAAAAAATATATACCTATTCACAATATAAACCATTTAGGGGACGGTGTTTGATACTAAAAGAGTGGCATTTACTATTCCCACACCAGTCTAAGCCATTTAGGGGATGGTGTTGGTTACTAAACATATAACACATACTATTCTCACTCCAATCTAAGCTATGCAGGAAAGAATTTTGGACAATAATTTGGTAGAATGTAATATTCCCACTCCAAAATAAGCAATTTAGGGGAAGGTGCTGGACACTAAAGAAATAACATTTACTATTTCCACTACTGGTAATCAACCCAATGTTGTGTTATTCACACCGAACTATAGATCCTAGGGACACGATGGCATCTTGCTTAAATGTAATAGATGTTACTAATAATTAGGGCCCGATTATGTATGTGCCTGGCGGTCCACCTATACAAGACTTGTGGGGGGTGCTGCGGTGGTGGTCTTACCACTGCCTGATTATGAGTTAGGTGGTTTGACCACCACAGCCCCGCCACAGCCGCCAGGGAACCATTGTTCCCTGACAGTGTTCTGGTAGTCAGGAGGACGCAATATGCTTGGCGGGACCACCATGGTTCCGCCAACCATATTATGAGTTTCCTCTCTGCCGGCGTTGTCATGGAGGTTCTTACTCCATGAACACCATGGCAGAGAGGAAACAAAGGGGGCCCTGCAGGGCTGGCTGAGCTTCTTCCATATGTGGATGCACATATGAACATGTGCTCCCCTGTGAGCATGCACAGCAGTTCCTGCCCATCATGGACCTTTTAGTCCATGTGGCGCAGGACCTGTTTTTGGGGTTCCCATTGCACTGCCATGGGAACACCAAAGAAAAGCATGCCACACATGAGAATAACTTGTCATCTGGCCGGTGATCCGACCACCACCAAAGTCGCAATCAGCCCTTAGAGTTACACATTCCATGCATAGTCTAAAAAATGTCTCCTTCCAAGAGTTGCTGAGAATCCGGTTATTTCCCTAAGACCAAGGAAAAAGCGGAAACCACAACAACATTATGAGTGAATACGCTCATGACAGATATGATCCTGAGTAATAGCAGTACTCTAGCTACATGGGATATAATAGTGCACAAGGGTTTACCAGAATCATACCCAATGGTATTCAAAACTGTTCAAGCCCAGACAGCATTCCACCAGCACGAAGAACACCCAATGTCTTTTGTCGTGTTTCAGACCTCGGTCCTTCTAATCAGGGCTTTAAGAACGATGTACGCAGCCTGAGAAACTTGTGCAACTTTTCAGAGAAATCATGAATGTTCAGAGCCCAGTTGATGGCCAAAGATTTGCCAGCACGAATCCTATATCACTTAAGACCATTCGAAGTGGTTAGCAAGGCCAACAAATTAAATTCTCGCAGGACCTCCAACTTTTACAGCGTACCATCCATAGGAGTTAGCCATTCCTTAAGGCACTGAGACTGAGATAGACACGGTACGCGGGAATATTGAAGGCTTAAAACAAAAACTAGATAACCAGGACTGGGTAGCATTTGTGGAATCAAAAACAATCTGCTGCTTTCTGGAGATCTGGGCTTTGGACGATATTATCCTTGATGGTGTATCTCCATACACCACAAAAGCCATAACATCAACAAAAGTAAGAACAAGAGGTATGTTAACTTTTTGGATATCCACTGTCAAGATGAAGGGAAAAGGGCATTAGAGCTAACAGAAAATAGGAAGTCCATAGCCTGACAGCAGTCTAATAGAACAAGCACTGTACTTGATTGAGTCTTCCATCTCTGTCAACACAAGACTAAGGACTATCTGGAGAAAAGAGATCCTCAACACCCAGAGGCAATACCAAGGTTCGAAATTCAAATTAAACTATGTAGGTGGACAAGTACTTGGCAATTTGCTTTTGGATACAAGCAGATAGACAATAGCAACCATATGCATACTGAATGATTCGACATGAAGTGCAGGAAATCAAAACAATCTCTTTCCTTTGCACTAAAAACAAGGCACAAGGCCTCAGAGTGTAATCTGTTACATTAAAAAAAAAGTAGTTTGCACATAGAGGTTTGGCAGGCACTTATGGAAACACTACGAAGCAAGAATACCAGCCCATTTGAGAGCTAGTTAGATGGGGATTGGAAGGTGCACAAAAACATGGAAACCAGCTTCTCATCTGACACCTGGTTTAACCACTACTCATCTTTGTGCAGCCCATCCAGCAATGAAACGTCCTTCACTTCGAAGAGTGCAGTGAAGAGTTGTAGCTTGGCAAAAGAATAAAGGCCTTATTATGACTACAGTGGTCCATGGTCGTTGTAGTGGTCGGACTGCCACAGAACCGCTGCTACCGTCGCAGATAAGGCTACTGCTGTACTCTGCCAGTGGTTCGAGACCAAAATATAATGGTGGTTCTGCAATGGTACTGCAGAGCATTTTTTAAATTGCACCTCTACAACCCTTTTCATGGCAGTTGCACTGCAATAAAAAGGGTGGCGGTGAGGCAACAAAGGGGGCTCTACAGGGCCTGCTCTTGCCCCTGTGCACAGGGGGGAACAACATGTTTTGCACCCCCAGTTCCTGCACAGAAAGAAAGCACAATATGGTGCATTCCTTCCTGTGCAGGTACGTGCACTGGCGGTCATATGACAGTGTTATTTAAGTCTCACAATGAGCCTTTAAACAGCACAGCCGTGGTACTTCTAAGCTGCCTATGTGCCACACCACAAAATTACTTGTAATCTGGCAAGCGGGCAGCAGTGAGTTTCAGTGGTCCTGGAGCTGAGCGGTGGCATGCCGCCCACTCCAGGACCACCGGAATTCATAAACAGGCTCTTAGACAGCGCTGAGAAATATCTAAATACTCCTTTAATTGAGCCCACAGGAAGTGTTCCACTGGGTAATGAACTCACTGAAGGTAAAGTGTGAGTAGCAATCCCCAGCCAGAAGCAAAATCAGGCCCCCAGCCCCGATGGTGTACCAATGGACATATTTTAATCAGCTCTTACAGCTTGGGTACCTGTTCTAGCTTCTGTCTATAATGCATAGGGTACCAGGTGATGGTATCAATGATGTTGAGAGCTACCTGAAGGCCTTAAACTTTGATGCACCAGTCTGCTGTGGACAAAAAATGGCAATCTTGCTTTTTTGCTGATGATGCGGTGCTCCTATCGCATACTGAATTGACAATGAACAAACTCCTTAAGAGGTTTGATGGTTACTGCAGCACAGAGTTACAGATTGAAACCTCCACTAGAACATATGGAGCACTATGACTATCTTGATTTTATGCAAAGCTGACTTGGTCACCCAACTTATTAGAAAGTGAGGCCACCCAGAACCAGTATGGCAGTGAGTGCTCAGTTTTGCTAAAAGTTAGGGCCCCGCAATTGAAGCATAGATCGAGCACAATCCATCGGGCTCTTTACAGCAGAGCTGCGGGGCTATTAAAAGGTCCAGAGTTTGGTACTGGCAAAGAATCAGTTCCTACATCAAATACTCCTCTTGGGCTCTTTGACCCAAATGGATGCACTGGTGTATGAGTTTGGCTTTGATTATGTTGAACAGCATGTAGTGCTATGCCTTCTCCAATATGGGAAAAGAATATGGATAAAATATGAGTTGAGGAATTTTTGGGATACTGTGAGGGAAGTCTGGTGCAGGCCAAGCTAGTAGAACTACTGTGGTACAATCATGTGACAATTACTCAGATAAACATCTGCTGTCCAGATTGTAGGATCAAACCAGAAGAGATGACCTTGGAAAGAGGGCAGATGGTAAAGGAGAAGTTTTGGCTTACAACTTTAACCACTTGAATTTGAAAGGATAGACCAGCTCCAGATCTTTAAACCATTTCCTACGTTTAAAACATGTTTAGATATGTTCTATCCAGCCCTGAAAAGATCTCTATGAATCAGATTTGTATTATGCGCTCTGCAGGCGAAACGTTATGCTAGTACTTGGAAAAAAAAGGAGGTAGTAGTTCACCCACCTGTAGATGCCATTTCAGGGGGATAGCATCTGTAATCTATTTTATGTTGTTTTTCCTGTAGACCAGAAGAGGCTACCTCCATCCGCTTTTTGGAGCTTACGGCATGAGACATTACAAGGATGCTTTGAATTTATGCATGCACACAGATTCTAAACACATTCTCAAACAGGTTTCTTCATACATATGTGTGGCTTGGAGAGCAACTACATCATTAGCCACTGTCAGCTGTGAGAACCAAGGTTCCTAACAAAAGCCTTTTTTCAACCAGCAATACTATTGAACTGTCTAAAGTTTTGTTACCTAGCTGTTAGTTGTTTGCTTCCAACAGGAAATGAGGATTCTTTTACACTGACATCATTTTACCTATGATTCCAAACTAGCTATGACCTCCACAACTAGAATCACTTACACTTTTACAGCATGGAGCTACTAAACATCTCTTTAAGGCTACTTTTTACAAAAGTGTTTTAATTTTAGTTCCTAATTTAACGTGATGGCCCTTTGGCAGGGTATCTATCCAAAGCGATACAAAAGGGGATGATGGACGGAGCGTTTGAGCAAATCAAACACTCACCCCCAGTCAACTGATCTGGGTTTAATCCATCACCATTCTTTAGCCCACTCAGCCACCCCAGTTCAGACATGGCAATAGGCAAATCAGTCTGACCCTGTGCCTCATGGGAACAGTCCAGCCCAAACTGCCAAGCCAGGTCTTCCCTGGACCGGAAACAAGCATCCTGGGACCGGTTTCGGGTTCCTAACCCTCATCAGCCAGGCTATCTTGAATCCAGTGGCCAAGTGAGCAAGGGACCCACGTCTGGGCATACCCTGCCAACTTAGGGTGAACAAAGCAATACCAAAGGGGATGATGGACGGAGCGTTTGAGCAAATCAAACACAGGGTATCTATCCACACACCCACCATAAATATTAGTATTTTACTAGATGGCTACATGGACTTGCACCCGCACTTTAATAATTGGCTGTATTTTTAATCATGAGTGGATTTTTGCGTATGAAAAGACTGTAATAATAATGCCTAATTGATATTTTATCATATATTTTATGGCCTGTTTCCATGAGGCTGACACAATAAAGTTATTTACTATTTACTACTATTCTCATTCCAATCTAAACCCTTAGAGAAAGGTGTTGGACAATAGAGGGGTGATATCTACTATTCCCACTTCCAATCTAAATGAAGAATTGGGATGCTAGCCAAACCGATTGTTAGTGATTTGACAAATTGCAAGCATCTAAAAGGCATTGATATGCCCAGACATGGGTCTCGTGCTCACTGTGTCACAGGAACCAAGCTGTAGCCAGCTGATGAGCTCATAACTTGAGCAAAAGCTGCCCTGGTGTGCTTATGTTCAGGATCAATGAGAACAAGTCCTGCCAGGTCGGGCTGGACTGTTCCCATGAGGAGCAGCGTCAAGCCTGAATTACACGGTAGGAGGGGAGACAAACCCAGGGTCTGGAGAGGTGTCCAGGCCACTGGCCTCCCCAAGGTCTTCTGTCCAGTCCCATGAGACTGACACTCCCTGGACAGAGGGTCCTCAGACCCCTCCCAGTCATCCCCTTCACCCATCTCCTGAAATTCAGGGTCCTCAACCAATGGGGCCTGTTCATAAAAGTGAAAATCACCCAACGGCGTCTGGAGCGGCGCCCAACGGGGCCGCCCCGACGGCCGAACAGGAACGGAAGTAGAACCGGGGTCGGCGCCGCCCGAGGACGGCGCCGGAGGCGACATCTGAGGGTCCGACGCCGGGGAGGTCGTCAGATCCACCGGCCACGAACCAGATCCCGAAGGAGGACCAGCGGCGTCCTGCGGCGCCGGGCCCGAAGGCACCGGCGGCGTCGGAACAACTGGACCCCTCGGCGCCGGGCCCGAAGGCGCCGGCGGCGTCGGGATAACAGGGGCCTGCGGCGCCGGGCCCGAAGGCGTCGGCGGCCGAAGCACCCGACGGCGTCGGGGTCGGAGCCGCCGACCCGCTAGGGCTCCCAGACGGGTCCGCTGGGCCCGGAGGCGCCGCGGAGCCCGTCGGAGGAGACAGTTTCCTCATGGCCATGAGGAAGCGCTCGACCTCCTCCGGCGTCGCGTTGAGCCCAGGGACCGTAGGGTATGGGGCTGGACGCGGCGCCCGCGACTCCGACGGAGCCGCGTGGGCGGTGTCACCCGAACCCCCGGCCGCATCGCGCGAGCGTCGGGGGGAGTCCGAGGAGCGATGACGCCGCTTGGACTTCTTGTGCCGCTTACCTGACGACGACTTCGACCCGGAGGAGTGCGGCCTACTCTCGGAGCTGTGGAGGCTCCGGGCCCGCGACCTGTCCCTCGACCTCCCATGGGATCGGGACCTCTCGCGGCGCGGGACCGACTGCCGGAGTTCGAGTTGCCTACGGGACCGCTCCCGTCTGGCTTTCGAAGAGAGGGCCCGGCAGTCGGAGCAGGCCTTGTCGTCGTGGTCGACGCCCAAACACGACAAACACACGCGGTGAGGATCCGTGACCGACATCAGCCGGTCGCAATCGTCGCAATGCTTGAAGCCGGGCATCCCTATCAGCACCGTTTCGGAGTCGAGAGACTCGAAATAGTAATCAAAAAGGATCAAAAAGTTTAGTCAAAATTGACTAGGGTTACTGCTTTTTCCAGATCTGCGCTTGCTGGCGCGGAAAAAAGAAGAACTGACGTCAGCACGCGGAGGCGGCGTCTAAGTACTCCGACGACGTCATCACGGCGCCCACGACGCCGACGACGGACGCGGAGCCGCAGACGACGCCTACCGACGCGCAAGGGTACTGCTACGCAAAAATTTCCGGATCCAGTCTGACGCCTGGGGATATTCTAAGGTAAGGAATCTAATACTAACGTGTCTCTTTCAGATTCCTATTATGGGCACTAGGCCTACCCAGACAAGAGAGGTAACATTTTTATCGGGAGACCTGGGGAAATGCTGGGTGGGTGGAAGTTTGTGGCTTCCCACAGAATCCAGAACTTTCCGTCACAGATATGTGAGGAAATGTGTTTTTTTTACAAAGTTGGAGGTTTGCAAGGCATTCTGGGTAACAGAACCTGTTGAGAGCCACGCATGTCACAAAATCCTAGATCTCCCCTGGGTGTCTACTTTTAAAAAATGTACAGGTTTGCTTAGGTTCCCTAGGTGCCGTCTGAGCTACGGTCTAAAATGCATAGCTAAGCATATTGCAAGAAAAGGGCCTGCTTTCACTGGATGTGCCCATGTTGTGTTTTGGGCCATTTACTGTTGTGGCCACTAGGCCTATCCACAAAAGTCAAGCACTATTTTTAACTGGATACTGGAGGAATGCTAGGTGCATGAAAGTGTGTGACTCACCAATGATTCCAGACCTTTCCATCACAGAAAAGTGAGAAAAAATTTTTTTTTTCTTTTTTTACAAATTTTGAGAATTGCAAGGGATTCTGGGTAAAATAACCTGGTGAGAGCCACTTAAATCACCCCATCCTGGATTCCCCGGGGTGTCTAGTTATAAAAATTTGCAGGTTTTCTCGGTTTCTCTAGGTGCCAGCTAAGCAAGTGTCCAAAATCCACTGCTAGTCACATGAAAAAAGGATCAGTTTTCACTGTAAAAATATGATGGGTCCACGTTGCATTTTGGGCCGTTTCTTGTTGCCGGCACTAGGCCTATCCACCCAAGAGAGGTACCATTTTTATCAGGAGACTTCGGGAAACACAGAATAGTAGAACAAGTATTATTACCAATAAACGTTCTATGCATTTCTGTCTTCCAAATGCAAGACAATGTGTAAAAAAAAGTCATTTTGAAAAATGTCCTCTAATTCACATGCTAGTACGGGTACCCACAATTTAGAAGAAGTCTAAATAACCACTGCTTCTAAACTCTATGTGTTGTCCCCATTTAGGAAATACATAGGTTACCTTTATATCTATTTTACACTATCTATGTTTTACCAAATGAACTGTTACATACCTGATACACAATGAAAAACTATAGCAAGGTGAAGCTTATTCATTGTCAATGGGTAACTCAGGTTCTTGTTGAACTTGCAAGTCATATATACCTCTGGAACCAGAATGGTCCAGCAGACATAACACTACATTGCTTTAAAAATTTTGCCTTACTTACAAGAGGTTTCAAGTGAAAACGTTGGCACAATTGCCTGTTTTTTCCAACCCAATTTCAATATTTATTTTTATTTCAACAATTAGTTTCTATAGGAAACCCTTGAAGGATCTACACAAATTACCCCTTGCTGAATTCAGACTTCTATCTTCTTTTCCGAAATGAATAGCTTTCTAGGATACATTATTGCTTTCAAAACTATTGCAACCACTAACTGGAAAGAAGTTAAAAGCACATTAAAGAGAAAAAATAGGCTATGTCCGAGTAAAATGCCAAAAATCTGTAAACATTTTGGTTTTCTGACAAAAGTCTGCCTGTTCTTGAAAGCTGCGGAGATGGTGATTTTAGCACCACAAACCCTTTGTAGATATTATTTGCAGGCAAAAGATGCTTTCCTCTATAGTACTTTTTTCCCATTATTCCCCAAAAACCTTAAATTTAGCTATATTTTTGGCTAATTACTCAGTCCCCTCTAGGTGAATCCACAAACCCTGGATATCTTTCAAATCCTCAAGATGTTAGAAGAAAAGGATGTACATTTGGCATGAATAGCTTATGTGGATAAAATATTACAGGGGCCTAAGCACAACCTACCCCAAATAACAAATAAAAAGGGTTAGCACGGGAGGTTGGGAGGCCTAGCAGTGAAGAGATTAACTTGCAATTTAACTTGCAATGCAAGACAACAATATTGCTAATCCAATGTGTGTGGACCCAGACTATATCTCAGCCTGGTATCCTGTAATAGGCACTCTTCTCGTTTTAAAGTTTGCATCTTCTTTCACCTTTTTTTCAAATTTATGCCTAACCTCATCCCATATTCACTCTATAGGGCACTTCCGTAGACCTCAAAAGATCTCCCCCTTTAATGCCAAACTTTCCGCTTTGACCCACTTTGTTACCACTTTTATCTATCTGGCATATAAGAGTCCCTCTTCTACCTTCCATGTCCATGCCTTAGTGTTCAGAGCAACACCTAGGCAACTGTCCAAAAGGTACCTCACTGTTAGGTTGTGATCAGGTCTGGTTCTCCCTTATGCTGATTAGGACACCAACCACTGTGTAGATAGGTAATTGTTTGATGGTCCTGATGAGATGCTAATTGATCACGGGTGTGACAAACTAGGCAGGAAACATTTGGACCCTCAATCTCTAGCAACCACTGGACATTATATTGGTGCTGTGCTAACCCAGTTTTTAACCGGGACAATTAGTCTCATCTATTAAAATTAGTTTTGAATACTGCTTAGTCTCCCTTTTTAATTTATCTTACACTACCCACACACTTGACACTCATCTGCACTGCACAGCCCTACACCCACATCTCACCTTACGACTTGGGAACAAAAGATCTCTGACAAAGAGCCCGTCATAGGGTACCAGTCAGGCATTGCAGTGCCGACCTGACGAGGAGCAAGCCCTATGAAGAAGCATGATCCCTTGCCGGGTGTGTGAGGGCCCTAGTTCCAAATGTGGAGACTCCCACTCCTACTTCTAGACATATAGTTTTACCAACCAATCCTCCACTACAATTCCTTCTTTCACAAGGAGTTGCATACTTTTTTTAAAATGTATATGTCCTAGGGGCTTGTATTGGACCTATAAGCGCCCCAGTCCCATTTCTATTCCTTTGAAAAAGCTTTTTTTAATGTAATGCCTTGAACATGTTAGTGCTGTCCTAAAAAGCAATGACTTTACCCCTGTCCTCCATTTTCCCCTCAATAATAATGCTGCGGAATGATCTTAGTCGGGCACAACATACATCTCTTTAATCCCCTCCCTTTACATTACCGTCCAGCCACAGAACCATCCATTGTAACTGTAAGGTCAGTATAACTCATCATCCGTCCACCAGGAGGTTGAATAAGTGATTTAATGAGCATGTGAGTGACTAAGGGAATGAGCAAGGGAGCTAGTTAGGGAGTGAGTATGAAAGTGAACAACTGTTTAAGTGAGTGAGTGCTCAGACAAGTTTATTATTCATCAGTAGTAGTAAAACTGAAATATTGCCGGCAATCAAGGAGCACATTTTATGTGTGTGTGGCAGTCCCTTTGCTGAAGGTTTTGAAGGTTAGGGTGTAAATACATTGGCAGCATTTTTTCATGCTTTATATTTCAAAGCCGCTAATTTTAAACCAAAATCACTGTATTCCACAAAAATTCAAGCATAACAAAGGACCAAATAACGAAAAAACATCGAAAAGTGATTGGAGCTGTACAATTTCAGTTTGAGTTTAGGGTGTAGGGTAAGTTTTAGGATTCATTTTCGGTTTAGGGTTAGGGTTGTGGTTTGTTATTTAGTTGGAATAATTGTATACAATTCAAAGGGAGGGTATTGTATTGCTTTAAGTGAGATAAAATGATATGGAATATTTGCTATAATATAAGCACTAGAAGAAAAGTCGAATATGAACGTTCTCTCTGCTTTTTCCGAAGCACAGAAATGCAAGGGCACTATGTGGGGGTTATGGCTGCTTAAAATTGACCCATCTCACTGAGTACAGCATGTACATCATACAAGAAGGGGTACTCATGTTTATGCAGAGATGGAGAAGCAAGCAAAGAAGAGGCATGATGACAACTAAGGGCCTCATTTATGAGGCTGTGCGTCACTTTTGTGACGCACCAGTGGCGTAAAAAATGCGCCTTGTTGCACCATATTTACAAAGTGATGCATCTAGGTATATGCGTCACTTTGTAAACCCCTGCGCCACATTATGACTGCACACCAGGTATAATGTATGCAAGGGGGGCGTTTTGATGCAAGAAAGGGTCGTAGAAGTGACGCAGTGAAATCTATAAGATTTCACTGCGCCATTTCTTGGCCGCTAATGCGTCAAAATCTTACGCCTGCATCATGGCAGGCGTAAGACTGACGCAGGCACCAACAACATGGGACTTGCCCATGTGAAAGGACACATTCCTGGAGTTGCATCAATTTTGTGACACACTCCAGCAATGCATCACTTTTGCGCCATACAGATATGTCAGAAATACTGACGTATCTGTAACTCCTTGCGCAATGATGCGTCATACTGTAAATATGACGCATCATTGGTGTCACAAGGAGGGCGCAATAAAAAGTGATGCATCGCTGTTTTCACGCAGCGATGCGTCACTTTTCATAAATGAGGCCCTAAGTAGTTAAAACAACAGTCTGCCTCTGTGATTGATTTATGTGTGTCTTCTTTGCTTTTCACAAGCCATGAGTCTAAGATTAGCCTACAGTCCTCCCCAGGAAGAGAGAAAGTTTGAGAATTGCAATAATCAAAGTACTTTTTTTTCGAGAACATTACCCATGATGTTTACCCAGCAGGTGTATAGTCACATTCTTTGGGTCATATTGTTGTGACGATCACGAGTAGAATTCAACCAACATTTTTTTTAACCTGTGTTGCACTTAAACTTAGGCTTTTTGCATGCCTAAATATTTTTGTTAGACAATACATATTGGTCAATAAAATAAGAAACGTACAACAGCTAAAATGCATTTCTCTGTCTGGACTCCACACCACAGTGTGGGAACTGCAAAAGCGGATAAATATTATAGATTAACAGTGGCAAGATCATAAGATGTGCTTTTCAATCATCTTTACACTCAAAACCGGCTAACACTCAAAACTGGCTAACTCAGGTGCCTCATTCAGTGGTCCTTAAAGGTGACATGGAAGCATCAGTGTCAGTGAGCTAGGCTGGGGAGAAGTTGGAAATAATGATTCAAGGTTAAGAAATGAATGAGAGAAAGTCAGTGGAGAGAAATAAATATTGTTGAGTCATTTACTGAGGTTCTGTATGGGAGATTGTGCATGCTAAAGCATTGGGCATATATACATACATTTTTAAGAACCCAAGACAGCAGCACAAAACGGTGCTGTGCTATGTGAGTTTCCACACAACCAATGGAAAATAATCATGGCGTGCAAATGGTGCAAGAGGTGACCTTGTATTTCTAATATCGCCAAATATAGGGAATCTACTCCCCACAAGAAGAGCACATGCATGTTGAGGGAACTTAGAAACCCTTTTCAGGAGAAGAATAAGATAGAAGAATATTATTGTAGAAAATTGGAGCATTTTCTTCATTTCTGCTCTCCACTCCGGGGAAATAATTTGACTCTTTCAAACCTATTGGATGCAGAATGCAGAAAACTACCATTAAAAGGCCCATTACCGACACGACTCATTATTATGTTCAAGTCTTACTAACTACTTTTACATGTAACCTCAATATTTTAACTGTGGTGTATTCGGGAGCGTCATACCACTTTATGTATGATACATTTCAGTCTTAAGAAGAAATTCAAACTACCAAGACAGATGTTCTGAAAAATTTTAGAGAATTGATGGGACATCCTTTTCTTCAGGGCATGTCCATAGAGAAACAGTTTTTATTTTGATGGGTAAAAACACTAATGGCCTGATTTAGATATTGGCGGAATTACTGAGGCCCTCCCGCAGTGGTGGTACCAAGTACTCAAGTTAATGGATGCCCGCCAGCCATATTTAGATGTTGCCGCACTAGACAGGAGACCACCCCAGTGGCTGTCTTCTCTGCTAGCACTACTCCTTCACCGCAAGGCTGGCGGGATTGAGCTGAGCCAACTTAGATGTTCCTGTTGTGCTGGCGGTGTCCTGGCTGTAGAGTTCTGATGCAGAGGTGCAATGGTGGTGTGGAGACAGGTAAATACAAGTTATTTCTATCTCAAAACACATATATGTTGTTTATATGTAGGTAATGTGTGCTGTCCATTTTGTGAACATATAGCATTGCATACCAATAGGGAAACAACCTTTACAATGCAACTTTTACAACGCACTACCATTACAACAAAACTTTTACAACGCAACATTCATTACATCGCATGCCATTACAACCAACCATTACAACGCATGACACTACAACACATACCACTACAACGCATGTCATTACAACGCATACCATTACAACGCATAACATTACAACGCATAGTACCCTTACACTTTCCAAAACTTACCCTACTGTTGCACCCCCTGGAGTTAGAATAGTAATTTTTACCCCTACACTATCCAACACTTACCCTACTGTTGCACCCCCCTGGAGTTAGAATAGTAATTCTTACCCATACACTATCCAACACTTACCCTACTGTTGCACCCCCTGGGGTTAGAATAGTAATTTTTACCTCTACACTATCCAACACTTACCCTACTGTTGCACCCCCTGGAGTTAGAATAGTAATTTTTACCCCCACACTATCCATTACTTACCATACATGCAATGTAATGTTATGCGTTGTAATGGTATGCGTTGTAAAGGTAGTATACATTGTATTGGAATGCGTTGTAAAGATAGTTTTTAAAAATTTGTTGTAATGGCATGCGTTGTAATGGAATGCGTTGTAATGGATGTTGCGTTGTAAAAAATGCGTTGTAAAGGTATGTGTTGTAAAAGTGTGCGTTGTAACGTCATACATCCATACCAACAACATACACACAGCATTGACTGTAACACACACCCAAAACAAAAGTCCACCTTACATTCTGGTGACAACGTGGTGATGAGCGTAGTGGTCAAGTAGCAACAGGACAACAAGGACTTAAACTATGAAGCTGAAGACAGAGGCCTCATTTACAATATTTTGACGCATGGTAGCGCAGCAAGCTCTCCTGATGCACTGCATTGTATCACAATAAAAGTGCAGGAAAGCACTATATTTACATTATACAGCACATTCCTGTCCTCCCCTGAGCTGGTGCATATACTTCAGCCATGCTCCAGCACAGACACCCTTGCATCATTTTGCAGGTGTGCATTTGCAGAGAGGATGATTTATTTTGTGCAGCAAGGGAGACAATCTGTGATGCCCAGTACTTAGGCATTCTGGAATGTGGGGATGGTTGCTGGACAGGAGCATGGATCGTGGTCGGTGGCAGTTGGTCTGAGCATGTAGATGTTTGGGGACTCTAAAGCTGTATTATTTAATTAAACTACATTGACCTTCTCCACAAAGAATCCTTGTGTTTCTTGGAGAGGCATACTTCCACATTTTGGCAATCATTTACTTACTCACAAAACAACTTAGGAGAGACTTCAACAGTAACATACGTCCAGATCAACATTTGGAGGAGGAGGAGTACCTTGTTAGACTGGAAGGCTCATAGCTGTGCCCCGTAGGTGTGGAGGACTCGATCGGGGTGTACTCCAAAGCTCGTTGGATTGCGTCTGTTCCGTGAGCCGCCTCTGTTGATGTGAGCATGAACAGTGGAGAAGGCTTGGCTGACCCTCGGTGGTTTCTGGACTGGCCAAGGGAGGTGAGCCTGTTCTGGGTTAGGGGGTGTATGGGGTAGCCCCAATGGATTTCAGAATGGATTTTAGGTTCTTTTAGGGTAGGTGGGTGTAATTACCTCTGTTAGGACAATGTCAGTGCAAGGAGCAGGCCTGAGACCTCGCATGCGCGTCTTCAGTCTTCCTCAAGCACTTAACTTTCTTATGTCACCAAAGAAACATCAACAGCATGGTGTTTCATACAGTGGCCATCTTGGGTGTGAAATTGTACTGCGCACAGCTGAGGTTCAGGGACAGCTGCGTCCTATGATCACACTGATGCACACAGCTGATAATATTTAGTTGTATTGCGAACAGCTGGAGTCAATGATCAGTTGCTTCTCATCATCCCGCTGACGAGCACAGCACAGCTGATATAAAATTATCGTGTTGCGCAAATGATCAGTTGCTTCTCATCATCCTGCTGATGCGCACAGCTCATATCAAAAGTGCTGATGTGCACAGCTGATTTTCAACAGGTGTGTTGGTCACAGCTGGAGTCAACGATCAATTGCTTCTTATCATCCCGCTGATGTGCACCGATGATATAATATAATTGTGTTGTGCACAGCTGAAGCCAGCCAGCATTTGCTTTCTTTATAAAACAGTGGAGAAGGCACTGCTGAATTTAAAATTTTCACAATAGCACACTCAGGCTGTTGTGCACACCATAAAAAAGGGGGAGAAGGAAATCATAAGTACGGAAAATAAAAGGGTTTTTATTAGACACGTGTCTACACATTTTGGTGGTCATTTTAAAGGTCAACATTTTTTATCTGACATTGCGTTTCACAAACTTGAGAATTCCTTGTTGTTTGGTTGTTTCTGATTCAAATTTTCATTATGCAGAATGTTACGATGATGGAGCAGATTTCATCTGCAGTCAGGCATTGTTTTATTTTTTGTGCTTCAGACAGGCTGCATTTAAATTGCCACACACATTTTGGTGCAAGTTAAACACATGGCACATGAAAAACATGAAAGTGAGGCCTATTCAGTCTGAAATGCTTTTGCTGAATTAACATGTGTTTTTTTGCAATGTAGAGAAAAGTGGCCTTTTTAGCTTTGAAGATTAATAGAATGTGTTTCTCTCTTCCCAGCTCATCCTTGCAATTCACTATTTCGGTCTTAAAAGACTTTGACTTGTTGCATATTTTGATAAATATTCTCAGTTAATACCACCTCTTTTCATAATGTGTGTGAATTAATAATGCACCAAACACTACACAGGGGACTAAATGCTTTTTTGCATGAAAAGCTATCCAAAACACTAAAGCATGTTGCTGTGTGTGTTGTATTAACTGGGTGCACTATATTAATTGTGTGTGCTTTTAAAATTTACACTACAGCATGAAAATGTTATTTTGCACATTGCACATTTTTGCATGTTGTCATAAATAATAGAAAAGCTGCTTGAAACTAATAGCTTGGCTAGGTAAACATTTATAAGGGGTATTAGTATGGAGTTGGGAAACATAATGGGCTGATTTACATGAAATTGATATTATCTTTGTGTTTGTTTTATTTTTGGGGCCTACAATTAAATGGCTGCCTGTGAATCCAGCAAGGCTATGACATGCAATTTTACTGAAAAGGGAGCATGCGCAGACTGTACCAGCTTTCCTAAAGGAGTCAAGGACATCTTGAACTATAGATTCTTGTGACTGTGCCAATGTACCAGCTAACTAAAGTATCCGTCCTACTGCGCTGAGAAGGGAAGGAAGAGAATTAGAATGAAACATTTTTCCTAGTAAATGTTGCAAATGTTTATAAATGTAGTTATTCATGTATGCTTCTTTTGTTAAAACTGGTAAAGTCAGGTTTTTAGAATGAGTCAGGGTAGTGTGACCTCATGCCATCATGACTGACCAATCACGTACAGGTTTTCCTGAAAGATGCTACATCTTTGTGTACTCTGCCAATAATTAGAGTATAAAATAATGTCCTCTCTGGATGGGGGCTGGCTTTTCTCAGCTCAGCTGGCTTCTAGGCTCATTAGGGGGGTGTGTGAGCTCTTGAGAGAAGGAACAGATTAGGCCAGACATCCTATGGGTTAGGTACGAGATCGTCAAGGGTGCATGGGCGTCCGAGGAGAGTCAGGGGGAGGTTTCTGCTTCCACGTCATATCTTGGCACTGCAGGCCACATTCCTTTGAGGTCTGGGGAAGGGCGGGCTGTCTCCCTCCTGTTTGCTCTTTAGACACAGAGAGATGCACAGAGCAGCAACAGATAGAAAGGCTCTTTAGATTTAGATGCTAAACTTTAAGTTTATGCTTTGACTAATTAATTAGGTCTGAAAAGATGTATTTGTCTTATGCATTTATTTCTCTTTATGGGAGATTTTTGCCAACTATTTAATTATTGATTAGCTTTGCAAGACTATTTTTCTTAGAAACTCTTTAAGAATTTTGAGCCACATTTGCATAACTACATGTAATGCTTATATGCAGACTGTAATGTGTTCTGTATTATTGATATTTTTCCTGTTTTCCAAATTCTGTAACCTGATTGATATTTTACTAATGAATAAAGGGTCAGAGAAAAACTTAACTTTTGACTAGAAAATAAAACCCTTTAAATACTCAACAACTCTCTTTATTGGCTTTTAATAATAATTGCATTTTTGAATGTTCATCTTTATTTAAAGTCTCCTGAAGGTAATAAATGGTGTGAAGGGCTCAACACCTTTTGAGCGGTAAATTAGAGGTAGCATGAGTGTTTTGCATTGAGAAACTACCAGAAGAAATTACCGCTCCATCAACGACTCCTCCCTTTTTTCCTGACATTCCTAGGAGATCCTCCTCTCAACTGGTTAAAAGGGAAGAAAGTCTTTGGACATTATGCTTGTGTTTGTAGCACATCCTTGAGCGCAGAGAGGAAGACCTTGTTGCTAGTGCATTGCTTGGGTTCTGCAGGACAAAGGGTTTTTGAGCACCTTCCTGAACTATCGGATAATGATTCCTCCAGCCTTAATGAGTATGAGATTTCCATCAAGAAATTGTAGTAGCCCCATCTTTCCAAGGTGAGCACAGTTCTTGAAAGGTATCACTTTGGGAGAAGGATGAAAAGGCAAGACGAATTAGTGGAACAAAATATTATTGTTTTGCACAAGTTAGCTTCCATTTGCAGTTTTGTGGCTACCTTAGAAGAAAGTTTAAGAGATCAATTTATGTTGAGATGTGCCCTTGACAAAGCAAGAGAAAATCTGTGGTAAAAAGACAATCCATCAATGCAAGAAGTTGTTACTATAGCTAAAACTCATGAACATTCAAAGGCATGTGTTGATGTTATAAGTAAAGACAGTTCAGGGGAAAGGAAGGAGGGTGATGTTGTCAAGGTGGTGGAGGGCAATTCTGTCAAACCCAAGTCCAGTTTAGGCACTACCTCCAAAATCCTCTAATATGAAAGATTTGTAGGGGAAGTGCTTCAGGTGTGGCAACATTGGCCATATGGTGAACTTCAAAGACTGCCCAGGCTGGAAGGACATGTGCAAAATTTGTAGAAGTAGGTCATTTCTCCAAGTGTTGCAAGACAGGCAAGGTCCTCATGAGATGGTATTGATTAATGATGCACCAGTGAGCATGCTCTTTGACTCTGGGACTAAAACAACTCTAGTCCCAGAACTCTTTTCCAAATGAAATCTGTTCGGAAAGTGAAGCTGCTAAAACTGTGCATCAGACCAAAAGGTTTTGGTGGGCTGACATTTGATCTGCTGGGACAGTTCTGGGGCACAATTGACTTTAAAGGAAGACTTATTCCTGGAAAAAGGAATGTCTCAATGAAAGGAGACTTGCTTATATGTTTGTTACTCCAGCGTGATTTGCATCTTTTTCTGGACCCTAATAAAAGTCCGTCTGTTTGTCTAAGAGAATTACCTCCAGTTAGAGTGGTTGGTAAAGGTAGTCAAGATTGGGTCAAAGAGTTTCCTGAGGTTTTTGCGGCAAAATTGGGTGCCTCAAAAACTACATACACCAGATAAAGATGAAGCCTAATGTCACTCCAAAAGTAGCCAAGGTCAGAAATGTACTTCTATTAGTAGAAGAGAGCATGAGTGTTGAATTAGACGAACTCTTAGCCAATGGAATTCTTCAATAAGTTGAGGCCACGAAGTGGGCATTGTCCTGTTGTTATGGCTAATAAAGCCAATGGGGAGGCCAGGCTCTGTATCAATTTATGGGAACTCAGCAAGGCAGTGGTAGTTGACCATTATCCGCTCCCTAACATAAGTGAGATGTTGTTTTGCCTTGAGGGAGCAAAGCACTTCTCCTCCTTGGATTTGACCTTGGCTTACGATCAATTCAGGCTCCAATCGTTGTCCCAGGATTTCACGTCCTTCATCACACATTTAGCACCTTTAGAGGCGTAAGAATGCTTTTTGGACTAATTTCTGAAGCCTCTGTATTTTAGAGGGCGATGGAGGGCATTCTTGGGGGTCTTCAGGGTGTCAAGTAGTATCAAGATGTTGTACTTATCTTTGGAGTGGACCATATGCCTCTTATATTTTTAAGGCACAGCACCGTCAATTATTGGCCAACAGCCGGTAAAGAGCTGTCAAGCATGTCGAAAGGGGTCCATCAAAGTACCAGGCGTAGTAACCGGAGGACAGAAGAAGGAAGCTTATAAGAGGCATATGGTCGGATATGATCGATAGTTTTGCTTGAAATGCTGTGTTATATGGGGAAATCATTTATATCGTTGAGTGCCATCGAACAGAAATGTTTTTAGATTTTCCGGAAGGAAACGTTTCTAAACTGACATACTTTGTCTGTGACTATGAACATGCAGTCTTGGGATTAGATCTAATCATTGTGTAGATGACACGATGGATCGTTATCAGTTGGGAATTTGAAGTTGAAATTTTGCTGTCTATGGCTCCGTGCTTTTGAACCCACATATCTGTTAACCCAGTTACCCCTTTATGATACGGGGAACAAACAATGCCCTGAAGGAGTCCGCTTCATGGACGAAATGCGTCGCTGTGCCACTGTCAACAAATGATGTTTATGACCCTGTTTTTACAAATCCTTTTGATACTGGAATACAGGGAAACTTTGGAAGAACACTGCTGTTTGGGAATAGATTGTATACTTGCTTTCTCTGTGTATTGAGGAGTGGTGCACCTGTGCTTTTGTTTAAGATCTCCATACCACTTAATGTAAGAAGTATTCCCAGTTGTTTGCAAGATTGTGCTTGTTAATGCAAGCATTGTATCTTTTCTGTATTTGCACTTGATTCTCTAATATACTACCAGTTAGGTTTCCTTTCCCAACAAAAAGAAGAACAATGTGATGTTCTGCTAGATTGCTTTTGTTAATACAAGCATTGTATGTTTTTTGTGTTTGTGCCTAATGTCCCTATAGATAAGCTTCCTTTTAGTTCTTCTTGGGTTATAAATGTGTAAGGGGGAGAAGTTGTGATGTCCTGTACTTAGACATTCTGGAATGTGGGGAAGGTTGCTAGGCGGGAGCATGGATCGTGGTCAGTGGCAGTTGGTCTGAGCTTGAAGATGGATGGTATCTCTAAAGCTGTATTACTTAATTAAACTATTTTGAGCTTCCCCATGACGAATCCTTGTCTTTCTTGGGGAGGCATACTTCTAAACCATCTTGCAAAAAAACAACCCTTAATTTAGTTTTCTCTTTCTATGCATGCTGCAGAATGCAACACACATAGAAAGAGGAAAACATGTTGAGAAATAAAAGTATTTCTTCACGTTGCGCCTCCCCTGGGGAAGCACGTAGGGTTGCTGGCGCATTCCCAATATACAAAATCTTGCAAATCTGGGAATGCGTCAAGTTCTATTGATGTTGCACAGGAACACCCACAGCAACACCCATAGAGAACCCCTTTCACGTGGAGCTATGCGTAAAAGCCAAACACATTCCCAAGGCCATGAAAAGTCACACAGGGTGACTTTACATGCCCTTGTAAATATTAGAAGCCCATTGCGCGGCTGGTATGTCAATAAAAGTGATGCACTGGCAGCGCAATGAACTTGTAAAAAAAGCTCCAGAATCAGTAATGGGACCCCTAAAAAACATGAATATTTACTTGTTCTGCTAAATTGAGCTTGGAGGCTACCCCACCATAGTTGCCTCAATGGAAAGGCACATTGTAATCTGGACAGTGGGAATTTTGGTGGGACACCCTCCCACAACCGCCTTAGCCTTTGACGCCATTGGTACAGTAGATATATCCTGGCGGAGTTGTTAGGACTGAGGTGGTCTTCCCTCTGGTGCCCAGCCAACATCTAAATCGGGCAGGCAGACTGACAAGGCAACAGGCGGGCGGACACCCCAAAAAGCACTGGCGAGACCTGTCCAGTCCAGAATGATCTAAATCAGCCCTAAACATTTTTCTTATCAATGCACAATTGGAGAATTACTCTTTCCGACATTTCTTTCCCTTCGTTTCTTGGAACATTTTTCCTGTTTCACTGAAATTAAATAAAACATACTAAATGAAGAGCTTCCATTTTGATGAGGGTTACTACCAAGACTGTATCTTAGTTACAGAGATTTGATGGAGGGCTGTGAAGCTGATTTCTCTGCAAGCCCTGCACTGTACCCAAATAAAAAGGAAGGCACTTACGTTATGTGTTTAGAGGGGGGACACAGATAAATATCAGCCAGTATGATCTCGTCAAAATCCTCCAACTGTTTGAGTCTCCTTATGCAAAAAGAGTTTAAGAAGCACTGCCAATAAATAAATCGTTCTCCATACCACTGAAACTGTTTCCTCTGCAGGGAAACATTTCCAATCCCCATAAGATAGCTCTGGAAGCTG
This sequence comes from Lissotriton helveticus, assembly GCF_964261635.1. Lineage (NCBI taxonomy): Eukaryota > Metazoa > Chordata > Amphibia > Caudata > Salamandridae > Lissotriton > Lissotriton helveticus. The sequence goes on along the minus strand of NC_136068.1, from coordinate 58,104,431 downwards.
AATCTCTGCTACAATGAGTACACTGTATAATCTACAGATAACGGGTGCCTGTGCTAGTAAGGTAGACTAGAAGGTTAATGCACGCGCTCCATATGTGTGTGTGTGCGCACACACACCTGAGTACAAGCATATTTGTGTATGCATGTGGAATGGCAAGGGTACGTGTAGCTTCAGACAGCAGTATAAATTCTATTGCTATAAAACAGGCATCACTCCTGGCCTGTAATCATTAGGCGTTTCAAAAACATAGGAACCCCCACATATTAGACAATTGCACACACAGTTGTAGATATTACCATAGCATACTCAGGGATTGAGGTTTGATACAGTTATATATGATGGGTAACAGTTTACTCAGCTATGGTTGTAAACCAGTGGCTCTGGGATGTCAGCTAAAAAAATATGGTCCTCCTATATCAATTATGCTACCACAAACTGCTACTTGTATATAATCAGATGGTGGGCAAATTATAGTTCCTAGTTCAGTGGTGGGCATCCCTTTTTGTGACACACTACTTCATCCCTGTGGCATTAGGCCTTTGCTGGTGAGTTACACATGGAAAATATGAAAGCCCACCCAGGGACATCATGGCACAAGATTCCTAGCACTGAAACATTTCAGGGCTACTCAGAGTCTTAGCTTTGAGGAAGAGTGGTTCAGTAGTAAAGGTTCAGTGCAGTATTAGGCCCCTCCCATCTAGGATCTCTTGAATTCTGCATGAGCAGCAAGAGGTTCTTGCGACAACAAGCCCACCAGCACCATTGTGTGCTCTCTCATCCTCTGGAAAATGTTACCAAACATAGAAAAATCTTGCACTACTCGCTGATCATGTGGCTGCATTAATTCCATTATTCATGGATCATGCATGATCTTACCTCACCTGCCTTTAACACAATTTTGTGACATAGGAATGACTGGTAAATGTATGTGTGGTAAAGGCCACACTGGGGCCACCCGTCCTTATCCCTAAAACGAACCTGAGCCCTAAAAAACACCTGAGACCCAAAATCTAACCAATCCCCCACCCCCCAGTCCTCAAAACCTCCCCAGCCTTCCCATGCCCTAAAAACTACCCGACCCCCAGAGCACTAAAAACTACCTGACACCAACCTGAGCCCCAAAAACTCCCCCAACCCTACCCTGAGCCCTAAAAACCTCACCGACCACTCCAAAGACCCCTAAAAGTACCCAGACCCCCTGAGCAAATAAAACTACCCTGACTACACCTGAGCCTCCAAAACCACCCCAGCCCCCTTGAGGCCATAAAACCTACCCGAGCCCTAAAAACAACCCAACCATTAAAAACAACCCTGCCCTCCAGCCCAGTAAGTAACCCCAAGCCCCCAACCAAGCCCTGAAAACTACCCCCAACCACCAACAAGCATTTGCAATGCAATAGGTCTCGCATTAGGAAAGTTTGAGCTATTGGTCTTGTAAATTACAATTTTTTTATTTATGTGTTTGTTTTGAAAATAGCTAAATTAATAGCTTTGTCATTTACAATGCCAATAGTTATATCTTTCGGAAATGTGACACCTATAGCATTTGTAATGCAACATGTTTTGTATTTACGTGACTTAGATTTATTGATATTACAAATAACAATGGCTTTTAATTTTTTTAATAAATAATACTTAAATAAAAGTGATTGTAATTTATAATGGCAATAGCTTAAACATTTGTAAATAACTTTTGTGAAGAATATGTTCAGTGTATTTTATTGTGATGAAAATCCAAGATCAGAAGTGAAATATTAACATCTTTTTGTGACATTTGTAATAAAGCTTGAAACATTGAGCGAACATATTTGAACCAGTTGTAGTTGAATGGTTGCACAGATTGATGCTGTGATGGCGCGGAGTGATTCTGTAGCGTTCAGTGATGCTGTGGCGTTCAGTGATGCTCTGGTAGCGCATAGTGATGTTGTGGTGCCCCTGAGTGATGCTGTGGACGCCCTGAGTGATGCTGTGGACGCCCTGAGTGATGCTGGGGACGCCCTGAGTGATGCTGTGGAGGCCCTGAGTGAGGCTGTGGAGGCCCTGAGTGATGGAGGGTGGAGTTGGAGTTGGAGGGTGGAGTTGGAGTTGGGGTTGGAGAGTGGGGTTGTAGAGTGGGTTTGGAGTTGGAGGGTGGAGTGGGAGGGTGGAGTGGGAGGGTGGAGTTGGAGGGTGGAGTTGGAGGGTGGAGTTGGAGGGTGGGGTTGGAGGGTGGGGTTGGAGGGTGGGGTTGGAGGGTGGAGTTGGGGTTGGAGGGTGGAGTTGGGGTTGGAGGGTGGAGTTGGGGTTGGAGGGTGGAGTTGGGGTTGGAGGGTGGAGTTGGGGTTGGAGGGTGGAGTTGGAGGGTGGAGTTGGAAGGTGGAGTTGGAGTTGGAGGGTGGAGTTGGAGGGTGGAGTTGGAGGGTGGAGTTGGAGGGGGGAGTTGGAGGGGGGAGTTAGGAGTTGGAGTGGGAGGGTGGAGTTGGAGGGTGGAGTTGGAGTGTGGAGTTGGAGTGGGAGGGTGGAGTTGGAGGGTGGAGTTGGAGTTGGAGGGTGGAGTTGGAGGGTGGAGTTGGAGGGTGGAGTTGGAGGGTGGAGTTGGAGGGTGGAGTTGGAGGGTGGAGTTGGAGGGTGGAGTTGGAGTGGGGAGTTGGAGGGTGGAGTTGGAGGGTGGAGTTGGAGGGTGGAGTTAGAGTGGGAGGGTGGAGTTGGAGGGGGGAGTTGGAGGGGGAGTGTGGAGTTGGAGTGTGAGGGTGGAGTTGGAGTGGGAGGGTGGAGTTGGAGTGGGAGGGTGGAGTTGGAGGGTGGAGTTGGAGGGTGGAGTTGGAGTTGGAGGGTGGAGTTGGAGTGGGGAGTTGGGGGGGAGTTGGAGGGGGGAGTTGGAGGGTGGAGAGTGGAGTTGGAGGGGAGAGTTGGAGGGGAGAGTTGGAGGGTGGAGTTGGAGGGTGGAGTTGGAGCGGGGAGTTGGAGGGGGGAGTTGGAGGGGGGAGGGTGGAGTTGGAGTGGGAGGGTGGAGTTGGAGGGTGGAGTTGGAGGGTGGAGTTGGAGGGTGGGGTTGGAGGGTGGAGTTGGGGTTGGAGGGTGGAGTTGGGGGTGGAGTTGGGGTTGGAGGGTGGAGTTGGGTTTGGAGGGTGGAGTTGGGGTTGGAGGGTGGAGTTGGGGTTGGAGGGTGGAGTTGGAGGGTGGAGTTGGAGTGGGAGTGTGGAGTTTGAGGGGGGAGTTGGAGGGTGGAGTTGGAGGGGGGAGTTGGAGGGGGGAGGGTGGAGTTGGAGGGTGGAGTTGGAGGGTGGAGAAACAGACATCTTAAGATGCCTCGCTGCTTGAGCAAAGAGTGTTTGTTGGCGCACCTTCACCACTATACACAGGAGTTTGTGTCCTCCTGTTTTCATATTGCACTTGCTGCTAATGTATTGTGGTTTGTGAGTTTAATATTGCCCAACTCAATGGTAGCCTTTTTAATACTATCGGAAGGATGAAAGGTTAATTGCTCTTTCTGTTCACAAGTTGAAGTTCCAGCAGTGGCACCGGGCTTACTACTTTCGAGAAGGATCAAATATGCCCACATTGGTTTCCTGTTGTCAGTGTTGCTGCATAGTGGTATTAAAGTTAAACGTCCCCTGTAGTATTAATTGTGTGAATGCGTATTTATTAGTAGAATTGCTCTTTATACAATTTTATTCAACTCCATTTATTGATAATAACCATGGCATTGACAAATGTACTAGAAATGTATTATGTGAGTATATTTATTTATCACAGTGATGCATACTTAATTTAGTTTAGTATATTGTGCTGCGATACTCTATATTATCGTCTGCAATATTAGGGGAAGTATACAGTCAAGTATAATTCGGACATACAGACTGCACTATTTCAGTGAACTGTGCGTTTCGAAAACACTTCTGCTCATGAAATACTAATAGCAGCCAACTAAGTGATGTAGTTTTACCGTATGGTACAATATTATAAGGCGTTTAGGTTGAAAAAACAGCATATGGAAGTGGAGAAGGTCTCGAGCCGTTACGTACCTCCGAGGGGTCGCAGCTCGCGGCTCGGGGATCGGAGCAGCTGCAGGCCCTCCGACCAAGACCTGGACTTAGGAAAGTGCCGGAAAATGCTGCGAAATCTGCGGGTGACGATGCCAAAGCAGGCAGTGCCCGCATGCGGCTTCCTCCCCGTCATGCCAGCCACCTCGGCCTGGCCGGGCGAGCATTCTGGTGCTCCGGTACCCGGCGGAGAATCGGTACTGACAGAAGTGCTCCACAAGGCCAGTGCGTCGCCTCCATTGTGCCCAGCGTCAGGGGCAGTCGCAAGGTGGGTTCACTGGTCCAAATCCAGGGACGGGCCCACTGGGTGGAACTTTGAGTCACCTCTGCAGCATGGTATCCGGGCTCCGGTTGAGCTGGCTCCGGTGCCCCGGGCTCAGGGTACCCGCACTCCGCTCTCGATCTCACCGAGGCCCTCCCACCTGAGGCTGAGCCTTCCATTCAAAAGTAAAATTATAAAAATACATCCTGCGCGCCAGCGCGCGGTCCGCAGCACCCGCGAGACAAGGTGCTGCTGCTCCGCCTGAGTCCTGCCAGAGTCCTGCAGCCGCCTCGTGCAGCCTGCGCCCGAGCCTCGCTTTGCAGAGCAACGGGAAACTTTCTATTCCTGGGCCTTTTTGCACGATAAGATAAAAACCCAACTGCGGCAGAGGAGGTAATTTATTATTTTTTTTTTTTTTGGTTAAAGACTTTTATTGAGCAATAAAATAAGAATTACAGAGATGGGCCCACAACCACACGGGCTGGCCGCTAATAGCAACGCACAACATAAGAAGCAAACGATCACTTCCGTGGCCAGGCACAAAGCATATACCAATTATTGCTCAAAGCATAGGACAGGACATAACAATTTTCTGTATTAGTCATAAAAAAAAAAAACTCTAAACAAGGCGAATGCACATTAATCAAGTCAGCCCAGAAGGCGGAGGGGAAAGCCACTAATCAGGAAGACAAAAGCAAATCAATGGGACTCGGCAAGGCCGGGGGGGGGGACCAGCGGGGAGGGCAGAAAATCCTAAAACAACATGAAAAATTTTCGGGAACGTCAGCCTAGGGAGATAGGGTAACATCGGGAGTGTCAACCAAGGGAGGGGTACAAATATCTCCACGATATGCATTCCACTGACCCCAAATCTTCGTCCACGCCCTGGGTCTGCCCCTAGCCACATAGACGGTCTTCTCTCGGAACATGGACCAGTCCATGTTATCCTCCCACACCGAGACTTCGGGAGGTCTGGATGCGCCCCAGAGTTGCGCAATGTCCCGCTTCGCGACTATGTATCCCAAGGTCGCCCATCTGGTCTGGGCCACAGAATAGTCGGTGGGTTCCCACACGTTCAACAGGCATCGTCGGGCCTCAGGCCGCAGGGTAATACCAGTCACAACAGTCATCACCGCAAGCACATCAATCCAGTAGGCTGCTACCACCGGGCACTCCCAAAGAATATGCAGAAATGTAGCACTCATCCCACAACCACGCTTGCATAAGCCATCTGGGGAAAAACCCATCACAACCAGACGCGGACCAGTTACATACACCCGGTGGAGGATCTTAAGTTGAACCAAATGGAGACGGGCGGGGATGGCGACCTCTTTCGGAGAAGAGAGTGCCGACTGCCAATCCTCGTCATCCAAGTCCAATCCGTCACCGACCCAAACCTCCCTAAGTCGGACCAATAAGTCAGCGCGATTATTAATCAGTTTCTTGTAAATAAGGGAGATAGTGCTATCGGGCAGGTGTCCATCCAGTATACGATCCTCAAGGGGGGAGGACTCGGGCAGGGTCACATCAGGAGTCAGAACTGAGGCCAGGGCATGCCGGACCTGCAAATACCGAAAAAACTCTCTATCACTGAAGTCATATTCTGCCTTAAGGGCCTGGAAAGACTTCACTCTACCCTTCACACAGACATCACCCACTTTACATATCCCAATCATATCCCAGCGGTCAAAGCCCTTAGTAGACCAGAGACACCCCAAACGTTCAGAAGCATAAAGCGGAGTCGCCATTGTCAGTCGATTCTCCCATCCCAAACTCACATTCGCGGCGCGCCACACATGGACTGCGATCCTGGACGGGCCCGCAAGATGGCGCCCGGCCGATCTGGAATAAAGCGCTCTATTAAAATCCCCTCCCGGCAGCTGGAGTCTATCCATCTCAAAGGCCGGATCTCGACCCGGGGAATACATTGCGTGGTTAATGTCAGACAGCTGGGCAGCCCAATAATATCTCTTGATATCGGGGAGCGCCATGCCCCCGTCATACCAAGGGATGGTAAGTTTCGCAAGGGCGATACGTGGACGCCCGTCCCAGATCAGTTGCCTTTGAAGACTCTCGATCTCCCGGAAATAGGTAGCGGGAATGTCGTCATAAGAATTTTGAAGCGCGTATAGGAATCGCGGCAAAGACATCATTTTAAAAAGGGCCGCCCTGCCCAGAGGAGACAGGGGTAGCTTACGCCAACAGGCCACATCCAGTCGCAGTCTAAGAAGCGGGGGGAGGGGGTTACGCTCGAACCGGAGTGAGGAGTCCAGCGTAATAAAGATCCCCAAATACTTGAAGCCAGATTGGACAACCTGGATAGGAAACCTGTCCGGTAATGGGGGCAAAACACCCGAGAGAACATACACACAGGACTTAGCCCAATTAATAACCAGACCCGAGTTAGCACCAAACGAAGTAAGAACGTCAAATAAGACATTCAAAGATTTACGCGGGGAAGTAAGATACAGAAGAATGTCATCCGCATAAAGCGAGACGCGGTCTTCAAAATCCGGTGACCAACGGATCCCTTTGAGTGAAGGTTCCCATCGAAGCCACGCAGCCAACGGTTCCAGAGCAAACGCGAAAAGCAACGGAGACAGGGGGCACCCCTGACGGGTCCCCCTACCAAGACAGAAGGGGACAGAAACCCGACCGTTTACCACTACCTGTGCCAAGGGTTCCAGAGGAGGTAATTAAATCCGACGTTTGATTCTCGAGAGGACTGACTCAGACTTTCATACTTCCGAGACTGGTATGTGTATATAAGGTTAAGCCGGGTGCGGACAATACAAACGTTTGGTGCTTTTATTCTCTTTATTGCAACATCTGCCCCCGAGGGGTCCGAGCCGTAGGTCCCCCCGGCACCAGCTGTAAGGGACAGAGGCAATTGTTAGTTTAGGCTGGCAGCTGAAACCTGCTCTGCCTTTTCAATCTCTACAAACGGCCGGGAGGGGAGGGGGAACCCCGTCAAGGTCAACAGAGGAAACCTGTTTTGTATTCCTTGCTTATGATGTAATCCACCTAACAGTGTGGTAAGTGCAGAGATTTCGGAGGTGCCCGTGTTTGCGTATCCATGGGAAATAATGCATTCTTTGCGTTCCGTTCTGCACCCAAAAAAAATGTCTTTATGAAATAATCACCCGCTTGGAATGGTTTAAGTATTTGCAGACCCGTCGCTCAGAGATTCATTGGCGCTGATGTCTTTTTGAAACAAGCATTAGGTTGTAACCCCTGTTTTTTTTTGTGGCGCGACTGAGGAATGGGCCGCGTTGAACTACAAACGTTACGTTGGTCACGTCATTTTGTAGTTCAAAGCGGCCCGCCTCTCATCGGCCGCAAATAAAAAAAAAGCCTTCAAGCGCAAGGGCTAAAAATATTTAATAAGTAAAGTGCCCAAAATTAATTCAAAGCTAGTGCACCACCTCTCCTTCAGGAAGACGATCTCTGGGCGCGAAACCGCGGTGGGAGCGCATGAGACGCCGTCGCCCGCCGTGAGCGTGCACATCGGCTGTCTCGGGCTCTCGGCGCAAGCTGTGGATGTGGATCGCGGAGAAGACACGCCGATCTCCAACCCTGAATGAGAGCCTGCTGCCGCCGAGAGTGACCCGCTGGAGGGAGAAATCAGAGCCTGCTGCCGCCGAGAGTGACCCGTTGGAGGGAGAGGGACATGGAAAAAGAGCCCGGTGAGTGAGGGGGGAGTGGGGGTAGAAGGAGGGGATGTGTGTGCATGTGTGTGGGCGGCGGGGGGTGGGGGGGGTGTTCTCTATGTATGTATGCATGCGTGTAGAAGGAGGGGATGTGTGTGCCTGATGTATGTATATATGTGTGTGCCTGTTGTATTGGAAATTGCCGTGCCGTGTGTGTTCCATAAAAAACAGGTGTAAACAAAACTGATTTCACACTAGTCAAAACGAAACTTAACAGCCACTAGCAAAAGCGCGTCCACAACAAGGGAATGAGGCAGGAGAGGGGCACGGCGCCGTGCGCGCTCACGAGGTAAAAACTGAGCAGATCTGCGCTCGTGCACCCTCTCCTGTCCACATTCCCAAAAACGGGTGACATTACTTGTCGAAGCACTGCAATCAATGCTTATGCATTGAATGCAGGTCGTGCTTCGACCTAAAAACTATCCCCCCCAAAAACAGCCCCAGCCCCACTTACGTCTCCACGTCCTCTACCAACCCTTCATCTGCCGGTGCCCACCGATCTCAGCATTTTGACCGCTCAGTGCCTTACCACACATATGCCTTGTTAAGGCATATGTTTGGTTAAGACAACCGTGGTTCCGATTGCGGGGAAATGGCACTTGTGGCTCAGTCCGCATTGTTAAGGCCATTTCCCTTGCTGGATCAGTCTGATAGGAATAAGAAAAACAAAAAAATTGCATGAACCGTGTAGTAGAGCTGGACCTTTGGAATACACACATTCTTTTTCCAAATGAGATCTAAATATGGGCAGAAACCAGCAGTCATTGATCCATAATTTTCCACACCATAATTTGTGGTTTCACATCAGTGGGTTTGAGAAACTCTTCTGTCCTCCATGATTGAGGTCGTTGATGGCCAACTCCCCTTCAACAGGATTGAGAACAGGAACCCAGATTTTCATTACCTTGCCCGGAGCAGAGGTGTATTGCACCTGCTTTAAAGGAGATGAATGATTGCAAAGAAGTGGTACTTGAGGTGTCATTACAGGATAAAGACAACTCCGAGAATGGAACAGGGCTGCACTCTATAGCCCTGAGAAGGATGTGCGGCTCTATCAGTGTGGTGAGGCCTTGAGTGTCTGGTGCCCATTCATTATACCAAAAATGTAGGATTGCCTCAGACAGCTGAGTGCTCATGAGTGGCACAAGTGCATCCTGTGGCATTCTTGTAGCATCTCTGACATCTCAGAGTTAAGAATGTCCTAAATGTAATAACAGGTTACAATATAAAGAACAGGAGACCTCAAGAGCCCTGGCGCTCAGAATAGAAGAGTCACAACAAATATCAGTGGCTTCGACCTTCATTGTTAACCATATGACAATCTAAGGTGGGTTCTTCACTTTGTTTGAGTTTCAGCTTTCCCTGTGGACCCGATCTAGATCCTGCCAGAAAAGGTTTAACGAACCCTACTTATATCTAGTGGAGCGTATACTCCGCCTTCTCAGGCACCCACGTTACCTCTCCACATTTTATACAGTGCGACAACTTAATGGGCCATTAGGTGGTGGAGTGAGCTAAAGAATGGTGATGAATTAAATCCAGACCAGTTGACTGGGGGGGAGTGTTTGATTTGCTCAAACGCTCAGTCATCATACCCTTTGGTATCGCTTTGTTCACCCTAAGTTGGCAGGGTATGCCCAGACGTGGGTCCCTAGCTCACTCTACCACTGGATTCAAGATAGCCTGGCTGATGAGGATTATGAATCCGAAACCCGTCCCAGGATGCTTGTTTCCGGTCCAGGGAAGGCATGGCTTGGCAGTTCGGGCTGGACGGTTCCCATGAGGCACAGGGTCAGACTGACTTGCATATGGCCATGTCTGAACTGGGGTGGTGGAGTGAGCTAAAGAATAGTGATGGATTAAACCCAGATCAAATGACTGGGGGTAAGTGTTTGATTTGCTTAAACGCTCCGTCCATCATCTCCTTTGGTATCGCTTTGTTCCCCCTAAGTTGGCAGGGTATGCCCAGACATGGGTCTCTTGCTCACTCTACCACTGGATTCAAGATAGCCTGGCTGATGAGGATTACGAATCCGAAACCGGTCCCAGGATGCTTGTTTGCAATCCAGGGAAGACATGGCTTGGCAGTTTGGGCTGGACTGTTCCCATGAAGCACAGGGTCAGACTGATTTGCATATGGCCATGTCTGAACTGGGTGGTGGAGTGAGTTAAAGAATGGTGATGGATTAAACCCAGATCAGTTGACTGGGGGTGAGTGTTTGATTTGCTCAAACGCTCCGTCATCATCCCCTTTGGTATCGCTTTGTTCGCCCTAAGTTGGCAGGGTATGCCCAGACGTGGGTCCCTTGCTCACTCTACCACTGGATTCAAGATAGCCTGGCTGATGAGGATTATGAATCCGAAACTGGTCCCAGGATGCTTGTTTCCGGTCCAAGGAAGACATGGCTTGGCAGTTCGGGTTGGATTGTTCCAATGATGCACAGGGTGAGACTGATTTGCATATGGCCATGTCTGAACTGGGTTGGTGTATTGAGCTAAAGAATAGTGATGGATTAAACCCAGATCAGTTGACTGGGGGTAAGTGTTTGATTTGCTCAAACGCTCCGTCCATCATCCCCTTTGGTATCGCTTTGTTCGCCATTAGGATAACACATGATCTAAAGTGGGTGCTGCCTCCATCATAGCCAGCAATGGAAGGTTCGACCTGTAGAAACTGAAATAGATCCAGTAAAGTAGAATGTAGTGAACCAAACTGCATGGAGAGCTGTTGTTAGAACTCATAATGCCGTCTGACCTTTTGCGTACATTATTCTTCTACGTCATGGCAATAAAACACAAGTTGGAAAATTAATTATTAACTCTTTTAAATGCTTTATTGAGTTATAAGCACAAAACCTCACACCATTCCTGTGAATACGTTTGGACTGCTTGACTTGGCTACCCTTGTGGTAAAAGGCTAATAATTGTATATTTGGCTATCAGTTTTAGGCTCAATAGTAAGGCAAATTCCCAAGACACAAAAGGAAAAAATATTTTTATTACAAAAAGGGCTTAATAAGTTCTGATGGCTCCTGCAAACTTTCTCACCAAGTCACATGCATAGATAGCAACATTTGAAAACCACAGAATAAATAGAACACGAGAGAATGAGAGAAGTGTTTACTTCTCATTCTCAGATTTTTTTTTTTGACTAAGCAAATAATAGTTAAGAGAGTTGATCAGAAAATGTTTTATTTTTTGCAGGTGGCTGATCACGGGAACGATCCATGAACATCCCTTCACATGAAACAAAATAAAGAATCCCTTCCAGTTTAAGAGTAAATGGTCTAAAGACCCTTACGTCATTGAGATTTATGTGTCAATGTTCTCTATCTGAACCACATCTTTTAAAAGTCCGAGAATGCAAGAAGTTGTGGACCTTCAATCCAGCATTAGTTGAGGGTGTTATTCATGGCTGAGGTACTTCACAGATGGGTCATTGACGTTTAAGGAACAATATGTCAAATGCTCCTTGCAATCCTCAACAGGGTTTGGGCATCACAGAGAGCATTTTCATACATATACGTGGAATGTGTATGAGTGTGCGGAGCATGTGCACTGACAGCTTGGACCCAGGATCCCGTGGGAAGGGATTTGGGTCAGGCCCTTGGTGCCAGCTAAGGTGCAGCAGAGGACACGGAGTCTGTGGGGCAGCTGCATACCCTTTTGTGTCTTCATTTTTTTACAGTTTTTAGGTCTTGCCTATGCAGCGGGCATGCGCTGCAAAGGCAAAAAGATCTTTTGTGATCACTTTGGCTTTTCAGCCAAGCACATGCACGCGTTCCATTGCCTTCAATGGCAACGCATGCATGTCAGGAGATTCACTTTCGGGAGCGAGCACCAGCAATTATCTCTCCCACAAATGAATCTCGCAGCCCCCCGCATGCCCCCTGCTGCCGCGCACGCCTCCCCCTGCTCCCCGGCAGCCTGCTGCGCTTGCTGAGGCCCAATTTAAAGTGCACATGATCACTGACACTAATGGCATTGTCTTTAGGGCAGAATGTGTTTATATTATTCCTTAAAAAATATCACCTCTGATACTCTCTCAATGCCGTGATTATAATCTGATATTCTAAAGGTGAAATGCTTTCTCATGCAATAAAAAAAATTACCTGTTTGAATTTTGAAGAGAGTCATCATATTGTTACATGATGTAAAAGATGTCAGCTCGGCTCGTTCACAGGCTCTGACTTAGGCAGACGCTCGGCTGTGCCTGGTAGTTTATTGGCTCGCTCATCGCTAATTTTAGGAGCATCAAAGAGAAAAGATTCCTGCTGAAAAATACCATCAATGAGCACGCGCGGAGCGCCACCAACGCTCCACCGCCGCACACCCTTCAGGGCCACGCCACCAACGCTCCACCGACGCACACCCTTCAGGGCCACGCCGCAAACGCTCCACCGACGCACAGCCTTCTGGGGCACGCACGCACGAGTGCTCGCTCCCCTGTGCGTCCTTCCGGATCACCTCAGGGAGAGGCCATTCCAATGGATCCTGAAGGTGTTTCTCGGGCGCTGTAATTTGTTTCATAACGTTTCCTTTCCAATTGAGATACAAAGAAAGCCTAATTGAATTATTTGAAGTATTTTAAAATATTTAGCAAGAGAACTGGCGTGTCGGCCTCGGTTTATCAGGCAGAGAGGGATTTGAGTCGCCGTGGTGCACCGCTTAACCACGTGTGGTATTTCCCAACAGGATTTCTTTTTACTTTAAGGACTGTCGTTGGATGAAGTGTTGCGCTGAGGTAAAGTAGAAGCAGTTTTTGTACTGTCACGGTAAACTACCAGATTATTGGAGGTGTGAGTCCAATTCTGTGTCTCTTAACGTGTCAAGATAATATTCTGTAACATGCGTGACACTTTTAGTGTTGTATTTTTAGGTAACCGCGCTTTGGATGCCGTTATTTTCAGGGCACAAGTCCCAAAACAAGCATTTGCACTGCAACAGGTCTCGTTATGTGAGTTTCAGCTATTGGCATGATGCATCGCAAATAAAAGTGCCTTTTATTTATGTTTTGGTTTTTGAAACATAAATAAAATGCATAATCATTTACAATGCTAATAGCTTAAACTCTTGAAAATGCGAGACCTATTGCAAATGTTTATTTTAGACATGGGAACAATGTGTAGCTATGGAGAAAACATGCAACATTAGTTGGTGCACCATTGGTATGGGGGTTGAAGGATCTGGGGGTGGAAGGATCCGGGGAGATGGGGGGTGTGACAAGGGAATGGTACATAACATCAATAGCAGATTCAGTATAGTTAAACAATCCACCTGGCGCTGGCATTGAACAGTGCGCAGCGAGCCATTCCCCTGGCAGCGCCAGGGGTAAAGCCCATGGGTCACACAATGGGGAAGGGGAGGGATGAGGATCTAAGCGAGCCTTCGCATAGGGGAGGAAGCAGAAGGATGGGGGAGGGAGCAGTCATCCAGGTTAAGGGGTGGGGAAGAATGATAATTTTGGTCCGTAATGATGAGTATGTGAAGAAGAAGGGGGTACACTGTTGGTGCAGAGGGGTCCTATGGGTCGGTCGGGGAAGAGCCATAAGCTACCAGCATGGCGGGATGGGGGAGGTTCCTAGGTGGGTTTCTGTGAAGGGCATGCATGGATGGAGTGGCTGCGCATCCTGAGGAAGGGGTTCCGCATGCCTATGTGTCCGGTGGGGAGGGGTGGGGGAAATGGGTGATGGGGGAGGCAAAGGGCAGAACAAGTAAGAGAGAGGGCTATGGGCCGGAGGGAGGCATCATAAGATGGAGTGGGGGAAGGGTATTGCTAGGGAGGGGGGAAGTGGGGGTTGAGGAGGGGTTGAAGAGAAAGGGGGAGAGGAGGGACTGGGTGGGAAGGCAAAGGGAGGAACGGGAGGGGGCAAAGAGGGGTTGGGGAAAGAGGGGGTAGGGAGGGACGCTGCTCACAGGAGGGCCTTTGAACATTTCTTGACATGATAAAATATCATGAATCCCTTCCAGTTCAATAGTAAATGACCCTCGCATCATTGAAATGTATGTTTTAGATGTAGACACATCTTTCAAAAGTCCCAGAATGCAAGGAGTTGTGGACCTAAAAGCCAGCACTGCCGGATGGAGTCATACATGGCTGAGCTACTTGCCAGCTGAGCCATTGACATTACAGGGACAATATGCCTATTGCTCTTCACAATTCTCAACAGGGTTTGGGCAGCACAGAGAGATACCTGTACATCTCTATCTTTAGCCAACCAAAAAATTACAATATTGAAAGAACATGCTCTGAAAAAAATCATTCAAATTCTTCAGAGTTTAAGAAAGTAAGAATTTCAAAAACATCTGCATTAGTTACCATGAGTCATTAATACAGGTTGACATAATTATGACAGCATATTTTAATATGAAATATTCTTTTCTAAGTGATACACTAAATCCCTGAATTGTCTTTAAAACTCGTCTTTGGATTAGAAAAAATTCACCTAGTAGGTGCAATTGCAATGTTGTATTATTTGATAGCAAATAAAGTGGCCTGTGCTCTGTTACATGAAACTGACACAATATTTTCCTTTCACCCAGAAAGATAGTGCAATCTAATAATAAATGAGTTAAAGAATATTTAATTTTCAGACCACAAAAACATTGGGCATTATTGTAAAAGAGCCTCTTATTAAAGCCAGAGATTCTCCACTTAGAATCAATGCCGATCCAATTTTGAAGAATACCCTGCCTCAGTCATTTAGCTGGGGCCTGGGACACTTAAAGAAAAGGCACACCTGCTCCAAGATCTCCTAGAAATTGGACAACAGAGCTTTTTCAGGCAAGATATAGTTTGTCCACTGCTGTTGAGCGTGTCTTTACTCCCTCATGATTTGTTCCCTTTAGCAGATTCCTCATAGAATTATCTGCCTCAAATATATTGAATCACAGATCTATTTGTTTAACTAAAGTTACAGCCTTGATTAAGACCACAGACAAATCTTAACACATGTGATCTGGCGAGCAAAGTCCATGAGTTAAGCGCTAACTCAAGCCTTATGCCTTTAGTATGAGTTTGCAGTACAAAAGGAAGGGGTCCCAGACAGAAAACAGATAATTCAAAATATGACTTAATGGAAAAAAGACAATTGTTTCAAGAAGCAAAGTTATTAGATGCAAAAAAGTTTAATTCAGATTTGCACATGTTACCTTTCATTGGTTAGAAAACGTAACAATTTTTTCTCTAAGCAGCAAGATTTTTTATGTGCCCACATACACAACGGGGAAGGGGTGAAGTGAGGGAAAGTGTCAAGGATAGGGTAGAATAAAGGGATAACCTAAATCATTCAGTGACAGATATTATTCACAATTCAAAAATTAAATACATGTGGTTCCTTTAGCCAAAGGCCACAACACAAGGCTCATAAAGCAGCGTGTATTGTATCCTTCCGCGGTAACTTGAACAGGTCTCTGAATCTTAGAGAGTGCACAAAGTTTTGGTGGACGGCGTTTTGATCAACAAGGGAATGTTTCCCGTATTATTCCTGTACAAGAGATAGAATGCGCAGAAATCGATGTTAATTTGGCAGACACTTATACGCAGATGTCCGTTGGTACGAACACACAGCTTACTATGATGCAGATGGAAATTGGATCTTGTTGGATACTTTCTCGTTATTACAAATAAGTCATAATTCCATAACGTGGTCCGAGAGACACCACCCCCTGGAGACTCTGGTCCTCTCGCCCTCCGCAATAGGAGGTCGCCCACCCACAACTGTTTTGTCCTGAAGAAGACCCGTTCTGTAAGGGCTACTTTCCTACACGTATTTTGGGTCGAAACGTAGACCATTCAACAATTACCAACTCCTACCCCAAGCAAGACTTTAGCGGCTGAAGTGGAGTCTGGTTGTCTGCATTAGTTGTTTCAGGACTCTTTATGAGCCTTGTGTTGTGGCCTTTGGCTAAAGAAACCACATGTATTTAATTTTTGAATTGTGAATAATATCTGTCACTGAATGATTTAGGTTATCCCTTTATCCTACCCTATCCTTGACACTTTCCCTCACTTCACCCCTTCCCCGTTGTGTATGTGGGCACATAAAAAATCTTGCTACTTAGAGAAAAAATTGTTATGTTTTCTAACCAATGAAAGGTAACATGTGCAAATCTGAATTAAACTTTTTTGCATCTAATAACTTTGCTTCTTGAAACAATTGTCTTTTTTCAATTAAGTCATATTTTGAATTATCTGTTTTCTGTCTGGGACCCCTTCCTTTTGTACTGCATAGTTACCCAGGTCCTTTTGACTTTAGTGGGTTTAACCCTGTTCTTTTATAACGTATTTAGTATGAGTTTGGCATTCAGTTGGACTGCCAAACCCACGTTGACCGATGGTCCAACGGCCCTATTAGAAGTTGGGCGTTCGGTCTGCCAAGAGACAGCTGCTGCTTTCAGCGATCCGTGATCCCTAGTCATCTTGCAGCGGTCTGAGGCCCCTAATATGCTGGTGGTGCCGCTGTGGCACCGCCAAGCATATTAGGAGTTTCCACACCACACAAGTTTTCATGGCTGTAAGCCTGCAATGAAGAGTGTGGGGTTGAAAACAAAGATGGTCCTACAGGGCACCCTGTTGCCTCTGCACCATGGGTTGCCTGCAGAGGGGGACATGGTGTTCCCTCCTGTATGCATGCACCCCCAGTTCCTGCAGGGCACTGACTTGACAGCCTATGCCGTTCAGGAACTACTTTTGACACTTCCATTGCAGTGCCTTTTTCATAGGCACCACAGTGGGACCGCCAAGAACATCCCACCAGTGATAAACAAGAGTTGTAATCTGGTGAGCGCTTCTTTATGGCTTTGGCAATCTTGGAGTGGGGCGGAAGCGTGGCGTCCCCACTCCAAGACCACCAGAGTAATAATAGGGCCCTTAGTGCCTGCAGCATTAAATTTATTGGGAGTCCCTGACATGTCTTTAAACAAAAACTCTCCTGAGATTTCCAGTTGATACACTGGTCCAATTCTGCAAGTTCAGCTCTGTAAATTGTCTGAGGTGATTAGTTTTCCTGCTACAGCATTTACAAAGGGATCACCAGATAGTACCCCACACCTCCGGTCAAATCTTTTCAGCGCATTTACTGCCCTTAACAGAACAGTGTTAACATTCACCATATGTCTATCCCATTTTAAATATCAGTAAAATACAATTTCTATGTATTTATACTGCTCTAAAGATGCTCTATTTAAAAAACGAATACTATAATTTCTTCAGCCTAACCTATTTGAAAAAATCATAGTCTTATCTTTATTAATGTTTTTAAAGAATATTCCATCTTGCCAATTTCTCCCACAAATTATCACAAAATAACCGGTCAAACGCCACACTGAAGTCAACAATACAGCAGCCTATTTTGCCCACTATAATTGCTGCCCTCTTTGTGGAGCCCTAAAGTACAAAACGTGGACAATCATGGAGTACTGAAGCTGAAAAACAAACTGTTCATTTTGAATTATCACACACCCACATGTCCCAGCCTTAAGAGGCATGAGTAGAGTTTGGGCATAAATCCTGGATAACACATCTGACATGCAAATTTGCCAACATTGTGGAAATCATGGAAGCCTGTCTGGTGAATGAGCTTAATAAATGCCCCTAGCCAGGAATCTGGGATTATCCTAATATGGGAAACCCATTTTAAAAAAAGAGGCTTAGGGCACTGGACCATGGCAGTGGATTTGATTTATAAAGGACTGCAGACTCGCCAGTGATGGTTTCAGATTTGAGATTATCTTTGATCTTATACCAGACTCCTGAACTTGTGTTTAAATGGTGTGTTTTGTTTGGACGGTACCATAATCACTTTTATCTTTATCATCATTTTATATAGCTCAGATACAAATGTAGTCCATTGAAATTCTACCACCAAATTAAAAGGCGATACTGAAAGCTGTTTATTTACCAGACACTGTAGAGTCTATAATTATTCCTGGGAAAGTTAACTTGGATTTCTTTCTAATTTGCCTCCATTTTTTAACAAAGACTGCTTCAGACGCCCTTTTTATAAATCTAAATTCTTGCTTTGATTTTCCCCTTCATTAGTCTATTTACTTCTCTTTGTAGTACCTTCCATTCATCTTCAAACCCCCCAATGTTTCGGTCTTCCTATAAATTTTGCAGAAAAATGATCATTTTTTCAGAAGACCCTGAACTTCATTTATCCCCCAAATGTATCATAACTTTTACCACGGATGGGAGCTCCTCAAAATTTTTCTCTGACAGTTCAAGCAATTCATCCTATGTAATTGAGAAACTTATTCTATGATTATAGATTAGTGGAAGGTCAAATGGGGATGTTGCCAGGTGCCACAAGATGGCGGATGAGCTTTAGACCTACTCCGCCGGGAGAGTCACAAACGGGTGATGCCCGCCTACATCCATGCATTTAGGGATCCAATTGTAGTGGCTCTGGGATGTGGCTTGGTGGCAGCACCGATTGAACAGTGTGTCCACGCATCCCGTGCCCGGTACCTTCGACTGCTGACTGTGAGCCTAACTCAGCCCACAGGATCTGCAAAGTGACCTGTTACTGAAGCAGAGTGTCCCCACACTGTTACCTGCCCAGCCAAATAGCTTGGATATTGGTGGCCGGGGGACCTCAACACCTAGGAGAGTACATTGTTACCCACCTTGCCAAATAAATTGGATATTGACTGCTGGGGTGACCCCAACACCTAGGAGAGCAGTGAAGGAGGTATGTATGTATGTTTCTTGTAAAGCGCACTGCTGCCCTGAGGCGTCGTGGCGCTGTAGACCGCTGGGGAACCCGTCCTGGCTATCCCTGTGAGATGGTCCCTACTGGGTATCTCCAAGGTGAAACCAGGCATCCCCGGCGAATGTGGGGGGCCGTTGTAGAGATGAGGCAAGCTAATGCCCAGAGTTGTCGAGTGTGATCCCTGGTTAGAGTAGGCACCGAGGCGAGAATTATCGAGTCCGCTGACACTGGTCCACGACCCTGCGGCGTCGGGAATTGAACCCTGGTCCCCGGCCGTTCTCTGCTTCCGGGTCTGCCGCCTCTAACCAGTGAGCCACACCACTCCACTTGGCTCCCACATGGCTGCTACAAAACTGCCCTGCAGTGTGAACCCGGACCGGAGGGCAAAATCCTTGGCAGCCTTTTGGACTGGCAGCAAGTCTTCATGGCTGGTGCAATGGGTGACAGTAGGGGTCGGTGGTCTGAGCCGTGATTCCCTCTGGGTCCCTCTCCCCTCGGCTTGTTATTTCTCTCTACTGCATTGGGCTCCTGTCCTGTAGTTGGGAATTTGGACCAGGATGGGCGAGGGGCTCCTGCTGACGCAGGCCTAGATTGTGGTAGGCTCCCGGCTTCCCCCCTTCTGCTTCCCTCTTCTCCTGCCTCTGAAATTGGACCAGGATTGCCACTGAGGCCCCTGATTGCGAGAAGAGGTACTTTGGTGATTCTGATGTGGTCATACTGGAAGGGCCTTAAGCTGGTGAATCGATCACCTAGTTTGAGACTCCCTGAGCGGTGGCTGGAGCCTCAACAAGGTCGCATTGCAGGACGACTTTGTTTGACTTCCTCGGACCCCCTGTTGCCTGATTCTCAGAGGAGGCAGAGGGAGGCCTCCTCCCCTCTTCTCTTATCCATTGCTGAAGGAGAAGTGACTTGGGAGCCATACTGAAGCCTAGAGGGCACATGTAAGGGGCTTGGCCCAGGATAACCTGATGTGCTGATACCCTGGTATACTGCTGGCCAAGAAGTGACCTTGAATGAAGTGGTGCACGGTGGTGACACATCAATAGAGTTGAATTCACACATCTTTTACTACATTGGGGGGCTGGCCTGGCTTGCTTCCTGACCAGAAAAGACCAGGGAGCTTGCGGGTTGGACAGTCCCCTCCACACTTTTGTGCTGTTCACCTAGCCAGGAGCTGAGCAAATAAGGAGGCCTTGGGGCTGCTTGTGCCCCCCTTACACAGGACAAAGGGGCATGGTGGGTCCTGCAAAAAAAGGCACAGATTCCACATGCCCGGTGTGGCCTGCCCTATATGTGAGGGCATTCTGGCGTAGAATGATATGCGGCTCCAGTTGTGCCTATTGAGGCTGTGTGGTGTGAGACTGGAAGTAGGAGTCCCACCAAAGTTTTGGCACCCTATCTAGTGGGACTGCGTGTACCACCTCATCTGGCTGGTCTGCACTGGCCCTCTACTGACCCCACTGCACTCCTCTGATCTTTGGAACTGGGTGTGACTGGTCATTGGTGGACTTGTCAACATGGGTCGCAGAGGAGGCACAGGACCTCTGCAGCAGTAGGAGTGGCACAATGTCGAGATGAGCAGCTCTGTTTGCACCCGGACCCCTTTTCCACCCTCGTCTGAGCCAAGAACGGACCTTAAACTGGATAAGATAGGCTAAAGTGGATACCCGTCAAGATTTGCATATATGGGTGGATGTGGCCGTGATTTAACTCGGGCTAGTACGTGAATACCAGAGTAAACTAGCAGACTGTGTCACGCATACGGAACAGGAGAGCACAGAACTGGGTCTGACAATGAAAGAGCTGATGGGCCAAGTATGCTCCCTAACCACAATGGTGCAGGAATTGGAGGTCAGGGCAGAGGACTCAGGGGACCCTTCCGTCACAACAATTTCTGCATTGTGGGCATCCCAGAGGGAGCAAAGGGTTCCTATCCTGTGTAGCTCTTTGAGGCCTAGATCTCACAGAAGGTGGCACCTGGCCGGCTGTCCTCTCACTTCCTAATTGAGCATGCCAACCGGGTCCTAACAATGCAGCAGATCCAATTTCCTGGGGGTTAAATGAAAGCTTTGACAGATTGGCCTCCGCTACTTGCTGCTTTTCCCAACCAAGCTGAAAGTTATTATTGGGCTCAAGAATTATTTTTCTATGAACCGGGGATGCTTGTGACTGGGTGAAGCAGCTTCACTATAAAACCTCCACACTGTCTTAGCCGATGCCTTGATAGAAAGCGTCTCGCTCCCCACAATGCAGCAATTAAAGGGCCCATGGGCCCGGGGGAGCAGAGGCTCCTGGGTCCCCTACCGTGGAGCAGGCAAAGGAGGAATTGGCAGAGGCTCTGACAGCAGCAGTAAATCTATGGGCGATCGCTGTGGATTGCAGTAAATCTATGGGTGGATCGCCGAGGTTTGCAGGGGATTCTGGGTATTGGAATGTTGGAAGATCCACACAAGCCACACCTCCCTGGACTTCCCTTGGTCTCTACTTTTCAGAAATATCTGGGTTTTTGTACGTTTCACTAGATGCCCGCCAACCCCGGGAGCAAATAAATGTAAGTGTCTCCCTTGCAAAACCAAGTCTTATTGTGATCAATAATTTTGAAGTCTCTACACTATGTTTTGGAGCGTTTCTTGTCACGGGCAATAGGCCTACCCACAGAAGTGAGGTACCATCTTTATTGGGAGACATAGGGGACTACTGGGTGGGTTGAAGTTTGTGGCTCCCCACAGATGCAAACATTTCCATCACAGAAAATTGAGGAAACTGTGTTTTTTTTAACAAAGTTTGAAATTTGCAAGGGATTCTGGATAACAGAACCTGGTGAGAGCCTCACAAGTTTCCCCATCCTGGATTACCCTG
This sequence comes from Lissotriton helveticus, assembly GCF_964261635.1. NCBI lineage: Eukaryota > Metazoa > Chordata > Amphibia > Caudata > Salamandridae > Lissotriton > Lissotriton helveticus. The sequence continues at coordinate 58,082,863 of NC_136068.1, read as the reverse complement.
TGTGTCTAGTTTTTTTAAAAAGTACATATTTGCTAGGCTTACCTAGGTGTCGGCTGAGTGAGGGTCCAAAATCCAAAGCTAGGCACATTGTGAAAAAATAGTCAATTTTCACTTGAAAAATGTGATGTGCCCCAGTTACATTTTGGGCTGTTTCCTGTTGTGAGCATTAGGCTTACCCACACAAGCGAGGTACCATTTGTATCAGGAGACTTGGGGAAACACTGGATGGGTGGAAGTTTGTGGCTCTCAACAGATTCCAGAACTTTCCATCAGAGAAATGTGAGGAAAAGGTGTTTTTTTCTCGAGAGTGTGAGGTTTGCAAAGAATTCTGGGTCACAGAACCTGCTTAGAGCACACAAGTTACCCCACCCTGAATTTCCCTTGGTGTCTAGTTTTTTAATAATGTACAGGTTTGCTGGGTTTCCCTAGAATCTCAATGAGCTAAGGACTAACATCCACTGCTAGGCACTTTGCGAAAAAAGGATCAGTTTTCACTGGAAAAATTTGACCCGGGGTCAGACTGGCCATAGCGGGTGTTAGAACTGGGGGGTCTCTAGTTGGCAGAGGTAGGCACCACTGTCCAAATAGGGACCCTTGCTTCTAGTCAGGGTAAGGAGGAAACCCTCTAAGATAACCCCTGCTCCCTCTAGGTAGCTTGGCACGAGCAGTCTAGGCTAACCAGAGGCAATGTGTAAAGTATGTGTACCTACACTCACAGTAACACAGTGAAAACACCACAAACTGACTCCACAACAGTTTAGAAAAATAAAGGTATTTTAATCTAAACTACACAAGACCAAAACGACAAAACTCCAACGTACACAGTTCAAGAATACGGTTTCAAAAGAGTTCCTAAAGTTTGCGATAAAGTTCTTTAGGTTGTGATAGAATAATCCACAGATGCGTGAAAAGTTCACAGTTGCGTCACGTTTACTCACAGTACCTTTTAGTTTCGACAAAGTTCCAAAAGCAGAAGCTGGTGCGGTGGAAAACAAGCGATGCGTTGCTCCTGAGACCCTGGGGAGGCGTTTGCGACAGCCCCGCTGCAGCAGCGGGCGTGTTGCGACGAATCCGGTCTGTATGGGGAGGAAGGCCACTTCCGTAGGACGCTTGTTCTCGCAAAGGCACGATGCGACGATCGCGTAGGGGCTGCGTCGATCTCCGGGGCGACGATGCGCGATCCGGCGGCGATCCTCTCTCTCGCAGCTCCTCGATGTGATGGTTTCTGTGACGACACTCGCAGCGACGTGATGCGGTCCGCAAGCAAGCGGTGCGGCGATCTCACCCAGCGACGACAGGCTCTGCAACGACACTCGCAGCGATGTTCGGCTTTCCCGCACCGGTCTGGTGCGTCCCGCAAACGAAGGATGCGACGGCTCTGCGACGATCTCGACCTTTGTAGCGGCGGCAAACTTCTCACACTGTCGGGGATGCGCTCCGCAAGCAAGCGATGCAACACTTTTTAATTGCAAAAGTCTCTCTAGCTTACTTTCAAGCTTCCCAGCACAGGTACAAATTCCAGAGGCCCCACAACTGGATCAAGCACTCTAGGAAGGACAGAACTCTCTCAGCAGAGTTCAGGGAAGCTGGGGGTGAAATCCTTTTGTTCCTGGGAATTCAGAACAGGGAGCCAGCTCTACTCAGGCCCTTGGATATTCCTTCAAGACAGGGGACACAGCTCAACAGCAAAGTCCTTCCCCTCTCCTTGGCAGCAAAGCAACAGCAGGTCAGTCCAGCAGAGCAACAGCAGGACAGTCTTACTTCTTCAGTTTCAGCTTTCTCCTTGGCAGAGGTTCTTTCTTGATTCCAGGATGATCTAATTTTCTGTTGTCAGGGGTCCTGTACTTATACCCCTAAAAGTCTTTGTTCTCTTTGTGCAAGTGGGCCCTGAGCCCGGTCTGAACCAGTTCTGGGTGTCTCCCGAGTACTTTGTTTACCTGGCTTCTCCTTTCCTTTCAGAGTGAGGGGCAGGGTCGTCAGCCGCCCAGCAGTGGTGGAGCCAGCATTGTGGACGGCAGGCACAGCCCTATTCAGGCCCAGGTGCTAACTCCTCCCACCACTCAAGTTGCAAATGCAGTCATTCAGCCTAGGGCTGACTCAGCCAGCCTCCTGGGGAATCCCCAGCCCCTGTCACTCTCAAACCAGACAGTCAATACACAAACAGGCCAAGGCACACAGAAGGGTCAGACAAGAGAACAGCAACTTTCTAAAAGTGCTGTTCTCAAACACAGGATTTAAAAACAACCTTACTTAAAAGATGTGTTATTAAATTCTGAGTTCAGGGATACTAGATACTTATGTCCCATCTTGTTCCTATGGGAAGAAATGCTGGAAGCCACTGTAGCCAGCATCCCCCATGTTAATCTATGGAGCAAGATACCCTTACAATAGTGAAAAACGAAAATGGCTGCCATTCACTATCAGAGCATGTCACCTGCACTAGCACATGCTCTACCTTTTACATACACTGCACCCTGCCCAGGGGGTACCTTGGGCCTTCCATAGGGGTGACTGATGTGCACAAAAAGGAAGGGTTAGGCCTGGTCAGTGGGGACACTGACCAGGAGGACATGGCAGTTTCTAAACAGCACATAGGCACTGCAGTGGCAGGCCTGAGACACCATTTTAGAGCTACTCCTGTGGGTGGCACATTCAGTGCTGCAGGCCCACTAGTAACATTTGTCATCACCAGCCCTGGCACACCCAGTGCACTTTACTAGGGACTTCATGGTGATACAAATATGCCAACCATGTATATCCAATCAGAATAACACTTTACATAGGGAGCACTTACACTCTGGCACTGATCAGCAGTGGCAGAGTGTCCAAAGCATCAAAACCAGCAAAAATGAAATCCAGCACAGCATCAAAATACAGGAGGTAGAGGCAAAAGATAGGGGGAAACCACACCAAAGATGCCAGGTCTAACACGTGCCCCCTCCAGCTGAAAGTGGGGAGAACTACCCACCCTCTTGGGCGTTCTCTTCACTAAGGCGGAAAAACCTGGACAGACCATCAGCGTTGGCGTGCTCTGTACCAGGGCGGTGTTCCACCATAAAGTCCATTCTCTGTAGGGAGCTGGACCACCTCAACAGTTTTGGGTACTCACCCCTAGTTTGCATTAACCATCTGAGGGGCCTGTGGTCGGTCTGAACACGGAAGTGAGTCCCAAACAGGTAGGGCCTCAGCTTCTTCAGAGCCCAGACCACAGCAAAAGCTTCCCTTTCAATCGCACTCCACCTCCGTTCCCTGGGGAGTAGCCTCCTACTAATGAAAGCTACGGGCTGGTCTCCATTCTCCTCAGTGACTTGTGAGAGTACTGCTCCCACACCATGCTCTGAAGCGTCTGTCTGTACTATGAACCAACTGGAAAAGTCAGGTGCTTTGAGCACCGGTGCTGTGCACATGGCAGTTTTCAGGGTTTCAAAAGCAGTCTGGCAGGCTTCAGTCCAGTCCACTCTTTTGGGCAACTTCCTAGAAGTGAGTTCTGTCAAGGGGCGACAATGGTGCCATATCCCTTGACAAACCGTCTGTAATACCCGGTGAGTCCTAAAAATGCTCTCACCTCTGTCTGGGTCTTGGGGGGCTCCCAAGCCAGAATGGTATCAATCTTTGCCTGTAGGGGCGCCACCTGGCCGCTCCCCACCTGGTGTCCCAAATACACCACAGATCCCTGGCCTATCTGGCACTTGCTGGCCTTGATAGTGAGGCCTGCCCTTTGCAGAGCGTTCAACACTTCACAGAGGTGTTGCAAGTGTTCCTCCCACGTGGAGCTGAACACAGCAATGTCATCCAGGTATGCGGCGCTGAATTCCTCCAGTCTGGACAGTACCTGGTTAACCAGTCTCTGGAACGTGGCAGGGTCATTCTTCAACCCAAAGGGCATGACTCGGAACTGGAAATGCCCCTCTGGCGTTGAAAATGCTGACCTCTCTTTGGCCCCCTAAGTTAAGGCAATCTACCAGTACCCAGAAGTCAAATCAAATGTACTGAGGTACTGGGCAGCTCCCAACCGATCCACAAGCTCATCAGCTCTGGGGATGGGGTGTGCGTCAGTCTTCGTGACCGCATTGAGCCCACGGTAGTCCACGCAAAACCTGAGTTCTGGAGTGGCACCTGGCGCAGCAGCTTTTGGTACCAAGACCACGGGGCTAGCCCAGGGGCTGCTGGAGGGCTCAATAACCCCTAGCGCCAACATCTTGGAAACCTCTTCCTTGATGCTGGCCCTGACCTTGTCAGCTACCCTGTAAAATGTTTGTTTCACAGGCAGACTGTCTCCAGTGTCCACATTTTGGACGCACCAGTTGGTGACTCCTGGGGTCAGGGAGAACAGGGAGGAGAACTGACCCAACACTTGGCGACAGTCACTCTGCTGCTCTGGGGTCAGGGTGGGCGAGAGGACCACACCATCCACTGACCCATCTTGCTCCTTAACTGCCAGGAGGTCAGGGAGAGAATCACTATCCTCTTCCCTTCCTGCATCTGTAGCCATGAGCATTGTCACTTCAGACCTCTCAAAGTGTGGTTTGAGGCGGTTCACATGCAAGACTCTCAGGGGTTGCCTGGGAGTCCTCAGGTTAACCAGGTAGGTTACCTCACTCTTCCTTTCGACCACCTCATATGGCCCAGTCCACTTGTCTTGGAGCGCACAAGGCTCCACCGGCGCCATCACCCACACTTTCTGCCCAGGTTGAAATTCGACCAGAGTGGTATTCTGGTCGTACCATCTTTTCATTTCTTCCTGGTTTGCTTCCAGGTTCACCTGAGCGAGCTTCCTGAAGCGTTGTGTCTGGTTGCGGATGGCCAGCACATAGCTGAACACATCGTGGGGGGTTTTCCCACGGGACTTTTCCCAACCCTCCTTCACCAGTGAGAGAGGTCCTCTAACAGGGTGGCCATACAGGAGTTCAAAGGGACTGAACCCTAAGGACTTCTGAGGCACCTCCCTGTAGGCAAACAACAGGCGTGGTAACAAGACGTCCCACTTCCGTCTCATGGGCTCCGCTAGGCCCATAATCATACCTTTTAGGGTCCGGTTGAACCTTTCAACCAACCCATTTCCTTGAGGGTGGTAAGGAGTGGTGAACTTATAAGTTACCCCACACTCCTCCCACAGAGACTTCATGTACTTAGAGATGAAGTTGGCACCCCGGTCGGAGACCACCTCTCTGGGGAACCCCACACGGGAAAAGATCCCCATCAATGCACGGCCCACCACGGGTGCTGTGATTGTCCTGAGAGGGACTGCTTCTGGGTACCGGGTGGCATGGTCCACCAAGACCAGGATGAACCTGCTGCCCAAGGCTGTCTTGGGGTCCAGGGGCCCTACGATGTCTATGCCCACCCGCTCGAAAGGGGTGCTCACCACTGGAAAGGGTTGGAGGGGTGCCTTCAACTTCATTCCAGTCTTGCCACTGGCTTGACATGTTTCGCAAGATCCGCAAAAGGAACCAACGTGCTTCTTCACCTGGGGCCAGTGGAAGTGGGTGACAAGCCGGTTCAGGGTCTTGTCTTGCCCCAGATGTCCTGCAAGAGGCATGTCATGAGCCAGACCCATTAGGAAGTATCTGAAACGCTCGGGTACCACCAGCACACGGGCTGCACCGGGCTCAGCAAACTTAGGCTCGCTATATGGTAGGTCATCTTCCCAGTAGATGAAGTGATCTCTGGCTGCTCCACCTGCTGCCTGATCTACAGCCTGTTGCCGCAGACCATTGAGGGAAGGGCATTCCTTCTGCGCCTGGCAGAACTCCCTGGAGGGACCACCTTCTTGCTGCCAATGGGTCAGCTCAGGTAGGTCTCCCAGTTCGGCCACCTGTTCCCCTGTAGGTTCCAGGGCATCCCCCTCAGGTTCTGCTCCTTCCTTGACCGTGGGAACTGCTGGAGCGGGTTTCCCACGGCCCTTGCCTCTTCCTCTCTTGGCAGGTCTATGGGCCACTGTTTCAGGCTCCAGTTCTATTAAGTCACCCCTACTGGCTGCCATAGCACGGGTGGTCACACAGATCCACGCAGGCAAACCCAACATTTCCAAATGAGTTCTGTGTTCTACATCCTTCCATGGAGAACTCTCCAGGTCGTTACCTAACAGACAGTCTACAGGCAAGGCATCACTGACAACTACTTCCAAAAGACCAGAGACTCCCCCCCCATTCAAAGGGAACACGCGTCAGCTTGCAGAGGCGCACTGAGCTGTCAGCTGCCACTACAGGGCGGAGTACATCAGGGATGATTTGCTCTTCAGACACCTACTGACACCTCACGGATGTCACGCTGGCTCCTGTGTCTCTCAGAGCCTCAACCTCCTTCCCATTGATGGTCACCTTCTGCCCATACTTCTTAGTGTTAGAGGGCAGTAAGGTGACCTGGACCGTCTCTTGGTCTCCTAGAGAGACAAGGGTCATAACTGCTAGCTCCCCCCAGTCACTAGAAACCAAATCACCTCCCAAAGCTACACTTGCTAACGCTGGGGCGGGAGCACCAGTGGGTGCTAGCTTCTTCTCAGGACAGCTTGGAGCGATGTGGCCCACCTCATTGCAGTGATAGCAGGTAGGGGGACCCTGGTTAGTTCTTCTGTCTCTATTGTCCCGCCTTCCCTTAGGGGGCCATGGCTGTCTAGGTTTGGGGGTTGGGATTCCTTTCCCTGGGAACTATTTTGGGGCCCTTGTGAGAACTCCCTTTGGTTACCCTTGTCCCCCCACTCTTCTGCTGGGGACCCTGCCCACCTTTGGCTGTGGTACCCACAATTCCTCTGTGGACCCTGGTACTGGTCCAGCGGTCCGCCTCCTTAGCAAGCTCAATAGGGTCTGTCAGCTTGCTGTCTAAAAGATGCTGGCGCAGCTCTGGAACACAAAGACTACTCAAGTGCTCCCAACTGATTAAATGCAACAACCCCTTAAAATCATGAGTTACTTTACTGCCCTTCATCCAATCTTCCAGTGCACGTGAGTACTGATTCACACATTCCATCCAAGTCTCAGACTCTCTCTTCTTAGAGTTTCTAAACTGCAGTCTATACTGCTCTGGAGTAAGGCCATACCTGAGACATAAGGCCTCCTTCATATTGGGGTAGGTCATGGCAAATGCCATCTCTAAGGGCTTTAGAGCACTCCTCCCAGAAGCCTCAAAATGTTTCCACAGGCCCGCCCCCCAATGCTGATCAGGCACACCATTCATCTTCAATGCAATTTCATACGAAGTGAACCAGGCATAAATATCCTCACTCCTATGGTAATTCTGTACCAGGTCTTTGGGAATATATACTTTACCCCCATGCACTGGCTGCGCGCTGCCACCATTTGAACTGGCATCCACCTCTTTGGCTTTAAGATCCAGTTCTCTCATGCTCAACTCATGAGCCAAAAGCAATTTCTTTTCCTCCAGGGCACGGGCATTTTTCTTGTCTTCTGCTGCCCTTTCTTCCTCCATTTCCAACTGCTTCATTTTCAACTTCAGGACTTCCAAGTCATGTTCTCTCACTCTTTGATTCTCTTCTAACTCCTCTTGGGTGAAACCCATACCGGAATCGTTACTGCCAGCTCCTGAGCCTACTCTGCCCACTGGCAGATCTGTGACTTGAAAACCATTTCCTCCACTAACATCATTTCCCTCTTGTGCCTCCCAATGGGCCTTCAAGATTCTTTGCAGCTCATCCTTCCTGTAGCCGCTCTTTATGGGACACTCAAACTTGTTGCAGAATTGCTGAAGCTGTGTAACTTTGTAAGAATACAGATCCTCAATGCAAAACTCTAATTCTGCTTCCTTACTGGGTGCCTTCCCATTCAAAGACATGATGTTTTGAAGAGTTACTATAAACTCGAATCAAAAATCAAAAACCAGTAGTATGTGGTGGCGTAGTGGTCTGCACTCACTAGTGATGTACACCAATTACTGTGGGTCTAGTACAAATATAAGTTCAATCCGCACCGCTGACCAACAATGTTAGAACTGGGTGCCTCTAGTTGGCAGAGGTAGGTACCACTGTCCAAATAGGGACCCTTGCTTCTAGTTAGGGTAAGGAGGAAACCCTCTGAGATAACCCCTGCTCACCCTCTAGGTAGCTTGGCACGAGCAGTCTAGGCTAACCAGAGGCAATGTGTAAAGTATTTGTACCAACACCCACAGTAACACAGTGAAAACACCACAAACTGACTCCACAACAGTTTAGAAAAATAAAGGTATTTTAATCTAAACTACACAAGACCAAAACGACAAAAATCCAACATACACAGTTCAAGAATAAGGTTTCAAAAGAGTTTTTAAAGTTTGCGATAAAGTTCTTTAGGTTGCGATAGAATAATCCACAGATGCGTGAAAAGTTCACAGTTGCGTCACGTTTACTCACAGTACCTTTTAGTTGCGACAAAGTTCCAAAAGCAGAAACTGGTGCGGTGGAAAACAAGCGATGCGTTGCTCCTGAGACCCTGGGGAGGCGTTTGCGACAGCCCCGCTGCAGCAGCGGGCGTGTTGCGACGAATCCGGTCTGTATGGGGAGGAAGGCCATTTGTATGGATTCCGGTGCGTAGGTTCCGTAGGAAGTTTGTTCTCGCAAAGGCACGATGCGACGATCTCGTAGGGGCTGCGTCGATCTCCGGGGCGACGATGCGCGATCCGGCGGTGATCCTCTCTCTCGCAGCTCCTCGATGCGATGGTTTCTGCGACGACACTCACAGCGACGTGATGCGGTCCGCAAGCAAGCGGTGCGGGGATCTCACCCAGCGAGGACAGGCTCTGCGACGACACTGACAGCGATGTTCGGCTTTCCCGCACCGGTCTGGTGCGTCCCGCAAACGAAGGATGCGACAGCTCTGGCAGCGGCGTCAGGCGCTGCGACGATCTCGACCTTCGTAGCGGCGGGAAACTTCTCCCACTGTCGGGGATGCGCTCCGCAAGTGAGCGATGCGACACTTTTCAATTGCAAAAGTCTCTCAAGCTTAGTTTCAAGCTTCCCAGCACAGGTACAACTTCCAGAGGCCCCACAACTGGATCAAGCACTCTAGGAAGGACAGAACTCTCTCAGCAGAGTTCAGGGAAGCTGGGGGTGAAGTCCTTTTGATCCTGGGACTTCAGAACAGGAAGCCAGCTCTACTCAGGCCCTTGGAGATTCCTTCAAGACAGGGGACACAGCTCAACAGCAAAGTCCTTCCCCTCTCCTTGGCAGCAAAGCAACAGCAGGTCAGTCCAGCAGAGCAACAGCAGGACAGTCTTCCTTCTTCAGTTTCAGCTTTCTCCTTGGCAGAGGTACCTTCTTGATTCCAGGATGATCTAATTTTCTGTTGTCAGGGGTCCTGCACTTATACCCCTAAAAGTCTTTGTTCTCTTTGTGCAAGTGGGCCCTGAGCCCGGTCTGAACCAGTCAGTTCTGGGTGTCTCCTGAGTGCTTTGTTTTCCTGGCTTCTCCTTTCCTTTCAGAGTGAGGGGCAGGGTCGTCAGCTGCCCAGCAGGAGGTGGAGCCAGCATTGTGGAAGGCAGGCACAGCCCTATTCAGGCCCAGGTGCTAATTCCTCCCACCACTCAAATTGCAAATGCAGTCAGTCAGCCTAGGGCTGACTCAGCCAGCCTCCTGGGGAATCCCCAGCCCCTGTCACTCTCAAACCAGACAGTCAATACACAAACAGACCAAGGCACACAGAAGGGTCCGGCAAGAGAACAGCAACTTTCTAAACGTGCTGTTCTCAAACACAGGATTTAAAAACAACCTTTCCTAAAAGATGTGTTATTAAATTCTGAGTTCAGGGATACTAGATACTTATGTCCCATCTTGTTCCTATGGGAAGAAATGCTGGAAGCCACTGTAGCCAGCATCCCCCATGTTAATCTATGGAGCAAGATAGCCTTACAATAGTGAAAAACGAAAATGGCTGCCATTCACTATCAGAGCATGTCACCTGCACTAGCACATGCTCTACCTTTTACATACACTGCACCCTGCCCAGGGGGGTACCTTGGGCCTTCCGTAGGGGTGACTGATGTGCACAAAAAGGGAAGGGTTAGGCCTGGTCAGTGGGTACAATGACCAGGAGGACACGGCAGTTTCTAAACTGCACATAGGCACTGCAGTGGCAGGCCTGAGACACCATTTTAGAGCTACTCCTGTGGGAGGCATAATCAGTGCTGCAGGCCCACTAGTAGCATTTGTCATCACCAGCCCTGGCACACCCAGTGCACTTTACCAGCGACTTCATGGTGATACAAATATACCAAACAGGTATATCCAAGCAGAACAACACCCTACATAGGGAGCACTTACACTCTGGCACTGATCAGCAGTGGCAGAGTGTCCAAAGCATCTAAACCAGCAAAAACGAAAACCAGCACATCATCAAAAATACAGGAGGTAGAGGCAAAAAGACAGGGGAAAACCACGCCAAAGATGCCAGGTCTAACAGCGGGCACCAGGCATTTTTCTGTTGAATCGGAAGGGTGGGGGCAGCTTTTGTACTAGTGGGGCCGTTTTTTGTACAGGGGTCCTGTTTTGCAGCAGTGCTGCAATATCCGCCACCTGTACCAAAAGCAGCAGTAGTATTTTCCACCAGCATCCTCCCCCACCCCTCCTCCTGCGGCCGGTCAGACTTAATTGCCAGGGCCGGTTTGCGTTCCAAGTATGACCCTGGGGCCATTTCCTGTTGTGGGCCCTAGGCCTACCCACACAAGTGAGGGACCACTTTTATCAGATGACTTGGGAGAATGCTGGTTGGGTTGAAGTTTGTGGCTCCCTGCAGATTTTAGAAAAGTGAGGACAATGTGTTTTATTTTACAAAGTTTGAGGTTTGCACAGGATTATGGGTAATAGAACCTATTGAGAGCCACACAAGTCACCCCATGTTGGATTTCTCTAGGTGTCTAGTTTTAAAAAAAAGTACAGGTTTGCTAGTTTTCCCTAGGTGGGCGGCTGATAGAGGGCTCAGAATTCACAACAGGGCATATTATGAAAAGAGGGTCAGTTTTCACTGGAAACAAATGTGATATGCCTAGTTGTGTTTTGGGTTGTTTCCTGTCACGGGCACTAGGCCTACTCACACAAGGGAGGTAACATGTTTATGGGGAGACCTGGGGAAATGCTGGGTGGGTGGAGGTTTGTCACTTACCGCAGAATCCAAAACTTTCCATCACTGATGTGAGGAAAATGTGTTTCTTTTTACAAAGTTTGAGGTTTGCAAGGGATTCTGGGTAGCAAAGCCTTTTGAGAGCCACACATGTCACCTCGTCCTAGATTCCCCTGGGTGCTGAGTTCTAAACAATTTACAGGTTTACTAGATTTCCCTAGGTGCCGGCTGAGCCAGTGTCCAAAATCCATATCTAAGCATGTTGCGAGAAAAGGGTCCTTTTTCACTGGAGAAATGTGATGTGCCCACATTGTGTTTTGGGCTGTTTACTGTTGTGGGCACTAGGCCTACCCACACAGGTGAAGCGCCATTTTTATCGTGATACTTGGTGGAATGCCGAGTGCATGGGAGCTTGTGGCTCCCTACAGATTCCAGACCTTTCCATCACAGAAAGCCGAGAAAAATGTTTTTTATTTTTTTACAAAGTTTGAGGTTGCTAGAATTCTGGGTAACAGAACCTGTTGAGAGCCACACAAGTCGCCCATCATGGTTTCCCCTGGGTGTCTAGTTTTAAAAATTGTGCAGGTTTTCTAGGTTTCTGTAGGTGCCAGGTGTCCAAAATCCACATGAAAAAAGGGTCAGTTTTCACTGTAAAAATATGATGGGACCACGTTGCAGTTTGGGCTGTTTCATGTTTCATGTTGCTGGCACTAGGCCTTGGGCAAACACAGAACAGTAGAACAAGTATTATTACCAATTAACACTCTATGCATTTCTGCCTTCCAAATATAAGACAATGTGTAAAAAAAAGTCATTTTGAAAAGTGTCTTCTAATTCACATGCTCGTACGAGAACCCACAATTTAGGAGACCTCTGAATAATGACTGCTTCTATGTTTTGTGCCTATTTGGGAAATACATGGGTTTGCTTGATATCTATTTTACACTATCTATATTTTACCAAATTAACTGCTATATACACAATACACAATGAAAAATCATTGCAAGGTGCAGCTCACTTATTATCTATGGGTAACTCAGGTTCTCATTAAACTTACAAGTCATATATACCTCTACAACCAGAAGGGTCCGGCAGACATAACGCTATATTGCTTTAAAAATTCTCCCATACCTACGAAAAGGTAAAGGTGAAAACGTTGGCACAATTGGCTGTATTTTCATCCCAATTTCAATATTTTTGTTTAATTTTGACTGTTAGTTTCTATATGAAAACCTTGAAGCATCAACACAAATGACCCCATGCTGAATTCAGACTTTTGTCTACTTTCTGGAAATTAATAGCTTTCTGGGATCCATTATTGCTTTCACGGCTATTGCTACCACTAACTGGAAAGAGGTTGAAAGCACATTAAATAGAAAAAATAGGCTATGTTACAGTAAAATGCCTATTATGTGTAGAAATTTTGGTTTTCTTACAAACGTCTGCCTGTTCCTGAAAGCTGGGAAGATGGTGATTTTAGCACCACAGACCCTTTGTTGATATATTTTGCAGGGGGAAAAAATATGCTTTTTTCTACAGTACTTTTTTCCCATTATTCCCCACATACCCAAAATGTAGCTATATTTTGGCTGACTTCTCAGTCCATTTCAGGTGAATCCACAAACCTCGGATACCTTTCGAATCCTCATGATGTTAGAAGAAAAGGACGTACATTTGCAGGGAATACCTTAGGTAGGAAAAAAATTACAGGGGCCTAAGCACGAACTTCCCCAAATAAACGAAAAATGCACAGCGGGTGTGGGGGGGATGGGGAGGCCCAGCAGTGAAGGGATTAGCTTGTAATTTAACTTTCAATGCAATACAACAATATTGCTAATCTTAATGTGTGGACCCAGACTATGTCTTAGCCTGGTATCCTGTAATAGGCACTATTTTATTTTAAAGGTTGCATCTTCTTCTACCCTTTTTTCAAACTTATGCCTAACCTCATCCGATATTCACTCTATAGGGCACTTCCGTAGACCTCAAAATTCCTCCCCCTTTAATGCCAAACATTCCCCTTTGACCTACTTTATTATAACTTGTATTCGTCTGGCGTATAAGAGTCCCTCTTTCACCTTTCATGTCCATGCCTTAGTGTTCAGAGCAACACTTGGAAAACTGTCAAAAAGATACCTCACTGTTAGGTTATTATCAAGTTTGGTTCTCTCTTATACTAATTAGGATGCCACCACTGTGTAGATAGGTAATTGTTTGATGGTCCTGATGAACTGCTAATTGATCACTGGTGTGAAAAATTAAGCATTGAATATGTTGACCTTCAATCTCTAGCAACCACTGGACATTATATCAGTGGTGTGCTAACCCAGTTTTTAACCAGGACAATTTGACTCACTGATTACCCACAAACTTGACACTCATCTGCACTGCACAGCCCTACACCCGCATCTCACCTTATGGCATGGTAAGAAAAGATCTCTGACAAAGAGCCCCTCATAGGGTACCAGTCAGGCATTGTAGCACCGGCATGACTAGGAGCAAGCCCTATGATTAAGCATGAAACCTTGCCGTGTGTGTGAGGGCCCTAGTTCCAAAAGTGGGAGACTCCCACTCCTACTTCTGGACATATAGTTATACCGACCAATCCTCTACTGCAACTTCTTCTTTCAAAGGAACTGCATATTTGTTTTTTATTGATATGCCCTACGGGCTTGTATTGGACCTATAAGCACCCCCATACCCTTTTCTGTCGCTTTGATAAAGCTTTTTTTTGTTTAAATGCAATGCCTCCAACATGTTAGTGCTGTCCTAAAAAGCAATGACTCTACCCTTGTCCTCCATGTTTGCCTCAATAATAATGCTGTGGAATGATCTTAGTCGGGCACAACATACATCTCTTTAATCCCCTCCCTTTACATTACCGTCCAGCCACAGAACCATCTATTGTAACTGTAAAGGCAGTATAATTCACCATCCGTCTACCAGGAGCTGGAATAAGTGATTTAATGAGCATGTGAGTGACTAAGGGAATGGGCAAGAGAGATAGTTAGGGAGTGAGTGTGAGAGTGAACAGCTATTTAAGTGTGTGAGTTCTCAGACAAGTTTACTATTCATCAATAGTAGTAAAATGAAATATTGTGGGTACTCAAGGAGCACATTTATGTACTCAAATGTGTGTGTGGCAGTCACATTGCTGAAGGCTTTGGAAGCCAGAGTTTAAATACATTGGCAGCATTTTTTCATGCTGTATATTTCAAAGCACCTAATTTAAAACCTAAATCAATGTATGCCACAGAAATTCAAGCATAACAAAGGACTAAATAATGTAAAACATCAAAAAGCGATTGAGGGTTACGTTCGAGTGTAAAATTTCAGTTTACGTTTATGGTGTAGTGCAAGTTTTAGGATTCATTTTAGGGTTAGGGATGTGGTTTGTAATTTAATTGGAATAATTGTCTACAATTCAACGGAAGATTATTGTATTGCTCCAAGTGAGATAAAATGATATAGAACATTTGCTATAATATCAACACTAGAGGAAAAGTCGAATTTGAACGTTATCTGCTGTTTTTTCTAAAGGACAGAAATGCAAGGACATTATGTGGGGGTTATGACTGCTTACGTGTGTTTCCATAACACTGAATACCACTTGCACATCATAGCAGATGCAGGGGTACTCATGTTCATGCAGAGAGGGAGAGGCAATTGAAGAAGAGGCATGATGACGCTTACTAGCGTCTCCACCTGACCAACTAAGTAGTTAAACCATCATTGTGCGTCTGTGATTGATTTATGTGTGTCTTTATGTGTGTCTTGTTTGCTTTTCACAAGCCATACGTCTAAGATTAGCCCACAGTCCTCATCTGGAAGATAGAAAGTTGGAGAATGAACGTCGAAACAATGTAGGGCACAATTGCAATAATCATACAGTTTTTGCAGAACATTAAACAGGATACTTTTCCAGCAGGTGTATAGTCACATACTTCGAATCACATTCTTGTGATGATCATGATCAGAATTCAACCAACACTTTTTTCACTCCGTGTGGCACTTAAAGCTAGGCATTTTGCATGCCGAAACATTTTCATTAGACCATACATATCTATACTACTATAATAAAGGAGAAACTTGCAGGCTTTGAGGCAAGTAAAAGCGGGAACCACTGCGCCAATCTACACACCCGATACACCGTAGAAATCGGCAGGGTGTGTAGATGGTTATAGGCTATATAAACTTTAACAAAAAACATTTTTTTAAAAAATTAATAAAAAAAAAAAATAGTCCCCCCCAAAGTAGCGCCGGCCGCGACGTGCGTGCTCATGTCGAGGAGCGGCGTCAGAGCGGCGTCAGAGGACCGACGGACATGGCGCGGGGGAGGAGCTGTCACGTGAGCAGCAGCGGACAGGCCAGCGGCGGTGAGAGACCAGCATCCACAAAGTTACAGAGTCGGTGCTTTCATTATGCCTCCCTTCGCTCTATCCTTTTTCTCCTTTTCTGTATCTACCTCTCCTCGGCTCTTCTCTCCCCCCTCCCTCTTTGCCTCCCCATATCCCTCTTTCCTCGCATTGTCTATTTACCCCATTACCTCTCCCTACCCCCAGCCTGCTAACAGCACTTCATAGCTGTCATCAATTAGTGCGGCAAGTGCTGAATTATATCTCACTCATTAAACCGACTGTTGTCGCGCTCAGCGGCTGCAATTACACCCGAGGAAATAAGCCCGTGCAGAGAACATCAAAGTCTCTCCTTCCCAGTCTGAGCAACACAGCTGCTCGAGGAGGGGGCTTCGGGGGGACTGCACAGCGCTTAGAAGCAACAGGAGGACTGTGCGCAGCCACAGCTACCAGAGGACTCTGTGTCAGAACAGTGTCCGTCCTGTTCTGTCCCTGAACAAAATAAGTCATTCTGGGAATTGTAGTTGTGTGTAAGGTCATCTGCACACTGTGGGCTTGAGTTTGAAACTACAATATGTTGCTGTGGTGAAGCAGTGCCTGCAGTCTACAGTCTACAAACGACCTATAGCCTATAGACTATAGACTATAACTATAACTCAAAGACTCTGAAAGTCTCAGCTGAAAACTTGATCCGTCGTCCATCGATATGCGATCTGCTGCCTGCCTACTACTACACGCAACCTGCACCTGTAACCTGCGTCTGTAACCTGCGATCTGTGATCAACTAGGAGGAGAGGTGAGGCGTGGTGGGTGCGAGGTGCTCAGCAAGCACTAAGGGGCTTCAGTCTTATCTCTTTTCTTTTCTCCGCTTATTGCTGCTGTTTGTAATACCACAAAAAACTACCACCCGCCACTCGCCACTCTCCTCTACCCTCCTCCGTCCTTCGTCACTGCCACATCACTGTCACAGCCGTCACCGCGGTAACTGCTAATCCTGCGGCGAGATTCACACTGACTCACGTGTCTCCGGCGTGTCATCACTGTGACAGTGGAGCTACAATAGTGGAGCTGCGCAATGGTGTGACGGAATGAAGTTGACGCCTGTCGCCTGACGCTAGCCCGTGGAGTGCGGGTGCGGCAAAAGAACTCTAAGATCTGTAGAAAGCAATTAAGGAGAGCCAAGAGGATCGGCCACTCGATGCGACTGGCTTCAGGTTCGAACTCTCCCTCATGGATGGGTGGATGCATGAATGAATGATGTATGGATGCAGGGTGGGTGGATGCATGAATGATGGATGCATGCATGATGGGTGGATGCATGATGGATGGGTGGATGCATGAATGAATGATGTATGGATGCAGGATGGGTGGGTGGATGGATGGATGGATGAATGAATGTTGTATGGATGCAGGATGGGTGGGTGGATGGATGGGTGGATGCATGAATGAATGATGTATGGATGCAGGGTGAGTGGATGGGTGGATGCATGAATGATGTATGGATGGATGCATGGATGCATGCATGATGGGTGGATGCATGAATGATGTATGGATGCAGGATGGGTGGGTGGGTGGATGGATGGATGGGTGGATGCATGAATGATGTATGGATGCAGGATGGGTGGATGGATGGGTGGATGCATGAATGATGTATGGATGGATGCATGCATGATGGGTGGATGCATGATGGATGGATGGGTGGATGAATGAATGATGTATGGATGCAGGATGGGTGGGTGGATGCATGAATGATGTATGGATGGATGCATGGATGCATGCATGATGAGTGGATGCATGATGGATGGGTGGATGCATGAATGAATGATGTATGGATGCAGGATGGGTGGATGGATGGGTGGATGCATGAATGAATGATGTATGGATGCAGGATGGGTGGGTGGATGTATGGGTGGATGCATGAATGATGTATGGATGGATGCATGGATGCATGCATGATGGATGGATGGGTGGATGCATGAATGAATGATGTATGGATGCAGGATGGGTGGGTGGATGGATGGGTGGATGCATGAATGATGTATGGATGGATGCAAGGTGGTTCGGGCTCGCTCGCTGCGCTCGCTCGCTGCGGTGCAATATGCAAATTAGTTTACGCCCACCACTTTCAAATGTCACCAGCCGCCCCTGACACAGAGGCAGTGTATGATGCGAAGGGTTAATAAGGCAGAGTGCTGAACATGTAGGGGTAAAAAACAGAAGACAGCTAGCTGTACGTGGAGTGCATAACACCCAGATGCCCGAGGTGTAATTGTAATTGCATTTATAAAGTGCTTGCTACCCCAGACGAGGCGTTGAGGTTAGTGGTGGCTGATACGGGGCAGTGGTGGTATTTGTGTGTGTGTGGCAGGGAAGTGTTAGAAACAAGCATTTGCAATACAATAGGTCTCGCATTAGGAAAGTTTGGGCTATTGGTATTGTAAATTACAAATTTTGTATTTATGTTTTGTATTTGAAAATAGCTAAATTAATAGCTTTGTCATTTACAATGCCAATAGTTATACCTTTCACAAATGTGACACCTATAGCATTTGTAATGCAATATGTGTTGTATTTACGTGACTTACATGTATTGATATTACAAATAACAATGGCTTTTAATTTCTTTTCAATAATTAATACTTAAATAAAAGTTATTGTAATTTATAATGGCAATAGCTTAAAGTTTTGTAAATAGCGTTTGTGAAGATTATGTTCAGTGTATTTTATTGTGATGAAAATCCAAGAACAGAAGTGACATATTAACATCTTTTTGTTACATCTATACTACTATAATAAAGGAGAAACTTGCAGGCTTTGGGGCAAGTAAACGCGGGAACCACTGCGCCAATCTACACACCCGATACACCGCAGAAATCGGCAGGGTGTGTAGATGGTTATAGGCTATATAAACCTTAAAAAAAAACCTTATTTAAAAAAATAATTACAAAAAAAATAGTCCCCCCAAAGTAGCGCAGGCCGCAACGTGCGTGCTCACGTCGAGGAGCGGCGTCAGAGGACCGGCGGATATGGCGCGGGGGAGGAGTGGTCACGTGAGCAGCAGCGGACAGGCCAGCGGCGGTGAGAGACCAGCGGAGAGGCGGACATGGCGCGGGGGAGAAGCGGCGGCGGACAGGCGGTGAGGAGCAGAGCGGCGAGGACCTGTCAACTCAGGAGCGGAGAATGAGGTAAGCAGGCGGGTGTCGGGCCAGGCGGGGGACGGGGAGTTACTAAAGGCAATGTCGGGGCAGGCGGGGGTCGGGGAAGGAGGGGGACGAGGACGAACACCTCCAGGCGAGGGTCCGGCCAGGCGGCAGCCGGGGGACGGGGTGGGCGGGGGCACTGGCTGCTGGGCAGGCGGGGGTAGGGGGAAGCCTGAAAGCACCCGGACAAGGTCGGGACGGGCTGCTAGTTGGTCAATAAATAAAGAAATGTACATGTACCATAGAGTGGGAACTGCAAAAGTAAGAAATATTATGGACAACAAAGGCAAGATCCCACGGTGTGCTTCTCAATCATCTTTGCACTCGAAACCGGCTGATATAGCTCTCTTATTCAGTGGTCCTGAAAGGTACATGAGAGCCTCAGTGTCAGGGAGCTAGGCTGGGGAGAAGTTGGAAATAATGATTCAAGGTTAAGAATTGAATGAGAGAAAGTCAGTGGGGAGACCTTTACTGAAGTTGTTTTTGGGTGCTTGTGCAAGCTGAAGCATTGTGTGTACTTGCCGTTTTGAAAGCCCTAGAGTGCAGCACAAAACTGTGCTGCGCCAAGTGAGTGCCCACACAACCATTAGTAGATAGCCTCTAAATGTATGTGATAACAACATTGACATCATGAGTAAAATACATGGGGCCTCATTTATGAGGCTGTGCGTCACTTTTACGCCGCCGGTGCGTCACTTTTTGTGACGCACCAGTGACGTAAAAAATGCGCCTTGCTGCGCCATATTTACAAAGTGACGCATCTAGGTAGATGCGTCACTTTGTAAACTCTTGCGCCACATTATACCTGCGCCAGGTATAATGTATGCAAGGGGGGGCGTTTTGACGCATACAAGGGTCATGGAAGTGACGCAGTGAAATCTATAAGATTTCACTGCGCCATTTCTTGGCTGCCAATGCGTCAAAATCTTACGCCTGATTCATGGCAGGCGTAAGACTGACGCAGGCACTAACAACATGGGACTTGCCCATGTGAAAGTACACATTGCTGGATTTGCGTCACTTTTGTGACACACTCCAGCAATGCGTCACTTTTGTGCCCACAGATACGTCAGAAATACTTAAGTATCTGTAACTCCTTGCGACATGATGCGTCATATTATAAATATGACACATCAATCATGACGCAAGGAGTGCGCACTGAGAAGTCACGCATCGCTGCTTTCACTCAGCGATGCGTCATTTCTCATAAATGAGGCCCATAGTTTAGAGCAAATCATGACGTGCAAATGGTGCAAGAGCTGTCCTTGTACTTCTAATATACTCAAATGTAGGGAATCTACTTCCCCGCTCATGCATGTTGAGGGAACTTAGAAACCCTTCTCAGGAGAAGAATAAGCAAGGAGATTAATATTGTACAAAATTGGAGCATTTTCTTGTTTTCCCCCTCAACACCTGAGAAATATTTTCACTCTTCCAAACCTAATGGATGCAGAATGAGCAAAACTACCATTACAAAGTCCATTACCAACAAGACACATTATGATTGTCAAGTCTTACTTACTACCTTTAGATGTAACCTCAGTATTTTAACTTTGGTATATTCCAGAACGTCAGGCCACTCTATGGATTATAAATTTTAGTTTGAAGAAGAAATTCAAAATACCAAGAAGGGTGTTCTTAATAATTTCAGAGAAGTGATGTGTCATCCTTTTCTTCAGGGGATGCCCATAGAGAAACTGTTTTTCTTTTGATGGGTAAAAACACTAAAGGCCTGAAAGGCCTGATTTAGTTCTTGGCGGAATTAACGATGCCCAGCCATAGCGGTGGGTCCCAAGTACCCCGTTGAGTTAATGGCGGCCAGCCGCTGTATTTAGTTGTTGTAGCAATAGACAGGAGACCACCACGGTGGCCGTCTTCTCTGGTAGTTAGCAGTACTTTGTCACTGCAAGGCCAGCAGGATTGCGCCGAGTCAATTTAGATGTTTCTGTTGTGCTGGCAGTGTCCTGGCAGTCTTGACACAGTAGGTCAATGGTTGTGTGGAGACAGATAAATACTCATTATTTTCATCTCAAAACACATATATGTTGTATATATGTACTGCTATGTAAGAATCTAGCCTGCACTCCTTATCTCCACTATATATAATCAGTTTTTAAATCATTAAGTGGTTTATGTTGGGAGCTACCCAATGGTCAGTTGAGCCCACAACTAAATTAAACTGCAATGTAGAGGCCTGGTGTAGACCAGGTCTGAAACAGGGAGCTCTCCGCTTGTCCCATAGGTTTCAAATGTGTTAATCTCTTTGAAGGAATTTATACAAAAAATCTATACAATAAGATACTACAATCACTTTAATACCTACTATTTGTAGCTTATTTCATAACCGAAGTTTCTTAACATATCAGAAAAAATCATTTTACAAACATGAAAAAATCATATCAATTGTTCAAAAGAGTTGTTATTCACATCCATAGTAATCATCTCAACAAAAATTCTAGCATATCCCAATGCATTTCGAGTCAAACCGACTCTTCTTCAGGGGAATTCCTTGATTGGTTGTGTTAATTTCTCCTTTGATTATCAGTGTTGCGCCCCTCAGTTCGAAGTCAAGCACTATAAAATTAATAAAAAGCGCTTATATGCCTGCAACGGGCAGAGTCATGTACATTTCAAGAGTTAGAATTAACATTCGTACCCAAGAGTGGTTTAGGATTTTTGAAAACGATGTCAACGAGTAAAAGACATACCCAACAAAAGCCGGCTGTGTGACATGTGCTCAAAGTAAAAAATAATAAATGAATAAATAAAAACCAGAGTTATAGGATAAACTAATCACACCCAAGTGCCTGCAAGGTACTATTCTAGGTAACTCTAAATAAACCAACTGCACAACGTGAGCCTAACACAATACTATGCGAATGGGGCTGATCATGTAATCTCGTGCTCAAAGTGACCATCCATCTTCATGCGTCAAGCAGTGAACGTGAACCTAACTCCGCAACATTTAATGTAAATTCATGCTCTGATCGTACTGTATCACAATAAAAGGGACCACCCATGTGCAATCGTTTACCAATTAGCGTGAACCTCGCCCTACTCTTTCTTGGAAAACGAGATTCTTTTTGCAAAAAACCGGTACATCAATGGGATTTTCAGGGGCGCCTGCATACGCTAATACTTTCATGGCTTATTTTGAACAGCAATATATCCTATCGAATCAGAGATGGACTGCAAATTTGATTTTATTTTTACGGTTTATTGATGATATTTTGATAATTTGGCGTGGCACAAAGAATGAACTAGAAGAACTTATCAGAGAACTGAATGATTGCAACCCTAGAATACAATTCACTCACAACATTCAGGAACAACAAATACATTTTCTGGACATTGAAATCAACAAATCAGATAAAGGAATCTCGACTACCATTTATCATAAACCCACGGATGTAAATAATGCACTTCACTATACAAGTGCTCACCCCAAAAACTTGAAGGACCATTTACCGACTTCTCAACTCATAAGGATCAAACGGATATCTTCGGATCCAATTAATTGCAAACTCATGATTGATGAACAGGTGGAAAAATACATTGATCGAGGTTACCCAAGGGAAGTATTGGAGACATCAGTGCAGAAGGTTGCTATGTTGGATAGAAACACCTTGTTGAAGAAAACTGAGACAACCACCAATGATCGCATAGTATTCGTGATGAAACATTCGACACAATCACAGAGGATAAAACAGATCCTCAAAAAGCGGTGGGAGATGATAGCTAATGAACCTGACTTTGCCAATCTATTCAAGACCTTTCCAATAATAGCGCATACGAGAGCTAAAAACATCAGGGAAATCTTGAAGAAACCGCAACACAGTCCTAAAATTGCTCATAAGGGAATGAGGAAATGCTATAATTGCGGCCAATGCAATAACACAGTAGTGAGTAAAGAATTTAAATATCCCCACACAGGGAAAGCCATCAGTCTGAGACATAGTGGAGATTGCAATACCACAGGCGTTATTTACGCCATATTATGTCCATGTGGACTCACTTATGTGGGAAGAACTTCACGCAAGGTGAAAACCAGAATTATTGAACATAAAAGTACCATACGGAACAGGTCAACAACGTCTAGTTTAGCAACACACTGGATTGCTTCCAGTCACACGATACCGCAACTCAGGTTCACCATCTTAGAGGTGGTAGAGAAACACAAGGGCGTAGATCACAACGTAGCGTTGGCACGGAGAGAGACATTCTGGATAAAGAAGTTGGGTACAGTGACACCGGGAGGTCTTAATGACCAATATGAGATGGCATGTTTTTTGTAATGTGACACAATAAATGGCATATGAATGGGAGAGTAACATCAGTTAGCATGTTAACCTTGTAGAAGTGACACCGGGTGGGCTTAATGACCAGTATGAGATGGCATGTTTTTGTAATGTGACCCAACTACACAATATACGGTACATGTATGCAGTTAGCATGTTAACTTCGTAGATTTGATGTGAGTCTTCCACTGTATTGTCGCTGACTTCATTGATGATGACTCATAATATTGTACAGGATTAACATTGCAACCCTTTTTTATCACCTTAACGTCACCTTCAAGTGATCAATTTACGTCTAAATACGTTTTTTGACTTTTTTACACATTGCTCGTATAGTTGGCACTTTTTAGTTTCATGCATGTCACATTTTTCATACTTTCACTTTTCACGATTTACTTTTTATTTATTATTTATTTTTCATGTTTAATTTTTTCACTTGAACTCGGGGTTAGTCGTGCACACACACTGTGGCTGATAAATATTATGTTTCTGTTACTTATCGAGTAATGGTAGTTTCCCCGCCTAGTTAGAGTATTTAACAAGCCGGGACTCATACCGGATGTTGACACCGGAAGTTAGTGGGAGGTCTTAGGACGACGTTTGTAAGGAAGAAGGTAGGCGCTCGTGCTCTAATGGCGTTTTGTCTATTTCATTTTTTACCGCGAGGTAAAGCGGGGAGGGCTCACTCTCCCGTTCTTTTTGAATCAGGTTGATACGACTCAGGATTACTCAGAAACGAGCGAGGGCATCGCGGACACTAGGAACAGAGCACCATACGGGTAAGACAATACAATAGCGTCCTTTCAGGACATAAACTGTTTCCGTCCTAAACGGACGTATTGGTAATGGCCCCTGTTTACTCTTTCAGTGCATCGAGTTGTAGCACGTTATAAACTCCTATGGACCCTCAATTTAACATCTGATAGGATTAATTGTTGGTAAGAGATTTTACTTACAGTACACTGAGTAGGGCGAGGTTCACGCTAATTGGTAAACGATTGCACATGGGTGGTCCCTTTTATTGTGATACAGTACGATCAGAGCATGAATTTACATTAAATGTTGCGGAGTTAGGTTCACGTTCACTGCTTGACGCATGAAGATGGATGGTCACTTTGAGCACGAGATTACATGATCAGCCCCATTCGCATAGTATTGTGTTAGGCTCACGTTGTGCAGTTGGTTTATTTAGAGTTACCTAGAATAGTACCTTGCAGGCACTTGGGTGTGATTAGTTTATCCTATAACTCTGGTTTTTATTTATTCATTTATTATTTTTTACTTTGAGCACATGTCACACAGCCGGCTTTTGTTGGGTATGTCTTTTACTCGTTTACATCGTTTTCAAAAATCCTAAACCACTCTTGGGTACGAATGTTAATTCTAACTCTTGAAATGTACATGACTCTGCCCGTTGCAGGCATATAAGCGCTTTTTATTAATTTTATAGTGCTTGACTTCGAACTGAGGGGCGCAACACTGATAATCAAAGGAGAAATTAACACAACCAATCAAGGAATTCCCCTGAAGAAGAGTCGGTTTGACTCGAAATGCATTGGGATATGCTAGAATTTTTGTTGAGATGATTACTATGGATGTGAATAACAACTCTTTTGAACAATTGATATGATTTTTTCATGTTTGTAAAATGATTTTTTCTGATATGTTAAGAAACTTCGGTTATGAAATAAGCTACAAATAGTAGGTATTAAAGTGATTGTAGTATCTTATTGTATAGATTTTTTGTATAAATTCCTTCAAAGAGATTAACACATTTGAAACCTTAGGGACAAGCGGAGAGCTCCCTGTTTCAGACCTGGTCTACACCAGGCCTCTACATTGCAGTATATATGTACTGCCCATTTTTTTACATATAGCATTGCACACCAACAACTGACACACACCATTGACTGTACACGCACACCCACCACAAAAGTCTTCCTTACATTCTGGTGACACCGGGGTGGCTGAGAATCATGGTCAAGTAGCAACAGTACAGAGAGGACTTTCACAATGATGTTGAATATTTGACTCATGGCAGCACAGCAAGCCTTTCTGCTGCGCTGCTGTGCATGAAAATAAAAGGGCAGATACAGCGCAATCCTGTCCTCCCCTGCATCGGCACACAAAGAGCAGCTGTGCGCTAGCGCAGCCACCCTTCCATCATTTTACAAGGGTGCTTGCGCTGAGAGGATGATTGTTTTTGTGCCAGAAGGGACACCCTGTTGCACAAAAACAATCACTAAAAGCATTACCCTCTTTCTATGCATGCTGCAGAATGCAGCATGCATAGAAAGAGGGAAAAATTAGGAGTAAGAGTATTTCTCCTTTTTGTACATCCCCTGAGGAGGCGGAGGAATCTGGAACATTCCCAAGTTCACAAAATCTTGTAAATCTGGAAATGCGTCAGTTTCCATTAAGGTTGCATGGGAACACCCACAGCAACACCTGTGGAGAGTCCCTTTCTCATGGAGTTATGTGTGAAAGGCAAACATATTTACAAGGCCATAAAAAGTCATGCAGGGTGACTTTACATGGCCCTGTAAATATGGGGATGTCCATTTCACTGCTAGTGCGTTAATAAAAGTGACACACTGGCAGCACAATTGGCTTGTAAAAAAGCCCAGAATCAGTAAGGGACCCCCAAAAAAAGTGAGTTTTCCTCTCTTTTTCTTTGTTTCGGCTAAACCGAGGTTGGAGGCTTCCACACCTCAGTAGAACGTTGCATATTAATCTGAATGGTGAGACTCCCTCCAACAGCTGCCTCAGCCACTGATGCCGTTGATTAGAAGAAATATCCTGGCAGAGTTGGCGGGACTGAGGTGGTCTTCCCTCAGGTGCCCAACCAACATCTCAATCGGGCAGGTAGTCTGCCAAGGCGGTGGGTGAAACACTGCCAAAGAAAACAATGGCAGGACCAGTCTCGCCAAGATCTAGATTAGGCCCTAAAATTTTATCTTATCAATGCGCCATTTGAGAATTACACAATGTGTTATTTTTGGTAACATTCTTTCCTGCTCACAGAAATACACAAAACAGTCTAAATGAAGAGCTTCCATTTTGATGAGGGTTACTACCAAGACTGTTTCTTAGTTACAGAGATTTGATGGAGGGCTGTGAAGCTGATTTCTCTCCAAGCACTGTACTGTACCCAAATAAAAAGGAAGGCACTTATGGTATGTGTTTATGGGACACGGAGAAGTATCAGCCAGTATGATCTCTTTTAAATAATTCAACTATTTGAGTCTCCATATGTAAAAAGAGTTTAGGAAACAATGCCAATATATAAATGTTGTCCATGCCACTTAAACTGTGTCCTCTGCAGTAGAACCTTAATCAATCAATCAATCAGGACATTTATAAAGCCCGCTACCTACCAGTGAGGGTCTCAAGGCGCTGGGGAGGGGGAGCTGCTACTGATCGAAGAGCCGGGTCTTGAGAAGTCTTCTGAAGGCCCGGTAGGTCTTGGGTCTTCCGTAGGTTGGTGGGGAGGGTGTTCCAGGTCTTGGCGGCGAGGTGGGAGAAGGATCTGCCACCTCTCCAATTCCCATAAGATAGCTCTGGAAGCTGAATGTCTGCAATAATGTATAAGCTGTATAATTTACAATTAACAGGTGCCTGTGGCGGTAGCATAGACTGGAAGGGTAATGCATCAACTCCATGTATATATGTGTGTGAGTGGGTGAGTGTGCACTGCTCACACACCTCTGAGTACATGCAGTTTTGTGTATGCATGTGTATTGGCAAGAGTGCGAGTAGCCCCAGACAGCAGTATATATTCTATTGCTATAAAACAAGCATTACTCCTGGTATACATTCAAGAGGTGAATCAAATACAAATTAACCCACACATCAAACAATCCCACACACAGTTGGAGATATTACCATATAATATTCAGGGATTGAGGTTTGATGCCGTTATATATATTAGTTAGCAGTTTACTCAGCAATGGTTGTAAACCAGTGGCTCTGGGATGCCAGCTAAAAATATGGTCCTTCAATATCAATTATGCTACCAAAACCTGCTACTTGTTTAAAGGCAGATACTGGACAAATTATAGTTCTCAGTTCAGTGGTGAACATCCCTTTTGGTGACCCACTACTTAATCCCTGGGGCATTAGGCCTTGCTGGTGAGTAACACGGGGAACATCATGACACAGGTTTCCTAGCACAGTAGAATTACAGGATTAGTCAGAATATTAGCTCTGAGGCAGGTTCAGTAGTACTGGTTCATTGCAGTATTAGTCCCCTCCCATGTGTGATCTCTAAAATTCTGCATGAGCAGCAAGAGGTTCTTGTGACAAAAAGCCCACCACCACCATTGTGTGCTCTCTCATCCTCTGGAAAACTTTACCAAAAGTAGATAAAACTTGCACTACACCCTGATCGTGTAGCTGCATTAATTCCATTACTTCATGCGTCAATAGTATGTGTTCTGAAGGGGATATATTTTGTGTGCTGCATGGCCTTCAATGGAGTCAGGTTGCAACCTGGTTTTAATATGTTCTTGGGTCTTTAAATATATAGGGGCCCAAGTCTTCCTTTAAACTGTACCCATGAAATATAGAGGAAGTCCCCGTCACTGGAAAAAAATGTGATATGCCTAGTTGTGTTTTGCGTTGTTTCCTGTCACGGGCACTAGGACTACTCACACAAGAGAGGTAACATTTTCATGGGGAGACCTGGGGAAATGCTGTGTGGGTGGACGTTTGTCACTTCCCGCAGAATCCAGAACTTTCCATCAATGATGTGTGGAAAATGTGCTTCTTTTTACAAAGTTTGAGGTTTGCAAGGGATTCTGGGTAGCAAAGTCTGTTGAGAGCCACACATGTCACCTCATCCTAGATTCCCCTGGGTGCTGAGTTCTAAAAAAATTACCGGTTAACTAGGTTTCCTTAGGTGCCGGCTGAGCTAGGTTCCAAAATCCATATCTAAGCATATTGCGAGAAAAGGGTCCTTTTTCACTTGAGAAATGTGATGTGCCCACATTGTGTTTTGAGATGTTTACTGTTGTGGGCACTAGGCCTACCCACACAAGTGAAGCACCATTTTTATTGTGATACTTGGGGGAATGCTGAGTGCATGGGAGTTTGTGGCTCCCCACAGATTCCAGACCTTTCCATCATAGAAAGGCGACAAAAATGTATTTTATTTTTTTACAAAGTTTGAGGTTGCATAGAATTCTAGGTAACAGAACCTGTTGAGAGCCACACAAGTCGCCCCATCTTGGTTTCCCCTGGGTGTCTAGTTTTAAAAAATGTACAGGTTTTCTAGGTTTCTCTAGGTGCCAGGTGTCCAAAATCCACATGAAAAAAGGGTCAGTTTTTACTGTAAAAATATAGGAGGTCCACGTTGCATTTTGGGCTGCTTCTTGTTGCTGGCACTAGGCCTACCCACACAAGTGAGGTACCATTTTTTTCAGCAGACTTGGGGAAACACAGAACAGTAGAACAAGTATTATTACCAACTAACATTTGATGCATTTCTGCCTTCCAAATATAAGACAATGTGTGAAAAAGAAGTCATTTTGAAAAATGCCTTCTAATTCACATGCTAGTACGAGTACTCACAATTTAGGAGACCTCTAAATAATGACTGCTTCTATGTTTTGTCCTTATTTGGGAAATACATGGGTTTGCTTGATATCTATTTTACACTATCTATATTTTACCAAATTAACTGCTATATACCCAATACACAATGAAAAACCATTGCAAGGTGCAGCTCACTTATTATTTATGGGTAACTC
Organism: Lissotriton helveticus; assembly: GCF_964261635.1. Classification (NCBI taxonomy): domain Eukaryota; kingdom Metazoa; phylum Chordata; class Amphibia; order Caudata; family Salamandridae; genus Lissotriton; species Lissotriton helveticus. Next base: position 58,054,218 of record NC_136068.1, on the reverse strand, counting down.
AGGTTCTCATTGAACTTACAAGTCCTATATACCTCTACAACCAGAAGGGTCCAGCAGACATAACGCTATATTGCTTTAAAAATTTTCCCATACCTACAAAAAGGTAAAGGTGAAAACGTTGGCACAATTGGCTGTTTTTTTAACCCAATTTCAATATTTTTGTTTGATCTATATGAAAACCTTGAACCATCAACACAAATGACCCCATGCCGAATTCAGACTTGTGTCTACTTTTTGGCAATTAATAGCTTTCTGGGATCCAATATTGCTTTCACAGCTATTGCTCGCACTAACTGGAAAGAGGTTGAAAGCACATTAAATAGAAAAAATAGGCTATGTTCCAGTAAAATGCCTAAAATGTGTAGAAATGTTGGTTTTCTTACACAAGTCTGCCTGTTCCTGGAAGCTGGGAAGATGGTGATTTTAGCACCACAAACCCTTTGTTGATATAATTTGCAGGGGAAAATTGCTTTCTTCTACAGGACTTTTTTCTATTATTCCCCAAATACCCCAAATTTAGCTATAGTTTGGCTGACTTCTCAGTCCATTCCAGGTGAATCCACAAACCCTGAATACCTTTCGAATCCTCATGATGTTCGAAGAAAAGGAAGTAAAATTGCAGTAAATACCTTAGGTGGGGAATAAATTACAGGGGCCTAAGCACAAACTACCCCAAATAACCCCAAAAAAGCTTAGCGGGGGGGAATTAGGCAAGAAACATTTTGACCCTCAATCTCTAGCAACCACTGGACATTATATCAGTGGTGTACTAACCCAGTTTTTAACCGGGACAATTTTACTCACCGATTACCCACACACTTGACATTCATCTGCACTTCACAGCCCTACACCTTGCATCTCACCTTACCGCTTGGGAACAAAAGATCTCCAACAAAGAGCCCCTCATAAGGTGCCCATCAGGCATTGTAGCGCCGGCATGACTAGGAGCAATGCCTATGATGAAGTATGATACCTTGCCGGGTGTGTGAAGGCCCCTAGTTCCAAAAGTGGGAGACTCCCACTCCTACTTCTGGACATATAGTTATACCGACCAATCCACTACTGCAACTTCTTCTTTCAAAGGAACTGCATATTTGTGTTTTATTGATATGCCCTACGGGCTTGTATTGGACCTATAAGCACCCCCAGACCCCTTTATGTCGCTATGATGAAGCTTTTTTTTGTTTAAATGCAATGCCTCCAACATGTTAGAGCTGTCCTAACAAGCAATGACTTTACCCTTGTCCTCCATGTTTGCCTAAATAATAATGCTGTGGAATGATCTTAGTCAGGCACAACATACATCTCTTTAATCCCCTCCCTTTACATTACCGCCCAGCTACAGGACCATCCATTGTAACTGTAAGGTCAGTATAATTCATCATCCGTCCACCAGGAGCTGGAATAAGTGAGTTAATGTGCATGTGAGTGACTTAGGGAATGAGCAAGGGAGATAGTTAGGGAGTGAGTATGAGAGTGGACAGCTATTTAAGTGTGTGAGTTCTCAGACAAGTTTACTATTCATCAATAGTAGTAAAATGAAATATTGTGGGTACTCAAGGAGCACATTTATGTACTCAGATGTGTGTGTGGCAGTCACATTGCTGAAGGCTTTGGAAGCCGGAGTTTAAATACATTGGCAGCATTTTTTCATGCTGTATATTTCAAAGCACCTAATTTAAAACCTAAATCAATGTATGCCACAGAAATTCAAGCATAACAAAGGACTAAATAATGTAAAACATCAAAAAGTGATTGAGGGTTACGTTTGGGTGTACAATTTCAGTTTACGTTTATGGTGTAAGGCAAGTTTTAGGATTCATTTTAGGGTTAGGGATGTGGTTTGTAATTTAATTGGAATAATTGTCTACAATTCAAAGGAAGATTATTGTATTGCTCCAAGTGAGATAAAATGATATAGAACATTTGTTATAATATCAACACTAGAGGAAAAGTCGAATTTGATTGTCCTCTCTGCTTTTTCTAAAGGACTGAAGTGCAAGGACATTATGTGGGGGTTATGACTGCTTACGTGTGTACCCATAACACTGAGTACCACTTGCACATCATAACATAAGAAGAGGTACTCATGTTCATGCAGAGAGGGAGAGGCTATCAAAGAAGAGGCATGATGACGCTTACTAGCGTCTCCACCTGACCAACTAAGTAGTTAAAACATCAGTGTGCGTCTGTGATTGTTTTATGTGTGTCTTGTTTGCTTTTCACAAGCCATAAGTCTAAGATTAGCCCACAGTCCTCATCTGGAAGATAGAACGTTAGAGAATGGATTCCGAAAAAATGTAGGGCACAATTGCAATAATCATAGTACAGTTTTTGCTGAACATTAAACAGGATATTTTTCCAGCAGGTGTATAGTCACATTCTTCGGGTCACATTCTTGTGATGATCATGAGCAGAATTCAACCAACACTTTTTTCACTCTGTGTGGCACTTAAAGCTAGGAATATTGCATGCCTAAACATTTTCATTAGACCATACATATTGGTCAATAAAAAAAGAAATGTACATGTACCATAGTGTGGGAACTGCAAAAGCTGATAAATATTATCGAAAAAAGGCAAGATCACACTGTGTGCTTCTCAATCATCTTTGCACTCGAAACCGGCTGATATAGCGCTCTTATTCAGTGGTCCTGAAAGGTAACATGAGAGCCTCAGTGTCAGTGAGCTAGGCCGGGGAGAAGTTGGAAATAATGATTCAAGGTTAAGAATTGAGGGGCGTAGCTTGAACGCCACACAAAATGGCAGCGCGGTAACGGAGCTCCGTCACCGACTCCCGGTTTCGGACTTCTCCAACCGGCAATACCCCGCGGTTTTGCTCTACAGGGCCAGTTTTCGGTGTCTAAGGATGAGGTGAGCTCCCTGAAGCTTTTTTTGGACATTTCCTTTGCCTCTCTGTGCTTTATTTCAGCGCGACACGGCCCGTTTCTATACAGCCGCCATTTTGTTTTTCTGGCTTTTCTCTTCATAACATCGCAATGCTTTTTTTGCCTCAGGAATTCTGCTTCTTCCTCCGCTTCATAACCGAGCTTTTTTAAATGCCTGCTGCATTTTTGCTTTTGTGCCAATGCTTTTCGTCTTCAATGCGATTTGCATGCTGTGCCTGCATTTCAACACCTCTCTCAGGAGCCGCCATTTTATATTTACCTCAATGTCTTTTCTATTGTGAGGTGTTTTGCGGATGATATGAATTTAAAGCTTATCAAATATTTCTTTTCTTGAATTCATATGAGGCTTTCATGACTACTACTCCATTTTGATACTCCTGCTCCTCAGGTATGCCTTAAGTTTTTGACTCATTTTATATTATTCCCCTCTTCACTCCTATGGGGGAATTGTGGAACCTTAAGCTCTCTATGCCTACTAAATGTGCTATTGGTTCTGATTCTGACACAAATATTCATGACATGGAAGATCTTCCTCTACAGAAATCCGACTCTACTTCTGGTTCTGTCCCTAAAACGCAAACCATGAGCAAATTGCCGACAACAACTTCTACCAAACGTCCAAAGAAAGACCCTCCCTCTCCAGGGTCTACCTCGGCTACTGCTTCTATGGACCTTATCCTAGAGGAAATTTATGTTCTTAAACCCTTCATTGAAGAGACTACTAGGACCTTACAATTCTTGCATGATAAATGGTCCTCTTTGGGCTCTCGTGTACTTCTTGTGGAACAAACAACGGAGTCTCTGCAGGCTTCATGTTCTCGGATTTCTACTTTGGAGTCGGACATATCTCTTCTCAAGAGGCAAACAGAAGATTTGGAAAATCGCAATCGTGGGAACAACCTCAGACTTTATGGGCTTCCTGAGCACACGGAAGGATCAAATCCTACTGCCTTTTTTCAATCATTTTTGCCGAAAATGTCAGACTTGCCTGCTTCTTCTTATATTAATATTCAAAGAGCGCATAGACTGGGTCCGAGATTACCTAATAAACCTTGTGGCGTTATTATGCTGTTTCTGCAATATACAGATCTTCAACAAGTTTTGTCAGCCGCCAAGTCTAAGAAGCAAATCTTTTGGGAAGGTCACCATTTATTTCTATCTCAAGATGTTGCCAAAGTTACAGCTGATTGCCGGAAAAAGTTTCTTGACCTCCGTCCACAGTTACGTGCTCTTAATGCCAGATTTGGACTTCTTCATCCTTGTCTCTTAAAGGTTACCTACAAAGATAAAACTACGACATTTGAAGATCCAGTGGCTCTACAAGAATTCCTTCGTCATCATGGAGCGGATGTCATGGACACTTCAAGAATTCCTTGATTTGCTGCGCTTGTCTCTTGTTTCGTAGTTGTTCTCTTACTATGTTTCTTCCAATGATTGTTATTATGCTCATCCCTTTGTATTGTTCTTTATAGTTTCTACTGCCATATGTTTCTCTTTTACCTTATGTTTTTTATCTCATGTATTTTCCCTTTTAGTCAGATTTTTTGTTCCACTCATATTACCTTCCTTCTCTTTTTCTACAGGTATTGCGTTCTTTCTACCCATTTGTTTTTTTCCTCATTGTCTTGTGAAGTTGTGTCATAAATCAGCGAATGTTCGGTGGTTTCCCCTCGCTGCTGTCGTCGTCATTTTCTGGCGTCGTCACCCTCGCTTTTCGTTGGTATTTGTAGGTATGTCCCTCAGTCATCTGTATTTGACTCATACTGTCTCCTTTTTCTCTATTTTTGTTTATTTTTTTCGTTTGCTGTTTCTCTTTTTTTCCTTCTTTTGTTTCTCTTTGCTTCTTCCTTATCTTCTTGTTTACACTGCTATTTCATTCTTTCATTATTTACCTCCTTATCTTTTTGCGCTTTCTTCTCCTTCTTTTTCCTTAATTCTACTTTCTTCTCTGTTCTCTAGAATTACATTTTATCTTTGCTCTAGTAAGCATATTATTTGTTCACTCTTTCTTTCAACTAGTTACATTTCGGATTACCACCTGGAATGTTAAAGGTTTAAATAATCCAATTAAAAGGCAACGGGTGTTATCTCGCCTTGCCAAGTTAAAAACGGATATCGCTCTCCTCCAAGAATCTCATGTTTCTGAGGTTGAAGCTTCAAAATTAAAACATTGTTGGGGGGGTCATGTTTTTAATTCTCCTGCTGCGGGTAAGAAAAATGGGGTTCTTATTTTATGCCATAAAAAGTTAAATGTTTCTATTGTTCATCAGGAATGTGATTTTGATTGTCGTTGGGTAATTGTTAAATTACTTGTCGATAACATTCCTATTGTTATTTTTAATGTTTACGCCCCCACTGGTGTTGATAAACAATTTTGGCCTGTTATATCTGAAAAACTGTACTCGTTGGACGATGACTACATTGTCTTTGGTGGTGACTGCAATCAAATTCTGGATCCTATATTAGACAGGCATTCAAAGGTTAAATTTTCTCCATCTAAAATGCACTCTCAATTCGCTACCATTATACGTCATAAAGCTTTAGTAGATATCTGGAGATTATACCACCCCGATCTCAGAGAATATAGTTTCTACTCCCCTTCTCATCACTCACAATCCCGCATTAATTATCTTTTTATGAGTAAATCCCTTGCCCAACATGCCATTCACTCTGAAATTGGCTCTATTCTAATTTCAGATCATGCTCCTGTGTTTGTAGATATTATTCTCCTTCCCTTTTCTCCTCACCCAAGAAGATGGCAATTCAATAATTCTCTACTCCTGAATCCCACTTTTTGTAAAAAATTTAAAGTTTTCGCTAGTGAATTTTTTACAATTAATCGCTCCCATGACTCTCCTTTCCTTATGGTGTGGGACTCGTTTAAAGCGGCTGCTAGAGGTTTTATTATCAATTTTGTCTCACAGAGGAAAAAACGCATAGAAAGTCAATCTGCTCAAATACTCATTAAAATTAAACAACTTGAATATAACTATTATCGTTCCAATACTGAATCCTCCCTGAAAGATCATATCTATGCCAAACTTACTTTCAATAAACTAACCACTGATGCTGCCTCTAATTTTTTACTAAAGAGTAGCTCTCATTATTATGGAGGTCAAAAAAAAAAGGGGAAATTACTAGCCAACTATTTAAAAGTGAGGAAGGAGCGAACGAAAATTGACTCTATACAAGGGGCTACCGGTGTTTCTTTATTTAAAGATAAAGATATTTTAAATGAATTTGTTGCTTTTTATAAAAACCTTTATACTCCTGAAACCACCCCAGATTCCGTTGATCTTCTCTCTTATTTTCAATCTAAACCCCCCTTCTTCTACCATGTTGACTGTGGACCTTTGGAATCTGACATTTCACTTGCGCAAACTTCCCATGCTGTTTCAATTTTACGATGCGGGAAAGCTCCCGGTCCAGATGGGTTTACTATTGAATTCTATAACCATTTTGCATCACTTCTCCTTCCAAATCTTTTACTCCTATTTCAATCTTTTCTTGATTCAGGCTCCTCACGTGGTACATTTCAAATAGCTTTGATATGTTTGATCCCCAAAGAAGATAAATATCATTCTCTCTGTAAGAACTAGCGACCTATTTCTTTGGTAAGTACTGATTATAAAATTTTTGCAAACATTTTAGCTCTCCGGATGGATCCACTTCTACCTGATCTTATTGGTCCAGAACAATCAGGTTTTGTTAAGGGACGGCTTTCTTCTGATAATTCGCGTGTCTTTTTTAATGTTTTGAGTCAGGCCTCTACCTTAAATTATCCTTTGGCTGCTATCTCATTAGATGCTTAGAAAGCATTTGACAGAATAAATTGGGATTTTATGTTTAATGCTTTAAAATGGGCTGGTTTCCCGCCTAAATTTCGTACTTTTATTTCTCTACTTTATTCTGGTCCTCAAGCGTCGATATTTGTTAATGCTATGGCTTCAGATTATTTTCCATTACACAGAGGTGTCCGACAGGGAGGGTCATTGTCCCCTTTACTATTTGTTTTAGCTTTGGAACCCTTTTTAACCAAAATTCGGCAAGATGACGGTATTACTGGCTTTCATTTTCGTTCCCAACAGGTCAAACTTTCTGTGTATGCTGATGACATTCTTCTAAATTGCTCTGATCCTCAATCCTCTCTTCCTTTCTTTCTTCAACAAGTTTCTTCCTTTTCTAAAGTCTCCGGTTACCATCTCAATGTTGATAAGTGTGAAATCTTACCTTTAAACACGGTATGCCAAAAACATCTCTTTGATCATTCCGGTTTCTCTTGGCAACCTTCTAAAATCAAATCTTTGGGAATTTAGTTTGCTCCTCTACTTTCTAATACCCTCAAAATAAACTTTGAATATATCACCAACAAATTGAATGCTTCCATTGCATGATGGAACCCTCTCTTTTTATCTTGGTGGGGACGTCTGGACTCAATAAAAATGATGTCATCTCCCCTAATATTATACACTATTTCCATGATCCCTATTCATACTCCTGATTATTATTTTAAACAAATCGATTCTACCCTTCTTAAATTCCTGTGGAAGGGTAAACGTTCGCGTATAGCTCTTACCTCATTGAAGAAAGATAAACCTAATGGTGGCCTTCGATTCCCTGATTTTAAAACCTATCATCGTGCTTTTTCACTCAAACAAGCGGCCCATTGGCTTTCTACTGATCTTTCTTTTTATCCCCCTCTTTGGCTAAAACTAGAATCCACACTCATATCTCCTATTGATTTCCAAGAAATCTTAGCCTTTACATCCAATATGGCTTCTTTACGTCCCCCTATTGTTTCCTATTCCCGTAATCTACTGCTGCCTTTTATGCCCTCCTCCTTCCCTTATAGAAATTCTATTCATCACCAACCTATTTGGCACAATAAACACCTTTGGATTCGTAATTGTTCTATTTATTGGAAGTCTTGGTATTCTAAAGGCCTGAAATGGATTTCTCAACTTATTTCTGATAACCAACCTGTTACCTTTTCCGATCTTCAATCTCAATTTTCTTTACCTTCTTCTTCTCGTTCACAGTATAATTTGCTGTATCCCGCTCTTGTTCAATACTTTCAATCTTTACCCTCTAACAATGATTTACCTATCACATCTCAAAATATATACTCAGCATTGGTCCACTCTCCTTCTGCCTCCTTTCTATATAAATCCTTTCAATTTTCTTTAGAAAGACTCAAAACTAAGGTTGAGGCGGCCTGGGAAAAAGATTTTTAACAGGATTGGTCTATTCCTCTCTGGGACGGAATATGGTAAAACATTCATAGGACCTCTAGAGCTCCAATACCACACAAACCCTCTTTTTCATTTATCATCGATCCCTCTTTTCTCCGATGACACTATCAACATTTTCCCCAGATATACGCTCTACTTGTTGGTCTTGTCCTACTGCTGATCTAAAACATGTGTTATTCGAGTGCCCTCCCATTCTTCAATTTTGGAAACGTGTTTGGTCTCAAATTCAACACATTTTTTACGTTCAATTCCCCTTTTGCAATATATGCAAATTTTCCTGGGTACTCTCTCCCCCCTCTGGCCTCAATCCTCACAACTCTGCAAACTCCTGGACCTTTTAATAGCCATAGCTTTTCATCTCATAACCTCCAATTGGAAACAGGCTGCCAATGTCACTATCCGTTCTTGGTTGAATCCGGTTTGCTTTAATCATCGTTTGGACACTAATCACATTTCTCCCATTTCCCTGGCAATCAAAAGAGATCTTATTTGGCTTCCTTTGACAACTTATTTATCCATGGTTGCTTCTTCACACACCATTTCTACAAATAGATCAGACGATGTACAGAAACCACCTTAAATTCCCCATTGCCTTTTATCTTTCCACTTTATTACCTATTGTTTTATATTTGATACATTTTTGTATTCTCGCTTCTTTTTATTGAGTACTGTTCTGCTTACGTTGATATTTCTATTTACACAAACTGCTTGTATTTTTTACTTACTCCCATATGTTTTGTATTTCCCTTACCCTCTTATCTTTTTATTGTATAAGATGTACTATTTTATCATTTTTACTGTTTTTTCTTTTCCTGCTTTTTTGCTTTGATCTTTAATAAACTCAAACTTTAAAAAAAAGGTTAAGAATTGAATGAGAGAAATTCAGTGGGGAGAAAGAAATGCCTTTACTGAGGTTGTGTATGGGAGTTTGTACAAGCTAACACATTGTGTGTACTTGCCATTTTGAAAGCCCTAGAGTGCAGCACAAAACTGTGCTGTGCCAAGTGAGTGCCCACACAACCATTAGTAGATAGCCTCTAAATGTATGTGATAATAACTTTGACATCATGAGTAAAACACATAGTTTAGAGCAAATCATGACGTGCAAATGGTGCAAGAGCTGTCCTTGTATTTCTAATATACTCAAATGTAGGGAATCTATTTCCCCGCTCATGCATGTTGAGAGAACTTAGAAACCCTTCTCAGAAGAAGAATAAGCAAGTAGAATAATATTGTACAAAATTGGAGCATTTTCTTGTTTTCCCCCTCAACTCCTGAGAAATATTTTGACTCTTCCAAACCTAATGGATGCAGAATGAGCAAAACTACCATTAAAAAGTCCATTACCAACAAGACACATTATTATTGTCAAGTCTTACTTCCTGCCTTTAGATGTAACCTCAGTATTTTAACTTTGGTATATTCCGGAGCGTCAGGCCACTATATGGATTATAAATTTTAGTTTGAAGAAGAAATTCAAAATACCAAGAAGGGTGTTCTTAATAATTTCAGAGAAGTGATGTGTCATCCTTTTCTTCAGGGGATGCCCATAGAGAAACTGTTTTTCTTTTGATAGGTAAAAACACTAAAGGTCTGAAGGGCCTGATTTAGTTCTAGGCGGAATTAACGATGCCCAGCCATAGCGGTGGGTCCCAAGTACTCCGTCGAGTTAATGGCGGCCAGCCGCTGTATTTAGTTGTTGTAGCAATAGACAGGAGACCACCACGGTGGCTGTATTCTCTGGTAGTTAGCAGTACTTTGTCACTGCAACACCAGCAGGAATGCCCCGAGTCAATTTAGATGTTTCTGTTGTGCTGGCAGTGTCCTGGCAGTCTTGACACAGTAGGTCAATGGTTGTGTGGAGACAGATAAATACTTATTATTTTCATCTCAAAGCACATATATGTTGTATATATGTACTGCCCAGTTTTTTTACATATAGTATTGCACACCAACAACTAACACACACCATTGACTGCATATGCACACCCACCACAAAAGTCTTCCTTACATTCTGGCGACACCGGGTTGGCTGAGAATCATGGTCAAGTGAGCAACAGGACAGAGAGGACTTTCACAATGATGTTGAATATTTTGACTCATGGCAGCACAGCTGTGCTGCTGTGCATGAAAATAAAAGGGCAGATACAGCGCAATCCTGTCCTCCCCTGCATCGGCACACAAAGAGCAGCTGTGCGCTAGCGCAGCCACCCTTCCATCATTTTACAATGGTGCTTGCGCTGAGAGGATGATTGTTTTTGTGCCAGAAGGGACACCCTGTTGCACAAAAACAATCAGTAAATGGATTTTCCTCCTTCTATTGAGGTTCTGTGCTTTTCGACTTCGCTTCGTATCTAGCCGCCATTTTGTGTCCAGCCGCCATTTTGTGTTGCCTCACTCAGGCAGCACGGCGAACGCAGTGTTTTTGCTTTTTCAGCTGCTACATGTCTCTTCTGTTAAAAAGTAACCCCTTGTCCTTGTTTACGAAACCGATGTCAGGGTCTGGCCGAGTTCGTTATCCATGTCTAGACTGATTAATCCTTGTCTTACTCCACTGTTTGGGTCCCACCATTCTTTCTTACTTTATCTTATTTGACTGGCCTTCGCTATTCTCTTCGTGTATTCTCTTATTACACAAACTATCCTTTGAAGCACACGAACATGTTCTACCACCTGCAAATTGAATTACGGGCACTAGTGTTGATTAACTTAAGGGGAGGAGAGCACACGTGGTCTGAAAGGAAGGCGTGTTTAAGATACTTGATAGCTTGTTTTCGAATTTTTCCTATTTGTTAGTTTTATATGTTTTGGGAGTGACCATTGTAAATATGCGTACTATAAGAGACTGTGAGCCACGGAGTTAAGTGGCAGTCTCCTAAGAATCTACGCATGTACTTCTTGGACAACTGTGATTAGCTGCAGCTAATAAACTCGATTTTCTACGCCTAACAGAGTGTCTCGTGTCTCTGTATGACAAGGCAGGTGAACCCGGAGATATTAGGCGTGCCCTGCGCCGCTCGGCCCATAAGGCCCGGTTCTCCAATTGGCGCCCAACGCGGGGCGACTTCAGTGGTAGTGGTTCAGCCCGAGGGTTGTGAGGAGCTTCGCAAGAAAATTCTGGAGGATTCGCGAACCACGTGAGTGACCCCTGTATGTCGAAGTGGACCGAAGGTCTTTTGCAGCGCGGCTACTCCTTTCCGACGGCTGCTGCCGACTGCTGCCCTGACTGTCGCCCTGCCTTGGCCCTCTGGTGATGATTGGTATCGCGAGACGTTAGACGGACATCTGTTGGTGTGAGAAAACATTTAGTTAAGTATTTGTGGGTAGCGCCCACTCTTTTGTTTTGTTTTTGTCATTCGATTAGTGCACTTATCGAAGTGGAGGGGTAAGTACGTTTGTGCTGTAACTATATATGTTTTAAAACCCCTTGAAGTTTGTGAATAGTCCAGTTTGTTACGAAATGCCTGGACTTAGTAAGTTTAAGAAGTTTTGCTGTTTAGGCTGTAATAGGGATTCCCGGCTAGAGGACTCTTGTCCAATTCCTCCGGTTGGAACTCCCACTTATGAGCTCTATTCGAAACATGGGCGTGGCCCTATTATTTTTAATGAAACATGGATTCGATATACGAAGAAAGATGGTGTTTTGCAGTGGCCACAAAATGGTAGTTTTGAGCCTGACATATTAGATAATTTAGAATCAATTTTGTTTAAGAGAAAAGCCCGGCTGGCAATGTTTGACTCTTTCCGCTTATGGCATAAGGAAGCCAAACAGAAAGAAATTAAACAAGCAAAAAGAGATAAAAAAGCACAAAATATGACGATTTTACAGGCTGCCCAACCGTTTAAAAATGATGAGACTGATCAGATGATTGAAGTCTCAGAAAGACAGCATCGTATGGCAATAGATAGATGTTATCCTGTGTTGCCTACTTCCCCACAGAGTAAGGATCTTGACGAAGATCCTTTCATGTCTCATTTGTTGAGATTACCTCCACCTTATGTATTAGGTGCTAATGCACCTCCATTACAACCTATTGTTCAACAACCTGTTGCTCAACCAGTTGTTCCGGTTCTTCCACAATTGCCTCTTCCAGTGATTCCACCTCCACCTCCTTTGCCACCGACTTCTGTACATCAGTCTTCTGTATCTCCGTCTCCTTTACCTTCAGTTTCTTTTGCAACTAGCTCTTCTCCTACTGTACTGAATACATTGTCTCCCATTCTAGCGTCGGATTCTCCTACGGCTCGTCAACGATTAGTTGACACCGTTTCCGGTCTCTTGTCACCTTTCTTTGGGTCTCTTAATTTGACTCCTGCCTCGTCCCGAAGGCAATCTCGTAGTCAAATTCCGGACTCTGACGAGCAGATTAAGTTAGACTCTCTCGCTCGTAATTGGATCATGAGTGGTCCACAGTATAGTGTGCGCAATATTCTGGATACTTTTCTTCAGTGGAATGCGCCTACGCAGAGATATGTTTTTAACGTTATGTGTAATACTCTTATTAAATCATGGGGAGATATGGATTTAGATCTACCTCCTCAGGGTTTGTTCGAGATACAGGATGAATTTGATAAAGGACTTTTTGTGGGTTCCGACGTAGAATATGCCGTCCAAACACTTGTCACTTTTAGGTCTTCCTTTTTCTCTCAAGCTTCTCTCGAACCTGATCCTGCGGTTCGGCGTAAAACAAAACACTATCCTATGCGAGAAGTTCCTCCGATATGGAGAGATGCAGTTCCACAAGTAGGAGCTAATCCGCCTGTTCCAGGTCATTTCCAGCGTATATGGGTACATGATCCTTGGAAAAGATCGGAAGTTTTGGCGCTAAAACAGTCTTTACCGGACCCTCGTAAAAATCCCACTGGGTATTATAAAGAGTTGTCCCAGACTGTTGATGCGTTTATCATGAATTTGGCAGATATTGATTAACTGATGGAAAATGTAGTCCCACAAGCATTATGGGCTTGGATTCGTAGGGAAGACCACGATCAAGCTTTAGGTGGTAATCGGGCTGCTATACCAGCTGCAGATGCAGGACAAATAGGTGGTGCTATACCCGATGATTTGATCACAGAATTGCCTGGTAGAATAATAGCTCTAATGAAAATGATGATGCCTGCCGTGCGTGTTAATTGGGATAAGTTAGCTGCGTGTAAACAGAAGACGGATGAGAGTGTCTCCGATTTCTTTACCCGTTTCGAAGAAACTTTCATCGACCATAGTGGTCCAGATATGAGTACTGAAGGTGGACAGCAATTATTCGTGGATACATTTGTATTTAATTTACTTCCAGAATTATCACACAAACTAAAAGACTCAGAGAGTTCATGGGCTGTTTCATCGACTGCCCAGATATTAGCTACTGCTCAGTATTATGAGAATAGGGATAAGGAAGAAAAGGATAAAGTGGAGAAAAAGACTAAAGAGTTAAAGACGAAGATTCTTTTGCAACAAGCTTATCCCCCTCGTTCTGCTCAGCGTCAATCGCAACAGCCTCCACAGTTTCAGAGATTGTTACAGAAACCCGCACCTTTTGTTCCACGACCTTTGTTGGGTCCTAATCAATGTGCCTATTGTAAAGAGGAAGGTCATTTCAAGAATAGCTGTCCGGTTTTATTGCAGCGTAATGGTGGATCATCAGTGCCACAAGGCCATGGTGGTTTTCAGTCAGCACCTAGAGGTAGAGGGCGAGGTGCATTGTCTCAGGGACAGCGTTCCTTTCCCCCTCAGAATTCTACGAATTATTTTGATCAGCAGGACTCTCAGTCTGCGCAATATTACAATGACGATTACTGTACAGAAAGCAAAAATCCTGATTTTCACACTAGCTAGGACAGCCATAGACAAAGCAAGGGAGTCGTATCAGTTCCAGTGGATCAGAATGGACCTTATGTTGATGTTGTAGCATTGGGTGTTACAGAACCATTTCTTTTGGATACTGGTGCGATGAGAAGTTCTATCATTCATTCCAAACTCCCTGGGGCACCTTTGTCTGGCTTAATGAATGTTTCTGTAGGATTCCCTGGCGCCCCAGTTCGCAACCCTGTTTCTTGTCCTTTGCCTATTTCCATTGGTCCTTACGAATTGGAAGCTCCGCTTCTTTTAACAAACTGGTTGCAGAGAGAATTTGTTGGGTTTGGATTTGCTGAAACGCCTGCATGCAACATTGTATTGTTCCCATTCTGGTGTACATCTTACTTTGGGTGACAAACTGGTTTCTCCGATGTATTTGTCTAAGGACCAATTGCCACTTGAATTGCGTTCACTTCCTGTTACGCTTTGGGCCACGGGTCCGAATGATGTTGGTTTGCTCGAAATTCCACCTTATGTGATTACTATCAAACCCGATGTTAAATTACCACGCATTCCTCAGTATAAGATTTCCAATGATGGCGAAAGAGCTCTGTTGGCTATTGTTTATGATTTAGTTCAGAAAGGTGTTGTTGAAGAGACAAGAGGAAATGTTTGCAACAGTTCTGTTCTGCCTCTTCTTAAACATACTGATCCTTCTAAGCCACTTGTGTACCCTTTTATGATTGATCTTCGAGAGGTCAACAAAATTGTTGTCCCTCAGTTTCATGTTGTCCCGATATTACTGCTTTGCTCACAATGATTCCAGCTTCAGCTGTTTGGTTCTCAGTTATTGATCTTAAAAATGCTTTCTTTAGCATTCCTATTGCTGAGGAGAGTAGGGATCTCTTTGGTTTCTCTCTTGGAGGCCGAAGTTTTCGATTCCAACGTGCACCTCAAGGCTATTGTGAGAGTCCCTCCATCTATAGTCAGGCTTTGAAATCCCAGCTTGACGCTTTTTCTTTGCCTCCAGGTGCTACTCTTATTCAGTATGTGGATGATTTGTTAGTGGCTGCCGATTCAGAGAATGTTTGTAAAAATGCGACTGTGTCACTTCTGCGGCATTTGTCTGATCTGCACCACAAGGTGTCACCTTCTAAATTACAATATTGCCGCCAAGAGGTTACCTATTTAGGTCATCTCTTGTCAAAGGAGGGAAGGCGATTGACCCCAGAACGTATGCATGCAATTGCACGTATGTCTGTACCATCCACACAAAGAGAGGTGCGTGCTTTCCTAGGCATTACCTCTTATTGTAGACAGTGGATTCCGAATTTTTCCTTGTTGGCTAAACCTCTGTTGGCACTTACTCTGAAAGACACGCCCCAACCTCTTCCTTGGACTGATGAATGTCAGAAGAGTTTTTCTGATTTACGTACTGCTTTGTGTTCTGCTCCTGTGTTGGGAACTCCAGATTATAGTAAGCTTTTCACACTCTATGTTCATGAAAGACAAGGTTGTGCATTGTCAGTCTTGACACAACAATTTGGAGACAAGCAAAGGCCATGTGCCTATTTTTCGGCTACATTGGATCCAGTAGCCAAGGCATTGCCTAGTTGTCTCAGAGCAACAGCAGCAGCGGCGATCTCCATTTGTCAATCTGCTGGATTGGTGTTGGATCACACCCTTATTGTTATGGTACCACATGCAGTAGATACTCTCTTGAACAGAACAAAGATGCAACATCTCACGAGCGCTCGTTTGTCTGGATATGAGTTGACGCTTTTGGCCAGTCACATACATATCAAGCGATGTAATGTTCTAAATCCAGCAACATTGTTACCTATTCTAGATGAGAAAGATACACAAGAACAACATGATTATTTTCTTCGTACAGAAGAGGAAACTAAAGGACGAATAGATTTGAAAGATACACCACTCGTGGATCCGGATGGGATCCTATGGGTAGATGGGTCTTGCTTCAAGCTTCCTAATGGCGAGACGACTGCAGCCTATGCTGTTACTACTTTGCATACAGTATTAGAAACTGCATCTATTACACAGAATTCAGCACAAGCAGCCGAGTTGATTGCATTAACAAGAGCGTGTGTGTTGGCGAAAGGAAAAAGAGTGACTGTTTACACTGATAGCCAATACGCCTTTGGCGTAGCTCATAGTTTCGGTCGTTTGTGGAAGGAAAAGGATTCTTTACTTCCCACGGCACTAAAATACAGCATGGTCAGTTGGTAACTGACCTTCTTGAATCACTTGTTTTGCCTACTCAGGTAGCGATTGTGAAGTACAGTGCACATAAAAGGATCACCGATGATGTGGGTCGTGGGAATGCTTTTGCAGACGAGGTAGCGAAAGAAACAGCGAGAGATGTTAAGAGTCACATGTATGTTGCAGGCCCTGCAAGATGGGTCAGAGAAGGAGGTATGTGTGAAGACACAGTAGAAAGTGTGAAAATGATCCAAGAGGAAGCAACTGAGAAAGAATTGAGTAAGTGGAGAGAGAGTACGGGAATGTTGGACACAACGGGATGTTGGACGGAATTGTAAGAACACCAACGTTGGCTGTTACCAGATGCTTATGCACTACCTGTAGTTACTATGACACATGGTCCAGCTCATATTAGTGCAAAGGGAATATGTAAGCTTCTGGCTCCAGTATGGCAGAATGAAGGTATCCCAAATGTGCGGAGAATGTGGTGAAGCATTGTATCATTTGTTTGATGCATAATCCAGGTAAGGGAACACCAACTCTGGCAGGTAATTTTGCTCTCCCTACGTACCCTTTTGAGGTATTGCAAATAGATTACATTCACATGGAGCGTTGTAATAACCTTAAGTATGTCCTGGTGGTGGTCTGTGCCTTTTCCAGACGGATAGAGGCCTACCCCCTAAAGGATAATACTGCTTTGTCCACTGCCAAAGTCCTCTTGAAGGAATTCTTCCTGAGGTTTGGTTTGCCGCGCATTGTCTGGGGTGACAATGGAAGTGAATTCGTAGGCCAAATTATGCAGAAGGTGTGTATGGGTCTTGGTATTAGACAGAAATTCCATGCGGCAAACCACCCTCAGTCAGCGGGTTTGGTAGAGTATTATAATGGCACTCTCAAGCTCAAATTAGCAAAGATTCAGGCCAGCACAGGCCTTTCTTGGCCTGATGCCTTGCCTTTGGCACTTCTCTCTACGAGAACAACGGTACATTCTCGTTTAGGACTTAGTCCTTATGAGGTCGTTTTTGGACGCCCAGCCAATGTTTGGGGAGTCCCTCGACCTAAAAAGTATTCCGATATTCCATACCCATTGTTGGTTGATTACTTGCATGACCTCACCACTAAATTGCGTTTTATTCATCAACAGGTCCAAAACGCTTTGCCGGAGGCTTCCTCAGATCCAGGTCATTCCATTCAACCTGGTGACTTCGTCTGCGTAAAAAACTTTCAGAGGAAACAGAATCTGGAACCTCGCTGGGGGCCGCCGCGACAAGTGATTTTGACGACACGTACAGCCGTGAAAGTCGTCGGGAAGAAAAATTGGGTCCACGGCGTGCACTGTAAAAGGGTACCATTACCTTTACCTTATGACCAGTGGGTCCGAGAGGGTGTGGGTTATAGTGAATGTGAGAAAGTACCCCGATTTGTACCATTCAGTAGTGCACGCCTGGACTAGACAAATTCTGAGAAAGAATGCAAGAAGCTGTACCACCACATTTGCGACTGAATACGACAAACCCAGAGACTTTGTTTCGAGACCAAACGATACCTGGCAAGACACGGTACAACCTAAGACCTAGGTTGACTAAAGACAATTGACCTTTTTTTTTTTCCTTTTTGCTGGTTATAATTTTTTGGTATTAAAAGACATTCCTTTTTCCACTATCCATCAAGTTGCAGGGTCACGGTATGAGTCTTAGGCTGTGACCTGAATAGTGACTAGGTCAACAGGACTTGCAGTGTCATAGGACGGCTAAAAATTCCCAGCTAAGTGATCCAGGAAGATTACCATGAGTAACCACTTTAGATAAATGGATAACCAAGTGGAAGGGGGTGATATTACAATTGTAAAAAGAAATAAGTATAAGAAATTATTGTTTAGTCGATGTGGCGTAGCATTATGTATTCTAGTATGTCTATGTAGTTTATTAGCTTGTGTAGGATGGATTGTCCACACTATGCAGCAAGCACCTGTTCCTACTTCTGTTTCTTTGCCTTCTCCTACTACTATTTCCCCGCATAAATTCTATGCACTCCCAGACCACTAGCAAATTAGGAGAACAGAATATCTCAACAATTCGTTCATCCAGTTGTTACATCAGCATCAACTGGTAGTTAACACTACTGACTGTTGGGTTTGTGGGCTCATGCCCCATAACACAGAGAGAGGGATGCCGTATTTAGTCCTTCCGTTTTCATATGAAGGTTCTGCTTGGGCTTATCTGGCTATGTTTTCTAATGCATACCAGAATCAACTTCAATATCCTCCTGGTGGTCCATATAATGGTGGAGCAGATTTTAGTTATAGTCCTTTGATAAAGGGAATAGTGACTATGGCTAAAATTGCCGACATTAGAAAGATTCCCATCGATGAGAAACGAGCATATGATGGTTGGAATGTGACTCGTTACGTTACTAGTCTCACTGATAAGGCTAGACAAAGAAGATCTTCACCAATTTGGACCATACCTCATAAAGGTAACCTATGTCTGCAAATAAATGGTCAGAACACTAAGAACAAACAGGAAAAGAGTGTTTGTTCCCATACATATATTTATACACCCTTGATTTCTTCACCGCTGGTACCATCTCAAGGTACATATTTTATCTGCCTCGATAGAGCCTACACATGGCTTCCCACCTATTTTTCGGGAACATGTTATGTGAATTTTCTTCTACCCCCGACATATACTGCTCCTTCAGGTCATCACAGAAAAAGATATGGTAGAGGGGTTATTGATTCCAAAGACACTGCTGGACAAGAGGGAGGAGACTTTATCAAAGGGTGTCTTACTTTTTGGGGTCCAATGGCCAATAGCAGAAACATTAGACAACTAGTTTGTGAGGTCGAGGCTACCATAAATGTGACTTCTGGAGCCTTGAGTAATCTGACAGCTGATTATGACTTTGCAAAACCGAATGGTTTTAGACATTGTCCTTGCAGATAGAGGAGGAGTCTGTAAATTGATTGGGTCTAGTTGCTGCGTTTATGTTCCTGATAATGCCCCTACAGTATACCAAGCCATCTCTAAGTTACATGTAATTTCCGAGTCTATTCATCAGGACACCGGAGATTGGTCTGTGATGGGATGGTTTTGGGGACTACTGTCCACATGGGGATGGAAAGTGTTAACTTTCCTTGGAGTGATTCAAGCGATCATCTTTTCTTGTTGCCTCTGTCTGCAGTGTGGCCCGCCATCTGTGGACTTTGTGCCACCTTGTGTGTTCCAAAGCCTGTGTCACAGAAAACAGAGAACATTAAAATGATGTTGTAGCAACAGCTCAGTGACCTCATGACCATTGACATCGACTCAGTCTAACATGAGTCCTTTGTGCTTGGCCTGAGTAATGGCAAAAGGAGGATCTGAGGTTCTGTGGTTTTCGACTTTGCTTCGTATCTAGCCGCCATTTTGTGTCCAGCCGCCATTTTGTGTTGCCTCACTCAGGGAGCACGGCGAACGCAGTGTTTTTGCTTTTTCAGCTGCTACATGTCTCTTCTGTTAAAAAGTAACCCCTTGTCCTTGTTTACGAAACCGATGTCAGGGTCTGGCCGAGTTCGTTAATCCATGTCTAGACTGATTAATCCTTGTCTTACTCCACTGTTTGGGTCCCACCATTCTTTCTTACTTTATCTTATTTGACTGGCCTTCGCTATTCTCTTCGTGTATTCTCTTATTACACAAACTATCCTTTGAAGCACACAAATATGTTCTACCACCTGCAAATTGAATTACGGGCACTCGTTTTAATTAACTTAAGGGGAGGAGAGCACACGGGGTCTGAAAGGAGGGCGTGTTTAAGATACTTGATAGCTTGTTTTCGAACTTTTCCTATTTGTTAGTTTTATATGTTTTGGGAGTGACCATTGTAAATATGTGTACTATAAGAGACTGTGAGCCACTTAACTGTGAGTTAAGTGGCAGTCTCCTAAGAATCTACGCATGTACTTCTTGGACAACTGTGATTAGCTGCAGCTAATAAACTCGATTTTCTACGCCTAACAAAGTGTCTCGTGTCTCTGTCTGACAAGGCAGGTGAACCCGGAGATATTAGGCGTGCCCTGCGCCGCTCGGCCCATAAGGCCCGGTTCTCCACTATGCATAGAAAGAGGGAAAAATTAGGAGTAAGAGTATTTTTCCATGTTGTACCTCCCCTGGGGGGGGGGCGTAGGAATCTGGAACATTCCCAAGTTCAGAAAATCTTGTAAATCTGGGAATGCATCAATTTCCATTAAGGTTGCATGGGAACACCCACAGCAACACCTGTGGAGAGTCCCTTTCACATGGAGTTATGTGTGAAAGGCATACATATTTACAAGGCCATAAAAAGTCATGCAGGGTGACTTTACATGGCCCTGTAAATATGGGGATGTCCATTTCACTGCTGTTTCGTTAATAAAAGTGACCCACTGGTATCACAATTGGCTTGTAAAAAAGCCGAGAATCAGTAAGGGACCCCTAAAAAAGGTGAGTTTTCACCTCGTTTTTCTTTGTTTCTGCTAAACCAAGCTTGGAGGCTTCCAAACCACAGTTGCCTCAGTAGAAAGTTGCATAATAATCTGAATGGAGAGACTCCCTCCAACAGCTGCCTCAGCCACTGATGCCGTTGATTAGAAGAAATATCCTGGCAGAGTTGGCGGGACTGAGGTGGTCTTCCCTTTGGTGCCCAACCAACATCTAAATCGGGCAGGCAGTCTGCCAAGGCGGTGGGCGAAACACTGCCAAAAAAAGCAATGTCAGGACCAGTCTCGCCAAGATCTAGATCAGGCCTTAAAATGTTATCTTATCAATGCACCATTTGAGAATTACACAATGTGATATTTTTTGGAGCATTCTTTCCTGCTCACTAAAATTAAACAAAATAGCCTAAATTAAGAGCTTCCATCTTGATGAGGGTTACTACCAAGACTGTATCTTAGTTCCAGAGATTTGATGGAGGGCTGTGAAGCTGATTTCTCTACAAGCACTGTACTGTACCCAAATAAAAAGGAAGGCACTTATGGTATGTGTTTATGGGACACGGAGAAGTATCAGCCAGTATGATCTAATTTAAATAATTTAACTGTTTGAGTCTCCATATGTAAAAAGAGTTTAAGAAACAATGCCAATATATAAATGTTGTCCATGCCACTTAAACTGTGTCCTCTGCAGAAGAACCTTAATCAATCAATCAATCAATCAGGACATTTATAAAGCCGCTACCTATCCGTTAGGGTCACAAGGCCAGGTCTTGGCGGCAAAGTGGGAGAAGGATCTGCCACCTCTCAAATTCCCATAAGATAGCTCTGGAAGCTGAATGTCTGCAATAATGTATACACTGTATAATTTACAGTTAACAGGTGCCTGTGCTCGTAGCGTAGACTGGAAGGGTAATGCATCAACTCCATGTATATATGTGTGTGTGTGCGTGTGCACTGCTCACACACCTCTGAGTACATGCAGTTTTGTGTATGCATGTGTATTGGCAAGAGTGCGAGTAGCCCCAGACAGCAGTATATATTTTATTGCTATAAAACAAGCATTGCTCCTGGTCTACATTCAAGAGGTGAATCAAATACAAATGAACCCCCACATACCCCACATATCAGACAATCCCACACACAAAATGAAAATTGGGTGTCTAAAGAGATTCGGGGAGCTCATGTAAAATTTACACACAATTTGTTATGGACCAACAATATCCTGACATTTCCTACGTCCCGCCGTGCCTTCAGAAAGGGAGAGTGTACACCCAATCCCTCCTATTAAATCAATCCAAGATTGAATATAAATGTTAACGATTTTCTGAAGCACAAGCCAAATAATATATGAATTGATAATACAGAAATATACAAATGAATCTCCAAATTATTGTGCTTGTCTTGTGTCTTTATTTCTTTTCACTTGATCACAATCTTCCACTCCCTTCTGCCAACGAGTTTCGTCGTCACTGGGTGTGTACCCACGACTTCCTCAGGGCTGGAAGTAATACATAAAATCACCATATTGTATTCATCTATTATAATAACATCAGTCACCAAAACCAGACAAAGCACCCTCTAAGTGGGTAAGGGGAGTACTTAAACAAGTGCAACATTACCACATTACATTGCATACGTTGTCTCTAGGTTTGTAACATTTTATACACAGCAAGTTGTATGCCAACTTCGTTATCTTGATTGTACTCATGAACCTTATGATCCACCTTGTGAGTAAGTGATTGCACATATCAACTGATCAGTTTACAGTTAAGAATAATAAACCTCCTGTGAACATTATTTAAAAAACAAATCATAAAGAAAAACAGCACTGATACCTTATGTTTCCTGTGAACGCCAGATTACTGTGGATAATAAATCAATAACAATACTATTTTAGGATTTGGAACCACGGAGGCATGAGACCACACTTTTAATCTTTTACCTTCATTTAATAATGACCTAATGCAAGAGACAGAGTCTTACCTGTCCCTCGCAGTTGCATGAAGTGGGTTGCCTTTCCCAGGGTAAAATTCCCTTTCCTACTTAGAAATGTTCATATGTCCAATTTCTCACCCTACAAAACAACCTGTGTCCTAGTTACCTTGTAGTCCACTAAACTCTCTAATATGGGCACTGTGCATCTATATCTACATACATATAAATCCGCTGTTCAATTCAATCAATACACGTAATGTCCTTCTCCAAATTGTCTCCCAAGGTTCGAATAGTTATTTCGTTTCTGGAAAACATATACGCAAAATTGCTATCTTGTATTTTCGTGTACCGAGTACAACCTCCAAATATTAGCTCTCCACAACCATAATGCAAGATCAACTTACATTTACAATGGTCCGATCATCTCAATCCTTAAAAAATATGGAAAGTGCGGAACAAATCCTTCCGCCTAGGTCCACAGGTCCCTGCAGTACGGGCAAAACCTGTAAAGAGTATGGATAATTCTTACTCATTTAGAGAGTACTCTAACCAGCTGAGAATCATGCTCGAATCCCTGAGCTACACGAGCCCCACATACCTGTAACTCTCCTCACTCGGCGTCTTACGATATCCAAAGACGCCATAGTCTCGTGTGTTTGCGAGGATAAAGGTAGAATCATGGAAATAGAGAGGGTGACTAATCCATCTCCTGAGGCGGCGCCATCTTAGAATGGCTATTTAGTAACTCAACAGTAATATACCCTGCATCCTTCACTTTCACGAGCGCAATCCCTGTGCAGTTCCTGTGACCAGGAGCTTATTTCTCCTCGTCTGCTGCTCTGATCGGTCTCTGACCTTTTATACACACAAGAGGCATGTGAACTCGCATAGAACCCCCCCCCCCCCGTTTGGCCCCGCCCACACACTAGCGGTGTGCACCGTCTTCCCGTCATTTACCCACTATGATGGACAGCTCACTCAAGGGACCCCTGCGACCTTCGGCGGGATGGCATAGTAACACACACATGGTCACTGGAGACAACTCTTCTGGCACTTTACGCAGCTGTAGTGTGGAAAAGCACTATACATTTACCCAACGAGGTAGCACTTACTAGATTAGCCAGTAGAAAGTACTCCAGTGCAAATCTTAAAAAAATCCACGAGTTTGCGGGAAAATCCACGAACTCACTAATTTGTTTGTGATTTCGCGCGAATCCGCAGACTGCAGATCCGCAAAATTCACCCATACTTATCATACATGCGTGTGCTCTTTCTTTTAATTGGATGGTAGAAAGGCCTGGACATAGTGATGCCTCAAATGGCTAAATCCGGATCAACAAATCCGCCCAGGCAAACCTGTAAGCCTGCAGGCACTGGCAGCACCTGGCGGGAGCCACAGGGCTGCATAGTCATGCGCCGATAAGTATTACATTTTAGTCCCAATGAACATGAAATATGGTAGTTCATGCGGCTTCATTGACGACAGCTATCAATGGAGCTGCGGTTAGAGCTGGCTGAGTTTGGCTCCACGCAGGCATGCGAGCACGATTAGCCGGCGGGCGGCATCCATAACATTTAGCGACCACCAGGCCCATTCACCACTCCTCGGTCACAGCGCCGTGCGAGCCCAGTGCTGGCTGCCCATCAGCACCCCCGAAGGCAGCACCTGGCACCGGCAGGCACCACAGGCAAGCCCTGAGGGGAATCGCATGGATTGGGCCCGGCTGCCAGACAAGAATGCGGCCCAGCCCTCAGCCTTGTCAGCGGCCCCAGTCACTGCGGGGTCTCTATGGACCATGTCAGGCTGCAATCGTCAGCAGGACTAGAGCCAAGACCCACAGATGGACTCCCCCAATGGCAACAGGCCCACTACAATCAGGGTGAATCACAACGACAATTTGTTTAATCAGTCTCTTTACGTCACACAGGGACAAATAATTTTTTTCTAGGCAAAGTCTTTGCCTAGAAAAAAATAATGTGTCCCTGTGTGACGTAACTGTGTCCATGTGTGACATAACAACTGGTGCTCATTTAACACACTCCAATACCTTCGGGTGGAGTTTGTGCGCGCTATATAACACTGCTTAAATTGAAATATAAAAAATTGTAAAGGAGTAAAGCAAAGACACTTTGTCCTGCAGGGCCCCAGTACACAGCAGCTTATGTTTAATTCCGACTCTTACTTTTCTCAGGATCCGATCTTGATCTAGTCTACGTGTACAACACGGCGACGAAACAATCCCCCAGCAGTCCAGTTATTAGCACTACAGTAACACAAGCACGAGGTCTAGTGTGTGCGGTCACGCGACACGTGAGGGAGTCTGCCTGCTGCGCTGCGAGCCTGCGACGTCACCACGACAGCCAGCATCCTGAAATGGCCAATCACTACTGCATGGCTTCACATGAAGCCACTGTGATTGGCCACACAAAGTGCGGCTGCAGCAGTGCCACCACCCACGCGCGGCACCCAATAATGGATTGCCTGCCCTTCTGCCAAACCTGCATGCAGCGCCAGGATTGGCTAAGGGCACAGTTACTCTCCGCCCGTCTGGCTGCTGTATGAAGCCGCACCCTTGGGTCCTTTGTAAGGGGAAGGTAGTGTGCACGCATGGTCGGGATGGTCATGAAAATGACCAGCCCAAAAATGCACATGCGCACAACTGCTGCAGCTGAGTCTGTCACTGAAGCTGCTGCAGCCCAGCCCCATCCCCTGGCTTCAGCGCAGTCCGGATTGAGTCGGGCGTGTTCCGGTACTTGCGGCCGCGTCTACTGTAATATTCAGCAAGACGTGCGTGGTTTGAGGCATGATTGGCAATTAAGGGCCATATGTAGGTAAACTATGAATACCGATTCCTTAATATATATTACCGATTCGATATTAAGGTATCGGAAAATACGATGTACGTAAAAAATCGTTAACATTTACCGATTCGCCGAAAATTCGGTAAAAAATACCGATTCGGTAAAAAAAAACGAAACACCGAATCGGAATTACCGAATACATTACCGAATCATTAAATACCGATTTGGTAATTCAAAATTTCGTAATTTGATGAATCAGCCATTCCTGTGTCATCCAATTACCTCCCAAACAGGAAGTGGCCACAACCAGGCAGCTGCACTGAACCTGGAGCTGACTGTGAGGCAGGTAGGTGAGCTGAGGATCCAGGAGCAACAGAGCCTCACAGCTACAAAAAAAAGTTCAGTGAGAAGGAGCTGGAGGTACAAATTCAGGATGTGAGTCAGGACCATGACAAGCTTTTTGGGGAGCAGTCCCTCCATGTGCCCGAGTCTCAGAAGAGACAGATCTGGAGTGGGATACAGAGTAAAATTAATGCAATTGGTGTCACCCAGCGTTCCATTGAGGACTTCAAGAAGAGGTGGCACGACCTCAGGAAGATGGCGAAGGCAAGGATGGCTGAGAGGCAGAGGCAGGCTGGCAAAACTGGTAGAGGGAAGAACACAGCACCTGCACCAACACCACTGGAACTGATGGTAGAGTCCACCCTCCAGCCGGAGAGTGTGAGTGGCGTGGGAGACGCAGACAGCTCTGCCAGAGCTGCAAGGAAACAAGGTAAGATGCATGCCCAGCATGCTGTGCTACCCCCTCCCCAACCCCAACCCCAATCCCCAATCCCCATAGTGTCATAGGGGCTCCCCACTCCGCTCCATGTCTTACTCATTACCTGCTATGCATTGTGGGAGACGTAGACCTAGGGAACTGATGTATAGGACAGTCATCTCCCGGATTGACTATGCCAACGCTCTGTACGTTGGCATTCCACTATACCAAATAAACAGATTGCAGCTGATACAGAACCAGGCAGCTCGCCTGATCTATCACCAACCTAAACATCATCACGTTCGCCCCCTCCTCAGGGCCCTTCACTGGCTTCCCGTTTCAGAGCGCTGCAAGTTCAAATTGGGCTGCCTGACTCATAAATCTTTGGCCGGCATCGGTCCCTCCTTTATTTTTTCCCTCCTACACCCTTATGTTCCCTCCAGGCACCTCCGTTCCTCTCATCTTGCGCTCCTTCAGACACCTCGTTTCAGGCGCAAAAAACACGAAGGTCTCAGATTCTCCTTTTTGGCACCCTCATTTTGGAACTCTCTTCCGTTGGAACTGAGACTCTCTCCCTCCTACTCTCATTTTAGGTCCCTCTTGAAAACTCACCTCTTCCGTAGCATCTACACATTAGCTCTCCTCTCCTCGCCCTCTGCCTCTCACTGAATAAAGTGAACAGCGCCAAGAAACCGTCCGGTGTATGTCGCGCTTTACAAGTAATTTTTACATTACATTTACATTACATTACAGTCAGCCTAGCAAACACAATAGCATGTGAAAGTAATTAGCAAGCTCAGGACAGTCACTGTGATCTGTAGGCATGATGTTTAATGCAATGCAAATGCAGCCAGAGAAGTGAGTGTATCTACATTCTGTCATTACAGGCGAGACATCTCGCAGTGCTGTAGAGGGGAGCAGACCAAAGACAGTAGGCCAGAGGGGAGGCAACATGATGAAGAGAGTTTGCCTGCAGGGCACACAAGCTCCGCACAACCACCACCACCAACTACTCCTTCACAGACATTACCACAGCACCAGGGAACGCCGCCATCTCCTCATACTCAATCCCCACTGCAACAATCACCAACACCACCACCACCACAGTCAGGCAGGAGGAATGCCGTGGCCACCCTCCAGCAGATGGAGGAGTCGGAGGAGGAGGGCACAGGGGGCCAACAGTCACCAGTACATGAGGAGGGCAACATAGTGAGGGCTTGTACTGCATCTGAGGGTGCCCACACTTCATCAAGACGCCGCAGGGCAAGGCCAGCCAGCCCTCAAGGCTCCGAACAGGGTGAAATGTCTTTGCTGGTCTGGAAGGCAACATGCTCAAGGTCCAGCGCCTGCAATGGAGGGAGATGCGATCATTGCACAGAGAGGTGGCCCACATGAGCAAACACATGTACAGGATTGAAAAGGGCATTAGTTCAATGGGCGACAACATGTCTGAGGGAATGAGGGAAATTGCAACCTCTGTGGACAACCTCTACAGCCAGTTGGAGCAGAACCGTCTTTGTAGGCGCAGGGAGAGGCAGAGACTCCAGGCCTATACCAAGGCAGTGAACCGGCTGGCCACTGCTACCTCCCTAATGTGTCGAAGGTCTATCGCCATGCAGGAGGAGATGGTGCATTGTAGCAGGGATGTGGCCAGGGGCATGGTCTCAATGACCCCTGCATTGGAACTGCTGCAGAATGTGAAGGCGGCCACAATGGAAGGGGGGACAGTGAGGAGGCTACCAGCCGTGGTAGCATTACGCCCTCTCCCACCGAGGCCAGGAGGCGCAGCGAACGCCACAGCGCTGCCCATGAACATTCTGACACTACAGACAGTGTGGCCAGGGAACGTGGATATGCAGCGCGTGGGCGCAGGAAATAGGTCCTACTGCTATTTGGCAATCATTAGATGGGTGATGTAACCCATGTCTTTATGGACACTGCTTTCAATCCTGGTGGTGTGCTGATTAAACACCATTACACAAAAGCTGTTACTGGCTCTGTCTCGTTACTCACTCAGAAATAGTTGGACGTTATCTCAGCCCGTCTGTGTCTTCCATCCTGTTCTACTGCAACACCAGCTGCGCAGGTCTCTGGCTGGGGATTGTCCTCGCCCTTGTCCTCAGAGTCCGTTAGTGCCACTGCTGTTCCTTTTTTTGTGGCTAGATTATGTAGCATTGCACATGTTGCAATTATTTTGCAACATTTGATGGGGCTGTACTGACGTGCACCTCCACTTTTGTGGAGGCAACTGAATCTGCTTTTAAACAGGCCAAAGGTGCGCGCCACCATGTGCTCTTATGTGCCACATTGTATCTCCTCTCCCTTGGGGTGGATGGCTTGAGATATGGTGTGAGTAGGTAGGACCGAAGGGCATATGCGCTGTCACCTAAATGCAAAAGAAAGTGCCATTAATTTGTGTCACCAATAGGTTGAGCCAAGGTATACATCAGGGTGTGTCACATTGATTTACCTAGTAGGTATCCTCCGAATTCACCAGCAGCCAATCGTGTATGGATACCACTGTTCCTGAATATGTACTTGTTGTGGGTACTCCCTGGGAATTTGGCCACAATGTCAGTTATGATGAACTTAGCATCACATATCACCTGCACATTTATGGAGTGGGTGGATTTGCGGTCGCGGTAAAAGTATTCTGTTGCTGCAGGTGGGCAGATTGGTATGTGGGTCCCATCGACGCAGCCAATGATGTGTGGGAACTGCGCCAGTTGGTAGAAATCCAGCTTGGTCTTCTGCAGCTCCGCCTGTCTACTGGGGAAGGTTATGTAATGATGCATTCGGTCCATCATGGCATCCAGGAATGTGTTGAAAAAACGTGATAGACAGCTCTGTGACACACCACCTGCTATGGCTATCACACCCTGGTAACTTTGTGATGCCAGGAGGTGCAGGCAACAGAGCACCTGTACATGGGTGGGTATTGCATGCGCCCTTGGTGTCTGATGCTCAAGATATGGTTTCAGGTTCCGTATGAGGTCAAGAATGGTGTGTGGGTGCAGCCTGTACCTCTCATGGATTTCTGGTTCAGTCAATTGGAACAATGTGACGCGCAGTCTGTACACCCGCTCTTCCTGTGTCCAAATCTCACTCCTGCTGCTCTCAAACGTAGCCGCCTTGCTATGAGGTATAGGCCCGCCATTGTGTTCACACTGTTGCATTTTGGGGCTGTTTTTAAGCACTGCACCTGATTACCACCTGCTCAGAATCAGTGGTAAATACCGAATCGTTAATACCGAATATGGTCAAATTCGGTAGTACCGATTTTTGCTACATCGCATTTTAGGATTATTACCGATTTGTTATTTACTGATTCGGTATTGTTTGTTTTGGTGTTCACCGATCGGTAAATAAGGAATCGGTAATGATTTACCGATTCGTTATTACCAATGGCATTCGGTAATACGTACATCACACAGGGCTAAATACCGGTTGGTAAAGCCGAAATTTACTGAATTTAGGCTTTACCGACCGGTATTTGGCCACCTGCATATGGCCCTAAATGTATTTTGCGTGCTTGATGGTCGGAGGCTTAGTGGGGCTACGCCCCAATGCCCCAATGGATGCACCGCGCCTGCGCAGCTCCTCTTTCCTGGGGGTTAAACAAAACTGATCTGGGTTTAATCCATCACCATTCTTTAGCCCACTCCGCCACCCCAGTTCAGACATGGCTATATGCAAATCAGTCTGACCCTGTGCCTCATGGGAACAGTCCAGCCCGAACCGCCAAGCCATGTCTTCCCTGGACCGGAAACAAGCTTCCGAGGACCGGTTTCTGGCATTCCAGCCGTCTTCAGCCCGGCTTGCTTGAATCCAGTGGCAAAGTGAGCAAGGGACTCACGTCTGAGCATACCCTGCCACACTTGTGGCGGCCAAAAGCGGTACAAAAGGGGGTGGTGATGGACGGAGCATCTGAATCAACAAACACTCACACCCAGTCAAAAGATCTGGGTTTAATCCATCACCGCTCTTTAGCCCACTCCGCCACCCCAGTTCAGACATGGCTATATGCAAATCAGTCTGACCCTGTGCCTCATGGGAACAGTCCAGCCCGAACCGCCAAGCCATGGACAAAGAGCGGCACACTCCTCACAATGTAGGAATCAAGGTGCCCATGGGGCCGGCAGAGCTTCACAGGGGCCCCACTCAGGAGCAGGCCAAGAAGGAACAGGCGCAGGCTCTGACAGCAGTTGTAAACTATGGGCTTATGGCGGTTGATTGATGTCTCAGAGGAAGGTACAAAGGATCTGGAATACTCAGTCTCCGTTAGCAGTGTGGCCTTGATGGGATTATCAGATGTGACACCACAGACAGCAAAGAAGATAGTGTGATGGCACAGAAATCTGCGACCTGCATAACTACAGGCAGGGACTATTAAGGACAGACTCCTGCTTACTGCTGGTATGGATTGTAAAGCAATGGGTCTCCTGAAGGGACTAGTACTGTTTATTCCTTTCAGCCTGTCACAAGGCAATGGTCCCAGAAACACACTGGCTGCCCCCTTTGCCTAACTGCTGGGTGATTTCAATGTGTGTTTGCACACTTAGTAGCATCCCTAATATGGGACCCATTCTTACTTGTTTGGCAACTACATTTTTGGAGGTTGCCCTTGGTAGGGGGTTGTGGGTCTGTTATTGCAGTTAGTTGAATTCTGGGGTGGGGTGTGCTGTCCTGTTCCTTTCCATTCCACACTGATCATATGCTTACTAGCATGGCTATGGTGCTGCGGTTTCCAGTTCTCCAAGCAACAAATACACATACTACATTGACGAGCTAACTATGGTGGGCATAATCACATAGATTGTTTGCAGTATGAGCACTGCACGGAAGAAGCATGCAGGTCAGCAATAAGTCAAACTGAGGGGCACACAAATAGCTCTACTACAGGAGGCATGTGTGGCTGGGGAAGATATTAGATTACAAAAGTGATGGTGGGGTAATGCCACTGCACCACAAACTCTGCCTTTGCATGTGGTGCACTCTTTCTGGGTTCAACCAGGGTTCCTCTTCTGCTTCATAGGGTCTGAGATTGATCCTTTGGGTCGCTATATGCTTGTATAAGGGCAGTTGGATGGTAGGAGAGTCCTTCTGGGAAGTGTATATGGCCCCAACACAGCACAGCTAACCTTTCAAGTGATATTATGTGCAATTCTTAGTACGTGGACTCATATTCTGTGCTATTGGGCAGGAGGGTTAATTGCATGCTCGATCCGCAACAGCATCGCTCACATCTGCCAGTACCAGCTTCTCCTGGTGGTGAAGTCTGCGACCCACATCCCAACTCTAGGGAGTTCTCCTATTATTTGGGCTGCATGAATTGCATATTCAGTTGGATTGGATACTTTGTGATGTAGCCACTAGGGTGTTGGCAACAGGTGGGGAATGATTGGGGATGACCTTCTAGGATCACAATACTCGACAGCTGCAGCTGGAGTGATGAGCACCATGGCCACAAGTCCTCACCAGGAGCTTCTAACCTGCCAAGCTGGCAGACCCAGTGTTTCATGAACGGACAGGCAAATTCCTGACCCTTTGCCTGACAGACAACTGCAGTACATCCACTTCTAAGTTAATAGACTGGGAGGCAACAAAGGTTGTAATCAGATGTCATTGCAATCAGGTGTTAGTGAGGGTAATGTCAACACTGCAAAAATATCTGGCCCTGGTTGAGGTGTCCCTGGGTGCATTAGAAGCTGTGACTCAAGCTGACCATGAGCAAGTAGGAGCACTGATAGAGGCATTAGAGCACCATACCCAACTCATTGAGCAGCTGCGCTGTCTAGACGTTTGTGCGTATCAAGCGAAAATGTCCTCTAATGAGAATAAGTCAGGTTGGTAACTAGCCTGACTATTGCGCATTGCCACTCCAGCTACACCGATTACATCATGTGAACATACACAACGCATTTACTACATATTACCGGGCACTGTATGAAGTAAGGGTGGGCGGTGAGTATTGCATCTTGGAGTCCGCTTGGAACGCGGAGTTCGGCAAAAAAAACCTGTCTAACACTGGTGGAATAGAGTTTATTGGCACATGCTTACCCAACATCTCATTTTCAATTTATCTTCTCTTAGCCCACCTGCGCACTGATGTTTCCAGAAAACATTGGTAACCACTTGAAAAGGAGTTGGAGGGTAAATCAGCACATCTCATCTAGTCTGCTCGTCTTTAGTAGTGTTAATGTTCTCAGGCTCTGCCCCACGCCACGCTCTGCCTTGTCGTCATCAGTACAGAAGGGCTCATCAAGGCCACTATGTCTATGGCAATGCTATGCGTATGCTCTAACCCATTCATCACGTTCCCTTCCCTCATCAGTGACTTTATTGAGCTCTGTTTGGCCTCACCCCGCCGATCAGTGTTCGCTCAGGTCCTGTCTCCCGTTAATCACGAAGAGCTCTTGATTACAGGTTTTTCACTCTCATGGCTCAGGCATTCATGTGAGAAGAAAGAGTTGGGCTGTGTCATCCCACAGGCATCAGCATCCACCCGGGTACATGGACCAGCATGCTCCCGTATCCAGCATGAGTTGTGAAGGAGCCGAACAGGGGGTTTTCCACCTCTTGCTCCCAGAGAAGGAATGGGGATGAGAGCCAAGCAGAGGGGTGGTAGAGGTGAGTCATGTGTGCATGTCTTTCAGGGTGGGTGAGCAGCGTGCCTTGTGCTTTGGGTTAGATTTGTGTCTACTTACTATTGTGGGTGAGGTGAAAGATACGCAGCAGTATAGGGCTGGGGCATAACATGAGTTAATTGGCACAGAGATACTTTATTAGGAATAAACAGCAGCTAGGCAGTGATAGAAGCTCTTGTCTGTCTTGGTGCACCCTGGCATTGCCACTTAAAATTACAGCCCCAACTAAGCAGATTAAATCCATGCTTATTGATTGTCCTCCAGCATTTCAATTCACAGGGTAGAACCAAGTCGGTCAATTATGGCAGTAAAGATATATCGAAAAACACGGTGGGTATGCAGTTCCTAAGGAAGGGAAAGGAAGGTCTTGTCTATGGTGTGCCCTCACACACCCGAAGAATGTTGTGCTTTATCATTGGGCTTGCTCCTTGTCAGACTGGCGCCGCAATTTCCGATGGGCACCCTTGAAGGGGTTCTTTGATGGAGATCTTTTGAGATGAAGCCGTTGGGTGAGTGCTGGTGTGTGGTCTGGGTGGTGCTGTGAGTGTTTGCATTAAAATAGGTCTAGGGCAGTCCTAAATAAAAGTGTTTAATTCTCAGGGAGCACTAGCCTAATTAAAAGCAATGAGCCCCAATTGGATGTAATGATCCTAAAGGGCATGTCTGACGACCAGACGCAGTAGATTGACCCCTGGTAGGATTATACCGGGGCAAAAGACCCCTAGTGATAGAGTCTACGACTGACGGGGAAGGCAGAGCACATAGTTGCTCTGAAGGCAGGGTGGCTGAATGACAATCGGGCCTGGAGAAAGGGTCGGACAGATGATTGTCGTTCAGCCACCCTGCCTTCATAGCAACTGGTCGTCAGACATGAATTTGTGAACCAGACCAGTGGTAGTGCACCACTCACTGTTTTTACTCCATATTCAGTCCTGATGCAGTGCCACCAGACCCTTAGGGGCTAAGCAGGCACGAAACATGTCGACCTTAGCACCACACTAGCCCTATAGGATCGTTATCCTGACCCCATACCTAAAACCATCCACCCCAAGTTAGAGAATATACAATGTGACACATAAAAGCACGCACAACGTTGTGAAGCGCACCTTTGGACTCTTAAAAAGCAGGTTCAGCTGCCTCCACAAAAGTGGAGGTGTACGTCAGTACCGACCCATCATCTGCTGTAAAATATTAGCAACATGTGCCATGCTGCATAACCTTGCCACAAAGAAAGGAACAGCAGTGGAAAACTGTCTCTGAGGACGAGGGTGAGGATTTCCCACAGTCGGAGCACAGCGCAGCAGGTGTGGGAGCAGCACCAGATGGCAGATACAGACGGGTTGAGATCACACACAACTATTTCTGAGTAAGTAAGTAGACACAGCTAGTTACTGTAAGTGAATGACGTGTTTAGTTAGCATAGCACACCGCTACAACATGAAGGGCTAAACATGCCAGGCCAAAATTAAATGCAAAATACAAATGGGTTACATCACCCATTCCGCACTACCATGTGATGGCTGGCATTACTTCCTGCACCCACGATGCAGCACTGCTGCGTTCCCTGGGAACACTTTTCTCACTGGCAGTCTGTCATGTGGCAGCGCTGTGCCGTTCGTTGCACCTCCTGGACTCTCTTATAGGGGGCGTGATGCTACTGCGACTAGTTGCCTCTTCACTATCCCCCCATCACCTGCACCTGTAGTGGCTACCTGGTGTGTCTAGCACTTCCAGTGCACTGGTCACTGTGACCAGCCCCCTTGCCACGTCACGGCTGCAGTAGGTCATCTCCTCCTGCATGGCCACCGAGTGCCTGCAGAGCAGAGAGGTGGCAGTGGAGAGGCGGCTCACCGTCTTAGTGTAGTTGTCCAGTTTCTGCCTCTCCCTGCGCCTTGCCAAACGGTCCTCATCCAATTTGCTGCACAGCAGCCTCACTGCCTCAGACATGTCCCTCATGCCTTCAGCCACAGTATTGTTCATGCTACTGATGCCCGTCTTGATTTGCACCATGTGCCCATTCATTTGTACCATCTGCCGCTGGACTGACCTTATCGCTTTGCCTTGCAGGCACTGCACCTTGAGCATGTTCCCTTCAAAACCGGTAAATACACTCTGTTCCTCGCCCTGTGAAGATGGACTGGCTGCCCTTGCCCTGCGGTGTTTGGGACCTGTGTGGGCGTGCTCGGTGGGGGACTGTGCAGGCATCCTCTGCCACCGTGGACTGTTGGCCTCCCACGCTGTCCTCCTCGGACACCTCCATCTGCTGGAATATAGCCACTGCATGTCTCCTGGCTCTCGGTGATGGTGGCGGTGGTGATGCTGGGGATGGTGGTAATGGTGATGGTGGTGGTGGTGGTGATGGTGGTGGTGGTGGTGGGGTGGTGTGCTCTGCAGGCAACAGGACCTCCTCTTCCTGTGTCCTCTCTCTCCTGACTGCCTTTCCTGTGCTCCCCTCTGCAGCTCTGCACGATGGCTCGCCTGTGGAGACAGAATGTACATTTGCTCACGGATCTGGCAGCATTTGCGAAATAATACATTTCATGCCTGCTAATCAAACTGACTTTCCTCTGCTTGCTAATTGCTGATGTGTGTCACATGCCTTTGGGTTCAGTGGATTGACTGCTCTGACGTGTTACTTTTGACTACATCTCTCATATTGCATTGTTGGTTTTTAGTAAAACATGTATTGGAGTGGGATTCACAATGCCTCATCGAGGATTGGGGTTAGGGAGTGGGGGGCACAGCATGCAGTGCATGCTTCTTACCTTGTTTGTTGCCAGCTCTGACTGAGCAGTCTGCATCCCCAATCCCACTCACACTGTCCGGCTGGAGGGTGGACTCCCCCAGGAGATCCAGGGCAGTTAGTGCAGGTGCTGTGTTTCTCCCTCCACCTGTCAGGTTGGCTTACTTCTTTCTCTCTGCCAGCCTCTCCATTGCATGCTTTCTGAGGTCCTACCAGCGTTTTTTAGTTCCTCAATGGATCGCTGGGTTACTCCAATAGCGTTTATCTTTTTCTGGATGACTACCAGATCTGCCTCTTCTGGGATGCAGGAACGTGCAGAGAATGTTTCCCAAAAAGTTTATCATGGTCCTTTGTGACCTCCTCAATAAGGACCTCCAGCTCCCTCTCACTAAATGTATGTTTCTTCTTGCGTTCAACTGCCTCCTTTTCCCTCTCCCGGTTGTCCATATTTGCTCTGTGTTCTCAGCAAAAACTTGGAGGAGTTGCTCCTGGCATGTTTGCTGTGCTCCCTGCCTCTCAAACAGCTTCAGGATCAGTGCAGCTGCATGGGTGTGGCCACTTCCTGGTTGTGAGGTAATGAGGAAGCACAGGATTGGCTGATTTGACAATTACCGATTTTTTTTTAATACCGATTCGCTAATTACCGAATCGGTATTAAAGAATCAGTGATACCGAATCGGTAATGGGGAATCAGTAATTATTTTTTACCAATTCATTCCGATTCGCTAATTGTTACCGATTATTACCGAATCAGTAATCTTTACCGATTTTTACATATATCGGAAATACCGAGTTCTTAATAGCGAATCGGTAAAATTCACTATTAAGGACTCGGTATTTCAAAATTACCTACATCTGGCCCTTAGATACTTAAGAGTTCTTGATTGCATTGAAGTGAAGTAAAGCTCCACATTGAGCTGGTTAGACACAAACAGTTTTTCTTCACCTGCTTTACCTCTTTTTCCCGGTCTGCCTCAGTACAGATAGGAATGACCAAACTCACCTTGATATTAGTTTTTGAACCAGTTGCTCTGTTTGTACAGTTGAATCCATTTGATCCATTTATGATCTTGAAGAGGGACAGTATATCTT
Source organism: Lissotriton helveticus (assembly GCF_964261635.1). Taxonomy (NCBI): domain Eukaryota; kingdom Metazoa; phylum Chordata; class Amphibia; order Caudata; family Salamandridae; genus Lissotriton; species Lissotriton helveticus. The sequence continues at coordinate 58,017,609 of NC_136068.1, read as the reverse complement.
CCACTGATTAGCTCCTAAAGACTGGCTCGAGGGATCAGAGCTTTTTGATCCATGTAACACTCTCTGACTGTGTTAGTGCAATTGTTGTCAGAGAGTTTATAAGGCTGCTAAAATTGCTTAATTTATGAAATAACACCAATCAAATCTCTGAGCTTGTCCAAGACAAGTTTTTCATTGCCAGGTGCAGGGTGCAAGGTAAAGGAAGAGGAGGGAGGCACTTCAATCTCAATTGCAGTCTCAATTGCAGTATCAGTTGCAGCCTCTATGATCAGTGGTCCGAAAGTTGGGAGAAGCTGAATCTTATTATCCTTAATTACCTCAATAGTGCAAGGGGCTAGAAGCGCACCAATACCCAGGTCAGCTACTTCCATACCAAACTGGCAACCCGCCCACTCTACCCAATGTAATGTCTAGATTGAAATCCCTTCATATGCCCCTCACAGGACTTATGAGAGCCTTGAGAGGATCATGAGGCATTGGAAACTTGAGGTCTGTATTTCATTACATATAACAGCAAGGTGTAGTTGTTGCCTAAATCAAGCACCATTTGGGCTGAGCCCTTTATATCCACTGTGACTATTATGCCACAGTTCAAGCCAGAAAAAACAAAAGTTTAAGGGAAAAATCAAGAAGTCCAAAATACATCTGAAATCAAATAATGTAAAATGAGGAGGAAAGGAAAAAAGAAGGAGGGAGTGCCCATTAACACAAGCTGCACTGCAAACAATGCCAGCCACTTCTGTGCACAGTCCAAGACTCAACTCACACCTGCTGGCTTTTAACCACTGCAGCTCACACTCCTTACCAGTACCCAGAGCCGATGTGGGACAGAGCAATGGGACTAATCCAAGGATATTCTGAGGTCAAAATCTGGAATTAGCCTCCAGGAGTTAACAAAAGGAATGTTGTCCATGCCACCAAGTTCTCTTTTAATGGTGGCAATTTCTTTTGCCCAATGCTCCATGACTTCGACCATGCACCATGGGTCAAGAGTACCAGGCCCCCCGAGCCATGACAAAGGGCCCACCCGAGGACCACAAAGAAACCTCAGTGATCCAGCAGTCCAATCGCTGATAGCTACCAGATTCTGTAAATGCTGTAACAGGCATTAGGTTCCACACTTCCCCCTGCACTGCACTGATTCTGAGACTCTGTCTCTTTCCAATCAGACCAGACAACCATCAGTCTGGGCTCCCCCCAGAGGCATTCTCCCTTTCGTTCACCTAACCTATGGTCAAGCTTGACATCTAAATCAATGAACTTAGAAAAATCTGATGGTAAATCTATAATGTGGGCCAGGGAATTCTTCCAGTCATGCCATAGTCCTCTATAAAAGAGGGACGTTCTTTTCCCTCTGCCAACTGGTTTTCTGTAACTAGTCTACTGAAGGCAGTAATTATAGATAAGGAGATTTCTATTGCCCTGACACAGGTTTAATAACTCATTATCACTGGCCCCAACAAAAGTGTGCTCAGCAAACTGGTCATCCATGTCGTCCAAGCAGTGGCAGCATGCATGGTTTGGCCATCTGTCATGCACTTACCTGGTCCCAACCACGGATATGACACTGGAGCCGATGCTAGACCTCTTATCCCTCCCAAGAAAGCACATGTCAAGGTCCCGAAACCTTAGATCATGCACTGTCCCCTGGGTGTTAGGGTAAAATAAGAAAAAAGAGACTTGCCGTAATGGATCTGCTCAATGGCTGTGCAACACTGCATTACAGGATTTGTCACTCCACAGACCTTCTGTGTTTGCAAGTTAGATGTGCATTGGAGCAGAATCTTTGGTTTTGAGAAGGCACAAAACACTGGAAATAACAAGAGAAAGCATTTACCGTCAGTACACTAACTTGCCTCATGATCATGCATTGACTTCAGTGACGTACACTTCCAGGCTTCTTCAGAAACACGGCATGAGAGCAAAATATCCAAAATCACACATTAGAGTGTGAGACACTCAGAAGAATCAACTTGAAATACTGTTAGAAGTTTTCTGGGACTTCTAAGGGTAAAACTCGGAAAACAGATTGGAGTTACTTGCACTTCCAAGGATAAAATCAGGATACAGATCTCAGTACAAGGTTCATACATATATCAAGTTCTCTGAAGAGCTTTCTCTTGGCACTACTGTTCATAAAAGGAACACTGAGCTGAAGTTTCTAGTTCTTGTGAAATCACAGTTCAAGTGCCAAGGTTGCAAGAAGGGTCCAGAGCATGAATACACAACAAGCGGTGCAGGAAATCACAGAGAGGGCATAGAGGAAAAGTTGATATTCTTTGAAGATGCTAAAACTCGGTCCTGCTTCCTATTATAAGAGGATTAGTACACACTAACCTAACCTGATTTCAAGTATTTAGCCATGTTCTTCACCTTGTCTGAAGTTTGAAGAATTTGAGGCTTTGAATCAGGGAGTCGCAGGGGAACAGGAGTAGCTGTGCAAGAGAAGAGATGAAAGAGTCTTCAAGGGAGTTTGAGCCACAAGAACCACTGGTTCAACTTGGATTTGAAGGAGACTAGAGCACTTCTCGGTTCCAGGAAGGATGAAGCTTGTTCCGTAGGGAGCGAGGCCAAGCCACAACTTGGGGTTGAGTATGGTTTATATATAGGGCTCCCGGTTTTATGGTATTTATCTTTTTTTGCCATTTCCGTCTGTATTCATCCATATTTATTTTTGGGGCATTCTATCTGTATTTATCCACATTAATTTTTACGACAAGCAGAATGCAACGCTGCAGCCAGTATTTTTCCACATTTATATAAATTGACAATGCACACCTGCATTCAGTTGTTATAGGTCAACACAATACATTCATCAGAAAACTTTGCCATTTGCAGAATTTCCCAAATACGCTTAAAAGTGCTATCACAAGCCATTTGTCTCAGAGCCTTGCAGTTTCTGTCATAGGCAAGGAGTGCTACATCCTCTCCCCACTGAACACCATTCTGCCCCACTGAGAGAAACTCACACTCCCTTCAGCTACAACCCAATCGTGTCCCGCTATAAACACCTAGAAGCAACTCAATTCAAACTATGCACTAGACAAGAGTAATTTGCTGCCTGAAAAAAGTAACAACAATCAGGCAAAATTAAACACTCATTGGGAATACAACTTAAAGCTTTTACACTCATTATTCAGAAACCTAAGGACATGAAAAGAAAAGTAGCGCTTGACTGGCAAACTCTGTAAGGTGGCGCTAATGTGTTTGGGTGTGAATAAAACCAATCTGGCCACTTTGCAACTACTCTGTCTTGTTTTATTTAGTTATGTATTTATTATTCGTTTTTTTAAAACCCTTTTCTCTCCTCCTTAGGCCGCGTTTTGGAATAGAAAAATGTCAGGAAAATACTTTTGTAAGACAAGTGTCCTTTTTTTTGGATCCATTTCACTGGGGAATGAATGACAGAAAGGAAAGGAAAGAACAGTCACGGTGTTCTGCAAGTGATGAGGAGCGCAACAAAGAGAGGGAGTAAGAGGAAGAAAGAGGGGGGGGCAGCAGAATTGGACGCTGTCTTTGTCATGTCCGGACAAGAAGGAAGAGACCGCAATGGTTTTGGGCTTTGCAGTCTGGCCACAAACTCTGCAAATACTATGCTTCTGAGTCTCACTTGGTTACACCCTCTTCCCTGTGTGTGTCTGACTGAGCCCTGCCTTCCAGCACAGCCCGGGCCGAAAATACAAGTATTGGGTTTCTTCTCTCCAGTGCCCACTTCCCCTTGTCCACCCCAGGCATGTCTGAGAGTGAGATCGCAGCCCGAGACAAGGGAAGGGAGGGGGGCTGAATGTGGTGTGTGTGAGAATGATTCACTTCTCAGAGGTGGGGCACTGAGAACAATGCAGGCCTCCTGGCTCTGGCAGCCGCGGATCATCTGGGAGCTCAGGGCACTGTGCCTCCTGCCACGACCCCCAATTGTGCAGGCACTTACCGAGCGCTAAAACAATTAACAGGAGTAGCAGGCATTGTGAGAGTGAGACTGAGGGGGCTGCACACAACACAGTCCGACGAGCTGAAGAGCTGTACGGGACAAACAGCAGCACCAGAGTGAATTATTTAGAAGTAGCCCATGTGATTACGCTCGAATCTGTTTGCCTCGGGCTCAGCTCTATGTGCTACCTTCCTAATCCTGCTTTTGCCACCCCCCCAACAGCATACGCCACTGATTCCAGCCCAAGCCCCGTACTTGCCTTTCTTTTGAAACGGCTGGCCAGGCTCACTCGAGGGGCGCAGCGGAGCCCCAGACATGGCTGGGACAGCTAACAAAAGGCCAGCAAAACTAAAGCTGGTGTTTCGCTTTACTGAAGCAGTCACAGCCCTAGAAGCAGCAAGAGGGCGTGACGAGGCAACTCTGCTGGAGCACAGTAGTGCGCAAAATGTGCTAGTATTTTCCCGTTTTTACATATAAGTACAGACAAAGGAAAACATGTTTCCATCTGTATTTATATGTAACAATCAGTTTAAACGGAAAACCGGGAACCCTATTTATATACTCCCTTCAAGGCTCAACTGATGTACAACAATGGTCCCATGCAAGGATAAAATACAGTATCAATAAACATAGACGCAAATCCAATCTATATTTTAGAGTGACATGTCCAGCCGGACAGAGGTCATTCAAGTTTACTTAATAAACGAATATCCAGAATAAAACAAGGATACCTTCCACAATGCCCCTGTGAGGTACACAAGCCTGTGCCCAACACTTACGGGGTGAGTTACAGTTGGAGAAAAGATAGGAAAGGTTTAAGAGGCAAACCAACGTTTTTCTGTTTACACATTCATTGTACAGAAAATATCAAATAGCACCATTACATCAGATTAACCAATCAAATATGTTTGTATAAGGTGCATGAGCAAGTCGACGGCGTTTCGGTTCCCCTAAAGGATAATTGGAACCAACGTTGGTTTGCCTTTTAAACCTTTCCTATCTTTTCTCCAACTGTAACTCACCCCGTAAGTGTTGGGCACAGGCTTGTGTACCTCACAGGGGCATTGTGGAAGGTATCCTTGTTTTATTCTGGATATTCGTTTATTAAGTAAACTTGAATGACCTCTGTCCGGCTGGACATGTCACTCTAAAATATAGATTGGATTTGCGTCTATGTTTATTGATACTGTATTTTATCCTTGCATGGGACCAAAGCTAGTTCAAGTGTGGCACGAGGGCCTCATGGCCGGCCAGACATTTCTCAACGACCCTTGAAGAAAGCACGTTTTAGGAGCCTCACTTTGACTTTACAGGAAAAGCAGTTGCAACTTGATGGTTGGACCCAATTAACCAAGAAACCAATGTATCATTTTTGATCAAACATGCTTAATAGAAAACAACATCAAGGCCCTAGTAACAGCGGGTACATGGTACTCTATTGGTTAATGGGTTCTGGAGAATGTTTGCAGGGACTCCAGCACAATATATTCACAGGATTTTATACGGTCTCCTTAAACGCCCCAGAGTTAATACAATTTGAGTCCTGCATACTAGGCGCTCTGCACAGCGAGCACTGGAGGGGGTGGTGACAATCGTTGGGCTATTTTATGAATTATAAATTGCAGTTTGAAGAAGAAATTCAAACTACCAAGAAGGATATTCTGAATAATTTCAGATGATTGATGGGACAAGACTTTTCTTCAGGGGAGGTCAATAAAGAAACTGTTCTTCTTTTGATGGACAAAAGCACCAAAATGTTATCTTATCAGTCCACCATTGGAGAATTACCCTCCGATATCTATTAAACTACCCCAAACTGCCACTTGTATATAGGCAGATACTGGACAAAATATAGCTCCCAGTTCAGTGGTGAACATCCTTTTGGTGACACACTTCTTAATCCCTGAGGCATTAGGCATTGCGTGTGAGTAACTCATGGAAAAAATAAAAGCCCACCCAGGGACATCATGACACATGTTCCCCAGCTCTGATTTATTACAAGGCCAGTCAGAGTATTGGTCCTGTTTAAATAAACTTAAACTGGTACTGAGGCAGAGTGATTCAGTAGTACTGGTTCAGTGCAGTATTAGTCCCCTCCCATGTGTGATCTCACAAATTCTGCAAGAGATTCTTGCTACAAAGAACTGACCCTTACAATTGTGTGCTCTCTCTCATCTGCAGCCCGGGAATTTCACCACTGGGTCTCCTGTTGCGCCGACAAGCTGGCACCTCTCTGCCACCCCGCCAAACAACGTCCTCTGAAGGCCGCCTGATTCACCAAAGAACTCCATGAAGCCAGACGCTCCTGCAGACACTGAGAGAAAACCTGGCGGAACCAGAAAACCACAGAAGTACGGAACAACCACAAGATCGCCCTGAAGGAATACAACCAGCGTATAAGAGACACTAAATGGACCTTCATAAGAAACAAAGTCAAGACCAACGCAGCCAACAACAAGGAACTGTTCAATGTCATTCAGCAGTTCGCAAAACCCTCCTGCGAAACCACGGACATCACACCATCCCAGGAACTCTGTGACAAACTCAGCTCCTACTTCCACCTGAAGATCAAGGCCCACTATGACAACTTCAGCGAGCCAGCACCAGACAACACCCCACCACCATCATGAAGCTGACCATCACGTCCTGGGTCCCTGCGTCCGTGGAGCACATCACCGCGACCATGAAGAAAACTCACTCAGGAGCCCCAGCGGACCCCTGCCCCCCTCACTTCTTCCACAGGGTCACTGCTGTTATCGTTCCCGACCCAGGACGGATGATCAACACCTCCCTCTGATCCGGCATCTGCCCAGACGACTGGAAACGTGCGGAGGTGAAACCCCTCTGCAAGAAACCAACGGCCGACCCAACGGACCTGAAAAACTACCGACCCATCTGAGAGACTCGGGACCGCCCAGCTGATCGCCTTCATCAAAGAGAACTCCATTCTAGATGCCTCCCAGTCTGGCTTCTGCAGCAACCACAGCACCGAGACCGCCCTCCTCACCACCACCGACGACATCCGCATGCTAATAGACCAGGGATACACCGTGGCCCTCATCCTTCTAGACCTCTCCGCAGCCTTTGACACCATCTCACATCGCATCCTAACTGCCAAGCTCCACGACGCAGGAATACAAGGAGCCACCCTCGACTGGATCCTATCCTTCCTCTCCGGCCGAACCAGAGGATCAGACTCCCCCCCTTCCTTTCCGATCACACTAACATCAACTGCGGAGTACCCCAAGGATCATCACTCAGCCCGACTCTCTTCAACATCTACATGGCCCCCATCACCGCCATCGTCATACAGCATGGGCTCAGCATCGTATCCTACGCCGATGACACCCAGCTCATCCTCTCCCTCACGAAGAACCCCGAAGACACCAGACTCTGTTTCCAGGAAGGAATGAGGAACATGGCAGCCTGGATGAAAGGCAGCTGCCTGAAGCTAAACTTAGAGAAGACCGAGGTTCTCATCCTCGGACCCTGCACCTCCACCTGGGACAACACCTGGTGGCCCTCCACCCTCGGAAGCCCACCCACCCCGATAGACCACGCTCTGGACCTCGGCACCATCCTTGATTCCTCCATCTCCTTGAACCGCCAGATCAACGCTTCCTCCAGTTTCAACTGCCTCCGCATCCTCCGTAAGACCTTCAAATGGATCCCCCCTGACTGCAGAAGGACCGTCACCCACGCACTCATAACCAGCAGACTGGACTATGGCAACACCATCTAAGCCGGAATCAGCAAAACTCTTCTCCACACACTCCAAACCATCCAGAACGCCACAGTCAGACTCGCCCTAGGGACACCACGCCACAAGCACATGACCCAAAACCTATGAGGCCTCCACTGGCTTCCCGTTGAGAAGAGGGTCACCTTCAAACTCCTCACCCACGCCTACAAATCCCTCAACAACATCAGACCCAAATACCTCAATAACAGAGTATCCTTCCACGTACCCAAGAGGAGCCTCCGCTCTGCCAACCTTGCCCTGGCAGAGGTCCCCTGCATCCACAAAAACAGAACCGGTGGGAGAACCTTCTCCTACATCGCAGCCAAGACCTGGAACGAGCTCCCTGTTAACAACAGACGCTCCGACCCCGCACACCTTCAGGAAGAACCCCAAGACCTGGCTCTTCGACTGATCCGGATCTTCTCCCCCCTGCCTCCTCCCCCCAGTGCCTTCAGACCCTCATGGGTGAGTAGCGCGCTCTGCAAACTCCTGATTGATTGATTGATTGATCCTCTGCAAAACTAAACCAAAAATAGAGAAAACTTGCACTACTCCTTCCTCACTGAGAGTGTGACTGCATTAATTCCACTATTGCATGCTTCAATAGCCTGTGTGCTGCAAATGATGTATTGTGTGTGCTGCAGGGCCCTCAATGGGCTCTGTTATAAAGTCAGGTTGCAACCTGGTTTGTCTATTATACCATTGTCCCGGGCCTTTAAACATGTAGGGACCCAGGGCTTCCTTCAAACTGCACTCATGAAATAAAGAGGAAGTTCCTGTCGTTCCCTCCTCCATTGTTCCCTAAAAGTACTACCCTGCCCCACCCCTATTGGTTAAGGGGGGAAGGTTATCCTCCCTTTGTGCTCTTGTTTTTATGTACTGCCCCAGATGAGACCCCAGCTCCACTCCATATTCCTACGAAAATAAGAAATTAAAGACTATTGCTTGATCAGTCTGATAGAAATAAACAAAACATAGGAAATGAATGAATATCATAGTAGAGATGGACCTTTTGAAAACCCGCATTCTTTTTGCAAATGTGATACGAATATGGGAAGAAACCATAAGCCAGTGAATCAAGAATTCTGCACACCAGAATCCTAGAGGGGATCGCAAAACTCTTCAGTGGTCCATGATTGGGGTCATTAACTGCTAACTCCTCTTCAAAAGGATTGAGAACAGAAATCCAGAGTTTTGTTAATTTGCCACGAGAACCTGGCTTCAAAGAAGGAGCTGACTGACTTCTGTGGTGGAGTACTTCAGGTGTCATTACAGGATAAAGTCAACTCCTAGAATTGAACAGGACTGCACAGGGCTGAGGCAAGGAGAACTTAACAGTGCTTCCATCAGTATGGTGAGGCCTTGAGCACCTGGTGCCACTTCAGCATGCTGAAAACCTCGGATTGCCTCAGATATCTGAGTGCTCATGTGGAACACAAATGCATCCTGTGGAATTCTTGTAGCATCTGTGACATCTCAGAGTTAAGAATGTCCTAACTGCAATCACAGGTTACTAAATAAAGAACCAGAGGCCTCAAGAGTCCTGGAGCTCAAGCTAGATGACCTTCATTGTATAACCTACAGCAATCCAAGGTGGGTTCTTCACTTTGTTTGAGTGACAGCTTTTCCTATGGACCCAATGTAAATGTTGCCAGAAAAGGTTCACCGAACCCTACTTGTATCTAGTGGAGTGTACTCTCTATCTTCTCATGCACCCATGTTACCGTACCACATTTTATGGGGGACTGTGGCACTGCTAACCCACTTGATGGGCCAATTGGATGATACATGTTCTAGAGTAGGTGCTGCCTCCATCATAGCCAACAACAGCAGGTTAGACCTTAGAAACTGAAAGACATCCAGTAAAGTATAATGCAATGAACTAAATTGCAAGGAGAGATGTTGTCAGGACCCATAATGCCATCAGCCCTTTTGTGTTCAGTGTTCTTCTACATTGTGGCAATAAAGCACAGGCTGAACAATGAATTATTACATCTTTTAAATGATTTATTGAGTTCTAAGCACATAACCTCACACCATCCTTAATAATAAGGTTGGACTGCTTGACTTGGCTATCCTTGTGAATAATTGCCTATAATGGTGTATTTGGTGCTCAGTTTTGGGCTCAATAGTAAGGTAAATTATCTGGACACAAAAAGAACAAAATAAGTTTATTTCAAACAGGGCTCAATAAGTCTTTGAATGCCCTGCGGATCCTGCAAACTTTCTCACAAAGTCTGATGCAAACATAATAACCTTGGGAAACCACAGAATAAACAACACAACACAACATAATGAGAAAAGTGTTTGCTTCTTTTTCTCAGAAAAAAAAGTATTGACTAAGCAAATAATTGCTGATACAGTTGAAATTATTTTGTTTTTTGCAGGCTGCTGCTCACAAGAAGGATACTTGAAGATCCCAAGACATTAAACAAAATCATGAATCGCTTACAGTTCAATAGCAAATGGTCTCAAGGACCCTCATGCCATTGAGATTTATGTTTCAATGTTCTCTATTTGAACTACATATTTCAAAAGTCCCAGAAGGAAAGGAGGTGTGGACCTAAAGCCAGCACTGGCTGATGGTGTCATACATAGCTGACATACTGGCCAGGTTGGTCATTGAAGCTTCAGCGACAAAATGCCAGAGAGCGTTTTTTTACATATACGTGGAATGCATGTGGGTGGGTGGAGTCTGTGCACTGACAGCTGGGACCACAGCCTGTAGGAAGGGATCAGGGTCAGGCCCTTGCTGCCAGCCGAGGTGCAGAGGAGGATGGGGAATCTGCGGGGCAGCTGCATACTTTTTTTGTGTCTTTATTTTTTATTGGTTTCTAGACAAAGTTTTACAACATGGAAAAAATGTAGCAATGGAGGAAACATGCAACATTAGTCGGTGCACATTGGGAGAGGGAGATGGGAGGTGAAGGGGGAAGGATCGGGGGAGGTGGGGGAGGTGTAACAACGGGATGAAGAAGAAGCGGGGTAGACTGTTGGTGCAGCGGGGTCCTACGGGTCAGTCTGGTACGAGTCATAAGCTACCAGCAAGACGGGATGGACGGGGCCCGGGGGGGGTTTGAGTGGGGGAGGGTTTGAGTGCATGGGGTGGCTACCCATGCTGAGGAAAGGGGTCTGCCTGACTATGTGTCCGGTGGGGAGGAACAGTGGCAGGGTGTGATGGGGAGGCAAAGGGCTTAGGAAGTGATAGAGAGGGTTATGGGCCAGGAGGGGAGGGGGCATCACAAGAGGGTGTGGGGGGATGGGAATTGCTAGGGAGGGGGAAGTGGGGGAGGAGGAGAAGAGAAAATGAAAGAGGGGGAGAAAAGATTGCGTGGGGATGGTGAACTGGAGAAGAGGGGGCATCATGGGGGTAGGAAGGTCCAAGGTGTCTGCCTAGAGGGGGCATAGCATCATGTGGGTGCTGTAATCGGGACAATCGGACCTATGGGAGCTGAAGGAGGGCACTAGGAATGAGCAGCCCAACTCCCTAGTAAACTGAGCATGATCTTCCGCATGGTTCGTGTGGAGAGGTGAGGGGCAGCAATGGCACGACCCACTTCATGGGGCATCATTCAGGAAGGAGGCCCATGTCTGTGCAGACACCTCTGCTTGAACCTGCATTCCGTAGATAATGCACTCATGTAATGCTGTCTGTATCATTGCCACCATCCAGTACTCCTGCGAGGGGGGTATAGGCTACCACCGCTGGCAGAGTATTCAGAGCTTGGCTGCGGCCAGCTCTGTGGTTAGGAAGCGGAGTTGCATGCAAGTGAGATCTGGGGAGTCTCTAGTGTCATGCAGGAGAATGACAGTAGAGCAAGGGTGAGATAAAGAGGCATGGACGCTCCTAAAGTGTCTCCAACATGGGGCCAGAAGGGTCAGATTGAGGGGCAGTCGCATATGATGTGAGTGAAATCGCAGTGGGTATCTGGGCATCTAAAACACTTCAAGTAAGGAGTCCGGCCCTCTGCAGCTTTGTCATGGTCCAGTACCACTTGTGGAGAGCCTTATACAGGCAGAATTTTAACAGGGTTTCCCGGGTGCCTTTGTCCAGGGCTTCCAGAACTTCAGCCCATTCCTCTTCCTAAATGGTGATCTGCAGGTGGTCCTGCCACTTTGTACGGAGGATACTTGCTATAGTTTGCGAGAAAAGGTGGCTCATGAGCTTGCCGTAAAGGCCCCACATGAACAAATACTCCACCACCGGTGAGAGTTGCAGAGACCATGCTCAGGGGCCGAGACAGCACCACAGACAGTTCTGTAGCAGTTGATACTTCCAGGTCTCTCAAAGGTATAGACCAAATTCCTCAGTCAAATGATTTTAGGTCACCGTCCAGCAGCACCTGATCCAGAGTTTGTATGCCCGCTTCCTTCCACTGAGGTCATCGGAGGGTTTGGCCATCGACATGTATGCTATCATTGCCCCACAGTGGCGCTTTGATGTGCAATCAGCGATCCACTCCAAGTAGGTGATGGCCGCAGTGCAAAACTTTGTGTGTGGCCTGCAGTACAGGGTGCGGGAGGGACAAGTGGGGAGCATAGCCTCCATAGAGAAGACCAAGACTGTCACCACATTAAAGGAGCGAGCGTGCCATGAGGACCCACTGCAGGGGTTCCGGGGTGCCCGGGAGTAAGTAGGGAAGCTGGGAGAGATGAAGGGCCAGGGCATAGAGCTCCACAGACGGAAGACCCAGACCACCGCAGGAGTGACATGCCATCAGCTTGGATATGGCCAAGCGATGTCGAGTGGAGTCCCACACAAAGGGCCGGATCCGGGAGTCGATGAGGCATAAATTGATAAAGCGTGGCAGTGTGCCCATCCTTGCCACCTGCACCCTGTCCCACATGGAAAATCCCAGAAGGGACCATTTATCAAAGTCCATCTTCATCTGCATGATCAGGTGCTGCTCAGGGGCATCAGGTTGTCCATGGCCATCCTGGCTAGACCTCTAGTGACCAGGATCTCCCAGTATTTGATCCGGAGGGTTTCCAGCATAATAGGTATCTGTGGATTGCTGCTTTTGCGGTGCCAGCCTCCTTTTTGTCCCAGTCTACTATATATCCGGACAGGGCCAAAAAGTTGTTAATAACTTCTAGTAAAGCAGGTTGAGAGCAGCGTAGATCAACAAGGGTGAGCTGGATGTTGTCCGCATATAGGTACACTTTGGAAAGGCTTCCCGCAATGGGTACACCTGCTATGAGCAGCGAGTGTCTGATGACAGAGGCCAGTGGTTCCATGACGAGAAGGAACAGGAAAGGGGAAAGAGTGGGCAGCCCTGCCATGTGCTCCTCTGAATCTGGAAGGTATCCAAGAGGAACCCTTAACAGTTGACCTGGGTCACGGGACAACCATAAAGCAGTCGCACCTTGGAGTTGAATTGGTCTCCTAAGTCAAACCTTACCATAGTGGGGAAAAGGTATCCCCATTCAATATGGTCGAATGTCTTTTCAGCATCTAGGGAGAGGGCTACTGCATCCTCTGGTAGGTTTTTAGTGCCCAAAGGGTGTGAGCCAGAGTACCAAGATGATTCCTAGAGGATCGGCTTGGGACAAAGCCAACCTGTGTATGGTGAATGAGGGTGGGAATAACCTTGCTCAGGCGTGCTGCCAGTATGCTAGGGAGGATTTTAATATCGCCATTCAAGTGGGGTGTGGGGAGATAACTGCTTCATGGCAAAGACCTCCTGCTGGGTTTGGGCAGGTCTGCGATCACTGCCACATTGGAGAGGTGTCCCAGAAAGCCTGTGCGCTCCACCTCCTGGAAGGCTGCATGGAGGGTATCTATTATCTCCTCCCCAGACCACTTGCAGTGTTCCGCAGGTCAGCTTTGTGGTAGAGTAACTTGGATATGGCCACCGTAATCTCTTCCCTGCTGCTCTCCCCCACTAAAAGGTCCCTGCCCTTGCCCGTTAAGCATGGGAGGTTGACGCCTTCAAGGAACATGGCCACCCGTTCCACACTGGCCGGTGCTTCCAGGGTGTAAAGCATTTTATAAAATGACACAAACTCATTTGCAATGGCCAGATGTCAAGTGAGGATCCCCCCACTCACTGACTGAATAGCAGGAATGGTCATTGCAGCCTCCCGTTGTCGCAGTTAGGCTGCCAGCAGGCGGCCCGCCTTCTTCCCCTGTTTATAATGCCTCTCCTTCAGATGTTGGAGGGCGTATTCAGATTTGGAGGTAAAGAGGCTGTTAAGAGCCATACGAACCTGCTCTAAGCAACAACGGTTGCATACTTAGGGATGAGATGAGTAGAGGCAGGTGAGGGAAGCGTTCTGTCTCTCCAGCTCAGTCCGGCAGTGAGATGCCTGTTTGTTGGCCGTGGCGTTATCCCTCATCAGTTGTCCACATATAATTGCCTTCGCAGCCACCCAAAGCACCCTTTGTAAGTCCACTTAGTTATAATTGTCCACCAGATATGCAAAAGCATGGGCTTTCATTTGGGACTTGCCCTGGGGAGAGTGATATCTTTGTACATTCAGGTACCATGGTTTGTGGCCCAGGGAGGCCAGGCCCACGTCGAGTGATAGAAGTCCTGGAGAGTGGTCGGACAGGGTGTCCTCCAAGATGCCAAATCGAAGGGGCAGGGTTTTAGGTGTGAGGTCAAGATTGGGCGCACTGCTAGGTTCGCGCACAGCTAGAAACTGATAGGCAGAGAAGGTGCATGCAGAAAAGGGGCAAAGCCCTGTAACCCCTTGTGATGTGTTTTGAGGACACACCAAGTAAATAAGAACCAATTTCGCAGCACACTTATAGGAAAGTAACAATAGAGAAGATGTCTCAATGGACATAAAGTTCAAAGTTCAAGAGTGAAGGGGTTGTCCACAAGTCAAAGTGCAATTTCTTCTTTTATTGTTCAAACATGCGCCAGCCGACACGTGTTTCGTCGCCAGAAACACACCGTTTCTGCGACTCCTCAGGGCTATAAGAGTAGAGGTAAGGGATCTGCAGGTCGCGGTGCCGGTGATAATTCCGACCCGGCTCAGCTCAAGGCCAGGTAATGTTGAGATTGTGCACGGTTATCACAGGAGTGCAACGAGGTTGTTGCAGGGTGAAGTGAAGATCCCTGATCAAAACTTGAACCACGACACGGTTCGCGACGTAAGAGTCAACAAGTAGTGTTGAATTTCCGTGTTAGCGGTGTGGTGGTTAGCGAGGCTTGGGTGCTAAGCGGTCCCCGTAGTGCGGGGAATATTCGGCGGAGACTCTGTTGAGTGCACGCTTCTGTTCCGGGTGCGCACAGAGTCTCCGCCGAATATATCCCCGCACTACGGGGATCGCTTAGCAACCAAGCCTCGCTAACCACCACACCGCTAAAACGGAAATTCAACACTACTTGTTGACTCTTACGTCGCGAACCGTGTCGTGGTTCAAGTTTTGATCAGGGATCTTCACTTCACCCTGCAACAACCTCGTTGCACTCCTGTGATAACCGTGCACAATCTCAACATTACCTGGCCTTGAGCGGAGCCGGGTCGGAATTATCACCGGCACCGCGACCCGCAGATCCCTTACCTCTACTCTTATAGCCCTGAGGAGTCGCAGAAACTGTGTGTTTCTGGCGACGAAACACGTGTCGGCTGGCGCATGTTTGAACAATAAAAAAAGAAATTGCACTTTGACTTGTGGACAACCCCTTCACTCTTGAACTTTGAACTTTATGTCCATTGAGACATCTTCTCTATTGTTACTTTCCTATAAGTGTGCTGCGAAATTGGTTCTTATCCTCCAAGATGCTACCACTGAAGGAGGGATGAGGATGTAATCTAGCCTGGTTTGCAAGCCATGAACTAAGGACAGGAAGGTTTACTCCCTGTCTGTCGGATGGCAGAGATGCCAGTGGTCTACGAGACCATGGTCCTTGGTTACCTCTTCCAGCAGGGCCCTGGCGGCATGGTTACCCTTATCCAGCAGTTGCAGGGCCCATCTATCCAGCAGTTGCATACCTGCCAATTTCAGCTGACCCCATTTCAGCTGGGCCACGTGCTTACATACCCATCTCAGTTAGGAAGACTACCTAAGCTACCTCACTATCCAGCAGGAGGGGTGCAAGACTGCAGGGCCTGAGATACAGATCTGGATGAAGCTGAGCACGGAAGAAGAGGCAGAGGTGAGGTGTTGTACCACTGACACAGGAGTCTCTCAGAGCCGGACTGGTCATAGTGAGCTTTGGACATTTGCCTGGAAGGCTGGAAGTGTGGGGGCTGGGTTTGGAGCAGTTGGGGATGGGTTTGTTACTGGGGGGCAGTTTTACAGCAATGCTGCAATATCAGGCCCCAGTAAATAAAAAGCCCTTGACTAACAGTATTGCCACGGCTGCTTTGGTTCCAAACCGGTCCTAGCGTCTATAGATATGGGGCTGCAGAGACCACTGCCATAGTGAGCGCACTGGAGGAGGTGAGAGTCTGCCCGGTCATGGGCAGGAAAGGCTGGGGTGAGTTCAGCAGGCATAGCGTACATCCCTCCAAACTCATGACTCTTTGACATGTTCACCTCTTGCTTTTCCTTCCCTACCTACATCTGCTTTACACCCTTACCGACTACTTTCTGTCTTTTTCTTTCCCCGCACCTTTTTCACCCATTTCTCAATGCTTATCACTTTCTCACTTCTCTATAAATTAACTGCATTCACCAATATCTCTACTCCACCCGACCCACTACAACTCTCCTAGTACAGTTCCTATTCTGGCACCCATCTCCCTTTCTAATAATAATAATAATAATAATCCACATTTGTAAAGCGCACAATCACCCGTAAGGGTCTCTAAGCGCTGGGGGCCGTCGGGAAGATTAAGCAAGCTATTGCCCAGAGTCACATGGTGATGGGCTAACCTGCCGCCAGAGCCGGGAATTGAACGGTGATCCCCAGATTCCGGAGTCAGTCCCCCTGGCCACGGCGCCACACCTCTTCCACCTTCTTTCTAAATCGGTCACACAGCAAACCTTGTACTTCGGTATCACTAATCTCCTGGCTCCCCATGTCATTCTCTGATCTTTGGACATCTTTGGACATTCGTCCTGCCATGGCCGTAGAAATTGTGGGAGATGTGGGGGTTGTATACTCCCCAGATTTTGGAGTGGAGGGGACCCTGGAGACAAGTGTCAGGGGACAGATATTCTCCTGCGCACTTCCACTGTTCACAGAGCCATTCAGTCAGGGTCGGATTTATTTGCTGGTGCCTGAGGACAAGTTCCTGAGGTTTGGTGTAGGCTCCCCACTTAGCCTGGACTGTTGGCGGCCATTTTTATTCCCCCTAGAATGACAATGATCAGCCGGAGAAGCATTTAGTGTGTCTCCGCCTATCCTGGGCTAAGGGCACAGCAGGGAGGCCTCTGCCCCTGCCTCTGAGTAGGAGAGTTCACACTCTCCTGGCATAGGGAAATGCTGGGAGCTATTGGAGTTCTTCTTTGATGAGCTGATGCATCTTTTTTTATGCATCTCACCTCAAATACAGAAATACAGTGGAAAGCCAAGCTGTTCCTTACCTGTTTACTGCAGATTCGCCACTTAATGGCCTTAGGACTACTGCATTGTAGCCTTTCAGTTACTTTAGTGTAACAAGAGGCCTCCAAGAAAGAATTTCGGATTTATTAAACAAATAAAATGTTTGGCCTTGTACTCCTTTTTGAGAAAAAAAGCGCTTTGAAACCAAACAAGTGAAATGGAAAGTTTTTTGTCCTGCAGTTTAATAGTTAAGAAATCCTTCTGATGTAAGTGTGTTCTGCTGTGCTGTGTTGGCAGGGTCGGACTGGCCAGTAGGGCAATCTGGCAGTGCCAGAAGGGCTCGGCCAACAGGTCAGTGTTTAGCTGGTTGTTTGGCTGTTGGTGGGCCAATTTTAAGGTATGGCGGGCTGGTTTTTACTGTTGATTTCCCTGATATTACCAGAAACATTACTTGTACCAAGCTCATATGCATGCGGTCTGTGATACCCAGGCCCACTGGAATTATGCAATTGTACAGCCACATTGTTTTTTGAATAATTATGCATTTGCCACATAATTCATCATCTGTTGCACAATCTGCAAATTTTAAAGGAAAACAAATTGCTTGTGGTGTTGAAATGAAAATGTTTTTATTCTCATTGCTTGCGCACTGTTCTATGTAAAGTTAGCATTCGCAGCACCATTTTATGTTTGGCCGCTATTTTGAGCCATGATCAAAACTAACCTGTGCCTTTTCTTGAAACTGTTCTTGTTGCGCTTCACTTCCCCAAGGTTGGCCCTTGCTTGCTAATGAATGCACTGTTCTTGTTAGCTCATACCTTTCCCACTAGATAGAGGCCTGCTCCCACCTTCTAGTGGTGGGCACGGCCAGAATGACCTTCAGATAGAGAAAGTGTGTGCCTGGCCTCAGAATCGAAACGTATCCTTCTGTACCTCTTTTTTTTAGCTGCATCTGCCTAGATAATTCCAGTGTGGGCGTGCTTTCATTATTATTTATTATTATTATTTATATAGCTCACTACTACCCGGAGGTGTCAAGGTGCTGACATCACAAGCTCCAGCCGGCCACTGGGAATCGAGAAAAGAGACATAATAACTGCGTAGCTTTAGGTCTGGAAAAGCCAGGTCTTTAAGCTTTTCCTAAACAATATTAGGCCTGGTGAGTTTTTCAGTGAAAATGGCAGTTGGTTCCATAGTCTGGTAGTAATGTAAAAAAAGCCTTTCCCTCCCCAGTTGGAAAGTCGTGCCTTGGGAACTTCCACCAGCTGATGGGAAGCAGACCCCACCATTCTTGGAGGAGAGTACCAGCAAAACATGGTCCATTAGATAGACAGGACCCTGTTCGTGCAGCACCCTAAAGGCAATACAAATGGCCTTAAATTTGATCCTCTTTTCCACTGGAAGCCAGTGAAGAGAATTAAGGGCCGCCTTTGCAGATGCGAACTTTAGAAGTTTGCAAAGTAGGCGGGCGGCTGAATTCTGCAGGACTTGCAAACTTGTAGAGAAGGGCTTTATTCATACCAATCAAGGGACCACTGCAGTAGTCCAGCCTATACAACACTAATGCTGAGACTGCTGTTTTCTGTAGGTCAGATGGTATAAAACAGAAGATTATTCTTAAATTTGTTAGGATGAACCAGATGGCTGATGTCAGTGCATTAACATGATGGGAGAATGAGAGAATAGTATCAATGATAACTCCCAGGTTCCTGGCCTTTGAGACTGGTGTGGGGAGAGGGCCAAGTTCGCTAGGCCACCAGTCTGAAGACCAATGGGAGACATCCTTGCCAAAGAGAAGAACCTCGGTTTTGTTGGAGCTCAGTTTAAGGCAATTTTCCAACATCCATTTGCTCACCTGTCTCAAACAAGCCTGGAAGTTATGGATGGTTTTGTGGGGGTCCTCTGAGATTGACACTATAATCTGTGTGTCATTGGCGTATGACACCATCGCGAATCCAAAGGATTTAATAAGCCTTGCCAGGGGAACCACATACAGATTAAAAAAAGTCGGGCTGAGAGACGAGCCCTGTGGAACCCCACACGGAAGAATAAAAATCTGTGAGCTCAGGCCCTCCATCCCGGTTAGAAAGGAAGGAGTTAAATAGTTGTAGGACAGTGCCAGTGATGGCTGTTTCTTGAAGGTGAAGTAGTAGGAGGCCATGGTCCACTGTGTCGAATGCCGTCGACAGATCAAGAAGGATCAGTGCCGCCATACCTCCTTTGTCTACTGAGCTCCTGATTTCTTCTGTGGCCGTGATCAAGGCAAGCTCCATACTGTGGCCGCTGCGAAAACCGTATTGGGAAGGGTCCAGAATGTTGTTGTTGTTAATAAACTTAGTGAGTTCTTGATTTAAGTATTTATCGAGGATTTTTGCCGGCAGTGGCAGACAGGGCTAAAGGACGATTGTTGGCGGGGTCTGTTTTGTCCAGATTGGATTTTTTTTAAAGTGGCAGGATGGAGGTCTTTTTCCAAAGATCGGGAAAGATACCGGTTTTCAGAACAAGATTGAAAAGCTCAGTGACATGGCCGGCTATCAGTTTGATCACTGAGATTAAGATCTTGGGGGGGGGGGCAGGGATCCAATGGTGAGCCCGATTTGGCGGCAGTGAGAAGTTTAATTGACTGCTTGTATGTAATTGGAGGAAACTCAGAAAGAAGTGCGGTATTTAGGCTACTGGAGTGTTTTGGCTCCAGGGGCGCTTGACTACTTGCTACATGAGTAGTGTTTGATGCGAATTTATTGTAGAGGTCCCGGACTTTGCTACAGAAGGTGGAAGCCAAGGTGTCACAGAAGGCTTGATCCGGGATCGTCTCTTTAAGCAGATGTACTTGGCTCAGTTTTTGAACAGTGGCAAATAATTATTTGACGTTATTCTTGGCTTTATCGATAGTCTCTGAGTAGTACTTGATTTTAGCATTGTGAATGCTGCCTTTGTAATGATTAAGTATTTCCCAATAGCACTCTTTTTCTATGGGGTCGTACATGAGTCTCCAGCGCCTTTCTTGCCTACGGCACTGCCTTTTAAGTAGTTTCAACTCATCCGTAAATAAGTCCATCAGGGCCTTTGAGTCATTGTCATGCGCATTATCTAAGTGAAAATTTAAATCCCTCCTGAAAGTTCACTTTGAGTTCTAATACATGCCCCAGGGTTTGTAGAAAACTGGCCTTAGGACTATCCCTGGGCGTAGTTTGCGTATTAGCGCTACACGTAGCAACGCAAAGTGCACTTCATACTACGCGAGCTACACGTAGCTCTACTCGAACTGCGTAGTTTGCTGTTCGCAATGATTGCACAGTGCCGGATGCTTGTCCGCACTGTGCAGTCATTGAAAACTGCATCTTGCACCGTGCAAGCAGTCGTTTTCTGCCGCTTGAGTAGATTTTTCTCGAGCGGCAGCTTTCTCAACGCGGACTGGTAGTTTCTCATCGCGAGCGGTCGCGAGCATACGCTGCCACTCGCAATGAATAGCTCGACCTCCTAGCGCTGAGAATCTCGCCGAGAGGTTTATTTTCCACGCTCGTGATCAGCAACTTGATGTTGCTGATCACGAACGAGGAAAAAGTCTCGGCGGGATGTCATTTTGCTTGCTCGCGTTCGCCAACTTGACGTTGAGGACCACGAGCAGGCAAAAAATACCCGCTACGCTACGTGTTTTTGCACTGTGCTACGTGCAATTCACGTAGCGCGTAGTTGCACAAGCTATGCAAACTACTCGAGCGTAGCGTAGGTTTCCACCCAGGCCTACTTAGGACCAGGAGGGCGATAGATGTATTCTCTACTGTCTAACCGACTCTTCATTTGGTATTGGGAAGGTTGAGAAGTGATCGTGAGTGACCTGGGTGACCCTAAATTGGCCACTTCCTTCAGTTGGTGCCCAAACTGGGACTCCTTTGGGTGAGTGACCCATCCTCCCCACAGACGGGTGGGGAGGACGAAGCTATTGTCAGGTTGGACGGATGGATCAGGTATCCCTGCACAAAAGAGTCCTCGCAGCTGCTCCTTTTGTCACGCCCAGACCGTGCCTCACCCAGTGGTCATCCTGTCTGGAGTCCTGAACGGCAAAACCCTTGGATCTGACCGTTTGGTCCGAAGAGTCGGTGGTGGAGAATACATTTGTTTGACCTGTGTATACCAGGTGAGTTCTCTTTGATTCTTTGTGGATACGGCGACATTTTGGCTTGTATTTGACACAGTCTGAGGACCGTCTTTGGAGCAAGCGCTTGAATTTGTTTGAGTTCTTTGTGAACATGGTACCACTTTGGTTTGGATTTGGTATGGTCTGAGGACCAACTCTGGGTGAAAGTGTTCGCAAATACTTTGACAAGCATAAGTAGTGAACTTGTTTTCTTTTAAGAATGCTTTGTCTCAGCAAACTGTTTTGTTTTGGCTGTCGTTGTTGTCCTGCTGATGCTCGATTGGAAGAAAGTCAGCCAACGCCTCCAGAATGCACTCCGAATGTTGCTATGTATGTGAAGCATGGCCTTAGCTCTATTATGTTTAGTACATTATGGAACAAATATATGAGGGACCTATGCCGAGTTGCAGTGGCCATTGACAGGAACTTTTGATGAGCAGAAAATTGGGTTCTTACATGAAAAGTTGTTTACAAGGAGAAGTAGGCAGTCTATGTTTGATTCTCTCTG
The DNA here is from genome assembly GCF_964261635.1 of Lissotriton helveticus. NCBI lineage: Eukaryota > Metazoa > Chordata > Amphibia > Caudata > Salamandridae > Lissotriton > Lissotriton helveticus. The sequence continues at coordinate 57,995,847 of NC_136068.1, read as the reverse complement.
AACGTGGCAGAAGGAAGTTTAACAGAGGCGAATGAAGGCAGAGAAAGAGGCCAGTAAGAGGAATATGCAAACATTGGCTCAGAAAGCTGTAGCACTTGATAGAGAAAAGCAGGAGCAAGGGGTTGAATGTTCAGACAGGATGTTCCAATTGAATACAGATTAAGCCAGAGAAGAAAATGATACCTTTGCGGAAGAATTGCTAGATACTCGACCCCCACCTCCATATGCCCCACGGAGAATATAACTCACTATTCCCTCATAGTCTCAGTCACCCGCTGCTTCTGTCTCTGATGTTTCTGCTCCTGCTACTGTTGATCAGACTGCTTTGGCCACAGCACCTCCTGTCCTTTCTTTGTCCTCGCCATCTGCGGCAACAATGACTGCCAGTCTCCCTGCCACAACTATTGCTTCAGCGTCCCTTTCACCAGCTCTTATTCATACAAGGCAGCCAGCAGCGACTATAGTGCCTGCTACATCTGTTTCTACTCCCACTTTGATCTTTCATTCCCCGACGTTACTGAGTAGTGGGATACCAGTACGCGGACTTGAGGATAGAGACTGGACGAAATTCAGGGGACGTGTGCAGCTGACGTTAGTACGATCTGATGTGAGAAATGAAGAAAAAAAGGTAATGGCTAATCAGGCTGCCCAGTGGGCTCAAAATCCAATTTACGGTATGGAGGACGTGTGGAATGAGATGAAAGATTATGAACCATTCGTACAACAGCATGCTCTTAGGCATATGTCTGCTACTCCGATTGGCCTTTGGGAGCAGTGTTTCAAAGATTCAGCCCCACAAATTTTGTATGAGATTAAAGATTGTTTATATGTTAGTAATATGTAGCCTAGCCAAGTTTTCGGCAGTATTACCATATTGATTACTTACCGGAGAGGGCTACTCAAGAAGAGCCCCACCCCATTATCTCAGTTCCAGATGCAGGAGGTACATCCTATATAAATCCTTTAGATACCAGAGCTAAGGGATCAGCACAATGCAGTTACTAGACCAGGTGGAGCAGTCCGTTTTCAAGAAAAATGGGTTTATACTCCTTGGAAAAGGAGGGAAGTTTTATCCCTTAATACTCAGTTACCTGACCCTAGGAAAAATCCTACTGCCTATTATAAATAATTTACTAAAGCTGCTTCCTCAATGGTGATGACACTTGCTGATGATGAGCTGTTCTTTGGTCTTCTTGGAGACAAGTGCACACACAAGATCATGTTGCAGAACTGGGTGGTACCTGGGATCAAATAAAGGCATGGGACCAGGAAAGGAAGCTCAGTGATAAGAAGCGGTCAGAATACTTCCATACAACAACGCATTATTAAGTACATGGATTATCTTATTCCACAGAGAAAGGTTGATTGGGACAAGGTTGTCTCATTTTTCCACTCGGTTTGAAGGTGTGTTCCTGGATTACAGCGGGCAGGATTTGTCTATTGACAGAGGTGTCCAATTGTTTTTAATAAGTTTATATCAAATTTGCTTCCAGAGATTACGACTCGGTTACAGGCCTCCGAAAGCACCTTGTCCACCTCTTCCCCTTCTGTTATTTTGATTATGGCATAGTATTATGAGCATAGGGAGAATGAGGACAAGGATAGGATGGAGATAAGGCGTAATTTGAAGATAAAGGTGTTATTGCAGCAGGCTTCTAGAGGGAATGGAAGAGGATGTGGTGGTTCGGACAAGCAGAAATATTTCACCTGTAGGGCTGAATCAGTATGCGTACTGTAAAGAGGAGGGACATTGGTGTAGTGTCCTGTGCTATTGCAGAAGGTATATACAAAGGGTAACCTGGCCTCCAATTCACAACATTGCCTTTTTATTCAGCAGATTTCAGATACAACACATTCAGTTATTATACCTTACGTTATCAATTGTAATGGTTTAGAATCACGTTCAAACATCATTATTTTTCTTTAGTACAATCGAAAGACACATACTCCATTTTTCAGATACAATTTCATTTAAATATAAAATATTTTTTTTAAACTAAATATAACAAAACATTCAAAAATGTCGGTACATTACAACTCATGTGCATTTTCAAATAATTACACCAGTCAATATTGTTAACATTCAGCCTGCCTATCCCAAAGGTATTTGCACTTTGTCTTTTTTAAGGGCAGGCTAGCTTTGGGGAAATGAATGTTCAAGTTCTCTCTATGGGTATACTTATTGCTGATAAACCCTCACGAGAGTCCAAATCAATTTGGTTCCCTCATAGATTCAAAGGAAAAAAGCTGACACGTTTCCAATTCCCTTCAAAGTTTGGGGATTATCGTCAGAGCTGAACCACGTTGTAATCTATAAATCGTGAGAAATAAGAGGGGAGGGGAGAAAAAACAAAACCACACATTTAAAATCTGTTTCTACACTTCACCACTCCTCTTCTATTTAACCCCTTCCATGCTAATGACAAGGCCAGCTCGTCATGCAGTGCACTGGAGCTGCGCTTATGACGAGCTGACGTTGTCATGAACAATGGGAAATCTGATATTCAGCACCCAGCGGGAATTGCCTTAGCACCAATGTGGTTAAAGTTATTAGACAACAGTGGATGTACCTGATGTTCATTGAAGTGACTGACACTCGCTGTACACCATCCTATTTGTACTTGGAACACGGTCACCGAATACCTAAAAATATTGTAATGACCTAGTATTAATGATCTGGTCTGACAATTCTTACTTCATTTTTCCTAAACACTCATTACAAACTTACTTGGCCACTGGATGTTTCTCATATATATATATTCAAACTGATTCACATGTCTCACACTGAGCCGCCGCCATTTTTTGTTTTTTGGTTGCTTAAAATCGCACAAAAGATGGCCTGAAAAATATATTGTTATGGCTCGTTAGAATGTTTGCAGTTTATTTATTAGCACAGGAGGAAAAGAACAGGACGGGTCATTCAGCTTACTTGAAATGACTTATTTCTTGTCCACGGGCAAGAATGTTCTCTGTGTGTTGAATGATCAACTGTTTTCCTTTAGGCCTTTGCTTTTGTGGCAGACTCGAAATCCTGCAGATTTAAAATACAGGATGGTTATTGCACTCATCTTGTTATTGAGCTAAACGCTCCTTGCAACATTGTTATTTCGCCGCTTTTAACATAAGCTCATCGCGCTGTGCATGCGTTTCCTTTTCCGCGGTATAGGCGGAGACAGTTGCAACACTTCGGCTTCAATTTGAAGCAAAGCCGAAATGTGGCCAAGTAAGTTTTTAATGAGTTATTAGGAAAAATGAAGTAAGAATTACCAGACAAGATAATTAATACAAGGTCATTACAATATTTTTAGGTATTCAGTGACCGTGTTCCAAGTACATATAAGATGGTGTACAGCGAGTGTCAGTCACTTCAATGAACATCAGGTACATCCACTGTTGTCTAATAAATATAAATAGATGAGGCGTGGAGAAGTGTAGAAACATATTTTAAATGTGTGGGTTTGTTTTTTCTACCCTCCCCTCTTATTTCTCACAATTTATAGATTACACCCTGGTTCAGCCCTGACGATAATCCCCAAACTTTGAAGGGGATTGGAAACGCGTCGGCTTTTTTCCTTTGAATCTATGAGGGAACCAAATTGATTTGGACTCTCGTGAGGGTTTACCAGCAATAAGTATACCCATAGAGACAACTTGATCATTTATTTCCCCATAGCTAGTCTGCCCTTAAAAAGACAAAGTGCAAATAACTTTGGTATAGGCAGGCTGAATGTTAACAATATTGACTGGTGTAATTATTTGAAAATGCACATGAGTTGTAGTGTACGCACATTTTTAAATGTTTTGTTATATTTAGTTTAAAAAAAAATTATTTTATATTGAAATGAAATTGTATCTGTAAAATGGAGTATGTATCTTTCGAATGTACTAAAGAAAAATAATGAAGGTGATTCTAAATTATTACAATTGATAACGTAAGGTATAATAACTGAATGTGTTGTATCTGAAATCTGCTGATTAAAAAAGCAGTGTTGTGATTCGGAGGCCAGGTAACCCTTTGTTTATAAATTCTACTATGTCCTATCAGGCCCCCGTAATCGACTTGACCCCTTTTATTTGAAACTTTTGCAGAAGGTGGCAGCCCCTAGGGGACTAGGTTCCTGTGGATGGGGTTGTGGAGCTGGAGGAGCAGACAGGGGTCAGAATGCTGCAGCCCCACAGGGTCGTCCAGATAGTAACTATTTTAATGACACTCAGGGTGGGCAGCATTATCATGATGGTTATGACACAGATGAGGTGACAGGAATGTCTTACAGCTAGGACAGCCAAGGACAGAGTGAGGGACCAGTTCTGATACCTGTAAATTAGTGCAATCCTTACGTTACTGCGGATTTGCATGGCTCAGCTAAGGAATTTTTGGTGGATACAGGTGCAACTAACAGCCCCATTTCTCTTCCTTTGGTCCCTGGGGCAGCTCTGTCTGGCCATAATAATCTTTTGGTAGGTTTTTCTGATGTACCGGTTGTAAGCCCCATTTCCAAACCCCTTGCACTGACTATAGGTCCCTTTACTGTGTATTCGCCATTTTTGTTGACTCCTAATTGTAGAGAAAATTTGATGGGTCTGGATTTGTTAAAGAAGTTGCATGTGACAATTTATTGTTACCAGGTAGGTCTTTCCATGACAATCGGTCAGAATGTGGTATGCGCTAAACAGTGTCTGTCCAAAGATGCGCCCCTTCCTGTTGAATTTAAGGATGTGTCTCCCACTTTGTGGGCAACAGGCAACACGGATGTAGGACTATTGCAGATATCACCGGTTTCAATTAAAGTGAAAGACAATGCTATTCTGCCTCTTATTTCTCAGTATAAAATACTGCAGACAGGAGAGCGAGCCTTGTTACAAATTGTGCAGGACCTGATTAGGAAAGGAATTGTTTAGGAGACTGCTGCTAATATTTGTAATAGTCCTAATCTTCCCATTCTCAAAAGGGCACCTTCGGGTTCCTCTGACAATCATGCAGATCTTTATCATTTTGTGATTGATATTAGTTTCTGAACCATTTACTCAAATTGCTCCACTTGCTCTGTTTGCTCAATTTAATCCATGTGATCCATTTATGATCTTGAAAGGGGAAATATATCTTCCACTAAACAGCTCTTAAAGACTGGCTCTCAGGAGCAGAGCTTTTTTGATCCATGCAGCACTCTCTGATTTTTGTGTGCAGTTGTTTTCAGAGAGTTAGTCAGAGAGTTTATAAGGCTGATAGATTTGCTTTAATTAAATATATTATGACAAGCAAATCTTAGAGTTCGTCCAAGACAAGTTGTTTGAGGCACCTCTTGCCTTAGTGTCAATCTCAGTCACAACCTCTAAGATCAGTCGTCAGAAAAGTTGAGAGGAGCTGAATCTAATTATCCCTAATTACCTCAATAGTGCAAGGGGCCCAAACCACACCAACACCCAGGTCAGCTTCTCCAAAACCAAGCTGGCAACCAGCCCACTCTATCCAATGTAATATCTATATTGAAATACCTTCATACACACCTCACAGGACTTATGAGAGGCTTGAGAGGATTACAAGGCTTTGGAGACTTGAGGTCTGTAAATCTTGACATAAAACAGCTCAGTGCACTTGTTGCCTTAATCCAGCGCCACTTGGGCTGAGCAGCTCCCTATATCCATTGAGAACACTATGACACAGCTCAGGCCAGAGAAACCAACAGTTTAATGGCCAAAAAGTGAGAAGTCCAAAATAAATCTGAAATATAATTCCATAAAATAAAAAGACAGTGCCTGTAAATGCAAGGTGCACTGGCGACTATGCTGGGCACTTCTGTACTCAGCCCAAAACTCAACCCACTACTGCCGGCATCTAACCACACTACTCACACTCCTTTTTTTCTGAAGCCGGTTTGGGAGGAGTCTAGGATGTTGTGTTCTTCAATGAATGTGGCGAGTTGGCTGTTGATGACTTTCTCGATGACTATCACTGGGAACGGGAGCAGGGAGATGGGTCTGTATTTTTTGAGGTCGGTGGGGTCCGCCGATGGTTTCTTCAGGAGGGGGTTGACATCGGTGTGTATCCAGTCATCGGGGAAAGAGGCAGTTGCCAGGGAGTGGTTGATGGTGTGGCGGGGCATGGGTGCAATGGTGTTGGCGGCTCTGTTAACCCCTTCGCTGCTAGGCCTTTTCCCCTCCTGTGCTAAGCCTTTTTTTGGCTATTTGGGGTAGTGCGTGCTTAGGCCCCTATAACTTTTTGACCACATAAGGTATCCACGCCAATTTTGCGTCCTTTCCTTCCAACGTCATGGGAATTATAAAGGTACCCATGGTTTGTGGATTCCCTTTGAGGGGTCCCAGAAATTAAGCAAAATACAGTAACATTTTTGTTATTTTCGGAAAAATGGGAAAAACGGGCTGCAAATGAAAGCCTCTGGGGTTTTCCCTGCAAATGTTATCAAAAAAGGGGTTGTGGGGCTGAAATCCCATTTTCCCAGATTTTGGGGAATGACAGTCTTTTGTCAGAGAACCAACACTTTTCACACAGTTTTGGCAGTTTACTGGGACATAGCCTATTTTTGCTATTTTTAGTGCTTCCAACCTTCTTCTAGTTAATGGTAAAAATTAGTATGAAAGCAATAATGGATCCTGGAAAGCTATACATTTTAGAAAGGTAGACAAAATTCTGAATTTAGAAAGGGGTCATTTGTCTAAATCCATGACGGTTTCTTTATAGAAACTAACAGTTAAATATTGGAAACATTGAAAATTAGTTGAAAAAACCAGCCTTTTGTGTCAACGTTTTCACCTGTACCTTCTTATAATTATTACAGCTGTTTGAAAGCAATATGCCGTTACATTTGCTGGACCTTCCTGGTTGTGGGGATATATAGGACTTGTAGGTTCACCAAGAATCTGACGAACCCAGAGGCAAAATCTGAGCATCAACTTGCAATGGTATTTTGTTACGTACCGGGTTGAGAGCAATTATTCTTTGAAAATGTATACATGGAAAAATCGGTATGAAAGACACCTATGTATTTCTGAAATGGTACAAATTATAGAGTTTAGAAACAGTACATATTTGCACATTTTTAAAATTGGGAATACTCATACTAGCATGAGAATTATAGGTCATTTTTCAAAATGACTGCTTTTTCACACAATGTCTTTCATTTGGAAGGGATAAATGTGGCTCACTGGTTAGAGCAGGCATACCCTGAAGCAGAGGTCAGACCCGGGACCAGGGTTCAATTCCCAACGCGGCAGGGTCATGAGCTCAAATGTCCACGGACTCGATAATTCTCGCTTCGGTGCCTGCCCTAATCATGGGTTCACACTCTGCAACTCTGGGCATTAAGCTTGCTTAATCTCCACAACGCCCCCCCGCGGCGGGATGCCTGGGTTTCTCCTTGGGGATGCCCTGTAGGGGCTATCTCACAGGGAAAAACCAGGACGGGTTCCCAAGGCAAGCGCCGAGATGCCTCCGGGTGATTCGAGCGCTATATAAGAACATACAAAAAAAAAAATGCATGAAAACTCTATAGGTAATAACAGTTGATTTACAAATCTGAATTACCCTAAGTCTCCCGATAGAAATGGTACCTCACTTGTGTGGGTCCGCCTTATGCCTGCGACAGGAAACGGCGCAAAACGCCACGTGGTCACACCTCAATTTTGGCAGTGAAAAATTACCCTTTTTTGTCATGGTGCTTAGCTGTAGGTTTGTACCCTAGCTCAGCCGGGACCTAAGGAAACCCAGGGGAACTCAGGATGGGGTGACTTGACTGCCTCCCACCAGGTTCTGTTACCCAGAATCCCTTGTAAACCTAAATAATTGACAAAACAATGCATTTTCCTCACATTTCTGTGGTGGAAAGTTCTGGAATCTGGGTGGATCAACAAGTTTCTAACATCCCCGTGTTCCCCAAAGTCTTCTGAGAAAAATGGTACCTCAATTGCATGGGTCGGCCTAGTGCCAGCAACAGGAAAGGGCGCAAAACGCAATGTGGTAGCACCTCAATTTCGCAGTGAAAATTGACCTTTTTTGGCAAAATGTCTAGCTGTAGTTTTTTAACCCTAGCTCTGTCGGCACCTAGGGAAATCTAGAAAACCTATACATTTTTGAAAACTAGACACCCAGGGGAATTCAGGATGGGGTGACTCGACTGCCTCCCACCAGGTTCTGTTACCCAGAATCCCTTGCAAACCTAAAAAATTGACAAACAAAACACATTTTCCTCAAATTTCTGTGGTGGAAAGTTCTGGAATCTGCGTGGAATAACAAATTTCCACAAATCCCACGTTCCCCAAAATCTTCTGAGAAAAATGGTACCTCACTTGCGTGGGTCAGCCTATTGCCTACGACAAGGGATAGAAAAGGGAATCCCTCTGGTGCCCGCACCAGAGGGATTTCTGGGGGTGGGTGTGATGACGAACTGAGCTCGTCATCAGCACACGAGCAGTGTGTGCCATGACGAGCTCAGCTCGTCATCAGCACGGAAGGGGTTAAAGATGTGGTGGGGCAGGGGTCCGTGGGGACCCCCGAGTGGATTGAATTCATTGTCTACAGTGTGTCTTCGGTGATGAGGGATGTCCAGTTGTCAATCGCTGGTTTCCGTGTATCGGGGGTGGTTGGTGAGGGTTCACTGTGTTGGTTGTCTTTGTCAAAGTTGTCATAGATGCTCTTGATTTTGTGGTGGAAAAAGGTGCTCAGTTTGTCGCAGAGGTCCTGTGAGGGAGGGATGTCGGTAGACTCGCTGGTGGGTTGGGCGAACTCCTTGATGATGCTGGACAAGGTTTCCTTAGATACTACAGTACCAATTGATTTGTGTGAGCAGATTTCTTTTTATTAGTATTATCACTAGATTTCATCAATTTTTGCTCATTTTTCATTTATCCATTATGCAGTTGATTCTTACAACAAAGGACAGAACAGCCTGTTCTCTGTACTTTCACAGTGGAAGCACAACCATAAAGAAAACAATTGTGTTTGTTGTCACCCCTTGTGTCTATCACCCACTTACTCAGAGTCTTGTTAAAGGGGTTCCAAAATAAGAAGTTATTTCCCTGGGTGGGGCACACCCCAGGTCTCTGCAAACATCACCCGTGTTTTTGAATCCTTCACTGGATATTTAAAGGCATATGACTGGCAGAAGATTTTAGCAAATCAAAACACCACAATGTGAAATGAATAATATCTAGCTATTTAGAACTTAATTAAAACGCCCTAATCAAACCAGCTGAATCAAAAAGCAAATAGCTATCACCAACATCAACAAAAAAGCATTTCTACTGATGAATGTATTCAAAAAACAAAGTACTGCTCTACTTATAAATGATGAACTGGGACAGCACAGCCTTATCGCCCCAAGCTTCAGAATCGCTGCTTCATGGACACTCTCCCTGGTATTACGTTGGCAATCATTTTGGAATAATCTCTGCTAGGGGGAACCTGGAAGCATTTTTTAAGTGTTTCTGGTTCACAACGTGGTGACGTCTCATTCCGATTGTGCACGCCGTTACTGCTGGAGAGTTAGAGGCCTCCATCATCTGAACTTCACAAGACACCCACAATCTGCTGAGTCTCTTGTGCATTTGAGGTATGTAGTAGTGTCCACACTTACTACCTGCATTTTGCCAAAGAGGCTAGCTCCTTTCCTTCTGGAAGCATTCATGACATTACCATTCTGATCCCCTACTAGTGATGTAACACTTAGGGGCTGATTATGATCTCGTTAGGAAACTCTTCCGTCCGAATCAGTTCTGGAATCGTTTTTGGAATCATTTTCATACAAATCGGGTTCTGCGAGTACGACCGACCAATTACAATGCAACCCTATGCTTCGGGATACGATTTGGTCGGACTCGCATTGACTTCAATGGGAGCCTGTGTTCAAACGAGAACACAGGCTCCCATTGAAAAAAGGGGTGGCTGGGGAAAATCGTGCACCCTGTGGCGGGTACCGCATGGTGCTTGTCACACTGTGCATGGTTGGAAAGGGGGGGTCCCTTGAGCAACCCCACAGGCCCAATTCCGAAGGCCCCAGGCCAACTACGGGCCCCCAAAGACAGATTCTGACAGCTGTTTCATTTCAGGCAAACTGATTTGGAACGGCTGTCCGAATCGGTCAACTTAATCGCTCGCTTGGAAACCGTGTCCATAGAGCTGTACGATTCGGCACTGAAAGACTCGACCTTTCTGAAAGCCTTGCGGAACCAAATAGGACAGCCCGAACGGTTTCCGTGAATCATAATCGGTGGTTAGGAGCTGTGTACTAAGTATGGGCAAAATGCGCGAATTCGTGCAAAAGCGAATTCGCGATCCACAAAATCTGCGAATTTGCGTTTTTTTTTTTGCGTGTTCGCTGGGCTTTTTGCGCGTTCGCGGGCCGTTAGCAGCGCACCGACCGCAAAGTTACCCATGCGGTCGTACATGGGCGCGGCCATCTGTTGCCCGTTGCCCGTTGCGTATTTCCGTTTCCGGGCGCTATTTGCAAGCTCACATTGTGTGCGGGGCGCGATTACGTGTTGGCGTGCGTTTTTGCGTGCTCGCGGGGGAAATATCGCGCAAAATTACCCACGCGGTCCTCCAGGGGCGCGGACATCTTGTTTTGGTCCTGGGCATGTTTTTTGTATCCAGCTTGAATCTTTGCCATCCTTTCTTTGTTTGAAGTTTTTTTTAATCTTTTTTACTCATTTACTCATTTTCTATACCTCTCTTTTTCTACAACTATATTTTGTGTTTTTTTCTACTATTGGTTAGTTTAAAACTACTTTTTTCAACTCATTTCTTTTCTTTACTTTTGCCTATTCTTTCCTTTTTTTATTTTACTTTACTGTTCAGGACCATGGCAAAGGGAGCTGGCAAAGATCTGAAGGGGAAGGGTCCTGCACCCCGTAGCCGGCTCCCTTGCGGGCGCTTAGGAGGGGAGGATTTGACGGCCAGGGAGATTTTCAGCCCGGTGGAGGTGGCTGCACTGATCTTTTATGTGCAGCACCACCTCCCCAAGACCGTGGCAGCAGTGAGCAGGCTCGCATCAGGGCATGGCCTCCGGGAGCTGTGGGCTAAGGTGTGCCGAGCCATGCGGAGGGAGTCGAGGATCCGGCGCACCTACCGTCAAGCAACGCACCGGTGGTCGGACCTCCTTGACCGTGAGCAGGATCCCTGGCCTTGGTGAGTAGCTATTTAATAACTACTTTGTTTTCTTCTGATCTGTGTTATATTGCTAATATATGTTTTTCCTGAAGAGCAAGAATGCTGCCGATTCGATTACATTTCAGGTAAATTAACGTTTAAATAGCTTCTGTGATTGCAGGTGCTTGCCTGATCAGTGGCGTTGCTACTATGCTTACTTGTTTGCAACTTTGTGCTTATTTGGGAGCAGAACTGCCTAATGCTAGAGAGACTAGAGACGCAAGTCTAGTCCTTCCTTTGTACTCCTGCTGCCAGTAAGAAGAGATAGCGGTGGATTGATTGGTTGAGTATATTATGACTTGTTATTTAGTAGTAGGACATTTTTCTAGTTGTCTGCAATCATGATGACGGACTGTATCTGTCACGTCGCGTGCTGTTGAGTGCTGGCAGTCGTAGTAGAACCTTTTTGTTGTTGGTTTAGTTAGTGATCTACATAACTTTCCAAGTAGACGGTCTGCGAATCCTAGTTGACCAGATCAGATAGGTCAATCAATACATGTAGTGCAATTGTTGGTAATTTGTTTCCCCGAGATAATTTTAGATTGTGGTCAAAGAAATCAAATATTTCAAAAAAACAATCATCCATGTTTGTGTTTATTTCATGATCATCAGCACCTCCCAGGGGCAAGAAGACTGAAACTCCGGCGGAACAAGGTGGGCAGGAACGGTCCTCTGCAGGCTCTTCTGCTGGCCCCAGTAAGTTGTTCTGTTGTTAATATTAATAATTATACTTCCCTAACTTTTACAGGTCCTATTCATTCAAAATTGTTTCCTAATTCTATTTTTTTTAAATAGTCTTTGATCTTCTTGTAGACTGTTTCTACATTCTTATCCTGTGCTACTACTATTATTTACTATTATTATGAGTCGGTCTGTGTAGGTAGCTAAGCTTGCCCAGGCGGCAAACAGTGTTTATTTATTTATTTATTTATATTCTTATATAGCACAGGACTCGACCCCCGAAGGGGTATCTCCGCGCTTGTGCTTTTAGTTAAAGAATTGCCCAATTGGTCCATGATCTATAGGATGATTGATAACTTATGGTTTCTTTTTTTTTTTTTTTAGGAAGTCGAAAATAAGTATGTTTTTAGTGATTTCCTGAAGGATGAATAATTAGTGGTTTGTTTCAGAGTGGGGGGTAGAGAATTCCAGAGGATAGGACCCTTATAGGAAAGAGCTCGTCCTCCCTGCCTCGATCTCCTAATCCTGGGTATCTGAAGTAATTGTAGCTTATTGGAACGCAGAGAACGTCCCGGAATATAGAAATTTATTTTTTCAGACAAATATTTAGGGCTAGTGCCAAACAGACATTGGTGTATAGTGCAACAGATTTTAAATTTGATGCGTTGTCGCACTGGCAGTCAATGGAGTTTGTCCAGAAGGGGGCGTGAGGAAGTCCTGGGCTGGACATTAAGGACAAGTCTCGCCGCAGTGTTAAAGAAAACTCTGATCCAGGCACTGAGTGCAGTCCTCTGGGTTGCCCTTGCTGTCTATTCCAGTTTTCTTAATGTAAGTGCTTTGACAATTTCCTACAACAAAATGTCAATGTGTCCAACAAGAATAAGCTAGTAGTTGGCTTTTTTGATTTGATAGGAGCACATACCATACCGTGTTTCAGGGACTATTCTGCACATACAGAAGTATGGACAAGAGAAATGGGACATTGTTGATGATAGGTGCAGTTCGACTTTCCACATACCTCAGTCCGAACAGAAGTTGAACCCCCAATCCCCTGACCAACTATCTAGTGTGTCTGACCAATGATTACGTTACGACCCAGAAGAACAGAAGAAGACTACCGCCGAGTCCCGACCTATCAGAGTCACGGAAACATGCCTGCACAGTGCAGTAGTTCAAAGTTCAAACCCTTACGCTCACTCACTCGTGAACAAAAACCACACAGTGTTTGTTAGTTTTAATGTTTTATTTTCAAATAAGAAATAAAAAAACTATTTCTTCATTTTTAATAGCGCAGTATTGCGAGCGAGCACTGGTGATGAGATAGATGACGTTAAAGTTTAAACAACATTCCCTTGAATCAATATAACTTAACACATCAAATTATTAGAAAAACTGTGCGGGAGCCTCCACCGTCTTTAAAGTACTTAAAGTACTGCTAGTGATGAGGAGTAGGTGGTGAATTGTCCTGTTGGCAGAAGGGCAATGGAATCTTCTGTCTGTAATATAAAAATGGTGCACGTTAAAAAGCAAGCATTCATCAGTTGTGCCAAAAAGTGTAGCATTTAATGGCTAACCATATAAAAGGTTATCATCCTCCCCAAAACCGTCACTTTTTTTCATTCCCAATAATTACAAATTGGTTATGTATTAACATTTTCTTTCATTACGAGACAACATAGGAGGTGGTGTATGGCATCTGAAAATATGACATGTTTTTTCTAGACGTCACAACATCGGTTGCAGCACCTAACACCAGTGCTGGGGCCAGCAGTGCGGAGGGGTCCACTCCAGGTGATGTGGCGGGGCCACAACAAGTGCCACCAGGAGGAGTTGGGGGGGAAGGCTCAGCGGCAGCGGACGATGGTAATTTATTATACTCCTTACTTATTGACATTTTTGAGTAGGCTCGCAAAGGAGTGTATGATGTACTGTACAGTAGACAGTACACTAGTACAAGTACACTGTACTGTTAAGAACAGTTACTAATTTAGAACTACATTTTTGCCAATCACGGAGAAGACAGTCAACCTTGACTTAGCCATAGCATTAGCGGCGGTAGTTCTCGGGTAAGCAAATTCCCCCTCTATGACTTCAACTCAGCTGGGAAACTTTTATCTTGAAGCCAAGTCATATCAGATGAACTTGAGGGATCTGAAGAACGAAGAACGAAAAGGGAAAGAACGGCGAAAGGAAGGACGAGCGAGTCATAACATTAATGACTGTAAAGAACGATACGTGTTTTTGAATGCAGGCAGAGGTGGCTGATAGGAAGGAATCACATGCATGGCTGCTTGAAGCAAGGATGGTTGGAGGAGAAAGAAAAGATGACCTCCTGTGTGGGTGAATCAGAGAAAATGCAAAATGCATGTGTGGTGTGCATTGCAATATATCATTTGGGTCAAACTCAAATGCAAGTCAAGACGGTGGTTTACCAAATAAAATGAAAAGGGTGTTAGTTGGTTGTTGAGAAAAAGTAAACTTGGTACAGTTGAGACATTAAGAAGAATGATAGACGTTTACTTTGGGAGCCTGGATGGTATCTTCTTCTTCCTCATAGATAGCAGAGGTGTATGTAGTAGAGCAGACGCTCAGTGGATGAAGTGTGTTACTTTGAGCATCATTTCCGTGCCAGAGTAGCAAAGCTGAGGAAATCCAAATACTAGAAGTTGTGATTGTTTAGAATTATTCCCTTGACTAACAGTACAGTAGTTTACTTTGCAAGCACAGCATATATTGTCAATGTATTGTATAGTTGACATTATATCAAGTAAAGTCCCTTCCTCCGGCAATTATGGGTACCACACTCACTCCCTATGTTAATAATTTTCTTTCAGCTGTGTCATGGGTGGACTATCGCTGTTGTTCTCTCAATTTATCAAAACAAAGCACCTAAAGGCATCCATCATATAAGCAAAGATCATGTGATCGGCAGGATATAGGATCAGAAATGAATAATCTTCATTTTCCTTTTGTAGTAGTCAAGGCCCGGGGGGGCAGTGTGAAATATAAATTACATTGAGCAGTAGCCCCTGATATAACCGAGTATGGCCAGTGCCACCCCTATAGAAAAGTAAGAGTTTCCCTATCACCACCTGCATGTACTGCTTAAAGTAATGCGAGTCTGCGTCATCATGGCTTGTGGCTGTTTTTCTTGGGTGCAAGCTGAGTGAGCTGGCATTATGCTGCCGGCTAGCCTACCACAAGTTCACGTACAAGTAATTTCTTTTGCAAAACAAGAGAAAAAAAGAAGAAGACTGGTGTAGTCTCTGACTCTCTGACTATGTAGTAGTGAGTCCATATTGCTGCTAGTGGAGTTCCTGAAACTCCCACTAATGTCACAGGCCTATAAAGACGGCGGAAAGATACATGCCAAAATGTTATTCTGTGCTTGCAAGTTGCTAGTGTTACTGACTGTGAGACAACTTTCTGATGAATTATTTTGAGTTAATGTTAAAGACTATTGGCTACAGTATTTTTCTTTCTTTCTTCATATAGATGATCCGTAACAAAAGCTCACCCGGAAGGAGATGGCTGTCTGGGCCAGGGCCCGTAAGCTGGAGGCCATTTGCGCTGAATATCGGCGGCTGTGGGCTCCGGAGCAGGACAAGGAGGCGGCAACTACTGCATCCTCCTCCAGTACCCCCGGGTCCACCAGCCAGCAGCCTCCAGCTAAATGGCGCCGTGACCCGACAGCCTCCCGCCGCCGCCGCACAGCAGCAAAAACAACGGCTGCCCCCCCCCAGAGCCTGGTTGACACGTGTGCGCCGCCTCAGAAAAAGAGTGGACTTCCTGGAGCACCTGGCTGAGAAACAAAAATGCCAGATGAGGGACCTCCGCAAAGAGCTGCGGGCCCTCCGCAAAGAGCTGCGGGACCACCTGTCTACAGGACACCGCCAGAGGAAGTGACTGTCCCTTGCCCCTTTTTTAAAGACTGTTGGGGGGGTGGGAATCGGGAGTTGGGGATTATTTGGGACTTTTCAGAGGACTATTTAAAATGGACAATTGTTTGGGTAAGCGAGGGGTGGGACTAGTTTATTTTTGTTAGGGTAAATGCAATTATTTATTTTACATACTTCAAAATAGTGTACGCTTTGATGTTATTTTGTGGGGTGGTGGGCGGGGGTTACGACACTTTTGGTTTCCTCAAACTTACCAGCATGAATTATATAAAACGTCCAAATATGTTCAAAAGTGCCACTAACAGAGTTAGTGAATTCAATTGGCCTACTAGTACTTTACTAGTACTACTGTCAGTCTCTCCTCCGAGTCCTAGCCCATTATTCTACCTCCCGAAAATGCTTATCTTACCTGTGATTCGTGTTTGAGAATAGAGCTAGGCACAGCGCTGGCTGCATGGCAAATGGCGATTACGCCATCCCGGACCGAAATTCCGTTGTTGTGGTGTTAGTAGGATTGGTACCACACTAGCAGTAGCAGCATATAAAAAACAAAGTAAATAAATGAGACATTGAGTGACCTGAGAGGAGTATTAGAAGGAACAGTAGCCTAAGCAATGCTGAAGATAAGTATGGGGAAAAAAGAATTGCATGGATGATTATGGCTACAACAAGAACAGTGACACAGCAGCATAACAACAAGTCTTCTTGACATGTAGGAGGGTGATGTTGACGATGGATCCAATCGATGGGGCATGAAATTCAGAATTTATTTTAAAATACTCATTGTTGTTTTTTTAACCAGAATTACAATATCCTAGGAATCATCTAGCTGCCTTAAAATTGATTTGAGGAGGTTGCTTGCACCTTATCCTCCCCAGCAAGTGTGTGGAATTATTGTTGTAATTTACTCACACCTCAATGAAAACCACACAGCCCAGGGGAAGAGGGTTAGAGTTTGAAACTTGGATGGGAATGGGGTTTGTGGGGAAAGTTTTGTGGAGAGAGGAAAAAAAAACACAGCATGGACAAACAACAAATGAAGATAAACAAATCTTTGGATACAAAGCTATCCATAAATCTTTTAAGGGACATAAAGGAAGTGCATGAACTACTGAATGCATGAAGTTGTTTGCTAAATGGATAGGTTACTGAAAAGTAAGTAGTACTTTCTACAATGTACTAACTATGAAGAAGCAATGTGACAGTACAGGGCTGCAGTAATTACGCAATTTCACTTGCCTATCTGCCCTCAGAGAGAAGAACCACTTAGTACATTAAATTAGTTTAAAAAAATGGCAAAGAAAAAAGTATACGATGGTTGGAGGGATGAATTGAAGCAGAGAGCAAACAAATGCACAGAGTCACACTCATAGAAGTTCACAGCAATAACATTATTTAAAAGACAAGTAGAAATGAAGATGGATACTGTAACTGTATGTTGTTGTAGTTGTCCTGTTGAATTTGGGAAGTTGCATGCGTCCAGCCATTCCTCTTTTTCGCGTTACTCCTCCATTCCATCTGACGCTCCGTCGATCAATGTTGGGGACCAGAAGACACCTTGTCCACTGCCTGCCTGGCGAATACTGAATTGCGGGTCGCTAATTGTAAGCCTGAGTTCATCCTTTTGTCATTGCACAGGGTAAAAGCCGGCCTGTAATTGTTGATGGAAAAACAGGAAGTGATATTAAAACACCACGGACAAAAAAATATAAGGTACGCTGTGTATTGCAAAAATAACACTTTCAGTTTCAGAGTCGACAGTATTACAATACATACAAGCATCATTTCGAAAGTGCGTACTCTGAGTCTCCTTTTCAACGATAAATAACTTGTGTGGGCGAAATTTGCGGATCTTTCCCCTCAAGCTAGGTGTAAAGTGTAAACTGTGATTTTAGAACAAAATTAGACTTTCCCAGCAGTGCTCCCAGACCTCTCAACCCACCCCCAAACATCTAGAACCCCAAGCAGCCCCCCAAAAACATGCGACACTACTAGGCCTAACTTTCAATCGTGTCAAAACGCTCTCTGCAACTAGGGCTAGGCCCAAACCCCCCTTTTCCTCCATGGATTTTCTCCAAACCACTTGCATCCGATATTAGACCTTCCCAGCATTGCCCCCAGACCCCTCAACCCACCCGCAAAAAAGTAGAACACCCCCAAACAGTCCAAAAGCAAAAACGGAAAATCCCACACAGAAAATTTGAGGCCTACCAGTCAAAATCACTCCAAACGCGCTCTGAAGCTAGGCCCTAACTCCCCTTTTCCACCATGGATTTTCTTCAAACCACTTGCAATCAAAATTAGACTATCCCAGCAGTGCTCCCAGACCCCCAAACCCACCCCCAAAAACCTAGAACCCCCCAAACAGCCCCCCAAAAACACCCAAGTGAGCAAAAAAGGAAAAACTTTTTCACCATGGATTTTCTCCAAACCACTTGCATCCGATATTAGACCTTCCCAGCAATGCCCCCAGACCCCTCAACCCACCCGCAAAAAAGTAGAACACCCCCAAACAGGCCAAAAGCAAAAATGGAAAATGTGACACTTAGAAAATTTGAGGCCTACTTGAAAAATCACTCCAAACGCGCTCTGCAGGTTGGCCCTAACTCCCCTTTTCCACCATGGATTTTCTTCAAACCACTTTCAATCAAAATTAGACTATCCCAGCAGTGCTCCCCGACCCCCATACCCACCCCCAAAAACCTAGAACCCCCCCAAACAGCCCCCCAAAAACACGCAATACTGCTAGGCCTCAGTTTAAATTGTGCCAAAATGCTGTCTGCAACTAGGCCCAAACCCCCCTTTTCCACCATGGATTTTCTCGAACCCACTTGCAATAAAAATTAGACCTTCCCAGGAGTGCTCCAAGACCCCCCGACCCACCCCCACAAATCTAGAACACCCCCAAACAGCCCCCCAAAAACATGCAATACTGGTATATTCAAAACATGGCAAATTGCGCTGTTCACAAAAAATTGCTGTTTGCAGCACTTCCACTACTTTGATCCTCTTGAAACTTACTTGGACACGTGTTCCAGCGATTCCCAAGACTCTCAGCAAGGCAGAACAAAATCAAACTACTGCGCTCTTTGAAGAAGAAGAAGAAGAAGAATGTCTACGACTAGTTTTCACTTTTCACCCAAACACACTCGCCCGCAAAACACCAAAAAAGGCCAAAATTCTGCCAATTCTGGACCAAAGAATGCCAAACCGCCCTAAAACCTTGCCAACATCATTATGAACGAGCCTGCTGCATCGGGCCCTGAGCTCTAGACTCAGCGGGAACCCTACCAACTTAAACCCAAAAACCCTAGTAAATCCCACTGAACCCTAATCCCTAGATATGCTTTGTCTGTCTGTGTCAAAGAGCCTAGGTATGCTACATCAGGATGCTTCACTCAGTTTTGCCTGCCTTGACCGTCTGCATGGCCCTGCCGCAAGCATGGGCCAAAAATCTGTTCCGCTAAAAAATTTGCGAATTTTGAGTGAAGCAACCTGATGTAGCTCTTTGTCAGACAGACTAAGCATATCTAATTGTATGCAGCAAGCCACATAGCCCCAATTTTACATGAACTGCTGTCAGGAGTGGACTCTGCCTGGCATAACAACAACAGTACACTGCCTCGCCCTCGACCACTACATACCACGAATAGACAGACATGTAGTTCTGCTGTAGTAGTTGTTGTAGGCTGGTTTACCTGTTTGCCACTCACGAATTGGCCATAGTTCTTCCGTAAACCGCCGCTGATGATCCATCCATCCCAGTGAGTGACTGTAAAGAAAAAAGATATATTATTTAATCAATCATCATGGTATATTGGCAAGTGAGTCCACTCCAAGGACATTTTGCATATGGTAAAATGCAACATAGTGGCCCCTGAATTTGAAGTACAATATGAATTAAACAAGGTAAAAAAAACAGAGTAGTAGACAAGAGTTACAATTACTGTGTAAAAGTTTAAATAATAACTAAGACAAGAAATATGATTCATTTCATGCACAAAAAACAAACAGCAATTGGTTTCATCAGAGCCAGACAACCATTGCTGTCCACTGCATGCCATCTTCTCATTATTCAATACCTGTTCTACTTTTTGTCCGTATCTTCTTCGGAAAGTGAGGGCCCACAGGGCAGCCTCTACTGTCAATTTCAGAAGTAACTCTGTCAGCAATCAGCAAGCATGTAGTCAGTCAGTGATTTCAGTCCCACTTGAGGGGACTCGTCTACGAAAACAAAGTTTCTTTATTCTTCGTAATCCATCCATCTTCCTTGAGGGAAATGGATAGGGGAGTCTGGAGGAGGAGGATAGAGGAGCATGATTGAGTTGTGAACTTGTGAACCTCAGGAATGCAGACTGCGGCACCTTCAAATCAATAAGGAAAATAAGATGAAGACAGTGCTACTGATGGACTTGTTGTGAGAGTTTTGTTGTGGTAAAAGTTGCAAAACAAAGAAAGACACACAGGAAAAAAAATGGATAAGTACAACAAAAAAAAAGAAGTCATTTTTAGGCCTTGGTGTCAGGGAAGTAGAGCTCGTCCTCAAACTCTATGAATTGAGACGGGAGTAGGTCAGCTAACAGAGAAGAACTTCCATCACCTAAGTCGGTGTCCTCTTCTTCCTGCGTGCATCCACGTATTTTGTAATCTGGTGGTATGAAGTGCTAATTCATCTTGATCAGTGTTAACCTCGCCACATTTTTGGGCGAGAGGCGGGTCCTTTTTGAAGTTACAATGGCACCAGCAGCACTGAAAACACGTTCAGAAGACACGCTTGCGAGTGGGCAAGACAAATAATTTTGAGCCAGGTTGGTGATCAGTGGCCATAGAGGCCTTTTACTATACCAATACAGCAATGGGTTCTGATTAACAAAGACCTCTGTTGGGTCATCCAGATAGGCCTGCACCATCGACTCAAGGTTCTCCACTGTTGCTCCACTTTGCGTACCATCTGTGGCCTTTGCAGCACTGGAACGAGCAAACCCTTGATGAGTTAGCCAATCCGCTTCCGACAATATTATGGCTGGGCCTGGTGCAGGTGAGGGTGATGATACGGTTGCTGCTGGTGTCGTTAACGGCTGTGAGAGAAAGTGACTGCCTTCGGCCACAGATTCAGAAGTGGAACTTGACGCTGGATGGCCTGCTGATTCAGTTGTACTTCTGCCGGCTCCTTGAATTTTCAGCCGCTCTTTTTCGAACCGAGTGGCTGACACAGCTAGCCAATGTTTGTACTTTGAAACATCTGCTTCATCAAAAGGAATTAATGCTTTGCTGGCCACTGCCTTTTTGTACCGTGGATCCAGAATAGTGGCACAAATGTAATGTTGTTCTGTATGTATGGTTTTAAGCCTTTCATTGGCAACTAGGCGGCTTAATAACCTCTCCGCCAACTTATATGCGTCTTGCTTTTCAGCATCATCTCGGAACGTTGAAGACACCGCCTTCAGATGGTGCTCTAGCATGACCAGCAATGGGATAGCTGTGCCCAAAGAACAGTCCTCCCTGCTGACCTCACGCGTGAAGACCTCAAAAGGACAAAGCATGTCTGTCAGGCTTGCAACTAGCTTCCATTCCTCCAACTCTAGCCTCATGTCTTTCATAGTAGAACGCAGTTTATAGACATAATCATTTATTACCCCCCACTGCTCAGACAAACGCTCAAGCATGTAAAAGGTTGAGTTCCAACGTGTTGCCACCTCCTGGATGAGTCCTTTGACTGGCAGTATACGTTCATGTTGAATGCTCCTCAGCTCCTTCAGGGCCTTAAAAGAATGGCTGAAATGTGTGCAGATTCTTTGACAGGTGGTCAGTAACTTGCTGACTGTGTTTTCTTTTTTAAAGAAGTCTTGCACCACAATGTTAATACTGTGCGCCAAACACGGCACTCTGAAGTACTCACCATCCTGCATGGCCTTAACTATATTACTGCCATTATCCGTGGAAACATAACCAACTATGCGATTTCTTGGATGTAGCCATTCAGAGACCTTCCTATCAAACTCGTCCAAAAGGTTAGGTGCAGTATAAGTTTTCTCCATGGCAAACATGGCTACTGCTGCATGTTTCAGAGTAGATTGAAAAACTGTGTCCGGGTCAACACCTGCATTTATCTTGTCTCTAACCCCTGCAAAAGAGACCCAGTGTGCAGTGATGCACATGTAATCAAGGGCTTGGCAGCTGGTCCACATGTCTGTTGTCACGTGGATAGTGTGAACAGCACTCATCTGCAAAGCTGCCCCAATCACCTCCAGCGCCTCTTGATGTAGTGCTGGAACCGCAACTCTGGCAAAATAGGACCGGCTAGGAACCTTCCATTTAGGGCAGACTGTTGCCACAAATTCTAGAAAACCCACCCCTTCCATGAAAGAAAAAGGGAGAAGGTCCAGCGCTAGCATTTTAGCCAGCTTTGCGTGGTTGCGTTCAAATGGCGCATCCAACCAAAACATGCTTCTAATGGTAGGCTAGACCATTTTACGTGATGAGGATGATGCAGACTTCTTCAAACCATTTAGGCCCATTGATGTACTTTTTCGCATTGGTGTCTCTCCCAGACTCTTAGTGTGCCTCATACATGTTGCAGGGGTAGAGGGTGTGGGCGCTACCACTGCAGTGCTGCTGCCAGGGTTACTGGGTGTACCAGAAAAAATGTTGGTCGGTTCTTGACTTCCCCCCTACACAATCAGCCCCTCGTCAGCATCAGATGCAATGTGAATGGATACATTTGCATCAGTTCTACTTTTGGCTTCCCAGATGTTCCTTAGGTGCGCATCCCACTGGATAGTGTGGTGTTTTTTTAGATGACCTCTCTGGCCTCCGGTACCATAGTTGGTACCAAGCTTACCCCGACTAACTAATACTTTACAAATCGAACAAACGACCATGTTTTCCGCCTTTTCGCTAAAAGTAAAGAAGTCCCAAACTGGGGACTGGAGATGTCTGCTGGTGGTGGAGGTGCTACTTTGACTTTCAATGCCAGATGAAGTGGAGGATGGGCGTGGCTGAATTCATTTCTGTTGTTCACTCACAGCACCACTACTTGAGGTAATGGAGGTCGAGCTGGATGGAGGTCCCTGCCGGCCCTTCTGACTAAAAAATATGGAAGCTGTAGGTCGTGTTGGTGTTGTAGTTAACTGCGTTGGTGGTGGTACCAGTGCCATGCCGCCCACATCCCGCTCAGCAGCCATTCGGGATAGGGTGAAAATGTCTGTCTGCTGCATGCCCGCTGGGGCTGAGTGACGACTGTGATGACTGGGTCGTCGTCAGACTGTTCATCAGCAGCAGAAGACACCACTTCTTGTTCATCGACATTCCCCACAAGTCGAAGACTTGCGGGAACCTTCCTTTTAGGCTTAGCTACCTTTGTCGGCTCATGGCGTGCCTCACTCTCAGACTGCATTTGTGGGTTACAATCAGGATCAAGGTCATCAGAATGAAGGGGGCTTGAAGAAGAACTTGTAGTAGTAGTAGTAGTAGCAGCCCTCCTTGACCTTTTTCTTGCTGGGGATCTGGAAGACAATGGATCATCATCAGGAGGAGTGGCTTCCTCGGATGTTACCTCCGCTTGAATATCAATTTCCTGATGTGCCCCTACTTCTGGAGGAACAAGCGTTGTAGGCAGTTGTGCCGCTCCATGAACCTCTAGTTGCACCTCTCCATGCACCTCTCCATGCGCCTCTCCTTGCACCTCTACTTGCGCCTTTACTTGCGCCTCTCCTTGCGCCTCTCCTTGCGCCTCTCCTTGCGCCTCTCCTTGCGCCTCTCTTTGCGCCTCTCCTTGCCCATATACTTGCGATTGTACTAGTTGCACCTGTGGTTGTCGTTGCGGCTGTGGTTGTTGAACACTCATCAGCTGAGTTACACCCGGCGTTGATTGGATGGTACTTTCTTGTGATGAGCCAACATCACTGGTCGATGGTGATTGAGAAAGTAAAGTGGCTGCCTCAGCAGCACTCATGGTCTTGGACCTAACTTGGCGTGGTGGCACTGAGCCCAATGAAGCGGAGGTGCTGCTTCCAGCTTGGTCCCCGGTGGACACCGCTGCTGCTGCAGACGTAGGTTTGTTTTTCCTGAAAAAGGTGTCAGTGGGCCCACCAGTCTCCTTGGTAGGTGGTGCCTCTAGCTTCTTCTGCTCCTTCTTACTGGCAGTGGCAACTTTTTTCGCTGAGGCTTTACGGCCTCCTTTCTTTGGGCCCATCTTCTTTAGATGTCAGAACAGCAGGCCGCAGTTGCACGAGTTGCAGAGTTGTCTTGTCTGTGGCCACACGTGACGTTGTGCTGCACACACCGCTACAGGACTTCTTCCTGGCACTGGTGGTTCTTTTGAGCACCTAAAAGCAAAGGAAGCCAGCGGAACTTCAAATAAACATCCCACAAAGTCGAAATACACAAAAAAATCATCACAATCCAATGCCAGCCATGCCCTCAATGATGTTTAAATTCAAGGCACCCCACAGAAAGTCTTGGTCCATGCACCACTCACTACCCCTGGACCTAATGGAAGAAAGCAAGGTCAACTGGGTGCAGGCCTGAGCACACTGCCTGGCTTCAAAATGGGCCCTTGACCCGCAGCCACATGGCCAGGCCCTGCCTGGACCAGGCCTCAAAATGGCCCCACCCACATGGCCAGGCCCCAACAACACCCCAAAAAGTCGAAAAACACACAAAAATCACCACAATCCAATGCCATCCATGCCCTCAATGATGTTTAAATTCAAGAGGCCCCACACAAAGCATTGGTCCATGCACCACTCACTACCCCTGGGCATAATGGGTGAAAGCAGGGCAGGCTGGGTGCAGGCCTATGGCTCATAGCACACTGCCTGGCTTCAAAATGGCCCCTTGTCCCCCAGCCACATGGCCAGGCCCTGCCTGGACCAGGCCTCAAAATGGCCCCCACCCACATGGCCAGGCCCAAACAACACCCCACAAAGTCAAAAAACACACACAAATCAAAACAATCCAATGCCATCCATGCCCTCAAAGATGTTTAAATTCAAGAGGCACCACACAAAGCCTTGGTACATGCACCAGTCACTACCCCTGGGCATAATGGGTGAAAGCAGGGCAGGCTAGGTGCAGGCCTATAGCTCAGAGCACACTGCCTGGCTTCAAAGTGGCCCCTTGTCCCCCAGCCACATGGCCAGGCCCTGCCTGGACCAGGCCTCAAAATGGTCCCCACCCACATGGCCAGGCCCCAACAACACCCCACAAAGTCGAAAAAGACAGAAAAATCAACACAATCCAATGCCATCTATGCCCTCAATGATGTTTAAATTCAAGAGGCCCCACACAAAGCCTTGCTACATGCACCACTCACTACCCCTGGGCATAATGGGTGCAAGCAGGGCAGGCTGGGTGCAGGCCTATTGTAGTGTAGTTCCTATCATCCCAATAGGCTCTGCGCATTGGAATAATACCTACAATAGTAAAGGCCTAGACCAGACGTTAACTAGGTCTACTACTGTCGATATTAGACTTAAAGTTTTGGGTTTGCCAGCTTAGCTCAGAGTTCACTAGAAACTTTCTCGAATGTTCAGGAAAGAATTAACTCCCCTGATTAGACAAGAAGGGATTTAGTTTCTGACAACCATAGAACATGACAACTTTGCTCTCCCCTAATCAAGGGTATATCTCGAGAGTCGTGTGAACAAAAGGCAATTTATTTTACTCAGTCAGTACGTGCATTCTTAGTCTCATCAGAATGTAGAGAAAAGGAAGAGACGGGCGTGTTCAATAAAAGGTGGTATTTATTGATCAGTCTCTTTTCTCATACAAGAGAAATGGATCGATATTATTGCAATACTTATAGTTAAGTAAAGTGCATACATTAAAAGCAATAGTATAAAATAATACTGTAAAAACATTGATATGGTTTCTAAGCCATATGATGTTTTAAAATGAATAAAATATATTACATACACATATACATTTGACTAAACGTACTCAACTGGTGTTTCTAAATACGCCTACCCCGTGTACCTGACCTAAGCCTAATACGTGGGCGGGAATAGAAAGTTACAGTTTAAGTTAAGTTTGTTTTTGCCAAGTGAATAACTAAAGAATTCTCTGTGAGGGGTTATTCAGTTCTGTACCTGGAAGTTAGGATGAATGAGGGATGGTATCTCTCTCTCTGGTCTCGATATTCCAGGCTGCCTGCGAGGGCTGCCCAGAAACGCCGGGGCTCGAATTCTCGGCAGGAGAAAGCAGCGCGTCTCAGCGCGTCAGGAAGGCGGGGCTGCGCCAGCGGGGTCTGCTCTGCTCTTCGCTTCGGCAAGTATGGCTGCTCCGTCTCGTCACCACGCGTGTGTTTGCATAGGGCAATATCGGTAATATTTATACCTTTCAGGTGCCGAGATTGACGTAAGGATGGACATAGATACGTCAATAAGGATGTCATACGACTTGCTCGTTAGCACATTCTTTTTGCTGAAGTTCTCGGTGAAATCAAAACAATGGCCGCAGGGTTTTGCCCAGGTTGTCATAGGTTTGATTTGTTATGAGAACTCCGTATGCCTTATCAGGGGCTGGAGGAATATCGCTTGTCTAATTAGATCGCAAGCGTTATGACCTAATCAGATAACACGTTCCTGTGCCGTAGGGTGACTGCGTCAGATAACGGTATCTGCATCATGGGGATTTTCTGCCTCATGGGCTGATTACTAGTTAACTTGTTAGTTTATCAACCAGAATAGGGTCAGGAATAGGGGGATCGATTCAGGACCTATAGGAATACATCACACCCACTCCACGCTAACTATGGTCATATTTACTAATCTAGGCATAGTATAACATAGTACAACATACTATAGAGTATAGTGTATACCTTACCACCCCAAAATACATAAATGCATTTTGAAATTTTCAAATATACGGAAACATTGCAGTCATATGTATTGTATGCACTCAAGCTATGGAATAATGCTAAAGTAATCACGCATTTGTATACATTATTGCTTATTTGGTATATGAGAAATTACACATGAAATGGCTCTTAATACAGAAAAAAAGTTCGAGACCATTCCATCACATAATAAAATATTTGTGAACATACCAGCGGGCAGCTAATGTCTATAAGCTATCTAAAATATAGAAATTTTAGTTCTTTAAGAATAGTTCTTACTTTAAGCAGAAGATAGTGTCCCGAAAAATATGCAAAAATATTTTGGGGCTGCTGAAAAACTTGCTGTCCGTGAACTGGAGGGAAAATTGTTCATGTGACTTTATTTTCAAAGTTGAAGGCCGAATTCAGGGAACGCCGTGTGCGAGCTTGCTCAAAAGTCTCTATTTCTGCTCTGGAGAGAACATCATATCATTCAGGCTTTCGAAAAAGCTGTCAACAGCTTCCTGGGAAAGTTCCACTAACTCGGAAATAGGTGTAATCATGCATTCGTGCGCATGATTGTCTCCATTGACATTCTGATTCGCATTGCTGACAGAAGGTCGTACCTGTTCGATGCTGCTTTCATCTTGAACTTCACTACCCATCAATCGTAGTGGTGAAGCTTCCACGAATGCCGTCATCAGGATTGGTAGCCTTTGAGGGCAGCACAAAGCATGAACCTTGATCGGGCTCAACAATGTTTCTGCATCCATTGGCGCATCCGATTGTAGCGTCAGACAGGTGTCTAACACGCATTCTTCTCCGCATAGCAGGCACCTTAATACAGGTAAAACACATCTTTGCCACATTGGTCGAAATGATAGAAACCAAGTCATATTTAGGTCTCTAAGCCGGGAGAGTCCCAGGATTTTTGATATCCGGTCCCGGTATCCAATGGCTAGGATTGTTTCTTCCCTTGTCGCAAGAGTTTTGTCTGTGACATGGGTTGCCATAACGAAAAATAAGGACTAAGAATAGGATTCCTGCAATTAGTCCCAGGATCAGGGGAAGTCCGCCAAAAATCGAATGGACGAAATCTGGAAAAATACCCAGTATGACTTTGAATGGTGTTAATGCCATCGAAAATACTGTCTTAAATACCTTTGAGATCCCATTGGTATCAGAAATATTTAAGATTTCATTTAGAATTTCCGCGAAATGTATGGGGGAATTAGTTGATAACAATGAATGTATCTCTGCAGTCGTCCTTGCGACTTGTAGATCATATGTTTCTTTTGATGACGAGAGCCTGGTAGGCGTCTGAAGAAGCACTGTTTTCATTCTGCTTAAAGTATCTATTCGAATAGAAGTAATTTTCAAGTTGGGCCATGCCCTTGCCTCCCAGTCTGGAAAGGAGCTGGGGAACAATGAGCGTCCACAGCACTTGACCTTCGCAGTCGTAGTTACTAGATAATGAGTCCCGGGCATAAGACTACAACATCTGCGGTCTACAATTAGAATGTAACTCCCATTATAGAGTCTTTGAAAGAATGGTTCTATTTCTGTTGCAGGTGCGCCTTGCTGGTGACATGAAAGGTTGTATGAATTCCCTTCACAGGCTCCATGCAAACTAATTCCGTTACACAGAAGTGTGCCGCTTAGTGACATCGCACAATTATTGCCACTAAGAAACACTTTCTGTCCTTTATTACTGACACATGCATGTGAATAGGGCAGGTTCCATGTTGTTTTAAGGTACCCCTTTCCCAATTTCTCGTACATGCCAGCCTGTATATATTTTTGGCAGTATTGAAACCTGAAGGTTGAAATTGGAATATTAATTATCCCATGTATTATCCATTCACTGACAGATCGTTCTGACATTGTCATTGGTAATCTCTCAAGTTTCTCAATGCTCAGGATTGTATAATCAGCACCCTTCTGAGCCATACTGATTTGTCTATCAGTAAGGTTAAAGATATAGAATAGTGACGTTGTGTTGATTAAACGCCAAGGCACATAGCCTCAACGCAGATTTTGTAACGTCCAGCCAAGCTGTACAATAGAACGCAATTGTGACTGACCGTGTTGTAATAACAGTAAGTCCTGCGATAATATGCCGATTGCTGAAGACACAATGCTGTCCAAAGAAAAAATTCTGGAGGACAGAGTCATTAACCCATTGTCCACTACAGAAAGTGATTTTTCCAAATTAATTCGGTCAATTTCCCGTATTCTCTCTGCTGTTTCAATTTGAGTAACCTTCCAGGCCTCATTGTATGCTGCATATACAGAGGCTGCTATGAAACGTTTTTGACGCTGTTTGTGTGGTCCCATTTTGAAATCACGCAAGTCAGCACCATCAGTAAGTAAAGTTAGGTGTTGCTTAATTTCTGCCAGTGTGGAAGTTTGCAGCCATTGAAGGCATAATTTGCCCACACTGTAGGTGGTTATTATCCCTGGGTGATGTCTTTGGGGATATCTAGGGTCTGGCCTGGTCATTTTGAACCCCTGTGTTTTATTCAGGAATCTGTCTTGACAGTTATTAGTATCTGTGGGCCAGATCAACCACTGTTTCCAATCAGGATGTGTTCTGTTTTGGTTTAATATATGGTTTACGTCTATCTCTTCATCTGTAGAAGTGTTGCTAAACATTGTTGGTTTTGGAATAGACGGTTTAATTAAATCTTTGATTTTGGCTAGGCCAAGACAGGTGGTTTGTTGAACAGTGTCATTTAAAAATATCATTTGTTCTGGGATCATGCAGGCTCTAAACAAAGCTTCTATACCCTGTACTTGCCAATCTTTTGTACCCCAAACACTTTTCAATTCAACATTTTTGTCCCAATAATCAAAACCAAAGGTATTCATTTTTTCAAAAAATGAGTCTGAATAAATCAATTTTGTGTTGGTTATCATGGTCTTGGTTCCTGTCTTGTTTGACAATTTAAAATAGAATGC
The DNA here is from genome assembly GCF_964261635.1 of Lissotriton helveticus. Lineage (NCBI taxonomy): Eukaryota > Metazoa > Chordata > Amphibia > Caudata > Salamandridae > Lissotriton > Lissotriton helveticus. The sequence goes on along the minus strand of NC_136068.1, from coordinate 57,966,329 downwards.
TTCAGCATTACTTGTGTTAAAACCTGAAAAGTATGAATATTTGTCATAGAAGGTTCTTGAGCTTCCTTTTGGAGGGGTTGCACAATGTTCCCATTGATTATAATTTAAAACATTTCTAGGCTGTGCAGATTAATGTAGAAAATGGTTACCATAATGGTTATAACAGTACATACTATCATAATTTGTAGAACCCTGCAAATAATCATGTTTGGTAAATTTAGCAGACATTACTAAGTCAGACATCATATTATTAATGCTTTCGAAGTCCCAATCATCAGCAAATGAGCTTGGTTTTGCAAAGTCACTCAATGAGATCTTGATTTGGTGTGGATATTTCAGGATTTCGACCGGACCATAAATTTCATAGTCAGTGTTGTCCCAGGCTACCCCACCAGGTATCGGATTGGCTGTGAAGTTGGCTGAAGAAAGTTCTCTTTTCTCGACGTGTGAAGATGTGTGTGGTTTGAGGATCAAGTTGATTTTCTGACTTGCTGTGTCCATTTTAGCATATTTTCCCTCAATGAAGCGTCCCAAAGTTAGTACCATGATGAGCCAAAGTATGAGGATAAATGCACCAAAACCCACCCAAAATTCAATCCATGGAGAAATCAGATATGTTTCTTTCAGTTGTTTCAAAAGTTCTTTCGCTTTATCTTTAAATGTTTTTGATGATGGCTGTGTTTTTGATTCACTGAAGCCTTCAGAGGAATAATCGAAGTTTATGAAGTAGCCGGATGCAGTTCTGTCAATTGTTCCAATTGGTTCAGTATTTCTGTTTCTTGCATTTTTACTTGGTACTTCATTGTAGATAGGTGTGTCTCTGCTAAATGTTTTTATTTGGGTTTTCAGAGGTCTGAGTTCTATTGCATTGTTGCATAGTCCTTGTTGTTCTTCTGTAGGCGTTTCAAATGTGATGAGCCTCTTCGTCAGGACCTCTGTACTGGTAGCAAACCTAGGTGTTCTGCTACTTATTGGGAGTCCACTTGGCCTACTGTTTGTTATCGGCCACATGATTGTGGTTTTACCAGGTCGATGGATACAACTCGGTTCTCCTTTTTTCCAGCAAGTGGCGGTAGTACAACTGATCTTGTCCCGTTGACAGACAAGACAGGAACTGCTTTTCTGTAAGAAGGCCCAAATTCCTTCTTTACCGCGATCTTCTCCCTGACTAGATCCCCGACTTTTGGAATCCAGACAGGTCTTGCTGGGACAGGTGGTGGTTCTTCAGTGGTTGTTGGCTGTTGTTTCAACTTTATGTTGCTCAGGTCTTTTCTTGTTTTGTTTAAGTCCTGCAAAATAGCCAAACGGTCTTTGATATCAAAGCTTTTTTCTTTCACCACTGAAGTCTGACTATCAATGTCAGAGATCATCATCCTAGTTCCAAATAATAATTCGTACGCACTGAATCCCTTCAGAGAATTTCTTGGCAAGTTATTAAGACTACGTTGGACACTTATTAGATGTTTGACCCACCCAGCTCCCGAACCTAATATCCTTTCCGTTAGAGATTGCTTTATGCCTTGGTTTTTTCTTTACACCATCCCGTACCCTCAGGAAGGAAGTGAGAAGATTCCCGCTGGACTATGCTCATTTGGTCCTGTTTCCCCTCAGGCTGGAGTGCTAGAGTGAAGACAATGGTCAAACGTAGCATGCTCTTAGCGTATATGCCATTTAGACTCGCAAATCTTTGTATAACAGTCCGGACGTCAGCCGAGTGCTGGTGATCTACATTATAAGTGGAAACTAGCCTGTATATGTTAATCGCAACCCTTCCTTTTTACTCTTTATTTTTTCTGGAGTAAAACGATGAGGTATTAAACTGTTTCTCTCCCCACTGCGATTTCTGTTGCAGTTTGGGCAGTTTTTTACAAACATGGTGTGACGCAGGCTCATGCCTGGCCACCAGTACCTTGATTGTAATTCTTCCAGAGAATCTTTTAGTTTGAGGTGTCTGAGACCCTCGCCCATATGTGCGTCTGCGATTAACAAGTTTCTCCTGTCCATGTTTGGAATCACTCTATCCCCCACTCCAGGGATTCGAGCAAAAGGGACGGAGTTTGCATCGATTATGTATGTATAATTGAGTGGGTAGTTGATCGGTAACGCTGAGCAGTCGCCTTTTGATGACGTTTTCACCGCCAGCACTGTTTCACCGTCAATGTATTTTAATGTACGCTTTTTTCGAACTACGGGAGCCGATTTAGTTGCTGCCGCTGTGGCTGTTTCAGCCAATGAATTCCCTGCAACGTGAACGCCATCACGCTGATGACTCAGTGAGTGTGTCACGTGAGTCTTTGGTAGTTCTTTTTTCAAAAGAGCTATTTGTTCCCAGAGCAGTTTCTGCTTTATTGGTGCATCTGTGTCATCTTTGTAACCGTTTTGAATCCATGTCTGCAAATCCTTGTTATATGATTTGACGCAGTAATATGAATCTGACACTATAAGTGTCGGGAATTCGCGATCCGCATTATCTAGCGCCATTTTCAAAGCTACTATCTCAGTTTGTTGTTCTGAATTAGTTTCTACTGAGTGTGTTTTTGTTAATAGAGGTTTTAGTTTACCTCCGCGCCACACTTCTTTTGTAATCCCACATGTGGGGTTGTATGCTTGTTCTCCCCAAACGGGAGGTTGAGCATGTCCGTCTGTATAAATTACACAGGCGTAATGTCGTAAAGGCAGAATGTCGATTGGCAGAGGGAATATTCTTTCATATTCTAGATTTTTCAACTCTTCTAGTTCTGGATCAAGGTAATAGTATACTTTGTCCGTTGTGATTGAATTCACCCATTGTATCCACTTTGGATTCAATGCTGTTGTTGGCAAATTACATGGTGTTGTTAATGCCTCAAAGGCTGGTTCTGCTGTTCTGACTATGATATGTCTACCGTCAGCTTTATCTTTTTCTCTAGCTATTGCGGTTTGAACTGCATGAACAATTCTTTCTGTACTGCTGAACTTCTTTTCAGCTTCTGTGTACAAGTGTGATTTGAATGCAATTGGTACCTTTTCTCCCTCATTAGAGGTCAGGTATGTGAATCCGCATCTCCCTGGGATGACTCGAATTTTAATTAGCATGTCTGTTTGTAAGGATCTCAGAATTTCTGTGTGTATTTGAGTCCAATTGGTTTTTTTTTAAATCTGGTTTTATCAGATCATAAAGGGGTTTCACCCTTTCTGCGTAATTTGCAATGTATGTTCTTCCGAAATTTAGGAAGCCTAGAATTGACTGTAGGTTTTTTAGTGTTCTAGGTGCTTGGAGTACGGCACATTTTTCTAGAAAATTGTCAGCCAGGCTTTTGCCTTCACTTGATAACTCATATCCTAAGAATAGGACTGTCAGATGGGCAATTCTGGATTTTTTAAAGTTGAATTTGTAACCCTCTGCTGCGAACCCAAGTATTATGGTGTTCACTCTCTTCAAGTGAGTCTCCAAGTCATCATCTGTTAAGTAAATGTCATCGACATAAGATAATGCTTCATCATCATATAATTGTAGTAATTCTTTTACTCTCGCTGAGAATACCCCCGGGCTGTTCTTGTACCCCTGGGCTAACCGACAGAATTGTTTTTGAGTGCCATTTATTGAGAACGCAGTTAAATATCTGCTCTCTGGTGCTATGTTTTGACAAAAGAATCCATTAGAGATGTCCAAGGTTGTTTTGTATTTTTTGCGAACTATGTTATTCATTAGTGCAGCACTGTGTGAGTTTTGCACTGCAAAAGTTTTGCAACATGTGTTAAGGTGTCGGTAATCCAAAACTAGACGATATGAATTGTCTGGTTTGGAGACCGGAAACAAAGGGTTGTTCATTTGTGAGGTGCAAGTTTCAATCACCCCCTGGTATTCTAGCTGATCCAGTATTTCATTTACCTGTTTTTTAGCTTCTTGCTTAATTGGGTACTGCCTTTGTGCAGTAGGTTGTGATTTTAACTGGATTTTGTGAGGAGGAGAGTCCTCATCCCATCCCACGTGATTTTTATATAAAGCAGGAGCTAGAGCCACTGCCCATTTCCTGGCAAGTGTGTACTTTTTATGAATTGGAATATGATTTGAGAAGGCAGGCATAATTACTTCTTCGCCATGAGGGCACTCCCTGACAAACTCTGGTGGCCAGTCTTTTTCAGCTAGAAGGATATCATAGCCCTTGGAGAGATTATCCCAAAATAGTCCCCTAATTTTTCTAGTCTTATCCCCCTCTATACGCAATGTTATTTCGTATATTTTGTGAGGTTTGCTAACTCTGGTGTCCGCAGTTTCCACTTGAAGATATTGATTCGTGTCCACTGTCTCCAGATGATTCATAAGGACTTTGCGAGCTATGCTCACTTCTGCTGCGCTGTCTAGCATTGTCTGAGCCCATTCCCCGTTTTTCAGTTGTGTCCTCAGTATTCTCGGCATTGTTAACTACCTTGATACTGGCTACCTTCTTTTTTGGAAATTGTAATTTCTTTTTTAGCTGAGCAGGTTCCTTGTCTTTGGACTTGGCGTGCTCTTCTCTTTGTTCTGATCGTCCTCTTCTTTCCGATTTCTGCGAGGAAGTCTGAAAAGATTGAGAGGGACGTGTATCAATGTCTTGATATCTATCAGGTTTCTTAATATTATCCCTATTTCTAAGGTTGTATCTTTTCCCAGAGGGGTCACTTTGGGGTGACCTGTGTCTTTGGTTTGGAGATTTTTCTCTTCGCCTAGGAGACCTTCCTCTGGACTGGAATTTCTTTTCTTTAGGATTGGATTGTTTGTTTCCATCCCAGTTCTATTTTGGTGATGTAGAATTATTATTATAAAATATTTTTTCAGGACTTTCAATCAGTTGTGGTTTTACTGGTATCCCACCTAAACTATCTCTGCCTAGTTCCTCATAGGATTTTTCTATGATTCTGGCTATTTCAGCTGGTTGGTCTGCTATATCTGTCTCTTTTAACCTCTGGCGGATCGCCATGTTTGCTGCTTCTCCTTTTATGTTGGCTAATAGTATAGCCGAGACCTGCTTGAAGTCTTTTAGTAATTTCATACCAAGAGTTAAAGCGGGTTCCGGACCATATTCGTCTTGAATTTGTTTTAGCACATCTGGTATTACCGAAATGGATGGAACACCGTGCGTTTTTGTGTAGATGGAAGCAAAGACTGTACCCCAAGTGTCACAGTCCTCTATGTGTGGTGCGATTCCCATTGGGAGACAGATAGTCAGAATCCTGTGTTTTTCTAATGGGGTGGTGTCAGGAAACACCGCCTCTATTTGGGTGATTTTCTGTGCCAACCAGAATGGTATTTGTTCCCGTTTAGCCGGTACCTTACCTAGGCAGGACTGGATGTTCTGTGGTGTAATTTTATTTGTGTTCCCCTGGTGAGGGGTCAGCTGTGGAAGTTTAACCGCTGGCTGAATTGTTGAAGTCCGCATCACATATTGGACTAATTGTCTATGTATTTTTATTAATTGTTTTAGCTGTGTTAACAGCTCTGCTGCAGACATCCCTTCGATGTCTGGATGTGGTGTGTATCCGGCTAGGACCGGCCACGTTGTTCCTGGTCTACCTAAAGGACCGAGCCTGGTGATGTGATTGTTATGTTTTAGGGCGCCATCAAATAAGAGCAGGTGCTCTTGAAATTTGAGTGGTACTTCCACCTCCTCGAAAGGAGTGTACGTTTCAGGAGGTTCCTCTATTTTGTAATAGTGGAAGTACTTTGTTACAGCATTTGCTGCTGGAAAATGTATCCATGAATAGTATACCTCTGTCTGCCGATATTCGTGTGCCTCAATTACGAATATGACTGTGCCACCTCTAGGTGTCAGTCCATTTTCTATAAGTTTTAAAGTTATAGATCTCCTTTTGATGACCGGGATGAGTATTATATCCGGGTCTGCATCTTGCATAGTAGCATCAGCTGCTGCGAGTTCAGTTGCTAATCTAACTGCCTCTCTTTCATCCTCATTGTCTGACATTTTACTGTCCAAAAGGTTATTTTGTTTGTTTGCAGATCAGGTTTCTTGTGGAAACAAAGATTAGATGCACAATATATTGGAACTGTGTATCCTTCAACGTTGACTATACCAAGAACCATACATAGGAGTTCCCTCCTGCGAGGTCTGGCGGATATTACCTTTCACCCACTCCAGACGTCTTTAGAGTATTATGGGAAAAGGGGTCTGAGTGAGAAAGCACGACTGAGTTACTCTAAATGTCTTACGTTAGTTTTATCGCCCTTTCCAAACGCGTTGGGCGCCATGTAGTGTAGTTCCTATCATCCCAATAGGCTCTGCGCATTGGAATAATACCTACAATAGTAAAGGCCTAGACCAGACGTTAACTAGGTCTACTACTGTCGATATTAGACTTAAAGTTTTGGGTTTGCCAGCTTAGCTCAGAGTTCACTAGAAACTTTCTCGAATGTTCAGGAAAGAATTAACTCCCCTGATTAGACAAGAAGGGATTTAGTTTCTGACAACCATAGAACATGACAACTTTGCTCTCCCCTAATCAAGAGTATATCTCGAGAGTCGTATGAACAAAAGGCAATTTATTTTACTCAGTCAGTACGTGCATTCTTAGTCTCATCAGAATGTAGAGAAAAGGAAGAGACGGGCGTGTTCAATAAAAGGTGGTATTTATTGATCAGTCTCTTTTCTCATACAAGAGAAATGGATCGATATTATTGCAATACTTATAGTTAAGTAAAGTGCATACATTAAAAGCAATAGTATAAAATAATACTGTAAAAACATTGATATGGTTTCTAAGCCATATGATGTTTTAAAATGAATAAAATATATTACATACACATATACATTTGACTAAACGTACTCAACTGGTGTTTCTAAATATGCCTACCCCGTGTACCTGACCTAAGCCTAATACGTGGGCGGGAATAGAAAGTTACAGTTTAAGTTAAGTTTGTTTTTGCCAAGTGAATTACTAAAGAATTCTCTGTGAGGGGTTATTCAGTTCTGTACCTGGAAGTTAGGATGAATGAGGGATGGTATCTCTCTCTTTGGTCTCGATATTCCAGGCTGCCTGCGAGGGCTGCCCAGAAACGCCGGGGCTGGAATTCTCGGCAGGAGAAAGCAGCGCGTCTCAGCGCGTCAGGAAGGCGGGGCTGCGCCAGCGGGGTCTGCTCTGCTCTTCGCTTCGGCAAGTATGGCTGCTCCGTCTCGTCACCACGCGTGTGTTAGCATAGGGCAATATCGGTAATATTTATACCTTTAAGGTGCCGAGATTGACGTAAGGATGGACATAGATACGTCAATAAGGATGTCATACGACTTGCTCGTTAGCACATTCTTTTTGCTGAAGTTCTCGGTGAAATCAAAACAATGGCCGCAGGGTTTTGCCCAGGTTGTCATAGGTTTGATTTGTTATGAGAACTCCGTATGCCTTATCAGGGGCTGGAGGAATATCGCTTGTCTAATTAGATCGCAAGCGTTATGACCTAATCAGATAACACGTTCCTGTGCCGTAGGGTGACTGCGTCAGATAACGGTATCTGCATCATGGGGATTTTCTGCCTCATGGGCTGATTACTAGTTAACTTGTTAGTTTATCAACCAGAATAGGGTCAGGAATAGGGGGATCGATTCAGGACCTATAGGAATACATCACACTATGGCTCAGAGCACACTGCCTGGCTTCAAAATGGCCCCTTGTCCCCCAGCCACATGGCCAGGCCCTGCCTGGAACAGGCCTCAAAATGGCCCCCACCCACATGGCCAGGCCCCAACAACACCCCAAAAAGTCGAAAAACACACACAAATCACCACAATCCAATGCCATCCATGCCCTCAATGATGTTTAAATTCAAGACACCCCACAGAAAGACTTGGTCCATGCACCAATGAGTACCCCTGGGCCTAATGGAAGAAAGCAAGGCAAACTGGGTGCAGGCCTGAGCACACTGCCTGGCTTCAAACTGGGCCCTTGACCCCCAGCCACATGGCCAGGCCCTGCCTGGACCAGGCCTCAAAATGGCCCCCACCCACATGGCCAGTCCCCAATAACACCCCAAAAAGTCGAAAAACACACATAAATCACCACAATCCAATGCCATCCATGCCCTCAATGATGTTTACATTCAAGACACCCCACAGAAAGATTTGGTCCATGCACCACTCACTACCCCTGGGCCTAATGGAAGAAAGCAAGGCAAACTGGGTGCAGGCCTGAGCACACTGTCTGGCTTCAAAATGGTCCCTTGACCCCCAGCCAATGGCAAGGCCCTGCCAGAACCAGGCCTCAAAATGGCCCCCACCCACATGGCCAGGCCCCAACAACACCCCAAAAAGTAAAAAAACACACAAAAATCACCACAATCCAATGCTATCCATGCCTTCAATGATGTCTAAATTAAAGACACCCCACAGAAAGACTTGGTCCATGCACCACTCACTACCCCTGGGCCTACTGGCTAGTGAGGCTTTACAGGCATCCCAACATTTTTAAAACAAATCAACATATAACAGTGAGCTAAAATTCCATGGCATAATTGAGAATTAAGTAAAAAAAAAATCACAGAAACAGTTGTATCATGCACCCATGACTAACCCTGGGCCTACTGGATACTGTGGCTACCCACAATATATATTTTTTTTAAGTTGTGAAAAAAGTTTTAAAACTGTAGTTGCAGCAACTGCAATGCCCCAAACAAACAACACCAACTTATTTGTAAAACCTCAAGTCCAAAAGTGATCCAAACTCCAAAGTCCAAAAAGTCCTCAAATAGAAATATCCAGCAGCAGCCACAAAAGTAATCCTTCCAGCTCCAGATCCAAATCAAAAGCGACCAGGACATGAACAAAGCACTGGGAGGAGCCTGCTGGACAGGAACAGGAAGTTGGAGACTCTAGGGCACTTCCTTCCTCCCACCCCCCTGAAAATGGACTCCTTGCACCAAAAAGGGCAGCCAAATGTCAATCTGAGGAGTTATTCTGATCAAAATCATCATTTTCAGAAGGTTTATGCTGCCTGCTGTGGATTTCTTGTGCAGAATTGCAATTTTTGCAATTTCGGGAAAGCGAGCTGTTCAAATCTCCCGCCGGAAGTCAGCTGCGCGCTGCATCTACGTGTTCGGCATGGTTTACTCCCGCAATGCGTGATCGCGGGCCCTTATGACGTACTCACGTTGTCAAACTCTCGCTGTGCAAGATGGCGAGCCGCGATGACGTAATCGCGGTCGAAAAACTCTCACGCGATCACGCAGCAAGGTCCAAAATGGCGCAGCACACGCAAACCGGAAGAAAAACAACTCAGCGAACACAGAATCACGGTAAGTCACGCAGCGCGTGCGATATTGTATTTTTCAAGTGCGACCAAGCAAAAAAATGCGCAGCTTGCGAATTTGCGGATTTTTGGGCAAATTTGCGCAATTCGCGAAATTGCCAAAAATCCGCAAATTCCGCGAACAAAACAGATTTTACGCCCAAGCTTACTGTGTACAATTGGGTTGGAAACAAGGGTTCCAAATCCGGGCCCTTCCGAACGGCATCGTAATTGACCCAAAAATGTGGGATACCCATGATAATATTCTGCTATGTCAAGAAATTAACAAGATCTTCTTTATTTTTCGGGATCAGAAGATTTCTAATCAGGGACCTCTTATGGATTTTGGGGCCATGGGCCAAAGGCATTTTTGGTGCCCCTGTTCGATGCAGCTTTAAATTCATGATCCAGTTTCATTTCTTTCATACCCTCTTTGGCTGGACCTCTGACAGTGCACAGGCGCACTAGTTCAAATTCTAAATGTATTTATATCTATTATTCAGGGATAGTGATGTGTTTTTTAACTATTGTAACACAGAAGCATCTCACTATTATTACTGCAAATAATTTCAGTGACACCCTCCCATTTCTCATATGTGTGGTCTTGTTTTTTATCTAAAAGAGACTGTTTTATGGAAGTTGCATGAAACATAAACACTACATTTGTGTGCTAAATTTCTACAATAGACTTTCACGCATCACCAACATTAAAAATAAATTAAAGGAAAACGCTAATTTAAACAATCTGTTTAAGAATTATACAAGGTAATCAGGGCAAGAATCTCTCCAGAACAGAGCTGACTCTATCATAGATAACCCTGAAAGCCTGGGGCCCTGGGCCAGAGCCCACTTTGACCATGCCTTAAAACGTCTCTGTTCCTAATGGTATTGACTAACTCCTTATTAGGCTCCACTCGTCCACCTGATAATCTATGCCCCAGATATACAATCTCCCTACAGCCAAACTTTCACTTACACTCCTTTAGGGTCAATCCTCTCTCCTTAAACCATTTTGATACCATCCACAACCTGATGTTGCGATCCTCTCTTGTAGACGCAAAACCAGCACAACGTCTTTATAAATCTTGACTTCCTCCATCCCATCCAGTACACTCTTCATCACTCTCTAGAATGGTGAGGCAGCTGAAATTAAGCCAAACTGCATCCTGTTAAACATGTACACTTCAAAAGGTGTTATGATGGCCATCAGAGACTTTAAATTCTCCTCCAACTATATTTGATGATATGCACTGCGTAGATCAAGTGTGCAGAATACCTTAGCTCCATCTAACTGACTCAACATCTTAGTAATATTAGGTATGGGGTGCCTGTCAACCACAACTGCCTTATTCAGTGCCCTCAGGTCCACACAAAATCTGATTACCCCTAAGGGCTTCTTTGCCAGCTCTAATGGCGAAATCCATTCTGCCTCTTCCACCTCTTGAATGATGCCTTCTCTTTTTAACCAGAGAATCCCATTCTTCATGGCTTGCGTCATAGATAGTGGAGCACCCCTAATTTTGCACACCACTGGCATTGAATTGACCTTTAACTCACTTGAATGCACATACTTGGTGCGGCACCCCAACATGTCATTGAAAACTTTTAGAAATTCCTTAGCCCAACTATGTATCTGCAAGCTTGAACCCTCATCTTGTACCTTCTCATCCTGAATACCACCAGGAATCATGTTACCACCTGAGATCTGTTGGCCGGCACTCTCATCACATTCCTTCTCAGTCTGGACCCCACCTAGAATCGTGTTAACCCTTAAGATCCTCTGTATTTCATAATTCCTCTTTCTTATTATAATTGGGGGGGTACTGTTGGGATACAACATGACCTCAAAATCCCTTTGTTGACCCCAACTAATTATGCTGTCCCCCTTATATGATACATAAATGTTCCCTGTAGTGAGACACCCTTTGTAATGCAACTCACCTAGAAGATACCCCGGTAACCTTATGGGCTGACCTCCATACGCCAATGGTATTATATACAGCCTAAACAATTTTACTTTAGGTTCCAAGATCTTATCAAAGAATGTTTTAGGAATCAAAGTACTTTTTGCTCCTGAGTCAAACAGCATTTTCTGTTTAATGCCATTCCACTGGCTCCTGTCTTGCTGAATCATGAACTTGTAATACCATTTGACCACACTCTAGTTCATTATAACCACAATCATTTTGCTTATATTCAAAATTCACTTCCTTTACCTTGCTGTTTTTGCTCCTCAACCTGCGTGCCTTGATCCCACCGGTTCTACATGTTATCCCACCCCCGAGATAGACACTTTTTCATCACTGGCCATATGTTCCCTCACAACTCATCTGCAACACTTCCATCTGAATTTTTATTCTGTGCACCCTCACTTTTGGTGTACTCCATTTTGAATTTATACACATTTTGCAACCGTTCTTTTCCCCCAGGTTTATTATCTTTTTTAATCACATCTACACATTCTAATGAATGTTCAATTTTCTTTGATATCAGCAAGACTTTATCCAACTTAGGATCATCCTTTAGACATAGCTCATCCCTTACCCTCTAAATAATGCACCCCAGCATGAATTGATCCCTGAGTCTTTCATCAAGGTTCCCTGCGAATTTACAAGTTGAGGCTAGTTCTTTTTAAATCTTTCACATAGTTCTCCAATGACTCTTGAAACTTTTGTACTCATCTACTAAAGTGATACTGTGCCTATTTTAGACAGGTAATGCTTATCCAATTTGTTTATACACATCTAGAATTTATTAAGGCCTTACGCTTCCTCATCCTGCAAATCAGGAAGATTTTCTTATACCTTCTGACCCTCAGAGCCTTAGAAATGTATAAGCGGAGAGGTCTTTCTTTCTGCACCTAATGAGGTTCCACAAACCCTCGCACAATGGAAAAACTTCCATATCAAAACGGGTTCTCCGGGTGACATCAGAAAAAATGGCAAATGAGATATATTCTACATTTCCGTTGAAGAACCAATAACCTCTTATACACTACTGAATCAGGCTAAAACATATCATCCTTGGTTGACACCCTGACAAATTAGTATATCCACATCACCACAATCCCAGTTCCAAAATTCAGCAATGACCAGGTGAGCCTAACAGCATGAGTGTTATGAACACAGGAACATAGCTCAAACCTGGTAAAATAATCATACCTCTGGAGGTCTGAATTCTATGAACATGTAACCACCACACAGAACACCCTGCAAGGAAGTATAGAAATATACTGTCCTTGATATGTTCGATACCGCAGTTGCATATCATAAGATTTAGGGATCAGCCCCTCCAAAAGCAAACAGTGATGCACCAATCAATACAGTGATGTCATTTGAGATCTCAAGAGTGATGTCATCAGTGATGTCACTGACCATGTCATGAGTGATTTATTATGTGAGGTCATAAGCAGTGCATTGTGGGGAGTGAGTTAAAGTTAGCTCAGCTAACTATAACTGCTTAATTTCTCTGGTTTTGTAAGAGTGAAATGTCAGCCTAACTAAAAGATCCCTGTAACCTTTGTTTGTTTAATTGAATTTCTAAGGGATTTTTGTATTCCATTTCCTAACTATAATGTCCCTGTAACCTTTAGCTTTTTCAGTGAATTTTTAAGTTTTTTAAAATGCTAATTCCTAACTATAACGTCTCTGTACCCTTTGTTTTTTTTTAGTGAATTTCTATAGTTTTTAAAGTAGTCTTCATGTTTGCAGAGTAGTTGAGAAAGGAGGTGGGACCTCCGTCCCGCTCTCAAGAGTGCCACTGTGTAGGACTTACAGTAGGTACCAGGATGGCTTCTTGGGCTCCAAGGACTCTCTGGAACCAAGGGGACTCCCGTGTGAGCTACCATTTTGGTTGGCTGCCGGCAAAATGAAGACAATTCCTACCCTGCTTACAAATCATTGGATACATGACTGGGGAAGAGAGCCACACAGCCTCCCTCCCCAAGCACCTAAAGGATTTAGGGAGCCCACCCTGAGGCCAAAATGACTCAAAATAGGGAGGAGGTAGCTAGGCCACTCTACCTGAGCCTCTAAAGGCCCCCAGGGAGCCCTTCCCTTGGGGCTGCTAAACTAATTAAAGGGAAGGAGGGTCGATGGCCCCCCTGCCTGGGCCATTAATGGCCCTAGGGACACCATATTCTTGGATCAGGTCACTAGCTATGTCCAGGGAGTACAACCCCGGGATTAAGCAACAGGGGCAGGGAAACCTTTATTTGATCCCGCTTGGCAGGAGTATTTTTGAATATCCCACCAAGCGGGATCAAACACATTGTCTGCTCCCAGTGGGTGGGAGCTGTATAAGTAGATCTTCCCTCTGGGGGGCAAAATGTAAGGATCTGGCTGGGGTCACGGGGGCCTTAGGCCTCCCCTAGCCACCAACAAATATATTGTGGGTGCCCTGAGTGGGCACCAGGGCAACGGAAGGGGTCCTCCTTTCCCCTTTAATTTTAGTGGTGGCCCCGTGAGATGGGGCCCCCAGGGCCTATAAAGGCTCTGCAATGGAGCCACATGCCCCCTTCTCTGATATAAAAATGGCCCTGGGGGATGTGGTCCATAGGGCCTAATAAGGCTTGGGGAGGGGGGTTACGCAGCCCTCCTCACCTTTAAAAAACATAAGGCCCTGTGGCTAACCCCAGGCCATGTGCGGGAGGGGGTTGTTTTTACGTATAGTAATAAAATATTACTTTGCGTTAAAAGAAGTCTAGATATTTACTGAAAAAACTAAGCTTAAAGTAATGTTATAGTTAAGTGAATGTCAGTGACACCATTAACTTTTTGAACTAAAGAAACCACAAACATTCACCAGTTATACTTAGCAGAACTAACTATAACTTCCGCCCCTACCATGCACTGCTTATTGCCTTGCATATTATATCACTCATTACATGTTCTATGACATAATTATTGACATCTCTGATGATGTCTCAAATGACATCATTGATGACATCACTGATGACAGCATCCAATGAGTGTATTAGTTTGTTTTATAGTTTACATAGGGACGGGTAACTACCATATTACCTTTCTACCTAATTTTTCACAGCCTGTGTCTAGCTAATTGGTGTGAGTGTTTACAAAACGTATGTGATCCTAATGCACCATAGGTGTGTAGAGATATTGAACACGTTATAAACCTTTGTATTGAAGAGTAGCTCTGTGTGCAGGTGACAGTTGACATATTTGGTTCATAATGTTCCACACACGTGTGTGGCACTGCCGAAAAACCTTTCAGCAAGGCAAAGATTCTATCTACTACATACTAAGAGGATGCTCCATTTGAGGGTACTGGGGTGGTGGTGGCAGGTGGCTAAATACTATTCCCTACAGTTTCTTTCCTGAACAGACTTGTATGGAGGGAGACAAAGTTCACACTACTCTGTTCAGGACAGAAACTGCTGGGAATAGTATTTGCATGCCTGCAGCCACCACCAGAGTACCCTTAAATGGAGCATCCCCTTTGCGGAAATGCTAATGGTGAGATGCAAATGCAGCACCCCTAATTTGTTTAGAGTAGAATAGGACAACATGAGATGCAGGTTCCTCCCTAGATGGTATCCCACAAAAAGTGTTGAGTACAGTCTGTGACAAGGGTCAGGGTAAACCGAGGCAGAGTCTTTCACAGAAAAGAGCAAAAACACAAAAGCGGATACACTGAGACTCATTACAACATTTAATAGTGAGTCAGCCCACATAAAATGCATGCTGGGGAACATTGGAATTTAATAAGAGCAGACTAAGTTATTGGGCATTTGGTGAGCCGGCATCCCATGGTGACCTCCAAGATTAACAAACCCTTGATGTATTTGCTGGTACACATCTATGATGCACCATAGAATAGAGAAGGATTCTGGATGAAGGAACAACAGGGATTCTTCAAATGCGGGAAGGGCAGGCATGTCCAGGGCCTGCTTTAGGCCAGTGCAAATGGTGCAGTCACACTGGGCGCTGACCTGTGGAGGGGCACCGACCTCAGGGGGGGTGCTGTATTTAACAATAGCGTATCATTGGAGAGATGAGAGGCACTTTTGCCTGGTGGTTGTGAGAGAATCTGAGGAGGCGGTCATGGGGTGCCAAAATGATTGTGGACTGGGTGCCACCAGAGCTAAAGCCGGCCCTGGGCGTGTCGACACAGTATACATTTTAACAAAACAGATGTGTAACCCACAAGGAGAACAGGGCGAACACTGGATTTCATAACATGTACAAGTGCTTTTCAAATATATGTGCTGCAATGCCCCTGTGGATTACCCTTTGTAAGCAGTGCCATCTTCCCAATGAAGAAAAGAGTCCTAGATCACTCTTGAGGAATAAGAAATGATAATCCAAACTACACAGCAGCAAGGCACTGACACCCGAACCATGCATGGGGTAATAATGAGTTTTCAATTTTTGGTATTGACAGGGTACAATTGACTCTGAGAGGAGGCGAGAGAGAAAAGAAGATGAGAAGAATGGAATCAGAATACATCAAATTACTTAACAGAAAACTCCTGGAAGGCTTAAAGTCAGATGAAGAGCTCCATGTACATATTGGATAGTAATTCAATCTAACTGTAATCACACCTCTGAGATGTTTGTAGTGGGCAACAGAGTGAAATGTATGACCATTTTGTCTGTAATAGTATTACTGGCATGAGGGCAGCATCTGGATTGGCCACGTGAGTAGAAGAGCATTGAGGTGGCAGCAGGTAAAAACAAAAGATTACTTACCTGGTGCCGCCTCAATGCTTTTCTCTTCCTAGTCAGAGACCCGAATCCTGGCAGTCCATGGGGGTATAATGCACAGGCTTCCATATTCCCCATGGCCAATCCAAACACTGCTCTATTGCTGGTAATACTATTTATTTATTTATTTATTTTCACATTTGTAGAGCGCTCTGTTACCCGGAGGTGTCCTGGCGCTGGCTGCTAGTGCTAAGATGAGTGGGTGCACTTAGTGGGTGAAAAGCCAGGTTTTGAGCTCTCTCCTGAACAGCATCAGGTCCTGGGATTGTCTAAGCCTGAGCGGGAGTTTATTCCAGGCCTCGGCAGCCCCAAGGGAGAAGCTTCTGCCTCCCCAGCGAGCTCTTTTAGTTCTGGGGATCGTGACCAGGGCCTGTTCCCCTGATCTCAGTGTTCTTGTCGGTATATGCCATCGAAAAAGCAGTTTCATATGTCTGGGGCCCATATCGTGTAGGGCTTTAAAAACTATGCATAGTGCCTTAAAAACAATTCGCTTACGGACGGGTAACCAGTGTAGAGTCACCAAGTCTTGACTGATAGATGCGAATTTGGGGGTGTCGGTGATCAAGCGGGCAGCTGCGTTCTGTAGTAGTTGTAATTTATTAAGGACGCTCTGCTGGGCATTTAGCATCAGGCTGTTACAGTAGTCTAAGCGGGAGAGAGCTAGACCTGTAACAATGGTTTTCCTATGGTCCCTCTCCACATAAGGAAGAATTTTTCTGATAGTTTTAAGCACATAATGCAAAGAGGAGGAGAGAGCGTTAACCTGGGGTTTAAAGGACAAGGAATTGTCCACCAAAATGCCCAGGTTCTTTACTTTGTCCACCGGAGTGGGGAGAGGGCCCATTTCATCTGGCCACCAGCTCGGGGACCAGAAGTTATCCGTGGCTCCAAAGAGCAGTACCTCTGTTTTCGAGGAATTAAGTTTAAGGCAGTTTTGTGCCATCCAGCATTCCACCTCACGCATGCAGCTTTTAAATCTGTCTGCTGTATCTTCCACATTTCCTGGTAAGAGAGACACCACAATCTGCGTGTCGTCCGCATATGCTGTGAGATGAAAGCCAAATGAACGTATCACCGGGGCCAGGGATGCAACATAGACATTAAAAAGGGTAGGGCTAAGCGAAGACCCCTGAGGGACTCCACAAGGCAGCACAAACGGGTGGGATTCGTAATCTCCTAGGGCCACCACCTGGGTTCTGCCTTCTAGAAAGGCCTGTAGGATGTTGAGTGCCTTTCCCTGGATTCCACAGGCCCTCAACCGGTCCACCAGCCTTTTGTGGTGGACCGTATCGAAGGCCGCGGAAAGATCCAGCAGGATCAGGGCCGCTCTGCCTCCTGCGTCCATCACCTGCCTGATATCCTCCACTGATTTAATCAGGGCAGATTCCGTACTGTGCTCCGCCCTAAAACCGTGTTGTGAAGGATCAAGGTGGTCCCCTGTGTTTAGATAGGCGCTGAGTTGTGAGTTAAGGTAGCTTTCGATGATTTTTGCGGGGAGAGGAAGTCGTGCTATCGGCCGATAATTGTTCAAGTTAGTGATGTCTTGATTAGGTTTTTTTAGTAATGGCAGGATGGATGCTCGCTTCCATATGGAGGGATATTCTCCTTTCTCCAGCATCTGATTAAAAAGTGGGGTAAGTCCACTTGCAATGGCATCTGGGGCTAGTTTGGCTATGCCAGCGGGACAAGGGTCATGCGGTGATCCTGATTTTATTTTTAAAAGGCGCGTGGCCACTTCCTTTTCCGTGATGGGCTGGAATTGTTGGAGTCTGGCTGAAAGGCCTAAGGTCTTCCGACCCTCCCTCGAGGGGGAAGTCATGACTCGACTGTCTAGTGAGAAAAAGATGGTTTCAACCTTTCCTCGAAAGAAGCTAGCTAGGTTTTCGCAGAGCGGGAGACTGGGGGGGATTTCTGTGGCTTTAGGATTGGCTAGAAGTGAAACCGTTTGAAATAATTTTTTAGGGGTGTTACTGGCTTCCTTTATCTGTTTCGTTAGGAAAGCCTTTTTTGCTTGCAGAATACTTTCTCTGTATTACCCAGCATGAGAGAAGTGGTGGGATTGATTTGAGCATGTAGGTTTTGCGCTCACAAAGGAAATGTGAGCCTGTGACTGTTCCTCACCTGGCTGTGCTACACATTTAGGGTTGGAGCGATCTAAGTCATGTCAGTTTGTCCATCCTGAAAAAGTCATCCAATCTAACATTCACACTTCTGCTGCAGGTGAAAGTGGCCCGCCCCTCCCTAACTGGCTCAATTGTTCATGACTGGCAGCCTGCAGTGCAGCATGAAAAATAAAATGATAATACAATTGTTTTATTATCGTTTTATTTTTCATGCTTGAATTTACTGCCTCTCAGCAGAGGGGCAACACTCCTGGCCTCAAATGGAGATGCTGCCACTGCATCAAATGTTTTATAAAGTTGTGATTGCTACGCATGCACTTGTACACTTAGATATCCAGTTTTATGTATTTTTATGCATGCCCTTTATTTATGAAATAAATGTTGAATTATTTTACACTGGATATTTATTTTTAAATTATGACATGTAAATTATCCTTATATTTATATAAGGGAGAAACATACACTGGCTTCACACAAGGATTGGGAAGTATCACTACAATGTTATTGTTTGTGGAGATTGTGCACTGAGTTTGTTGATTCTAGCTGTGACAAAGAATGTTTGGTTGAACTGCGTTGCCAAATGATGATATATATATATATATTGAGTATTTCTCGCCACACGCAACTACGTACCCAGCTTTTGGGCAGGTAAATGACGAAGAGTGAACCCGTTGTCTAGTGCTAGATATTCAGTGCTTTATTAGTGCAATTTCCAAAGATCGCCCAGCATGTCCGCCATCACCCATTTTGCCTCTCTCCAGATGCTTGATCACATATTAATATATATATATATATATTACCTACTGGCGGTTGCCAGTAGGTAGTTATAGTTAGGACTAAGTTTGCATTAGAAGAATTTCTTTTGTTTTGCTTATAACTTTGGCGTTGTTTGATAAATCTTCATGAAATTCTCCAAACTGATTCTGTGTTCATATCAGCCCCTATGTTGAAAGTTTGAGGGTGATTCGTCAAGGGGGGGCAGAGAAAAAAGGGCGTCCCCACACGTGTTTTCCCTATGTTAATTTCCATAGGAAACTTTAGACAAGGCTACAGGTCGAACGGGTGAACGGAATTAACCCAAATTTGGCAGGGAGAATGGTCTTGTCTAGAAAGTACGCTTTTGTTTATTTGGTGTAAATTCATTTGGTAGTTTTGGAGAAATAATTAAATTTACAGATATTGATATTTGGGAATTCTGCCATTTGATTGGCTTAGGCGTTATGAGCACAAACCTGCTGCTTATTGGCTGCGAGCGGTGCAAGCTGTTGCAACTAGGAAGTGTTGGCCGCCATTTTGTGATTTGTTGAAGCGAGTAAGGGGAAATACGGGTGAAAAAAGTAGAACATTGCAGGGTAGGAGCACTGTGAGATCTGTAGGGTGGTTAGAGTGTACTATAGAGGGAGTGTGAAGTGAAGTATTTACCCTTACCGGTGTGAAAGCGCTGTTTTTGCCAGAGTGGGATGGTGGTGAGGTGAGGTTCCGGTAAACATGGGGATGAAAGTGTGCGCCTAAACCGTGAGCTGAGTGCTGTAAACTAAAGTGCTCTGGGCGCTGTAGCATACTGGCGGCTGTAGCATTGCTGTGCAGGTGGTGTTAGTATGCGTTTAGACTGTAGCGGTGGGAAGCAAACTACTCACTGTTACCGCTCTGAAGACTCGGGGATGAAACTGTGAGTGTAAGTCGTGAGCTGATTGCTGTAAAGTGATGTGCTGTGGGCGCTGTAGGATACTGGCCGCAGTACCATACCTGTGTAAATAGTGTAAGTATGCGTTTATACTATACAGGGAGTGGGAAGCAAACTACTCACCCCTACCGGTCTGAAGACTCGAATGCAGTATTTTAGCAAGCAGGAATAAAGAAATATTTGTGAAGAGTATAATGCAGAATGTTGCAATGCCACAGAAGACAAATGGTGAAATCAGGTGTGTGTAAGAATGTGGCTGTGTGTAATAAAGCGATGGAGTTTGAAAGTTATATTAAAAGTGTCTTTATTTAAGTGCCATAAATGAACCCACTGGTGCAATAGCTAAGGCATCCAGCTGAGGCAAACTCTAAGCTGTTTTGCTGGATTCAAACGTAAGCTCCTGTATCAGTGAATTCCACATTACATGTTACAGTCCCATGTGACATCAACAATACCTAATTGAGTTGAATGCCTCTAAATTATATAAGGAAAATAAAGGTATATGATTACCACATGTATCCTTTAGGAAAACTAAGGAAAAAAAAGATTTTGCAAAATGTAATCATCGCACTTTTTAGGTACCCTGGTACTGCTTTTTTGTAACACAAAATTATCAACAGTAGAACAGTCAGGAATCTGTTATACAGTAGATTCTATCTGGTGTGTGTCAGAATTGGTGATAGTTCTACCCACATTGGAACTTTGAGGAGACATGCAAACATTGCGCTTCTGAGAAGCACATTCGGTATCCTTCTGGTCAAAGCATACATTATTGTCTTCAGCTCTTTCAAAAAAAATTCTTGTGCGGAGAGCTAAGGCATCGAGCTGAGGCAAACTCCAACCGCTTCTGCTGTATTGAAACCGAAGCTCCTTCATCAGTGAATTCCACGTTATGTTACAGTTCCATGTGGCATGAATAATAGCTATTAGACATGAATGACTAAATTGTATAATGAAAGGTAATAAGGGTAGGATACGATTACCACACTGTGCCAACCAGATCTTAAACAATGTTGTGTTTTTTGATCTTGATCGCCAGCTTGTGAGCACAGGCTGAGGAAGATTACATTTGTGTGAAAGGGCTTTGTGGATAACAGGCAGGCAGAGAGAGACGTATGCACAAACAATAGACATGGTTTCAAAATGGATTTCGGGTTCAGGCTAATTTGGCAAGTAAATAGCGTATTTGCATAGGCCATACATCACTGATTCCTGGTTAGAGTGGAGATGTAAGGGGCAATAATAAAAACAGAGTTCAAATGCGTGAGCATTCTAAGAAAGTTATTATATGAAAATAATTCAATTTAAGTGTATTAAAACAATTTAAAGGAAAAAGTAAAAAAAGTTGGAAAAAATCAATCCAAGAATAACGTGAATTTCTTACAAGTCTTGGAGATTGCAGTCCTGAAGTTCTTCATCGGCTTGAGATGCGTAATGATCCAAGAGGTCATCGTTTTCATTGTGTGAAAAAAGCGAAGCGATCCAATTCATATCCTCGAAGGGACAGTAATGTTCCTCAAATGTTGGAGCGGCATTTTGAATTAGCAGACAATCTGCGATGTTGTCAAAGGTCGCACGTTGCAGGAGATCTTTCGCGCTGCTCATTCCGCCACAATACTTTTTTGCGTTGCATTCGCTATTTCTCCACTGCCTGAACAATCAAGTTCATGGTTTTCAAAAACTCGATTACTTGCTGGATATTTGGAGTGATTGTTGGGATGTTGGCAAGGCATAGATCCATTCGCCAGTCAAATCGGCAAGTTTGGCAATAAAAAGATGGTTGTACGCAAATTGCATATGTGTAAATAAATGTCATGTTGTAGCTGGCTCCGATAATAGATAAAGGCAGGCAGCCGAAAAGTTGTTCAATTTTTTGACAGTATAGATGAAGCTTCGCTTAGAGGCATGTTCTGTCAGACATTGTTGTTAGCACAGGGAGCGCAGCCATTCTTTAGAAGCAAAAATAGTAGTAGGATAGCAACAAAGAGAGCGAGAATTTTGGGCACTGTTCCTGTTATTCCAAAGATGATCGACTAAATGAAGTCTGGTATTATACCAAAAACTGTTTGAAAGAGTGTGAGAAGACCGGAGGAGACCGTGTTAAAAAAAGTGTGCCAGACCTTAAGTGTGAGATCCTTTTGAAAATTGTGTAACAATTCATAAAGTGTAATGGGAGGTTTGTATTTAAAAGAGACTGTATTTTACTTGAAGTTCGTGTTATCTACAGTTGATAAATTTCTTTTGCAGAAGTGAGGGACACTTCTGTTCTGAACAAAAGCTGTTTCACTTTGGTTAGTTTAATGAAATCTGTTTTCAGAGTAGGTTTTGAAGGTCAAGTTGAAGTTTGGGAGTTGTTTTGTGTGGGTGGGAATAGACATTGCCACAGGAAGTTACTCAGTTTGAAACAGTAAGGACAGACGGTATGCCAGCTCATATTCTGTGGGAGTGCATGTAATTGAGAAGCAGATAAGTGCTGTTAGAAAGCTGGGTGAATGTTTAGCTGATTGTGGGAGTTTGTGTGGTTTTAAGAAAGCACGCAAGATTGTATTCTTAGAAGTGTCGTGCAGTTGGACATTCTTGGATAGTAATGAATGAGTGCCATTGTGGAGCACTTTTCACCTGTGAGAAAAAGTTCTGTATCCTCTTTAAGACAGTGATATGTAAATGGTAGAAACCACTGCTTGTGAATAAATGCGCTACCTTATATATGACATGCAACATGACAGACAACATGTACACCTAGCAGGCACAATGACACTACATACTGTGGGAACCGTGGTTAGCCATGAATGCAAACCAAACATGGCATGGCACCTCTGCCACACAATGCAGAATGCAGGGAGAGATGGGAACAAAGTATGTGCAAAGGTGGGAAGTGATTCTCTATTATAAAAGTGTACAATGCAAAGTGTTGAGGGGATTGCCGGACAGACTTGAGTATGCAGAGCACAGACATGTACATGTGAACATACACTTATGGTCTATTGAGTGAAGTAGACAGTGGATGCAACCATGCTACTACAGTCAGTAGGGAAGATTATGAAGACATAGCATGTACGTACCCCCTCCACCCCAATTCTTTAGCGTAGTGGGCTGGATCAGTGTACGCAAGGCTAGGGTAGGGGTATGAATTAAAGGCACGTTTGTGTGGGTGTGGTTCTGCTCAAGAATGGCAAACGTGTCTGCCAGGTCTGCTCAGCTTACACCGCAATGAGGTTGAACCCGTGAGCAAAGGTACCCACCTCAGCCTGCTGGTATCCAAAGACCATCATGGCCGCTGCAACGCACATATGCCCCACAGTTCACCTTTCGCTACTGTATTATGTGGAAAAGGACCCACCATGTGCCGGCGGAAGCTCCTTGGCCGAGGTCTGGGAGGTTGGAAGGCTCCTGAGATCAACGCTGGCTACCGTGAAACAGGCACACAGCGCCCAGCCTGAGGCCCAGCACCATGGAGTGCTCTGTATACTACTAAAACAGTAGTCCAACAGGTACCAACAGTGGAACGGTGTTTTGATACAAAAGTGGACGATGTCAGAACTGTATCTGAAAGTGGAGATGAAGGTACTCCCTTCAACCACGTGCTACCAACTCTATGTCCCAACAGTGGAGCAGTGTCTTGATCCCACAATGGATGGTGTTAGAACTGCATCTCAGAGTGGAGATGACGGTACTCCCTTCGACTAGGTGCAACCAACTCTAGGTCCCAACAGTGGAATGGTGTCTTGATTCCACAATGGACGATGTTAGAACTGCATCTGAGAGTGGAGATGAAGGTACTCCCTTCGACCAGGTGCAACCAACTCTAGGTCCCAACAGTGGAACGGTGTCTTGATCCCACAATGAACGATGTCCGATATTACCTCCTGCTTGCTTTTCACAGAACTCCCTCCATTGAGGTGCATCACACTCTGTGCTTCCGTAGTTAACTGCTGCACATGATTATTGGGCTTGGCTGACGGCAGTTGCTGGACTACACCATGGTACAGCAGGTCCGAATGGTGAAATGGGGTCTTAATTCTATGATTGAGGATGTCAGAAGTTAAAGTCTCTGATAATTTCTGTGTACCCCCTCTGACCAAGTGCAAACAACTGTAGGTCCCAACAGTGGAACGGTGTCTAATTCCCACGAAGGACGATGTTAGAACTTCATCTGTGAGTGGAGAAGAAGGTACTTACTTCGACGAGGTGCAACCTACTCTAGGTCACAACAGTGGAACAGTGTTTTGATCCCACAATGAAAGATGTCTGATATTACTTGTCGCTATGTTTTCATAGAACTCCCTCCGTTGAGGTGTATCAGACTCTGTGCTTGAGTAGCTAACTATTGCACATGATTATTGTGCTCGGTTGACACCAGTCGGTGGAGTACACCACGGTACAGCAGGTCGGAACAATGAAACGGGGTCTTGATTCTATGAATGAGGATGTTAGAAGTTCAAGTCTGTGGTTATTTCTGTGTACCCCCTCTGATCTGTTGCAACCAACTCCATGCTTTCGAATATAACGGTACGTGGCTGTGAGGCATTAATAAATACTGCCTCTGGCCAACACTGCAGTCAGCAGGGCTCACAATTTAGATCGAGTGGTGATTGTTTAATTACAGAATCCAGTAGTCAAGTAACTAGAACGTCTATTGAAATATGCATAATATTCTTTTAGTATACTTGCTTGAAGAGTTTTTTTAGATGACTTATAGGTTTACTACAATGACCAAATTCATCTTGCAAGTCCAAAGGAACACTGACTTGTCTACACTGTAGACAGCAGAAATCGATATTCGAATTGTTTTGATTTATTTATTGTAGAGTTTTCTGGTTGTCTGTGTGAGTACTGCCTTCAATTAACACTGCAGAACACAGTGTTCACAATTCAGATCGAGTCGCTATTGTAGATGACGCAGTCCTGTAGGAAAAGACATTGTTCCAGTGCTCTCTGTCTGCACCATGCATATGTATAATTACAGGCTCCGCACACACTTTTTCTTTGCTTTGCGTATGAGAAACTGGGCAGCTCAAGTCAATGCCACGTGGCTGTGGGTCCTTGCTCACCGCTCTCTCTGGCCTACACTGCAGACAGAAGTGTTCACAATTCAGATCGAGTGGTGATTGTTTAATTACAGAATCCAGTATTCAAGTAACTACGATGTCTATTGAAATATAAAAACTATCCTTTTAGTATACTTGCTTGAAGACATTTTTTTTAGATGATTTATAGGTTTAGTACAATGACCAAATTTATCTTGCAAGTGGAAAGGAACACTGAATAGTCTACATTGTGGACAGCAGAAATTGGAATTCGAATTGTTTTGATTTATTTATTACATACGTATCATTACAGGCTCCGCACGCACTTCTTGTTTTTGCTTTGCGTATGAGAAACTGGGCAGCTCAAGTCAATGCACGTGGCTGTGGGCCGTTGCTAAACGCTCTCTCTGGCCTACACTGCAGACAGCAGTGTTCACTTTTGAGATTGAGTCGGTATTATAGATGACACAGTCCTATAGGAAAAGACATTGCTGCAGTGCGCTCTGTCTGCACCACTCATACGCATCATGGCTGGGTCCACACATGCTTTTTTGTTGCTTCATGTACCGCACACTGTGGAGCTCAAGTCAATGCCACATGGCTGTGGGCCTTTGGTGACCGCTCTGTCTGGCTTACACTGCATACAGCAGGGTTCACAATTCAGATCGAGTCGTTATTGCAGATGATGCAGTGTTGATGGCAGCAGGTGTTGCTACTAGTACGGCCCACCCATCATCGCTGGCTGTGCACATGCTGAATGCTTTTGAACGCGGATGTTTGCTGCCGTGGGTGCTAGTAGATGGATCTTCGAGTGATTCTGACCACAGTTGGAGGAGTGCTGAAAAAGCGAGATTCCCCTTTACTCCCTCGGTGTCATCGGAGTGTCTAACGTGTTTGCCTCCGGATTTTGAAGTGGGCGCTTGTATATATATAATTTTTCTCGAGGAGCACGTGAAGTGTGCATCAGACGAGGAAGCCGTTTTTCCATCCCCTTTGTGGGATTGGTTGAAACTCCGCGATATAAGCTTTAAGTACCCCTGTCCTGATGAAGCCATAAGAGACAACTGGCGGAAACGCGACCCCAACTGCGTCAACACCATTGTGATAAGGAGTCCCCATAACTTTACACTTGTTTGTTTGATTTTATGCGCCTTGGAAACAACTGTTTGTTTGAGAGAATTTATATCTCAGGCGCTGTGAGGATTCCCTTTCAGATGTGTATAACTCTAAATTAGGAGTGAATATTTTGAGAAGTGTATATATATATATTTTTTAGGGTACATTGTTGTATATGTAATGTATATATTGTGCCTCTTTGTCCCGTGACACGTAGATATGTCCCTAAAACTTGTGAATAGTGACTTTATTACAATTATATGTACCTAACAGGATAATTAGTTATATCTTGGGTAGAATTAAATGTTGAATTAATCCCTCAGTACCAATTGTTTCTACTTTTTCATCTTTTTGATGTCCCTTGCTCAGGTATGGGAGGGTGATTTGGGCAGAACCCCTTTATTATTTTCTAGAATGCTTTTGATGTGGCTATGCGAGTGCACTAGACCTGATCGAGTGTTTATGATATAATCTTTTTGTGTATTATTTCAGATCTATTGATTGTGTCTCAGTATACCACAAGTTGTGGTTCTTTTACAATAGAACTTTTTCTGTATTATTTCACATCTACAGTCCCTACCTTACTGCAGCACAAATTATTGATTCTTTTAATATTGAATCTCTGTGTGTGATCCAATCATTACTGCTGTAGTTGATGCTAGCAGCAACCATTCACTCAGGGCTGCTTTACACTCACCCCACACTCATCCAGCACAGAAGTCACTGGATATGTGACCCTGGTAATAAAAAGGTGTTCAGCGCATGTGCCTGTACCCACTTCCGCTATCTATCTGTGTCCGTGTGTTCATTATCTATGCATGATACTGCCTCTGGGCTGTACTGCATTACATTGTGCTGTGTACAGCGTATGCAACCATGTTACCTCGGGTGTGGGAGACAACTTTGGTTATGTAACTTTTAGGTGTATGGCTATCACAGGTGGAAGGTATGAATATTAATGAAGATGATGGTTGCATGTTGTGTGTAGTGTAAGATATGTGTACATTGCAAAACGTTTAGAAAAAAGCTCTCTAAGCAGAAGAGGTGTGTCGCATCAAATGCAGTAGAGAGATTGACTAAAATGGGTGGCGTTTTCCAAATGTTACAATGGGAAATGTTATGAACTAATGAAAGGCTTTTTTTTATGGTCACATGGCAATGGTGCACCCAGCACGCAAGGAGACCGCACCCAACGTAATTTTGAGAAAATATATTTACTATAATATAAGTTTATTACATTTAGAAATATATAAATGTTTAAAATATTTTTCATTATCGCTTGCTCTCATATACACTTGAAAGTTATTTAGATATAGTTTTGAGACAAAAAAAAAAGAGGGAATAGCGTATGCGGCGCCACACCATACGTCTATGACGTAACACAGGGCGTTGCAGCGTGTACTCGTCGCATACGCATCATCAGCAGTGCATTGCGGGCACGCGAGTTATAGTTAGCTCAACTAACTATAACTGGCGATTTTCTCTGGTTTTATATGAGTCAAATGTCCAACTAACGATAACGTCCCTGAAACCTATGGTCTTTTTCAGTGAATTTCTAAGGTTTTTTAAATGCTAATTCCTAACTATAACGTCTGTAAAAACTGTCTTTTTCAGTATATATATATATATATATATATATATATATATATACTAGCAGCCCGTCCCGACGTTGTCCGGGGGCAATGAGGCTTCCAGGTAGCAGGAACTCCCTTACCTCGCGTCATCCTACTGTGTGCTTGTCGGCTCATAGAAGGTACGAACGGAAGGCCAACTATTGGTTCCTCACTCTCTCTGACACCACGTTAGGAGTTACCAATCCCCAATGAGGCTGCATCCTCCACTCTGGCCTGCAGCAGACGGCGAATTGGAGTATTAATAAACGTGCACCACACACGACAAACTGCCTACGAAATCGAATATGTGTACTCAGTTATTTATGGTCTCTGCTGTCAGGACAACACACAATCTCAAGAGTAATCAGCGCCTGGGTCACCCAGCACAACTCTAAACGTCACTGCATTCAATCCCCAATGAGGCTGCATCCTCCACTCTGGCCTGCAGCAGACGGCGACTTGGAGTATTAATAAACGTGCACCACACACGACAAACTGCCCTCGAATATGTGTACTCAGTTATTTATGGTCTCTGCTGTCAGGTTTGTGTAGCTCGGTCAAAATAGCCTTTTTACACGCGGGGCGTCGCTTACCTCGCGTCTTCCTCGGGGGCCGTCTCAGCTCCACGGCCCCACTGTCGCCGCCGCTCTCTTCCGCGCTCCTCCCGCTGAACGCCGCATTACTTTTCCTCCCGAATTTTTTTTTAGCCCCCCCCGAAATTTGGCTCTAGTTGCGCCTCTGGATGGCAGCCTTTGAACCATCGACAGAAAGCAATGTGCACAGCATAACTGTCCCAAACACTGAAAAATACCACGAACTGTAAATTATTACGCAGACGGAGCCCATGTTTTCACCTGGCGCACATGAGTATTTCGGTCATTTTGTTAAAAGTTGTATTATGGGGGTTGTAGTTCCTGTTCCCGGTTTACATTAGGACATGCAAAACCACAACTATAAGAAATGGTAATCTACTCACACCTGCCATGATACGGTACTGACACAACCAACAGAGCGGCATTTACGGACGCACGAGGTCACCGCTACTCCAGAGACAAACTATAACTTTCCACCTTGTAACAAAGGCAGCAGGACTGCTCTGCGTTAGCACTTCCTCTGTTCGGAAGGTTGGAAAGTTGCTCTTTCTTGCAAACATGTTTTCAAGGGAGCAACAGAACGTCATGCTCCGAGCCCTGACTGCAGCCCATGGGCTGTCATGGAAGACGTAAATAATAACCCCAGGCTTGCCAAGTATCACGCAACAGGTGTGACACTCACGCATTTCAGTGCGATGATCCGCTTCACCGCACTGAAATGCATTGTCACGCATTTTGCCACTGGCCAGCGCGCACCACCAGCGGCATCTGTGCACCGGCTCTAGTACTCAGAGACGTGCTGCCAGCAGCTTGCTTGCTGGGCTGCGTTAAATAAATAGTTAAAGATCCTTCCTCGCTCAGCTCTGGAGAGCGCTATAAAGTAACAAATCTTCCCAACCTGTGCGTGCGCCTGGCTCGCGCCGCTTTCCTTTGACTCACACTGCTGCCAATTACCGACAGGGGTGGGGGGGAGGCGGGTCCTGCCCTCTCAGTCCACGATGCTACTGGTTGTCAGTCATTATGGCCTACCAGGGCGCCCGGGTTTATTAAATCCCGATGTGACCCCCAGTGCCCTCACGTCTGAGGAAGAGGAAGTGAGGCAGAACGGCGGGGGATTCAATCTGAATCAGTCGAATCCTCCTCGCCGAGTGTAAGAGCGACTGAAGTTAATTAATTTCTCTCACCGCCGACACAGGACAGTGAGTGACTCTCGTCATGGCCGCCCGCCGTGCAAGAGGCATCGGTGATCATGGGTGGCGCAAATTACTGCGGCCAAGCGGGGGACGAGTGAGTCAGCAGCCTGCAGTGTCTGGGGGGAGAAGAAGATGAAGACTGCAAGTGCGGCTGCAGAGTGCATCATGCAGCAGTGCAGTCACAGTGCTGCAGCACTGTGCGGCAGGTCCCCGAGGCTCTGAACTCGTCTAGTAAGTGTTTTATTATACTACGATGAGTCATCTGAAAAAAATTATTTAACACACAATAGCATCTGCAGGGCTGATCTGTCTCATAATCCTTCCTGAGTCAGCGAGCCTCCTGGTTTATCTGCAGTCTGATCACTGTGATTTATCACAGTAAATGCAGGCGGGCCGCAGGGCTGCTCTGTCTGACTCACATCATTGATCTTAGGGCAGTAGTAAGGTATTATATTAAAGGCCGGGTCACTGCGTGACAGTTTTACCAGGAAGGGCTCTCTCTGCTCTGGGCACTGGGTGTAAAGTGTGTGCGGGCGTAAGTGATTATTTGTGAGTCAGGGTGTGGCTGCCTTTAAAGAACATTCTGCCCTGGTTTGCATGCGTTCCTCCAGGTTGGCCCCGGGGTGACTATAACCAGCCTGCACCTTCTGTGGTTCGCATCTGTGGAACTAAAATTAAATAAAAGATCTGGGGTGGAAATGGAGCTCATCAGATATCCCACGTGGACACTTGGAGGGCGGGGGAGGGGGTAGCATGATTCCTCAGAGGCCCCCTCCCTGTCCCTTCTCATGTTCAGAGTTAGCATCCGCAGGCAGGGCTGCTCTGTCATCCTTCCTGACTCAGTACGTGACAGTTTTACCGGGCAGGGTTCTCTCAGCGTCCGCACTGGGGCCCGGTGCGGGGGAGGAGTGGGGGTTGGGGGGGTGGGTGGGTAGGTTAGCGCCATTCCTCAGAGTTCCTGTCCGGAACAGAACTTACTTGCCGCCGCAGCACGCACAGTAGATCATCTCTGAATACATTATTTCAGTCACATACAATCAATATTGTTTAAAATCTGCAGGCAGAGCAGCTCTGTCTTATCCATCCTTCTGAGTAAGCCTGGTTTATCTGCAAGTGCAGATCTGATTTAATCTCTGCTCTGTCTCCTCATCCTTATCATGGGCGCCCCTGACTAACTTTTATCTTCATAGATTGGGGGTCAGTGCGTGTCAGTTTTACCAGCCAGGCTGGCTCTCGCTGAGTTCTCTCGGCACTTGGGGGGGAGGGGGGTCCGTTACAACTAAGGTTAGTGTCCTTCCATTTCTGGTGCTCCGAAGCAATTTCAAGAAGTTCTTGCAGTTTCTTGTTGCTCAAATGGCTGTAATTTCTGATTTTAAAAGTTTCCCTAGTCTTCATTGCATGATTTTTGCTCGCAGAAAAGTGTCACTCATAGTCGTTAGAATGACACTCATAATTTCACTGACATTTTAAAAATGTCACACATGGCTATCTGAAACCTTGGCAGCTATGTAACCCCCGCATTCCTCCCATCGGCGATGTATTTGGCGAGCTGTTTGCCGTGGCACCAAACGCTCAGTTTCACGTCCGAGCAGGAACTTAAACGCCGTTTTTAAGGGGGTTGCGCGTAAACAGAAACACGAATATGACAGTGGACGCCTACCGTAAAACTTTTCATCCAGTCAGGGGATCCAAGTCAGAGAGTACATCTATTGTAAAGCGCCGAGGAGGGTCAGCAAGTAGCGCCCAGAGGACAACACAAAACAACAGCAATGGTAGTATCCTCCTCGCGCTCCTGATGATGTCAGCACGTTAGCGCACACGGCCGGCGCTACTTCCAAGGGACTACTTTTTTTTGTAAGGTATATTTTTTAAACAACGTATATTTTGTTGGGGTATATAGCCTATGTCACTCTGCAGACCCTGCCAATTCCAATGATGTATTGGGTGTTTGGATTGGCGCCGTGGTTCCCGAGTTTACCCGCCTCAAAGGTTCCCAGTTCTTACTTTATAATAGTAGTATATATATATATATATATATATATATATATATATATATATATATATATATGTATGTATATATATATATATATATATATATATATATATATATATCTATTGGGAATAACTTTGGCGCCGGTTGTTGAATCTTCGCGAATTTCTCAAAGAAGATGGCCCGTTCCGCTCCGCTTCTTCCCTTAAAGTCTCGGGTAGATTCGTCAAGCGGGGGCCGAGAAAAAGGGGGGTCCCAAAACGTGTTTTCCCCATGTTAATTTCCATAGGACGATTAGACACGGCTACAGCCCGAACGGCTGAACGGAATTACACCAAACTTGGCAAAATGGTAGGGACTGGTACGCAGTAGGGCCTTTTCCATATTTGGTTAAAATCGCTCCAGTGGTTTTTATGAAAATTAACTTTAAAAAAATGTATATATCTATATGCGCGCTTCGAGCGCTTTGGGTACGCGTACCGGTAAGCGCACCTGGCGCGCCACGGAAGTGCGCGAGCGGAAAGCTGATTGGCTCTCGGGTGTCTGTAAACATTCCAAATAGTCCGGAGAGTCCGCCATCTTGTGTTTCGGAAGAACCGAGACACAAGAGGTGAAAAACAAAAGGGGAAAACATTAAAAGGGGGCAGGGTAGAGACCCCCTGACCTCCTAGGTTTTCTAAGGGGGGCCTAGAAGGACCACGAAGAGCAAAAAAGCAATTTTTTTTTTTTTTAAATTTCGCGGAGTACGCTCAGGGCACGTTTACATGTACGCTTACATGTGCGTTTACCTGTACACGTACCCTGAGCATACCACGGGGAAAAACAGTGAAAAACAATAGAGTAAAATAAGAATTTAGAGTGCTTAGAGGTAGGGTAGCTCTAAAAAGAGCTGTTGTGTTATGTGAGTGATTTAGGTACCGATGCAGAGTATAACATTCAAGAGGAAGATTCTGTTCCCCTCATCTGTGAAATGTACACCGTCTCCTCTATAAATGCCTTGCATGTTGTAACGCAAGTTGTTGTGGTATATACAACCCATACCATAGTCTCTGAGGAAAGCAGAAACAGACTTATTCACATGTTTCCTTGCTTTCTCAATCTGTGGACAATATTGGTTGGACCACTTCCATTTTTGCCTTTGGCATATATTAGAATATACAAAGGCAGTTTGAGGAAAAAGTGACATCAATTTCCCAAAGGTGTCCTTTGCGTGAGCGAGCTGCATGCTGATTGGCTGCCACTGTCTGTCAACACTCCGAAACAGAAATTGTTGGCAGCCATCTTGTGCCTCGGTAGACTGAGGACCCCCAAGGCCCAAAACTTTTTATTTATTTTTTTTAAATCGCGGGGTACGCGCACCGCACACGTACCACGCATAGGTACGCGTATGGTGCGCGCACCCCGTAAATTAAAAACCTTTGTTTCACTGCTTTCTTGTGCCTTGGTTCTACCGAGGGACAAGATGGCTAACCAGGAAGTGTTGGCATCCATCTTATGCTCGGTAGATCGAGGCACAAGAAAGCAGAAAAACAAATGTGTAGAACACAAAAAGGGGGCAGGGTAGACACACCCTGACCCCCTACGCCTGCCCAGGTGGTCCCACAAGGACAAAAAAGGCCCAAATTTATTTTTTTGATAACCCGGTCTGTTTTTTTTAAATCACCCCCCGGGGGACCAAATCACGGGGGCATAGTGATAAAGAAGTGTGGGGGTCCCCAATCCCCCCCACACTGCCCCGGGGACCGCCGCCCCCAGGGCTAAGCAACGCAGCCCCTTGGCACATACTGGAGGCACCTGGTGGGCTAGTTGGCCCCCAGGGACCCCTAGTATGCAAGGGAACTTAATCCCCCAATTTAGAACACTCTACAGGGTGCGTTTGCACAGTTTAAGTTGGGGAATTAATTCCTGTTCAATCCAGAGGTCCCCTAGAGGGAACTATTCCAACAGGTATCTCCAGTAAGCGCCATGGAGCTGCGCTGCAGAGTGTTGTAAAAAGGGGGCGTGCCCTCTGAACACCTGCCTGCAAAAATGTAGTAAATCAGTATAAAAAAAAACAATTCATGCATTTAAAAATTGTCATTTAAAAAAACCTTCGAAATTCAATGAAAAAACCATAGGTTTCAGGCCTGATATAGTTAGGAGTTAGCATTTAAAAAACCATTGAAATTCAATGAAAAAACCATAGGTTTCAGGCCTTATATAGTTAGGAATTAGCATTTTAAAAACCTTTGAAATTCACTGAAAAAACCATAGGTTTCAGGCCTTATATAGTTAGGAATTAGCATAGTAAGAAACAAAATAAAAATCATAGGAAATCAAGACCAATCAAGTCTGACTACAGAAGAAGATGAAATCAGAAAAGAATTCGAGTCCTTCTTCTCGGAGTTATATGCTGAAGATATAAATCCATCTGAGGAACAGATAGAAGAATACCTAAAAGACATGCCAATGTTAAAACTATCTGAGGAGGAGAAAAATGAGCTTAACAAGGAAATCACTCCTACTGAGGTCAAAAATATAATAAAAACATTGAAAAAAGGGAAAGCCGCAGGCCCTGATGCACTACCGAGTGAATTATACCAGGTTCTAACAGACACACTAGTCCCACAAATAACAGAATTAGTAAATTTGATACTTAAACAAAAAGGAAGGTTGCCAGATACCTGGAATGATGCAACAATAACAATCATTTTAAAGTCAGGAAAGGATCCAAAAAAATGTGAATCATATCGGCCGATATCTCTGCTTAATGCAGATTATAAAATATTTACTACAATTTTGTCAACAAGACTAGGAAAACTTATACCCCAATTTATACACTCAGATCAAAAAGGTTTCACAAAAGGAAGACAATTGCATGAACTGACACATGAACTCATAAGTACAATAGATATAGCCACATCAAAAAATATTCCTCTCACAATATTAACTGTCGATGCTGCTAAGGCATTCGATAGAGTGAACTGGGCTTTCTTAAACAAAATAATGATTAAAAATAATCTAGGGGAATCCTTCCTTTATGCAATAGGAGAAATTTATAAAAACCCTAGATCAAGAGTCTTGGTTATTGGCAACCTTACGAATAATATAAAAATTGGTAGAGGCACGAGACAAGGGTGCCCTCTCTCTCCGCTGATTTTTAACTTATATATAGAACCCCTAGCAAACAAATTCAGAAACTGTAAAGATATAATTCCCTTTAAATATCAGAGATGGGAGAAAAAACTATCACTCTACGCAGATGACTTGATGCTATTCACAGAGGAATATGAGAGATCCAAACCAGCTATAGAAAAAATCATTTCTCAATTCGGTCAAGTTTCAGGATACTCAGTAAATCATACGAAAACAGAAATAATGACATGGAATACCCATTTTCATAGTCCAAACATAAAAAAAGAGATAAGATACTTGGGCATCTTGATAAATCAAAATATAGATAAAATACCACAAAACAATCTAAACAGAGTAGCCCGAGATGTAAGAAAACTACTTAAAGTATGGTCTAGCCTGCCTTTGAGTTTTATAGGGAAGTCCAACATCATAAAAATGAATATACTTCCAAAATTTACCTTTCTGTTTAATAATATTCCATTGCAATTCAAAAAAGATGAACTGAAAAAACTACAGGGAGAGATTGCAAGCTGTATATGGGCCTCCAAGGGAACCAGAATATCATGGAGGAAGCTAAGGAGAAAGAAAGAGAAAGGAGGTATCGCAAGTCCGGATTTGACAGAATACTGTAGAGCTTTCCAATTTAAAAATATAAGGAACCTTCTAGGAATACACCAATACTATCCGGAATACTTGCGAGCGACTACAGAAGCAGAGGACCACTATCTCTTCAAATTTGGACATCCAAAATACTTTAAAAAAGTTAAATTAAAGGTTCTTAAGGAAGCAGCAAAACTTTGGACACAATTGAGAACGATTTTAAAAATTCCCTACTATAGTGCAATGGCTCCGATATGGAACTCTCCCGGAACCCCGAACTGTCTGGAAGATGTCATGGCCACCCCTTTAAAACAAAACAATATTAACTATTGGGGCCAACTACTAAATGGGTCAACATTGATATCCTGGGAAGAAATGAATAAAATCACTAATGGAACAATGTCAAAATTTAAGTTTTATCAACTGAATAGTTGGGCAAAAACAATACCATCACAGGATAAAGATAGTAAAACCTTGGAAAAAGAAATGACAAAAATCTTACCCATAAACAAGGAGGTAGCAAAATGGTACTGGACTTTAATAATGGAAGAAGAGGAAAGTTACCAAATAGCGGAACAAACGTGGGGGAAAGATCTAGATACAGAAGAACTAGCAAGCCTATGGGATGACTCAATAGAGAAATGTTGGTCAACACTAAAATCTGTGAGACTGAAAAGAAACCACTTGTACACCTTGCACAGAGCCTACTGGACTCCGAAAAAACTTTCAAAATTTAAGAATGCAGGAATTAAAAAATGCCCTAAGTGCGGGGAAGAAAGGGCAGATGATATTCATATGTTCTGGAGCTGCCCATCCCTGAGAACATTCTGGGAAGAAGTTGGTAAGACGTTAAGTTTGATATTCCGAAAACATCTAAAAGTAAGTGAGACTCTTATTCTTTTTGGGATTGGTAACACAACGGAACAAGTAAAATTAACAGTAATGGAAACAAAGCTACTTTTTGTGTTAATGGTGATAGCAAGGAGGGAAATATGTATCAAGTGGATTGGGCCAACATCCCCATCACACGGGGAATGGATGAACTCCGCTATAAAGATAAATAATTTAGACAGACGGGGTAATTGCAGTAAGAGGTTTAATTATTGGGAAATTATGGAGAAACACCTAAATCCATAAAGAAGGTTAGAACACACTATCCAATGATTAAAGCGAAAGCACAGTCTGGAATATGAGTATGATACTCATAGAGTAGCCAAGGTGGCTAGCTCCCTCTCCCTCTGATTACAGACTTGTGAATATGTAATGGCAAGGGGTCTCCTCTGATTAAACATGGAAAGGGAAAACTCTCATGACATGAGGGAAATGGGCAGTGACGGTACAAAAATACTGTCAGAGGTAGAAACCAAATTTTCCATATACATAGAATTTTCGCAATATGAGGATTTAAAAAAAAAAAAAAAAAGGAATTAGCATTTTAAAAACCTTTGAAATTCACTGAAAAAACCATAGGTTTCAGGCCTTATATAGTTAGGAATTAGCATTTTAAAAACCTTTGAAATTCACTGAAAAAAACATAGGTTTCAGGCCTTATATAGTTACGAATTAGCATTTAAAAAACCTTTGAAATTCACTCAAAAAGTTTTAGGGATGTTATAGTTAGCTGGACATTTCACTCATACAAAACCATTGAAATTGCTCCTATATAGTTAGTTGTACTAACTATATTTTGCGCACCCGCAATCCACTGCTGATGATGTCACATATTACATCATTCATGACATGGTCAGTGACATCACTGATGACATCTCAAATGACATCACTGATGACATCACTGATGACATCATCCATGTGACAATCACATACACCTTTTCATACACTAGTAAAATCTTTCATCACTCTTTGTAAAATACAGAGTATCATATTTGAATCAATTGACACAGCAATACAAGTATCTAAAAATCCACTCAGTGATTCCTAGATGTATACACACATCTAATCACATACCTGTAGATTCACTCATACATGCTGTCAATGAACAATAGAACAATATCAAAAATACTTATACGCCTATATTGACATTACACACCAGCACACAACCTATTCACATATGAAGTTATCCTACTCACTTATGCAAAGAATGGATCATACTTACATACTTACTTAGCTACACACTTATACAAACACCACTTCATCTATTAATTTAGATAGTAAGTCATACTTAGTGTATTATAAAATCATTATTACAAGTATACATTTATCCATATAGTCACTTATACAATCATTGAGTCTTATGTATACTTATTTATATACAACAACTGACACATACTCTGCCTTTTATTTTTCTAGTTTGTTGGATATGTACCATTGAGAAATATATTTGCTCATCACCACACCCATAAAGATATTCACTCACCCAAACAACTGTTAGAACATGTAGTTTTAACTTCATATATCTACTGAATCAACTATTCACACATCTTTGGGCAGTCACACACCCCCACCGAACCACACACACATTCACTCTCCCATACAAATACTCAGTTAACGAATTAATAACTAATATAGACTTTCACATAGCTAGTAACCAACTGGAGAACCAGTTATCACAACAACTGACAAAGTGATACAGATATTCACCCAGTTTAGTCACTATCCACTATATTTAGTGAGACACTATACATTGTAAAGTAAACAGTCAATTACATTGCTACTAAATCCTCCATCCAAATATTTATTTTTATATATCCACTCATTCTTCAATGCAAATTGCTATATATATAATGCATATTTAAATAACGAAGCAAACCACATTCACTGGATGATGCCATCAGTGATGTCATTTGAGATGTCATCAGTGATGTCACTGACCATGTCATAAATGATGTAATATGTGACATCATCAGCAGTGGATTGCGGGTGCGCGAAATATAGTTAGTACTACTAACTATATAGGAGCACTTTCAATGGTTTTGTATGAGTGAAATGTCCAGCTAACTATAACACCCCTAAAACTTATAGTTGTTTGAGTGAATTTCAAAGGTTTTTTAAATGCTAATTCCTAACTATATAAGGCCTGAAACCTATGGTTTTTTCAGTGAATATATATATATATATATATATACAAGTAAAATGCTCCCTTTTTTTGAATCTACAATGTTCTTAAACAGCCAATCAATTCTCTACTTTATTAAACACAACATATTGTCCACCATTTTACATACCTCTGATTCTAACAACTGACTACCTCAGCTACAGACATCTTTTCATTACTTCAGGCCATCCCTACAAGATGCTTACAGTGTGGATTGTTTGACACAGCTATGTTTTCTGGTGCAAAAGGTATGCTAAACACAGAGATATTGACAAAGATCTAGCTTTAAAAAATGTGGATATTAAATGGATTGCATGGAGAGAATTAAAGAAGCGCCAATTGATACCTTGGGTTAAAACCTTTTTGCATCTCCAACCCCCTGACCTCATGATTGTGCACTGCAGTGGCAATGACCTACGCACATTGACTGGGGTAGGTCTTGAGATACTAATGAAGGACACCTTTACACATGTGCTTTTACCTCAAACTGTCTTTGAATATTCTAACATATGCCAAAGACAGGAATGGAAGTGGTCAAATTAATTCTGTCTACAGATTGAGAAAGCTAGAAAGAATGTCAATAAAGCTGTTCCTGCTTACCTCAGAGACCATAGGGTGGGCTCCATATATAACAACAATCTGCGTTTTGATATGGATGGCATCTACAGGAGTGATGGAGAACACTTCACAGATCGGGAAAACAGAGTCTTTCTCAACAACTTAAACCTCTGTATCGGCACTTACATGTAGCTACAACAAACTCAGAATAAAACAAGGGCTATTTTTAGAGCCAACCTATAATTGAAAACTATTTATAATATTTTTAACACATAAATATTTTTTTAATTTTTGGGAGATTCGCGCAGCTAGCGCGAATTCACTAAACAAAAGCACTAACTCAATGTACTACAACACAACACACTTTTCAACTTTAAATATAAATTTTTAATTTTATATATTTTTAACAACTCTATCAATTGTAATCTTGTCATTAACTTCAAGCACAATACCACAAAACAACTTCACAAACACAACACTACCTTCTAAATTATAAACTACTTCGCGAATCTAGTGTGACATTACACAGGGGGGACGTGCTGAGCGCTGCACTGGAGTCGCTGCTCTAAACTTGAACCAAAAAAAAACTATCAACGTCCATTATCTCGTATTTGCCCCGGGGTCCCCATCCCCCGGAGCCTACAATGATTTCTTTTGTTTAAAAAAAAACAACAAGAAGGGGGACCCTGTGGCCCCCCTCCTCAGGCCATCAGTTTCCCCGGGGACCCCATCCCCCGGAGCATTGTCTCTTTAAAAAAAAAAATAAGGGAGGGGAGAATGCATCCCCCCTCCCCAGGCTGACTTCGGCTCAGGGGAACCCACTCATGTATTTTTTTGTGAATAAAGAGGAGGGGGTCCGAGTGGCCCCCTTCCCAGGCATCCACCGATGCCTGGCCTTTCCGGTGGGGAACGTGGGGGGAGCCCCAATGCCTCCACAGTCCTGCCGGCTCCCCGCCTCTTGCGGTTGCCAGCATTGCTTTTGCACAAGGGGAGCTGCTGACATGCAGTTCCCCTTGTGCAAAAGCAATCTTGCTTTGGTTTTTGGAAGCAAGAGCAGGTTTCGCTATGGCAGGGCGATAGCCATGCTCTTGCCCTGCCATAGCAAACAGCCTAACACATGACTGACACCAGCAACTGCCTGAAACAACTGCATTTATTTAATACCAAGTCCTGCCCCAGTGGGCATGTTCTTCCGCCCCAGTGGGTGTATGCTCAAGGCATTCTGGTATTTGCAGTCGTAATAACATCCCCGGTGGGCTTTTAAGTTGCTCAGTTCATGACATAAATTTTAAAATTAATATCCCTGCATGGGTCAATATCCGCTCTGAATGCTGCAGTGGCTGACGAATACCAAAGCCTCACTGTCGGAAGTTTCAGTCCCGATGTCAGCGCCAGGAAATACTTGCCGCTGCGGGTCCACTTCTCAGCGGCAGGTCGTCCTCGCGACCTGAGCAAGGCCGCAAAACATAAGTCCATAAGTTTGCCCAACTTGAGAACGTCCTCACTGAAACTGCACTTCTTCAAGCGACGTCAGCAGCCAACACAGCATACCGCTTCATCATGTAAATCTGTGGCTTAACGCATTTCGAATCTTGCATTTTTGTTCACAAGCCTAACACATGACTGACAACAGCAACTGCTTGAAACGACTGCATTTATTTAATAACAAATCCTGCCCCAGTGGGCATGTTCTTCCGCCCCAGTGGGCGAATGCTCAAGGCGTTCTGGTATTTGCAGTCCTAATAACATCCCCGGTGGGCTTTTAAGTTGCTCAGTTCATGACATAAAGTTTAATATTAATATCCCTGTGTGGGTCGATATCCGCTCTGAAGGCTGCAGTGGCTGACAAATACCAAAGCCTCACTGTTGAAAGTTTCAGTCCCGATGTCAGCGCCAGGAAATACTTGCCGCTGTGGGTCCGCTTCTCAGCAGTGGGTCGTCCTCGCAACCTGAGCAAGGCCGCAAAACATAAGTCCATAAGTTTGCCCAACTTGAGAACGTCCTCACTGAAACTGCACTTCAAGCGAGGTCAGCAGCCAACACAGCAAATCGCTTCATCATGTAAATCTGTGGCTTAATGCGTTTCGAATCTTGCATTCTCGTTCACAAGCCTAACACATGACTGACACCAGCAACTGCTTGAAACTACTGCATTTATTTAATAACAAGTCCTGCCCCAGTGGGCATGTTCTTCCGCCCCAGTGGGCGTATGCTTAAGGCATTCTGGTATTTGCAGTCGTAATAACATCCCCAGTGGGCTTTTAAGTTGCTCAGTTCATGACATAAAGTTTAAAATGAATATCCCTGCATGGGTTGATATCCACTCTGAATGCTGCAGTGGCTGAGAAATACCAAAGCCTTACTGTCGAAAGTTTCAGTCCCGATGTCAGCGCCAGGAAATACTTGCCGCTGCGGGTCCACTTCTCAGTGGCGGGTCATCCTCGCGACCCGAGCAAGGCCGCAAAACATAAGTCCATAAGTTTGCCCAACTTGAGAACGTCCTCACTGAAACTGCACTTCTTCAAGCGAGGTCAGCAGCCAACATCGCATACCGCTTCATCATGTAAATCTATGGCTTAACGCGTTTCGAATCTTGCATTCTTGTTCACAAGCCTCACACATGACTGACACCAGCAACTGCTTGAAACTACTGCATTTATTTAATAACAAGTCCTGCCCCAGTGGGCATGTTTTTCCGCCCCAGTGGGCGTATGCTCAAGGCATTCTGGTATTTGCAGTCATAATAACATCCCCAGTGGGCTTTTAAGTTGCTCAGTTCATGACATAAAGTTTAAAATTAATATACCTGTGTGGGTCGATATCCGCTCTGAATGCTGCAGTGGCTGACAAATACCGAAGCCTCACTGTCGAAAGTTTCAGTCCCGATGTCAGCGCCAGGAAATACTTGCCGCTGCGGGTCCACTTCTCAGTGGCGGGTCATCCTCGCGACCCGAGCAAGGCCGCAAAACATAAGTCCATAAGTTTGCCCAACTTGAGAAGGTCCTCACTGAAACTGCACTTCTTCAAGCGAGGTCAGCAGCCAACACAGCATACCGCTTCATCATGTATATCTGTGGCTTAATGCGTTTCGAATCTTGCATTCTTTTTCACAAGCCTAACACATGACCGACACCAGCAACTGCTTGAAACTACTGCATTTATTTAATAACAAGTCCTGCCCCAATGGGCATGTTCTACCGCCCCAGTGGGCGTATCCTCAAGGTATTCTGGTATTTGCAGTCGTAATATCATCCCCAGTGGGCTTTTAAGTTGCTCAGTTCATGACATAAAGTTTAAAATTAATATCCCTGTGTGGGTCGATATCCGCTCTGAATAATGCAGTGGCTGACGAATACCAAAGCCTCACTGTCGAAAGTTTCAGTCCTGATGTCAGCGCCAGGAAATACTTGCTGCTGCGGGTCCGCTTCTCAGCGGCGGGTCATCCTCGCGACCTGAGCAAGGCCGCAAAACATAAGTCCATAAGTTTGCCCAACTTGAGAACGTCCTCACTGAAACTGCACTTCTTCAAGCGAGGTCAGCAGCCAACACAGCATACCGCTTTATCATGTAAATCTGTGGCTTAATGCATTTCGAATCTTGCATTCTTGTTCACAAGCCTAACACAAGACCGACACCAGCAACTGGTTGAAACTACTGCATTTATTTAATACCAAGTCCTGCCCCAGTGGGCATGCTCTTCCGCCCCAGTGGGCGTATGCTCAAGGCATTCTGGTTTTCGAAGTCGTAATAACATCCCCGGTGGTCTTTTAAGTTACTCAGTTCATGACATAAAGTTTACAATTAATATCCCTGCATGGGTCGATATCCGCTCTGAATGCTGCAGTGGCTGACAAATACCAAAGCCTCACTGTCGAAAGTTTCAGTCCCGATGTCAGCGCCAGGAAATACTTGCCGCTGCGGTTCCGCTTCTCAGCGGCGGGTCATCCTCGCGACCTGAGCAAGGCCGCAAAACATTAGTCCATAAGTTTGCCCAATTTGAGAACGTCCTCACTGAAACTGCACTTCTTCAAGCGAGGTCAGCAGCCAACACAGCATACCGCTTCATCATGTAAATCTGTGGCTTAACGCGTTTCGAATCTTGCATTCTTGTTCACAAGCCTAACACATGACTGACACCAGCAACTGCTTGAAACTATATATATATTACCTACTGGCAGTCGCCAGTAGGTAGTTATAGTTAAGGACCTATTATCCATAGGAAATCAGCAACATTCTATTGACAATAACTTTGACGCCAATTGATGAATCTGCACGAAATTATCTAAACTTTTGGCCAGCTCAGTTCCGCTTCTTCCCTGAAAATTTGGGAGTGATTGGTCAAGCGGGGGCTGAGAAAAAAGGGGGGTCCCAAAACGTGTTTTCCCCTTGCATTTTCCCATAGGACCTTTAGCCACGGCTCCAGCCCGAA
The DNA here is from genome assembly GCF_964261635.1 of Lissotriton helveticus. NCBI lineage: Eukaryota > Metazoa > Chordata > Amphibia > Caudata > Salamandridae > Lissotriton > Lissotriton helveticus. Next base: position 57,923,263 of record NC_136068.1, on the reverse strand, counting down.
CGGCTGAACGGAATCACACCAAATTTGGCAAAGAGGTAGTCCTCAGTTCAGACTTGTGCCTTTGGCTTATTTAGTGTAAATCTGTTCAGTAGTTCCTGAGAAAATGACAGTTAAAGTCATGCAGATTGGCTGTCAACAGTCAAAATCAGAAAGCGTTGGCAGCCATCTTGTGCCTCGGTAGAACCGAGGCACAAAAAAAACAACAAAATGCTGCAAAACGCAAAAAGGGGGCAGGGCAGGCACACCCTGACCCCCGAGGCCTGCCCTGGGGGTGCCACAAGGACCCCCAGGGCCCAAATAATTATGATTTTTCTATTAAAAATCGCGGGATGCGCGTAGGATCCGCGCATCCTAGCGATATTTTAACAAAAAGAAACGCGGTCTCCCGCAGTAAATATGTAAATGTGCCCCCGGGGGCCAAATCCTGGGGGCATTATTGGAAAAAAAGTGTTAGGGGGTCCCAATCCCCCCCACACTGCCCCGGGGACCGCCACCCCCGGGGCTTTTTCTAAAGGGGTGGGGGGGCTCTCTGGCCCCTCCAGCCCTGGGAATCCCCACCCCCCGGAGCTTTAAAATGTTAACTGGGGGGCTCTGAGGCCACCCCAGCCCCTGGGACCACCACCCCCATGGCTCGATTTTAATGTATGTGGGGGATCACGGGGCTCCTCCGCAGCCCTGGGGACCGCCACCCCCAAGGCTCTAATTTAATGTATGCCGGGGGCTCATGGCCCCCCCGCAGCCTCGGGGACCGCCACTCCCCAGGGCTTTAAACAAATAGGTTGGGGGGCTCTCAGGCCACCCCAGCTCCGGGGCCTGCCAACCCAGGGCTTCCCAAAAATGTGGGGGGGGACGCGCATCCCCCTCCTAGAGCCCTCGATGGCCCTGGGGACCGCCACCCCCCAGGGCCGGCTCCTGCAGTGTTCCTGGGTACCCAACCCCGGGTTACTGCTGTTTGCAATGGCAGGGAGGGAGCCTCACGGCTCCCACCCTGCCATTGCAAACTTCTTTGCTTCATTGAAGCGAGAGCAGGGAAACCTGCTCTCGCTTCATTGAAGCAGAGCAGATTGATTTTCTACAGGGGGAGCAGCATGTTAGCTGCTCCCCATATGGAAAAGCAATGCCGGCTCCCGCAGGAGGCCCTGAGCCGGTGGGACCGCGGAGGGATTGAGGACCCCCCCTATGGTCCCCAACGTTGAGGGCCAGCCCTGGGGGATGGGGTCCCCGGGACTACAAGTGGCCTGGGAGGGGGCCACGCGGCCCCCCCCATAAAAAAATAAATAAATAAAAGAATTGCCCGCCACGGGGGATGTGGTCCCCGGGGCCTTAAGTGGCTTGAGGAGGGGGTCTATGCAGCCCTCCTCCATAAAAATATCAACAAAATGTGTCCATGCCCCGGGGGATGGGGTCCCCGGGGACCGGAATTGGCCATGGGAGGGGGGGCCACGCGTCTCCCTTCCCGTGAATATTTTTTAAAAATTTTAATTTGGGGGTGAGGCCCTGGGGATCCAAAAAAGAAAAAGAAAGGTGGGCTACACAGCCCCCCTTCACAAAATATATATATTTTTTTTAATGGGATCGGGCCGGAGGCCATGCAGCCTAATTGCACGACTCTGCAAGCGCGGCCCCTGGCACGTTTGCAGAGGGGTAACAAATTTCCCTTGAATACTGGGGGTCCCTGGGGGCCAACTAGCCCACCAGCTACCTCCAGTAAGCGCCACGGATCTGCGTTGCAGGGTGTTGTAAAAAGGGGAGTGGCCTCTGAACACCCCTCTGCTACGCAGCCCATACTGGAGGTACCTGGTTGGCTAGTTGGCCCCCAGGGGACCTCAGGATTCATGGGTACATAATCCCGCAACTTAAAACGCGCCACAGGACATGTTTGCACACATGTCACCTCAGGCCCCGCCCCCTTCCTTCACCATTGTACAAATATTCCTCTAAAATCAGCCGAACTACGAATTCTGATTTACTCACCTGTTATCAGGAGTGACCTCAGTGCTGCTTCTTTTAGCCCAGCACTGACCCTGAAAAATAATTCTAACCATACTTACTAGTTAATTGTATTTCCTTCCATAGGAATCCATTGTCTGGTTTTCACCAGAAAAATGTCTAAGTGTCTATTTTCACAAGCTACAAATATTCCTAAAAAATCGCCTATATGACTTCAACGCATTCTTTCAACTGTTTACAGGAGATGCACCAGTGCTGGATCCAGGATACACCACTGAGTAAGAAAAAGTAATGATAACACTACTTACCTGCTAAGTGATTTTCCTTCCTCCATAGGGTAACATTAAGTGGTTTCACTTCGAAATTCTTCCAAGTGTTGAGTTTTTGAACTTTGAAATATTCACCTAAAAACAGCCAAACAACGAATTCCGATTGACTCACCTGTTATCCGGAGAGACCTCAATGCTGCATCTTTGAGCCCAGTACTGATCCTGAAAAGTAATTCTAGCCATACTTACCAGTAACTTGAATTTCCTTCCATAGGAATCCATTGTCTGGTTTTCACCAGAAAAGTTTCTATGTGTCTCTTTTCCAAACAAAAAATATTCCTTAAAAATTGCCTGTATGAGTCAAACACATTCTATCATCTCTTTACAGGAGATGCACCCGTGCTGGATCCAGGAGCCACCACTGAGTAAGAAAAAGTAGTGTTAACACTACTTACCTGCTAAGTGAATTTCCTCCCGTAGGATAACAATGGTGAATCTGTGAAAAAGTTTCAACTTTTAAAATACAATAATATTCCTAAAAAGTCACTACTGTAACCAAAACGCTTTTACTCAACTGTTTACAGGAGATGTCCCAGGACTGAATCTAGGATCCAGTACTGTGGTTAGAAAAGTAATCCAAAAAGTAACTAATTGCATTTAACTAGAAATTCACATTGACCTCAATGTTGCATTGTGTCTGAAATCGTGTTACGCATTACAACAACTGTAACTACTGTACTTAGAAGTCTATTGCCCATTTGCAAAGTATTTAAACTAAAGTAATTCATTCTGAGAAAGTATATTTTGTAATGTAATGTATAATGTAGTTATAATGTAATTTAAAAAATAAAATATCTAAAAATAAATTGTTAAAAAAATGTAGAAAATCAGTATAAAAAAATAAAAATAACCATTAATACATTTAAAAATTGTCATTTACAAAACCATTGAAATTCACTGAAAAAAACATAGCTTTCAGACAAGTTATACTTAGGAATTAGCATTTAACCCCTTCAGCGCTAATGACAAGGGTAACTCGTCATGGAGTTTCCATTGATTATAATGGAAAGTCAATGGAGCTCCTTGAACACCCTTAGCATCCAAGTGGTTAAAAAACCTCTGAAATTCACTGAAAAAACCATAGGTTTCAGACAAGTTGTTTGAGATGGCATCAGTGATGTCATCAGTGATGTCGTTGACCATGTCATGAATGATGTAATATGTGACATCATCACCAATGCATTGCCTGTGCGAGAGTTACAGTTAGTACAACTACTATAACATAGGAATTTCAATGGTTTTGTAAGAGTGAAATGTCCAGCTAACTATAACACCCCTGAAAAACATGTTTTTTTCAGTGAATTTCCAAGGTTTTTTAAATGCTAATTCCTAACTATAACTTCTCTGAAACCTATGGTTTTTTCAGAGAATATATATTGCAATACCAAGGCATTTATTTGCCAGTAACGCGTTTTGACTGTCCAAGAAGTCTTGCTCACACACTGGCGTGTCAGGACAGCGTCAGTTTTGAATACACAGTCATGAAAATAAACATAGGACAATCAAGTATGTGACATCAATGAATAATACAAGTCAAGTCACAGTGGCATCCATTTTGGAACGGTGGTGAAGGCTATATGTACAATGATTTCATACTCATTAGAAAATGTTTTTTTCAAAAAGAAAGCTCGTAATTCTGAATATTGCAGTTAATACATTTGTGTAAGAGAGGGTAATTATACTCATTACTCTCTAAACTTGTGCTATCATGTAAATGTGTCCTATTTCTATGCACATTCACCCCCGTAGTAATTTAACAGTCACATGATGTTGTGAACTCTCCAGTTTATGGTATACATCTGTTTCTGGCAATAGTGCCATGTCCCCATTGCACCAGGAGAATTTAGACATGGCACACTAGCTCATATTCACGTGTTGTGTATACTAACAGTATGCTAATAAAGATTATTGAATAATAAAGGTGCTCTAGTGGCTATCAAACAGGCTTCTAACCCTAATCACTGTTCCATCAGGATTGACATACACAAGGGGGTCTGAAAATAAATCTCCCCATATGCTATGTAGCGATCTGTGTATTGAGCGTGGTTGGAGAGTATTGATAAACCACAACCAGTGACTAGACAAAAGATAACCTTGTACCCGTATCCCTATTCATGCGCCAAGTGACCTGACAACTACTACGATCCGGTTTTATCAACATGGGTTACCAGTACAATAAATCCTGTGTATATCTCTGCGCTGCGCCTCACCAAACTACCAACTGGTATTCCCCTCTCAAAGTGTCTTTAAGTGCAAATATGTGTTAAAACTTATAAATTGTTAGTGAAATTAGGACAAACATCAAGTGATCACTGGCTTTATATCAGCTCTCAGCATAGGAATGGATACTATGGCAGTACAGCAGTCTGGTAGGATCTCTAGCAGGACTTTGTGTGATTATCTGGGGCAAAGTCCCTGAATCAGTGGTCACTTAGTGGGGTTTTTATAGTATTAACCACTGACCTTTACCCAACATGGGGGAAATTTCCAACTAGTTCTAGATATAACTGGTATGAACCAGTAGGAGAGTGGAAAACAAAACAGTGTAAGCCAATATGACAAAAGTACATCAATTCAGACTGCATGCTTACATTCCGCCTTAACTGTCTGACCTTGAAACATAGAAACAGGGAATTCTTTTCAGTTTTATGTTACCATAGGTGCTTGTCAAGGTCATTGCCTGGATGATTTGACACTTTTACTTCCTTGAAATATAACGACACACAGTGTATAGGCTAAATGCAGACAGCCTTACAGCAGTCTGGTACAAAATGGAATCTGGCCTTGGAACATGGAAAATCACCAGTTTGTATGTCTGAATATGATGAGCATCAGTCTTGGTTAATGAAATGAGGCCTCATAGTGTCCACAAAACCTACATTGTGGGGTAGAGCCATAATCTCCATCCCCACCATCTTTGTAAACCTCACCCATGATGCTGACTTTCCACTTTGTCAGGCAGCCTGTACATTTTATTTTAACAGGCATGCTTCTCCAATATCCATCTCATGGATGCACCAATTGGTGAGCCCTGGGCCCTGCGGTAAGTAAGAAAACAGACCCGAACTCTACCAATTCTGGTCACAGTCTCTCTGCTGCCATCAAGGGTGTGGAGGAGGGGATGCCTACGTTCACTGACCCATCCTTCTCCTCAGGAGACATTAAGTCTGGGAGGGGTCCCCTTTCCTACTCTTACTTCTGTCCACCATCTGTCACTATAAGCATAGTTGACCGAGACCTCTCAAATTGTGGCTTGATATGATTAAAATGCACTATCTTTAAGGGGTTCCTGGATGTCTGGGGGTTTACCGTGTAGGTAACCCTAACTTTGTTTTACCTTGATCTCGTCCCTCTGTCCACAGGTCCGGTAAGGTGCAGGGCTCCACAGGGTCCATGAGCCACAGTTTTTGGCCCTGTTGATATTCAACTAAAGTAGCTTCTTGGTCATACCGCTGCTTCATCATCCCAAGGCATGCATCAAATTTCATCTGAGCTCTGAGGGTTAATACGTAGCTCACTACATGTGGTGGAGTTTATTTGAAGCATTTTCCCACCTCTCCTGGAAAATACCAAGAGGTCCTCTAACAGTTTGGCCAAACATGAGTTCACTTGCTTCTGGGGGACTTCCCAGTAGGCAAGGAGAAAGCAACAGGATATCCCACTCCCATCTCAAGATTTACATTAGGTCCCTAAACATTACTTCAGGCTCTAATTGAATCTTTCAACAAGCCATTTTGTCTTGTGTGGAATTGAATAGAGAACTTGTAAGTTACCACATGCTCATCCCACATGGACATCATGTAGGCTGACATGAAGTTGGGGTCTTTGTCAGACACAGCCTCCTTGGGGAAATCCACGCAGGTAAGGTTTCCCATTAGTACACTGGCCACCACAGGTGCAATAGCGGTCTTAAGAGGTATGGCCTCAGGGTATCTTGTAAAGTTAACAAGGGTATGCCCAAAATGCTAAACTAGAACGTAATGTAACAGACAACAATTGTTCACTGTAGACTGATCCAAAACACCACTATTCGATAACTTAATGGATGCAACCCCTATCCATAGAAGATACATAAATCAAGAGTTGTTTACAATTTCAGCATTTGGTAGACTTCTGTGATCAATTCAGGGAGCATGCGATCAATCACTCTGCACTGTGCTCTGGCTACCACCGACTGTCCCTTCAAGATTTATTATATCCTGCTCCACATACTACCTCAATTGTGCTGCCCTGACTCATCCCCCTTGCGGTTCAACCGTGATCCTATTAGGTTTTTCCAACAGCTTCCTACCACTCTGTGACTCATTATATGGGTGGTTCAGCCTTGATTCTGTCTGGCTCTACCAGTAGCCTCCCACCACCTTCTGGAATGCTCCATGAAAAGAATCTGCTCGACTCTTACCTGAAAGGAGCCCCCACATTCTCAGAAGTACTCCATGACTGACTTTGTATTCTTATCCACCCTTAATAAACTTGATGCTCTGCCTTCATGTAAGTGCTCACCCCAGCCTCTTCTGTCTTGATGATGACCTCCTATTGCCTAGAGGTCGAAATGTTGTCAACTACATATGAAATATAGAATCAATTTTTACCACAATTCTATAAATTACTCAAGGAGTCAAGAGTCTTTCGTCTTTAATTCGGATGCATTTTTCGCTTTCTGTTCTCGTTGGCATCCTTTCACATTTTTAAGCACTTTATCACACATAATTATTGCTGATTGTACTTGTTAACTTTGTGAATAAATTGCATCAATTGCATCAATTGTAATTTGCTATGATTGAGGTGTGAACTCTTTATTTAGGTCGCCAAATATTCAGGGTACCGTGTGACATGGTTCACCAAGACCAGGATAAACCTATTGCCTAAGATTGTCTTGGGCTCCAGAGGCTCAACAATATCTATGCCCACCCTTCGAAAGGGTGTTCCCACCACAGAGAAAGATAACAGGAGAGCCTTACGCTTTACCCCAGACTTACTAATGGGCTGGCAGGTAACACAGGACTTACAGAATGCTTCTGTTTTAATTCTTATCTGGGGCCAATAAAAGTGGGTGACCAGGTGGTCAAAGGTTTTGAACTGCAGCGGATGTCTCACCAAGAGAATGTCATGAGCCAACTCCAGTAGGAAGGTCCTGTAGCACTGGAGGACCACCAACACTATGGTTGACCCATGCTCAGGGATCTTAGGCTCACTATAAAAGATACAATTCTTCGAATGAATGTGGTGATCACCTGAGGTGTCACCAACTGCCTGGGCACTCAGACTGTTGCCGTAGACCCTCAAGAGTGAGGCACTCTCTCAGCGCTTTGCAGAACTGAGCCTGGGACAGTCCATCCACAGCTTGTCTGTCAGCTAGCTCAGGCAGGTGTCCTAGGACAGCAATATCTTCCACTGCAGACTGCCTGCCCTCTATCTTGGGATCTGCCTCTTCCTGGACTATGGGAGCTTCCGAGGTGATTTTCCTTCACCCAAGCCTCCAACCCCTACTCTTCCTGGCAGGCTCCTGAGCCACTCTCTGGGCGCCAGGTCCTTCTGACTCAACTGATGGTCTTACATGAACCAGGTGGTCATCAGCACCCACTCAGGAGATAGTCTACAATCTTTGGTGGGGTCATAGCTACTCTCAGAGACCAGACATCCCACCCCAATATAGGGGAACCAAAGCCTCAGGGTAGCAACATATATTATAGTTTGCTGTCACTGTAGGATACTTTCTTACACTATGGCCCTGTCTATGAAATGATTTCATAAGCAGGGATGACTTGAGAAATTGGTCATGTTTGTGCACAACTCAGAGCAAAGCAACCTATTAGTTTGCTTTTCCTTTGTGTTGAAATCACTGCAGCTGCATCCAGTCACTTGACAGTTTTCCCTTGTATTTTAAGTTTCTCAAAATGGCATTGGTTTTTTCTGCTTTATTTGACTTAACTTGGCTTCTTGGTTCTCAGAAGCTTTTCAGTTTCTGGATTTTTAGTGAAGCTAAGTTAAGTTTGAGCTCCACTTCTTTCTCTTGTGACACTGTTAAAAGTATCCTTTCGCCTGAACATGAAGTAAGAATTTAGCCAACTGACTTTGTTGCCTGTAAGGATGCTGTTACCATCTGGTCGGTGCATAAGCAGTCAGGCACATGATTGGCAAAATGAACTGTGATGACCAGGATGTTTACTATGCACTCACAATCAAAATACAGACAGGTTTACAGGTCCAGCATCACCTTTTTTAAGCAGCAGAATTGAAAGTCATTTGGTGAAGTTGCACTTACATCTTCCAGAGTACTTCTGAACACCTATAGCTTTCTGATGGATATGTGACTGGCTTTGAAACTATTAGTCATTTGAAAATATTCCCACTTGAAAGGTAGTCCTATGCTTCAACAGGACCTCCTCAAAATCAGAAAGAATGTAAACATGTTGCTTGTTCATGCACAATATCTCTTAGGGAGCCATGATAAGATTATTCCTCCTAATTTCTGTTACCATCAATGTGAAGAGGGGGAATTAACATAATTAATCCCACAAACAAGTTTTAAATGTCACAAGTGCACAAATCTGTTGCCATTTTCTGATTACTCGTTACTTTTATATAATCTAAAATAATAGAGGGCCATATTATCAAGAAAGGGCAGTACATTATCGCCGCTTTTATCGGCAGGAAACTGCCGCTAAAGCGGCGATAATGGGCTTGATAATATGCCCTTGTGAATTCCCATAGCAGCCCAGGTTCTGGTGTTAACCTGGGCTTCTATGGGAATTCACAAGGGCATATTATCAAGCCCATTATTGTCGCTTTAGCTGCAGTTTCCTGTCGATAAAAGCGGTCGGTAATGTATCACCCTTTCTTGATAATATGGCCCTTAGTTCCTTAAAAAAAATATATACATGGCCTTTAGTGCAGCCACATGTAACCTATTCCCTCAAGGGCCCTAATGGCTTCCATCTCCCACATTTGCCTGCGTTCTTCTGAGGAATACTAACACTGGGTATGACAGGAGGATTTCTCACTCTTAAAATTCCTCCTCTTCAATGAAAGTGAACCTTCTGTTAATACCCCTTCCGAATGCCCTTCAGGGGTGTGTCTTAATGTTAGCAGGTATGCCTACTGCACATCTAAAGTAGAGGCAGGCCCACTGGAATCCAGCACAGTTCAATAAATTATGCAGCAGAATGCTTCTGTTGCAGTATTACTTCATGAATCAGTCACTTTTTACAATGTTAACACAGTTCTCGGGTAACACATTATTTGTTTCATTTTATCACCTAAATTCACCAATCAGCAAAAGAAAGGTGACCTGGCACTCAGTGATAAAAGGTGTGCCACTGCCCGGAAACATGTTTGGTATTGTTTTCATACACTTTTGATCCGTTTAAGAAAAATTATTTTTTTGGGTAAAATCAGCAAATTATGCAGATGATGATGGATTCTTAAGCAAGTGTGGCAAAAAGCCATAATTAGGCACAAAATACTATAATTCCTGTGGCCCGAGTATAGGGCCTGATTAAGAATTTAGGAAACAGGTTACTCTTTTGAAAATATTAACGGAGTACCCTGCCCTTCCAACTCTTAGTCTGCCTGGCTTATTTGAAGACAAGTGGACATTAAGTATTCTACTGACAGAGCTCAAGTTGGCTTTATTGACAGAAAACTTTCTCCAGTGGCCCAACGGAGTAGGGTTCATCAGAGGAAGGGCATTACACTGCCCACCTTATTTTGGGTTTTTGAAAACCCCAAGAAGTTAAAAGTCTAGTTAACAACCATAAAAGCAGATGGCAGGCACCCAACATACTTTTAGCACATTGAAAGGAATTACTTTGACAGCGTATCTCTTCAATGCACAGATATGTCTGCCGGGCCAGCGATCATCTGTAAATATGGGGGGCGTAAGCCCGTCAGGATGATGCAGGTAATGTCATCTGCCACTCTCACAGACTAAACTCCACCCTCCGTACTCTAAATCAGGCCCATAAGTCACTCCAAAAAGCTATTTTTGTAGAAATCACAGTATAATCTAAGGCATCTTTTGACATGAACTATAAGATTAGGGCACTGAGGCACAGTGGAAGCATTGTGTTTTGCTCAAGATCTCACATAGGCCCTGATTGCAAATAGAGGAGCTATTTATCACACCTGAAAAATGTATACCACCATGGTGTTTGGGCAGGTAAAAGAGTGTGGCCAGAGACAACATCACATCCCCAAAAAAGTTTGCTCCTTTGCATCATTGTACATGCAGTCCACAATTTACGCTCCCTTCAGGGTTGACTGTAGTAACACTTTGCTAAAAAAAAAAAAGTATAACTAGTGGAACATTATGTTTGTGTCTGTCTTATGTAGCCCCATCATAGTTAGGATCATGTATGGCCAGATTTGAATTGGACCAGGTTGTACTGAAGAATCCTCCCCATTCCCTTCAAGGACACTGGAGACAATGCCTGCCTCCCTCCCATGCCTATCCTTTTTTGTATCATCCCTTTACACTAATCAGGCCCCATTAGCTTTTCCTCATGTTAAATTCCGGCAAGTGTGACCAGCTCAAATTTAAATAAGTTTGAGGTATTTAAAGCATACACTAATTAGCAGATGCGTTAAATACCTCCCAACTGGTGGTTTTAACCTGTGGGTAATCAGGAGATTACGCACATGTGAGAATACACCAACCCACTCAGAATTAGGCCCAGTGTTCAGATGCAGAAACCATGATAGCAAAACAGTGCTCCTGGGGCTAAAGGAGTGGAAACAGCTTGGCACTATCGCTCCTAATGTGGACCAGCTGAATACTCATGAAAGCAGCTGGCACACCAAAAATAGGACTAGGGAGGCGTGCTTCATAGGAATCAGTTTTTTCAGTATAACAGAAACTGAATTTCTCAAACAATATATGTTATATTTTCCCGGTGAAAGAGACATGAATTTACAAAGTGAAAAACAGAAGGAGGAATAAATGAACTACGTGATGAAAAAGTAAGACAAAATGTGAAGAATTTTGTATAACATGATTTTCGTGAATTTTCTAGCCAGTTCACAGGTGTAACATTTAAATATTTGTTTCCAGTGGGAGACAGCTGTAAACTGTGTTGCAGGAGAAGTAAAACACATGGCAAGAGACATTTTCTGCACGTTAGAATCTCCTACCATTATCGTATGTGTCTTAAGAACATACTCTGTGGGCCTGATTCACAAAGGTAAACTTCATTTCTATGTGCAGAGCTCGCTACCCCAACTATAGAGTCTCCAGACTATTAAAGTTACTATGAAATCAAGGTTTTTTCTGACTACCAAAATTGAGTAAACTTACACAAAAGTGTAAGTTTACCTATCTGAAGAAGGCCCAATGCCTTCATGTTTGATTCTCATGTTCAATACCAGCTAAGAAAACAACATTTCTGTGACATTTTTACATAACAAGTCTGTGATTATGCACATCCCTAGAATGATCTGTAAAATGAGTTAGATCCTATTCGCCATATACAGGGGCTATTTGCAAAGATAAATTACAGCTGTGAGCAAATGTTTACATGCCATGTTAGAGTAGCTTTACTACTTTTAGCTATTCAGAAAATTGAAGTATAAAGTTACTAAAAAGTCTGAACTTATACCTCTCCACCCCTTGAAAAAGAGGGTTGAGCCAAATTTATAAGTGTTAGTTACTACAACAAAACAGTAGTAAGTTCAGCAGTACTTATCGCCAACAAAAGGTACTGCGAAATATTGTAGTTATGATTTAAAATACCCCTCCCCCCCGGAAATAATGCTAAATTAAATCAAATTATTTAAAATAAGTAGCCATATAATCAAATATAAATTATTGTTGAAATTTATAAAAAGAGTACACATATTTTACTAAACTGATTTCCATTTAATAATAAAGCAAGAATAAATGTCATTAAAGTATAATGAAATTACTTTTATTCAACTTTAAACATCACTTTCAATAAATATTATAGCATATTTGTAATAGGAAATTGTATTTTTATAGCTCTTACTACCCCTGATGAGGCATTGAAGTGCTAGGTGGGGAGTAGCATTCTGCTCCAGGGACCCAAGAGCTAAGATAAATGTGTAATAGGTTATTACATGCATTTTATTTTCTAGTAGGAATAGTTGTCTTAACGTTTTTAAGTTTGTGCTCTTGAGAGCACACTCTTTTAGTCTAGTGTATTGAATAGGGATAGATTAAATGAAGTTGATTAAGAAAGGGAAGATGTGGGAAGTTATTGGGAGTGGTAGACATGTGTGACTGTTAGTGGGAATGAAATCGATAGAAAAGATGGACGAATCCGTAAAGCATGTTTGGGAGGCGATAGAAAGGTGTGGGAATAGTCAGAGAGCGGAGGGAAAGGGAGTAGGTAGGAGTTTTATATATTATATTTTATGTATATGTATGGGAGTGAGCATGGAGATCAGCTTTTATTCAAGCACTTCCTTCTCTTAACTTCTGCATAAAGAAAGATACATTTACAATTAAAATGTATTTTCCTGGTTTAAATTTAACAAAAAATATTATTCCCACCTAAAGTAAAAAAAATGTATTATTAAATTATGATTATAAAAAGCAATGTATAGATTTTATTAAAAGTAACCACTATATTGTAACATTAATTTAACTATATTAAATAATTGATTTAATTTAACATTATTTCTTATGGAGTTTTATTTTACGAACCGAACGACATTATAATGGAAGGGGGGTGTAACAACAGTGGTTGGCCATGTCTGATGCTAGACTTACTCCAGTTCTGAGCTTTAGCACTTTACTACGGTTGTGGGTCCTTTTTTGGCTGTAGTAACCATAGAAGTAAATTTTGTGAATAGCACAGGCTTACTCTTTTGTCAATGGGTTGACATCACTCTATAAACCCCTCTCTGACTCTCCATTATCCCTGTCCGTACTCCTCCCTAAGGCTCTTCCCTTTATTTGTATGCATTCCTATTTTCCAGCATCTCCTAACTGTTGCTTTTACAATTACCACTAAAACCTATACTTGAGTGTGCAGAGACTCTGCAGGTAGGGCAGAGATCCCTGCTCACATGAGTATAGGATAGGGGCAGACGTCAACAATGCATCTAGCTTTGAAAATTGCATTTTGTAGTATGTTTGCTAGTACTGTAAAACATACTAAAAATGTAGTTTGTGGTGTACATGTTCTGCGTGATTGCAGAGAGAGTAACCATGTGCAGTGTGACATGACCCATGCAAAAGAGTATGGTGGTGGCAAATCTTGTCACATATGATCTCGCAAGTATAATGTGGAAAAAACAAATGAGTTGTAGAGTATGATTGAGGTATACAGTTTGTTTGCTCAACTATTTAGAGTATTAATTGATCCAAGGGATTTGTAAAAAAAAAACACTTGAAGGCCTTCAAAATAAATGCAACAAACTAGCATTGCTTCCAATTAATTACCCAAAACGTCTTCATCAGCTCAGATTATGGTTGAGATGTCGTGTCAGTTAAACTTGCAGTGGCATTTGCAGAATATATATATATAATATGTGTAGATGATCAATCTGTATTGACTGCATTGATGTTGCCTGAATCAGAGGAGTAGCTAGAAAATCAGGTATTTCCTGCAGAGATTGTCCTTAGCCAGGGGTTCTTGGGTATCCATCCTCCCCATAAACATTTTGGAAAATTGTAAAATAAACCAAATATGTTAGCACACACGTTTCTGAATAAATTGGCTAAACCCATTTATTTTTAGTCAGTTACTTAAATATTCAGATGGTTTGCCAGACAAGTCTTATTTTCCTTTGGGGTATTGCATAGGGTTATTCCGCATTAAAATGTAACTATTATAAATCCTTGTATTTAAAAGTAGATGTTTTCAGTTCAGTATTCCTAAAATGTGGTTAAAATGCTGTATGTTTTTCCTGCTTTATCATATATTATGAGAATCTTAATTCTACCGACTTTCCTTCCTCTTCCAAATGGATTTTTAATTTAGCCTTCAATTATGACTTAGAATCTAGTTCAAAATAAAAGATTACAAACATCTCAAATTCAAATTCAAGAGCTTTATTCGATTTCACATGAAAATCATATAAGCATACATTAAAAAGTACTTTCACATAGATTAAAATGGAAAAGGCTATACAATCAGAAAAACAAAGCTGTGCACAAACCCTATTAGAATAATTCACGATAAAACAAGTTACATGTGTCGGTTAGGCTCATAAAATCATGTTGCAAGAGGCTAATTGATAATATGCACACAGAAGAGTTTACAGAGAACTATCAAAATACATTCCATGGCTAGTAATACCTTAATTGCTAATTCATTTCAGTTACATAAAATTTCGAAACCTAATTACACGTTTTAAAAAGCATGATACTGCCTGTACAGTAAAATCATTTTCTAATAACAATAATTTAAGAAAAGCCTCACGACACAAAGTAATAAGGCGGAAGAAGGTACCCATACGGAGACGGGTCAATAGCATGCAGGAGTAACAACTTGTCTCGGATAAGAGGTACTGTTGTACCCCTTCACAGGGTGTGATTTGCTGGTACACTACCATAGTACTCCTTGTTTTTTCACGGACCCACCTCTTATTAGCTAGGTGGTCCAGTACCAATTTTTTCAAGGTTCTTCTTGGGACAGCTGCCATACTTCCTGGTTTTTGGAAGTACTCCGGGTGCCCAATCACAGTCAATGTCTTTTTAACGTACATAAACCATTTAATATTTGCCGCACCGTCAAGTTTGAGGCAATCGCTGATTACATCTCTATTAAAAGCTGTCTCTGGGGTCACCCAAACCTTATGCCACAACAACATGGGGGCTGTATTAATTATATCGGAAATGAAAGGTAAGCCCACTTCAATATGTGTGGCAAAGGTAGCTGTTGATCTAGGGACTCCTAATAGATACCGTATAAACTGGTTTTCAGAGCATTGTATCTTTTGCGAATTTTCAATCCCCCATAAGCCTGAGACATAGGTGCCTGTGGAAACACATTTGGCCTTATAAATTTGAATGAGATCCCTCACGGGCCGTCCACCAAGTTTCACCGCGAAGTTTCTCAACGCTCCTATCGCCTTAGAAAAAGCCAAATTTCTGGCCTTCACTGCGGCATGCCACAAACCCTTTCTGTCAAAGTTTATCCCTAATTAGGAAAACCTGTCTGTACATTCGAGCCTTTTTTCATCCAAGAAGATGGGACAGGGTATCCTTTTTGTCTCTGCTCCGCAAGACATGGTATACGTCTTTGTGATATTAACTTTGAGCACCCTCTCTTTCATATAGTCTGAAAATTTAAGGACGGTCCTCTGCAAGCCGACCCTAGTCCGAGACACTATAGCCGCATCGTCGGCATACAAAAATATAGGAACCGGTGTTCCTGAGATAGAAGGGTAGTCATACTGCGATTCTCTAAGGTGTTGCCCGACAGAATTGATATACAGGGTGAAGAAAAGGGGCGCAAGTATGCACCCCTGTCTCACTCCCCTCCGTATATCAAACCTGTCGGAACATTCACCCAGCCTACCGTATTTCACCCTGGCTCCTGCACCATTAGATAACTCTCTAATAAATGTAAGAATTTGAGGATCAATGCCCATGGTGCTCAGGGTTGCCCAAAGTTTCTCGTGATCTACACAGTCGAAAGCCGAACTGAGATCCACAAATGTCACAAAGATGTTACCCTTCTTGGCATGCGTATATTTAGATAATACTAAAGCCAGGTTTAGACCCTGCTCTATTGTTCCCTTGCCAGGTCTAAAACCATATTGTAGGTTCGATATCAGATCCTTTTCGTCTACCCATTCCTGCATCCTGTTTAAAATTATCCGTCCCGCCACCTTCATTAGAGCGTCAAGGAGCGAGATCGGCCTGTAGTAGGTCGGGTCATTTCTATTGCCCTTTTTAAAAATGGGGACGACAATAGCATCAGGCCAAAAGGGTATCAACCCATGCTGATTAGCCTTATTTAATACATTGGTCAATAAAGTCCAAAGTTCGCACATTGCTTTATATGCGGCAATTGGGACTCCGTCAGGGCCCGCTGCCTTACTAGAGGGGCTATCCTTAATGGCCTTGGTTACCTCATGGAGGTCAAAAATTATGTTGATTGGGAAAACTTCTTGCGTAAAGCTATCATAACCGGGACCTCTTTCCTCCGTTATTGGATTGCCTGATGCAGGGGAGATTACTTGCTCATAGAGAGCTTTAAAGTGGTTTACCCAGGTATCCCCACTGATCGCTTGATCGATCACATTTATCTCATTGCACTGTAGGAAGAGTGCATTAACCACCTTCCAAAAGGCGGTATTGTCTTTGCATTGCGATGCCTTTTGTAAAGCCTGCCAAGCCTCCCTCTTCAATTGGCTTTTCCTATTTTTAAACGCAAGTTGATAAGACTTTCTGGCTTGCCGTATCAACTCAGGACACCGTGGTGATATATGTAATGTTTTTTTCAGTGTAGTAAGGGCATTAGTACAGCTGCTATTGAACCAGCCGTTGGTTTTACTTGGATCTTGTCTATAAACCCTTGTTAGTGATTTTTTCATCTCTGCTTGAATTTTAATAAACGAATCTATCACAAGTTGTGGTTCCGCATTGTATGTAAGGCCAGTTGTAATTTCTTCATAAAGGTTAGACACTAGGTTATGAAGAAATGCCACTGGCTCCACCTTTTCCCATTTTAAAGTGTACCCATTTCTGGTTGCGAGGACTATCCTAGGTGGGTATAAAGGGGTAGCACTCAGGGTCTGTTCATGCCCCTTAATATTTAGACCAAGGGAGATGGGATAATGGTCGCTAAAGAGAACTTTAAGTGTTTCCCAAAAGGATATCAACTCGAAGTGAGCAGAGGAAAGGAGTGCAAAATCAATTATCAAGTTGCACCCCCTTCCGTGGAAGGTGGGCTGAAACGGCAAAGATGGACTGCGTAGTTCGTTAGAAAAGGACAAGTTAAAATAGAAAACATTGTTATTCAACACATCACCCAGTGTAGAGTGGACAAAGTGAGTAGGATTATCATCTTTGCTTTCAGCTAAACCACAAATGCCGGACTGACCATGGGGACAAATGGTACAATTGAAATCTCCCACCCAGAGCATAACCGTGTCACCACCCCATTGGTCCTTAAGGGTGGTTACAGTAAGCATGAGGTTGTTAATCACAGTATCCAAAAAGTTGGAAGGCACATTGTTTTAAAAGTTCACCAAAATCATACGTTTTACCTGACCCCAGCTAATTGTTAGGATTTGGTAGTACTCAGCAGTGATAAATTTAAGCACCTTAATCCCTCCAACAGTTGAGACATATGTGCACAGGCCCCCTTTGTTTCTCCCGTGTGTGCTCGGTATAGCTGGTGTATTAAAGGTGGAAAACCCCATAATATGTAAGTCCACCACAGACCATGTCTCCTGTAGACAAATAATACTGTATTTAGTAACTAGGTCTAGCCAGGGGGGGTGGGTCACTTTATCAAATAATCCCGCAACATTCCAAGATAAAAGGAGTCCTTCTTCGACAGTTCCCCTCAAGGCCACTTGGGACTTGCAACAATCTGTGCTCAAGTGGGGGGGACATTTCTCCTTGGAAAGTCAGTCTACCCCTTCCATCCCTGAAAGTGTGGCAAAACGGTTAGAGGTATGGACAGCAAAGCTAAAATCAGGAGCACTATTTCCCTGTTGGTGGAGGCTTTCAGCAGGTTGGGAGAAAAGTGACCGGGGATAAAAATAGCTCAGTCCATATGTTGATATCCCTCCCTCACCCCTCTCTTGGTACCAGTCATTAATATATGGTGCTACCCTGCGATCCCTAAAGTTAACAACAATGATATCCCCGTGTATCTCTTTAGGTCTGTGGCCTACCCAGCCAAGTCTCCTTACATACAGGATTATACCATCTAGGCTGGGTGGTAGAGGCCTGTTTTTCCTCAACCAATAAATTACCTTGTTTTTGAGGTCTGAATAGCCTTCTCTCTTCCCCGGTGGTAACTCTGGTATGCCAGTTAAAACTGTGACGTACGGTGTTGCTTCGGGCGGAAGGTCTACCAAATGCTTCCTATTATTGGTAGTTTCCTTCCACATAGCCTGTGTAACCTGTTTACTATCCGCATGCTTCGCTGATACAGCGTGATCTTTTGACCTGGGGTTAACACTGCATTTGGTACTGATAACATCAGGATTTATTATACCCTTGGAATTCACATGTGTCAGAGTGGTGGTAGTATTTTGAATTAAGGGACTGGATAAAATGGGCCCTGCAACTTCTCTAGGTATGTTTTTATTTAAGCTACCAGAGGGAAGTTCCTTTATTAGCGAGGTGTTAACAGCTATCATTTGCTCAATTGAGCCCAGTTTCTCCCCCATCCTTTTAATCCTCTCCGCCAATGGTAACAAAAGGGATTTAACCATGTGTTCGATGTTATCCATAAGCCCTTTATTGGTAAGAGGAGAGACGTGGTCAGACAAGGTATTCTTAACGCTCGATGTGTGATCCTTAACGGGGCCATCAAGTATTTTAGGAATTTTTGATCATCTGCCCTTATATCCGTCTCCCCCCCGCTTTCTCTTCATAGTAGCGGCTACTGGTGGTCGTTTCTTGAGTATTTGACTCATGGGGGTTGGGTTTGGTGATAATAATATAATTGGGTCTTCCATGGTATGACCTAATAACGGATCAGCACTTCAATCTTCAATGCTAAACTCCTTGCTAAGCTCCCGGGAGATATCAGCAATCTGTGTCTGCTGGGTGGTACTGTTATCATTTAGGCGGATTTGTATCGGGGTAGTGGCTTGCTGAATGGATACCAGGGAAGAACGTTTGTTTTTGAGAAGTTCGGCAGACAATCTGCGCTCAGTGACAGCAATTTCGTATTCCAGTACTGAGGCGGCCCTGGTTATAAAATTATCCAGAGTCCCATCGACAGTTCCCCCCACCAGGGACTTCCTCCCTTTACTTAAGTGTGTCGCCATCTTATGAATGGTATACAGGTACAATGAAATATCTAAAGGTGACGGGAAGTAGCAATATTATCTGCCCAGTCTTTATATATATATAGGGTTTTCCCTTGATTAGGCAATAGCAGTCCTACTTACAAGGTCCAATGTTATCGGAAAAAGATCAAGAGAGGAGGCCCAGCCCAGCCACGTCCTGCCCCGGACTGCCACAGACTGTCCCGCCCTTGTCCCGGGCTTCTCCCGGCGCGTCCCGCGACGTGGATGGAGCCTCTCCTTTTTCTGCGCCTCCGGGAGCGATAGTGGGCGGAAGTGGGTCGTAGGCCGCTAGGCAACCTGGGAGCTGTAATCTCCCCCTGCTGCGGCTGCGTAATGGTTTGGAGCTGCGGCAGGGGAGACACACAGCGTAGGGAGCCCAGGTGCGGCAGAATCAGCAGACGCCAGGTAGGTCCAAAAAACAGCAAGCACCAAGTGAACTAAAGCCCCGCTCCACCGAGGGAGCCTCTCCTTTTTCTGCGCCTCTGGGCGCGATAGTGGGCGGAAGTGGGTCATAGGCCGCTAGGCAACCTGGGAGCTGTAGTCTCCTCCTGCTGTGGCCGCGCGATGGTTTGGAGCGGCGGCAGGGGAGACACACAGCGTAGGGAGCCCAGGTGCGGCAGAATCAGCAGACGCCAGGTAGGTCCAAAAAACAACAAGCACCAAGTGAACTAAAGCCCCGCTCCACCGAGGGAGCCACTCCTTTTTCTGCACCTCCGGGCGCGATAGTGGGCGGAAGTGGGTCGTAGGCCGCTAGGCAACCTGGGAGCTGTAGTCTCCCCCTGCTGCGGCCACGCGATGGTTTGGAGCGGCGGCAGGGGAGACACACAGCGTAGGGCGCCCAGGTGCGGCAGAATCAGCAGACGCCAGGTAGGTCCAAAAAACAACAAGCACCAAGTGAACTAAAGCTCGTAGATGTGCTACCATATTCCTAAATCAGACAGGTCGCTTACACCGAGAAATTGAAAATACTGCTCAGGTTACAAGATCCTTACAGGGTACACTGATCATACAGGTTTTGACCTCAAGTATCTGTACATATGAGAATGTCAAACATAGTTTTATCAACATACATGATGGAAGGCTAGCAGCAATAGAAGGAAGAGCTCTATGGCACTGCATAATTTGCATCAACATTGTGTTGCCTATATATTATAAATCATTGCCTAAATATCTGCATTAAATATGTTATAAGGTGCAATAATTGTGGGGCACGTCCAAGATGATGAAGGGTGAGCCACATAGCTGTGAGCTCCCGCCTATCACCACTACCCCCGTGATCCTGTGCAGTGTGGCTGCATTGTATACGCTTCTTCACAAAAAGTAAAGTAATGTTGGAGCAAAAGTGTCACAAGGGGTTTGTACATCTGTCCCGGCCTTTCCAGGCTCAAGCCCATTTTAAAGCTTATCACACTTGAGGTACAACTTTTTTTTCTGACTCTCTACTAGTTTTGGGGGCAGATTTACAAGCCCCTTGCCACACTTCTGCCCTGCCAGTGTGGAGATACTTCACCTTGTAAAGCCCTGCGCCACATTACACCGGCGTCAGATATAATTTATGCAGAATGGGCGTTCCCACACGGGAAAGTCTCGTAGAAGTGACGCAGTGAAATGTACAAGATTTCACTTCGCCCCTTTTAGGATGCCGCTGTGTCAAAACCATACGCCTGCTAGGAGCACCCTTAAGGAGTGACGCAGTGTATTAGGAATAGGCCTCCCCATGTATTGCTGGAGTTCCGTCGTGCTTGTGACACGACCACAGCAATGCGTGAATTTTGCGCCAACAGATGCGTCAACGTTTCTGATGCATCTGTCAATCCTTGCGCCATGATGCGCCGTATTGTAAATATGGCGCATCCATGGTGGAGCAAGGATTTTGCACGCAGGTGCAGGAAAACTGACACATCTATATAGATGCATCAGTTTCTTGTAAATAAGCCCCGTAGGACTATCTTCCATAGCTCTAGACTGTCCTAACACTATTTTGAACCAAGGGAGAACATATATTATTCAGTGCCAACCTTTCTTAAGCCAGGAACACTTATTTTAAATTAGACCCATTGTTCTAGCTTGCCTCAATTTCTTTTCACTGAAGTATTATGAAACAATATGCGACATGACTTTTTTTCTCTGGTTAAAACAGTCTTAACGCTGTTTAAGTAAATTTAAAAATCCACCATTAAACTGGCCTCACCCAGGAAGGACAACCATAAAATGACCACACAACTGTCTTAAGCTAGAAAAAAAACCTGGGTTAATCAGATCTAAATTTCCCTGACCAAGCCATCATTGGATGGTCTCTAGTAAAGGAAGAAGATTGGTTGATCAAGCCACAGAGTACCATCTACTGGCACGGACCCCTAATCTAGGATGTTTTAGATTCTTTTGCAAATCCTGTACTAAAACATGCTCACAATTGTGTAATTGTTGATGTGTATTGGGTCTGTGTTTCTTTTTGTGTATGTGTATGTGTGAGTGTAAATGCAGGAGTGCATATACATATGTTTGTATTTTATGTATGTGTGTGGCTTTGTACCACACACATCAGGTTTCTAAAATGTTTGTGTTTGTCAGTTTTCTTGCAGCTTATCTTTGTGGGTATTTTAGACAATGATACAGATAAATTGTATGAAGAGAATTACATCAAATTTGGCAGAAAGCTAGATTTTATTTTTAATAGTGTTTATTTATTTTATTTCCTTTAACATTTGTGGCCTGTTAAGCAGTGGAAGGTATACATAATATGTCATGACAACTTGGACAGTATTACACTTTCCACATCTGTTACATAAATGCAGCTTCTAACGGTTTAGTGGCATTCTATTATAATATTATTAAACATTGCGAACTTTACAAACTTGAGTTCAAACTTGCTTACAGTCATCAAGTGCCATGTGGGTTTGTTGAATGGACCAATGGGGCAGGTTATGCCTGCGTTTTCAGCGTGATGAAATTCATCGGGTGGTGGACTCAGTGTCTGAGTCATTGAAATTTAGGCATGGAAGCGATTAGTCAACGGCATAGTTATTTCGGTGAAAGGGTATATCAAGACTGCGCTTTTCGCCCTGTTTTGGGGTGGGGGAGGAGTGAGGATTAAACGAGGGGAATATGTAGAGCACCGAACCGGGTCAACCCCGGGTAGGGGATGCCTGGGGGAGAAAATAGCGGCAGGTTTGAGGAGTTGAACTAATCTTGTATGGGGTTGGTACTGTGTTTGCCTAGGTGAAGTTTTGATTCTACGTATGTTAAATACTTTTGCCAGTCTGGGGGGTTAGTACTTGGGCCGTTCTTTTGTGTGTCGTCTTGTAGCTGCATGTGTTCTATGATCAGTGCCCTATTGAGGTCTGTGATCCATTTGTGCGTGTGTGGAAGTAAATCCGATTTCCATGCCATTGCCAGTCTGCGTTGGCTAGGCTGAGCGTCAGGTCCAAGAATTTATTGATGTTTTTCCCTCTAGTGTTGAACTTGGTTATGCCCAATAGGAAAGGTGGTCCTCGCGCTGCAACTAAGGTCTATTCGGCCTCCGAAATGGTGTGTGCCACCTCATTCCAATATAATATTATTTGTGGGCAGGCCCAGACCATTTGAAGAAACGTGGCTTCAGGTTTGTGGCAACGGGGGAGGATGCCAAGGGAGCCCTCATACATTTGTGCAAGTCTGGGTTGGGTTAGATACGTATGATGTAGATAATTACATTTTGTATATTTAATTATAGCATTTGTAGATATTATTTTTGGGTAGGTTATACTTTGTGACCATTGTTTATCTGTTAGTGTAGTTGCAAGTGCCGCGTCAAGGTATTCTCTAAGCAGTGCCATAAGGGTTGTGGTGTCTGGTCTCAAAGAGTTGTATAGTATAGTAATTGCCCTCCTGTCCGTGCCATGTGTTAGTAGCGCTTGGAGTGTGTCGGAGGTTTTAGGTTTGTCCGGCTTAGTCCCCCATGTCCTATATAACTGTTGTGTGAGCGATACATATAGTAGGAATGATCCAGGAGAGATTCCATAGTCATCCACCAGTGTTACAAATTCACAGAGCCTGAAGTCGACAAATAAGTTGCCCCAGGTCATTAGGCCAGCAGAAGACCACTCCGCCATCTCCTGGTGTCGCATCCCCCCTTTTGAAGCGGGAATTACCCCTAGGGGCAGTTTGGGGTGTAAGGTGGAGGTGAATGTCTAGTCTGTACATATCAGAACTAGCAGCTATGAGCCATGCACAATCATATGTTTTCTGGGTTGTTCCGGATCACCGCTTCTGAGCCATTTATCCAGTCTAGAACCGTTGCTTGATGATGGTGGGATGCCCAATGCCCCAACTCGGAGATATTGCGGCTTGCTAGCCGTGTCAGCAGCCAATGCAGTTGTGCGGCTGCATAATGACTTTCATAATTAGGAGCGCCCAGTCCCCCCTCTGTGATTGGAGCATAGTGTTTCGTGAGGGCCACCCGAGCTCTGGACTTGCCCCATACTAGGGTCATTAGGAGTGATTTCAGGTCCCAAAACATTTTGATGGACAATGGAAATGGGAGCGCCACAAAATCATATAGCTAAACGTCGCATTGGGGAGAGTGGTAATTCCGTCCATAATGTCATGGAGGAGCGAGCCTTAGAGATCTCTCTTCCCAGGTTGCCAGCTATTACATCTGCTTGGGAGAGATATATTTGGATCCCTAGGTATTTAAAGGAGTTGTATGTTCAAATGAAGCAAGCCTGTAGTAAGACCACCCTTCTTTGTTCTGGTGATTGAGGCGTCATCGGGAATAGGAGAGATTCTTTCTAGTGTACTTTGAGGCCAGAGACACGTCCAAAGCATTCCAGCAGTTCCATCAGGTCAGCTAATACTGCCCGTTGTCCTCGGAGATAAATCAGAGCATCATCTGCATACAGTGAGATGATATGCCATTGGTTGCGTAGCTTAACACTCCAGTTCACTGCGTGTTTATGCATTGCGCATGCTAAAGGCTCCATCGTCAGGGCGAAAATAATAGGTGATAGGGATCCCCCCTGTCTATTGCCACATTCAATATTCCATTAAAAGCCGACATTGGTTGCTGTATCCTCATTGTCCAGAAAGTATGTTGTGATAGATTGTGTTAGTGAGGTGCGATATTGGTTGCTGTATCCGCATTGTGTGTTAGTGAGATGTGCATTGGGGCATCTTTAAGAGCTTCCAAAGGAAAGAGCCAAGTCAGAATGCTGGATCTAATTGGACCCCATGACTGCCTCGTTTGCAGTGGATTGTGATCCGATAGTGTGCAGGGGAGGTATTCGGCATTGGATACTACTGAGAGGGCCTTGAGGGAGCAGTACACCAGATCTATTTGTGTGTGTAGGTCGTGAAGACCAGAATAGTGGGAGTACTCTCTATGGGTAGGCTGTAGGTCACAAGAACCGGTAGTGATATGGTCCATGGGAACATTTTTAAAGACCTACAAAGACACTTTCCCAAGAGACTATAAAACACACTAACTTGTCTAGAGGTCTGCAATATTGCTTGGTGCCCAGCGGCATCCTCTGCTGCTCACCAGTATCTAAACTCACCTCCGTCCATGGCTCAGTGAAGCCCGGGGTACCGATGGATAGAGCGGTGCCTCACGTCCTGAGCAGTGGCCAGGTGAGGTGAGATTATTTACCCGCACATTACGGGTTGAATCCCGTACCTTGAAATGAAGCAAGTGGTGCGATAAGTTATATCTTTCCATTTTTCAATTATTTTTCACAGTTGCATTATATTTTTGCAGTAGTTTATACTTTTTAGGTCCTGAGGAAGGCTAGACACTCTTTAAGTCACAAATAGCTGAAACATGTAGACCGACCCTCAAACTAGACATTAGCAGTTTATTTTTTCCAAAACTGCTTTAGCAATGTTTTTAACCCTGACACTAAGAGATATGCAATTAAAAGATTTTTCTCTCAGTAGCCAGTTTTAAAATCACTTTTTTCATTTTTTGCACTGTGCCTATCACTGAATAATACACTACAGCCCATCATACTCTGGATTTTAGTATATCCTATCAGATCCTGTAGAACATCCCTGTGCCCCTCCCTCATAGTGAGGGGGTTGTAGCCTTCAGCTGTACTAGGGGTTACAGCAGGGAGGAGATCCAAGATGATGAAGAATGTCACCTCTCGTGAGTGATGGGACTCAGTTTCCCTCTATGGGTTGCCCACATGAGGGCTCTACTTAGGCGTTTTTAGATACTGGTGAGCAGCAGAGTATGCCGCTGGGCACAAAACACTATTGCAGACCTCTGAACAAGTTAGTGTTTTTATAGGATGTAGGTCACCCCATGCATCACATAGGTGTAACATAGTGGCCCATGCCTGTTGGTTTTGTGAGAGGGTATTAGACTGAGTGTCCTCTATTGGTGGGCATGAGCGATTCAGGGATATGTCTGGAATGCAATTAAAATCCCCTCCCCAGTATGTTGGTGTTGAGGGGTTGTTAGACCTGGCACCCATGTATTAATGCTGGTGTCAATGATTGCAGGAACTGGGCTTGGCCAAAATTAGGGGCATATAATGAGATCAGTGTTAATGGACGGCTGTTCTGTTTCCCCTCTAGTATCACATAGTGCCTGTTTGGGTCAGTGTGTGTGTGTTGTACCTCAATTGTTGTCCCAGGTGCCACCCATATCAAAGTCCCTCTTTCCTATCTGGAGTATGTGGTCCCCACTATCCTACCCCTTCATCTCTTGTGCATGGAGGTGCAATTCTGTGTGGTCAGATGGATTTCCTGCAGTGATGCAATAGTAATCCTTCTCCTCCGTAGATATTGGTATACCCAATGGAGCTTAGCACACCCTTCCAGTCCACGTACATTCCATGTCAATAGTAGCACAGGGCATGCAGTGCATCCATTTACGTAGGGTTGGTGTGAAGTAAGGGTTTGTGTCCATCTGTATGGACATTTTGCCCACCATCCGTGAGTGTACGTACCCTATCTAATATAGGGAAGGTAGTGTCTGTTCGTAGTAATAGGTGTTTGATCTTGACACAGATAAAGCTTTGCAAATTTGCCAATAAAAGCGCCAGGACACTCCAATCGAGTAGCCGTGCGCTATAGAAATCAAAATTAACATAACATAACTGATACCATTTTAAAACTCCCACTCCCAGGACTTAGTGCTAATGAGCAGCCAGCCATCTGAACTTAGCTGCTACACGGTTAAACTTCAGCTTAAGTGACTTTAGGAAATACAGGGTTAAATACAGCGAAAAACATAAAATATCAGTTCTATAACAGTCACACAGTGTGAGTGTGGAGGCAAGACCTGCTAGATAGTCTTGGTGTGCCCTCCTGAATAAAACATTGTTCGTGTCCCTAGTGTGATATATATGATAGCGTCCAGACAGGGGCGCTGTGTCTGCCCTGGGTGGCGCTCTCATGGTTGTATGCATCATGTAGCGAACCTGTATGGAGCTTATCACAGCAGGTCATCAGACATCTGAGGGGTGACATGTGGGCTTCCATCTCCCACCGCTGCCTGTTGGGAGTCTGGCAGAGAAGGGGTATCTTATGTCGGGTTTTCAACTTCAGACCAGGATGATGTGGGAGAGTGAGATGTTGCGTGTCTTCAAGCATTCTTCACCGTCTGAGCTCTTTCCTTCACCGCTTGGGCCTTGGTAGGACCTTGCAGTTGCCATTTCATCCATTGTACTCGTCGTCTCTGCATTTGCCACTCCTGTTATGGTGCAGATACAGAATCCTTGCTTGAAGCCAGGGCATTTTGTTCTATCCAGTCCCATGTGCCCTCCGGGGTGGTGCAGAAGTTGGTTGTTGTAAATATGTTCTTCTCTCAACATGGTCATCAATCTCTAGCCCTTCCTTTGTGCCTTTCCATTCTGTCCTACCAGAATAATACTTGTAATGTTCTAAATGATTCTCTCTGAGCCAAACTGCATTCCAGACTTGTCAGTTGGTGTCTGGTCAGCTGGAGAGGTGTACGCTTTGTCTGTGCTCTGTTATTAAATCTACTTATCATGAAGAGGCTCCAGCGTTGTTCCTTTAACCGCTTACCTCAATTTGGCGACGATTTCCTGTACTGACCTGGCAAAAATTAGAGCCTTAAGCAGAGCAGACTTTCCTCTCCTCACGTATCAGACAAGCTACACCTCCTCAATAAGAATCCACGGCGTACTGCACGACCACTGATCCATTGAGGCTGCCAACCTGATCGACTCATCTTGCGGAAATTTTGGAAGAAATTGCGTGAGTCACTGTGCGCTTCTCACCCTGCATGCACCACTCCATGATGTGTTAAACATTGCTAGGCAGCAGCGTCTACCCTATGCGGTAAACATTGCTCAGCAGCAGTGTCTCCACCCTCAGCGCATCAAGCGCCAACCCCACGAACGTTGCTAGGCAGGAGCGTTTCCTGGTCTTAGCGCGTCTCTGCAGCACATCACGCAGGCGCGCAACATGTTGATGTCACTCCACAACATCGAGCCGCCATTTTGGATCAGGGAAAAGTTATCTTTGTGAACTACTAGTGCACCAGTGTTGTACCCAGGTGTGTAGCCATGGTTACTGCAATCGACAAGCGTAATCAGAAACTGTGATACGCTCACCAATTTATTGCTGCAAGTTCGAGCATGACTGTTACACTGTGATACGCTCACCATTTCTTTCCTCCTAATCAGAAACAGTGATACGCTCACCAATTTATTGCTGCAAGTTGGAGCGTAACTGTTACACGATGACACACTCACCATTTATTGCCTGCATGTTCACTGGGTAGCAGTGTTGTCCTAGTAGCTACATTTCATGTGCGTAATATTAGAGGACGCGCACACCATGCTATTTTGTTGCAGTAAACATTTCTCCACAGCATTTTGAATGTTCTTCTTTACTTAAACTGAAAAAGTATAATAAATTATTTTTCAAAGAAAGTGAATTGCAATTTTTGAATAGTTATGGCTCAACAAGTGGCAGTAGCTCTACCTCCACACATTCTCTGTGAACCAGGTACACCTTCAATTACGTGGGAAGATTGGTTAGTCATGTTTGACAATTATCTGGATGACCTTGAGGGGCAAGGCTTTTCTGCCAAGCGTAAAAAAGCACTATTGTTGAGTGTTCTGGGCAAGGAAGGTCAATATGTATTCAAGTATCTTCCCCAAGTATTGCAATCCAGTGAGCAGTCTATGCCTGATGAATACAAAGAAGCGGTTTCTAGAACCAAAGTGAGGTTTGCCAAAGAAGAGAATTTGGTTATGAACAGATATAAGTTTTACACTCACAAGCAACGTAACGAGGAATCCATCGATGATTTTGTGGCACGGCTACGTGAACTATCAGTAAAATGTAATTTTGATTCCGTGACAGATGAGTTGATCCACGATCAGCTGATCGTTCAATGTAATGATAGGAAGATACAGGAGAGGTTGTGGGCGGATAAGAATCCTTCTTTAAAATTAGCAATAGATTTAGCTAGGGTAGTCGAAGAATCAGAAAGATGTATGAAGGAGTAGCAAAAGCGTAGTTCACAGCAACAAATTTCTGAAGTGTCCGAGAAGGTCATGTATGAGTGCGAACCTGGGGATGATGAAGCCATTGCCCTTGTAAAGATTAAAGGAAAAAAAATTCAAAGGAAAAATAATTTTGTCAAATCTCCCATTAGATTTTGTCCGAGATGTGGCAGTAATGCACATACCTCTGATGCAAAATTTAGTTTTGCAAATAACAAAAAGTGTCTCAAATGTGGGAACTTGGGTCATTTTTCAAGAATGTGTAGGAACAAAGGTCGGTCCAAGGTGGCTGTTATTGAAGATTATGCCATTGAAAAAAAGGGAGAGGACAAAATCTTGGTGGTTGATGATCCCGACATCATTACCTGTAACGAAAGGAGAGAAAGAAGACTGAAAGCTGAGTTTATTATTGATGGTCATGTAGTAACTCTTATGGTGGATACTGGCTCAAGATACACCATAATCGCTGAGTCCATGTTCAAGAAGGAGTGGGGTGATATAGTGAAAATATAGAGTTATTAGGATACTTTGATTCAGACATCTCTGTTACGGATAGGTCGACCAAAGGGAAAGTATATGTCTCTGTTGATGGGCCACCAATCCTTGGGTGGATTCACCAATATGACTTGCATATCATAGTCAACCCTAGGGCACCTAACCAAGTCATGGTTGTAGATGATCATACACTCAACGACATTTTACAAGATGTGAGCAGAGTTTTTAGGGATGAGTTGGGAGAGTTAAAGGTTTATGTACATAAGATCCAGTTAGATAATGGTGTCATCCCTGTTTAACACAAAGTGAGAAGGGTTCCCCTTGCAGTCATAGAGGAAGTTAAAACTGTAATCAATGAAATGTTACAAGGAGGCGTTGTTGAGCCTGTAGAGGCCTCCACATGGATGTCTACGATTGTCATCACGCAAAAGGGGGATGGCAAGATAAGATTTTGTGTGGACTTCAGATCCCTTAATAAAAATGTTGTGGCAGACACCTTTCCTCTACCCAACATTGGGGAGTTGGTATCCACCTTGCAAGGTGCGAAGTTGTTCACAAAATTAGATTTGAGGAACGCATATCATCAGATCCGCCTTCATGATGATTTCAAACACTTGACCGCATTCATAATCACGGAGGATACATTTCAGTTTACAAGACTTCCTTTTGGGCTGACCTCTGCTGCCAGCGTTTTTCAGCGTATGGTGACAGAGATTTTCAAGGGAATTAAAAAGGTGTAGTGTAGTTCCTATATTCCCAATAGGCTCTGCGCATTGGAATAACACAAACAATAGTTTAGACGTAGGACTTAGGTCGACTAGGTCTCTATTTAATATGTTAGACTTAATTATGAATGCCAGCTAGCTCAGAAGTCACTAGAAACTTTCTCGATTGAACAGGAAGGAGTTAACTTTCAGGAATAGACAAGAAGGGATTAGTTTCTGACAACCGCATAAACATGACAACTTTGCTCCCTCCAGAATAAGGAGTATATCTCCAGAGTTGCGGAAACAGTAGATGGCTATTTCACTCAGTCAATCGTGCATGCTTAGTTTCACCAGGAGTGCAGAGAAATAGAGAGACGGGCGTTTTCAACAAAAGTGGTTATTTATTGAGCAGTCTTCTTTCTCATGCAAGAGAAGTGAATTGCCACTAAGCATGGGCGTAAAATCCGCTCCGATCGCGGATTTTTCGGATTTTCGACAAATTCGCAATCCGCGAACTCTCGCGAATTTGTCGAAAATCCGTGAATTCGCTTGCGGTGGATTTTTTGCTTGGTGATACAATATTGCGGCGCGCGGCGTGGTGCACGGCGTTCACTTTCCGTCATTTAGCGTTTGCCGAGTTGTTTTTCTCGATCATATTTTGCGAGTGCTGCGCCATTTTGGATCTTGCTGCGGGATCCCGCGGGAGTTTGGCGCCCGCGAATACGTAATCACGGCTTGCCACCTTGCACAGCACGCCTCGCGAGAGTTCGCAATTGCGAACACGTAGTTGCGGCGGACAGGAACAATCTCGCACTCGCGAAATAGAGATTTTGCAATTCTGCACAAGAAATTCACCAGCAAACAGGATAAACCTTCAGAAAATGATGATTTTTATCAGAATCACTCCTCAGGTTGACATTTGCATGGCCTTTTTTTTTGCAAGGAGTCCATTTTTGGGGGGGGGGGAAGGAAGTGCCCCACAGTCTCCAACTTCCTGTTCCTGTCCAGCAGGCTCCTCCCAGTGCTTTCTTCATGTGCTGGTCACTTTCATTTGGTCCTTGACCTGGAAGGATTACTTTTTGTGGGTGCTGCTGGATATTTGGATTTGAGGCCTTTTTGACTTTCTTTGGATCACTTTTGGATTAGAAATCAACTTTCACAAGTAAGTTTGTTTGGGGCATTACAGTTGTTGCAACTACAATTTTGGAACTTTTTCAAAACATTAAATAAAATATATTGTGGGTAGCCACAGTATCCAGTAGGACCAGGGTTGGTTATGGGTGCATGATACAACTGTTTTGTTGAATTTAAACACCATTGAGGCCATGGATGGGCTGGGATTGTGCTGATTTTTGTGGTTTTTGTCGTTTTTTGGGGGCTGATGGTGGGGCCCTTTGCCCAGGGGTGGTGAGTGTTGCATGGGCCTAGTCTTTCTGTGGGGCGTCTTCTTGAATTTAAACATCATTGAGGCCATGGATGGGCTGGGATTGTGCTGATTTTTGTGTTTTTTGTTGTTTTTTGGGGGCTGCTGGTGTGGCCTTTTGCCCAGGGGTAGTGGTGCATGGACTGAGTGTGCCTGTGGTGTGGTCTCACTCTCTTTAATGTAAACATCCTGGATGGCATTGGATTGTGGTGGTTTTTGGGTGTTTTTCTGTTTTTTTGGGGTGTACTGCTGATGTGGACTGGCCATGTGGGTGGTGGTGGTGGCCATCTTGAGTGCTGGCTGGTACAGGCAACATGTGCTTGGGGTGCAAGGGGCCATTTTGAAGAGAGGCAGTGTCTGAGGCCTGCACTTATTTTGCCTACTTTTTATCCATTATGCCCAGGGGTAGTGAGTGTTGCATGGGCCTAGTCTTTCTGTGGGGTGTCTTCTTGAATTTAAACACCATTGAGGCCATGGATGGGCTGGGATTGTGCTGAATTTTGTGGTTTTTGTCGTTGTTTGGGGCTGCTGGTGGGGCCCTTTGTCCAGGGGTGGTGAGTGTTGCATGGGCCTAGTCTTTCTGTGGGGTGTCTTCTTGAATTTAAACATCATTGAGGCCATGGATGGGCTGGGATTGTGCTGATTTTTGTGTTTTTTGTTGTTTATTGGGGCTGTTGGTGTGGCCTTTTGCCCAGGGGTAGTGGTGCATGGACTGAGTGTGCCTGTGGTGTGGTCTCACTCTCTTTAATGTAAACATCCTGGATGGCATTGGATTGTGGTGGTTTTTGGGAGTTTTTCTGTTTTTTTGGGGTGTACTGTTGATGTGGACTGGCCATGTGGGTGGTGGTGGTGGCCATCTTGAGTGCTGGCTGGTACAGGCAACATGTGCTTGGGGTGCAAGGGGCCATTTTGAAGAGAGGCAGTGTCTGAGGCCTGCACTTATTTTGCCTACTTTTCATCCATAATCCCCAGGGGTAGTGAGTGTTGCATGGGCCTAGTCTTTCTTTGGGGTGTCTTCTTGAATTTAAACACCATTGAGGCCATGGATGGGCTGGGATTGTGCTGAATTTTGTGGTTTTTGTCGTTTCTTGGGGCTGCTGGTGGGGCCCTTTGCCCAGGGGTGGTGAGTGTTGCATGGGCCTAGTCTTTCTGTGGGGTGTTATCTTGAATTTAAACACCATTGAGGCCATGGATGGGCTGGGATTGTGCTGTTTTTTGTGTTTTTTGTCATTTTTGGGGGCTGCTGGTGTGGCCATTTGCCCAGGGGTAGTGGTGCATGGACTGAGTGTGCCTGTGGGGTCTCACTCTCTTTAATGTAAACATCCTGGATGGCATTGGATTGTGGTGATTTTTGGGTGTTTTTCTGTTTTTTTGGGGCGTACTGTTGATGTGGACTGGCCATGTGGGTGGTGGTGGTGGCCATCTTGAGTGCTGGCTGGTACAGGCAACATGTGCTTGGGGTGCAAGGGGCCATTTTGAAGAGAGGCAGTGTCTGAGGCCTGCACTTATTTTGCCTACTTTTCATCCATTATCCCCAGTGGTAGTGAGTGTTGCATGGGCCTAGTCTTTCTGTGGGGTGTCTTCTTGAATTTAAACACCATTGAGGCCATGGATGGGTTGGGATTGTGCTGTTTTTTGTGTTTTATGTCGTTTTTGGGGGCTGCTGGTGTGGCCTTTTGCCCAGGGGTAGTGGTGCATGGACTGAGTGTGCCTGTGGGGTCTCACTCTCTTTAATGTAAACATCCTGGATGGCATGGGATTGTGGTGATTTTTGGGTGTTTTTCTGTTTTTTTGGGGTGTACTGTTGATGTGGACTGGCCATGTGGGTGGTGGTGGTGGCCATCTTGAGTGCTGGCTGGTACAGGCGACATGTGCTTGGGGTGCAAGGGGCCATTTTGAAGAGAGGCAGTGTCTGAGGCCTGCACTTATTTTGCCTACTTTTCATCCATTACGCCCAGGGGTAGTGAGTGTTGCATGGGCCTAGTCTTTCTGTGGGGTGTCCTCTTGAATTTAAACACCATTGAGGCCATGGATGGGCTGGGATTGTGCTGAATTTTGTGGTTTTTGTCGTTTTTTGGGGCTGCTGGTGGGGCC
This sequence comes from Lissotriton helveticus, assembly GCF_964261635.1. Lineage (NCBI taxonomy): Eukaryota > Metazoa > Chordata > Amphibia > Caudata > Salamandridae > Lissotriton > Lissotriton helveticus. The sequence continues at coordinate 57,889,854 of NC_136068.1, read as the reverse complement.
CTTTGCCCAGGGGTGGTGAGTGTTGCATGGGCCTAGTCTTTCTGTGGGGTGTCTTCTTGAATTTAAACATCATTGAGGCCATGGATGGGCTGGGATTGTGCTGATTTTTGTGTTTTTTTTCATTTTTTTGGGGCTGCTGGTGTGGCCTTTTGCCCAGGGGTAGTGGTGCATGGACTGAGTGTGCCTGTGGTGTGGTCTCACTCTCTTTAATGTAAACATCCTGGATGGCATTGGATTGTGGTGATTTTTGGGTGTTTTTCTCTTTTTTTGGGGTGTACTGTTGATGTGGACTGGCCATGTGGGTGGTGGTGGTGGCCATCTTGAGTGCTGGCTGGTACAGGCAACATGTGCTTGGGGTGCAAGGGGCCATTTTGAAGAGAGGCAGTGTCTGAGGCCTGCACTTATTTTGCCTACTTTTCATCCATTATGCCCAGGGGTACTGAGTGTTGCATGGGCCTAGTCTTTCTGTGTGGTGTCTTGAATGTAAACATCATGGATGGCATGGGATTGTGCTGATTTTTCTGTGTTTTTCGATTTTTTGGGGTGTATAACTGAACTGATGTTCCTCTGTCTTCCATTGCTTTTAGGTGCACAAGACTCAAGAGAACCACCAGTGCCAGGAAGAAGTCCTGCAGCGGTGTGTGTGTGCAGCATAACGTCACGCGACGTCACGTCTGGACACAGACAACTCTGCAACTCGTGCAACTGCTGCCTGCTGTTCTGACCTGCTCTGAAGAAGATGGCTCCAAAAAAAGTTACCCGTAGCTCCTCTAGCAAGAAAGTTGCCAGTAAGGAGCAGAAGAAGCAAGTTACCAAGGAGACTGGTGTGCCGGCCGCCTCTTTTTTTGGGAGGAAAAAAAAAAGTACGCCTGCAGCAGCAGCGGAATCTGCTGGGGACCAAGCTGGGAGCAGCACCCCCGCTCCATTGGGCTCAGTGCCACCACCACCACCATGCCAACTTAAGTCCAAGCCCTTGACTGCTGCAGAGGCAGTTAGTCTAGTTGTTCAATCACCATCGACCAGTGATGTTGGCTCATCGCAAGAAAGTAGCAGCAATGTCCCTCAATCAACACAGGTTGTTGTAACTCATCTGACGAGTGTTGAACAACCACAGCCGCAACAAAAACCACATGTGCAAGTACATGTGGAAGGAGAGGCAGCGCAAGCAGATGCGCAAGCAGAGGTGCATGGAGGGTCACAAGTGCCCACAATAGTTGTTCCTCCCGAAGTAGGGGCATATCAGGAAATCGACAATCAAGGCGAGGTATCATTTGAGGAATACACTCCTCCTGATGATCATCCATTATCTTCCACACCCCTAGCAAGGAAGAGATCAAGGGTGGTGTCTACATCTTCTTCAAGCACACCTCCTTCTGATGATACGGATCAAAATTGGGAACCAGCACCACTGCCGTCTGAGAGTGAGGCACACCATGATCTGACAAAGGTAGTTAAGCGTAAAAGGAAGCTCGTCCAAAGTCTCAGAGTTATGGAGTGTGATGATGAGGCTCAACAAGAAGTGGCGGATACTGCTGCTGATGAAGACTCTGACAACGACGACCCAGTCATCATAAAGGTCACTGCAGCCCCAGCGGGCATGCAGCAAACAGACATTTTGACCCTAGCCCGAAAAGCTGCTGAGCGTGATGATGATGATGTTGTCGACGAGGAGGCAGTGGAAAAACCACAATCATTGGAGTTAAGTAGTACACCAACTCGTACCGCTTCCATATTTCTTTCTCACAAGAAGGGACCTCCATCCACCTCGACCTTAATTAGTGGCGGTGAAAGTGCACAACGTACAAAAGTTGGGCAATCCAGATCCTCCACTTCATCTGGCATTAGCAGCATGACCACCACCACCAGTATCGCCGCCTCCTCCAGGCCCCACAGACACTTCAAGTCCCCAGTTTGGGACTTCTTTACTGTTTGCCCAAAAAGGGAAAAGTTCGCCATTTGTACCCTTTGTAAGCTTGCAGTTAGTCGTGGTAAGTTAGGTAGCAACTATGGTACCGGAGGCCAGAGAGGTCATCTTGAGAGACAGCACACTGTCAAATGGTTTGCGCACCTAAAGGCGATCAAGGAAGCCCGAATTGGAAGTCAAGAAAACGTTGATGTTTCATCTGATGATGACGAGGAGGAAGAAGACGTGTCAAACACTTCACTTACACCCAGTACCCCTGTCAGCAGCACACCCCATGTGAGGCACACTAAGAGTGTTGGAGCGAGTGAGACACCAACGCGAAAAAGTTCACCAGCGAGCATAATTGGGTCAACGAAGTCATTATCATCCCGTAAATGCTTGGTCCAGGGCAACATTAGAACCATGTTTTGTTCAGACGCGCCATATGAACGCAACCACCCACTGACGCGTCTGTATAACACTAAGCTGGCTAAAATGCTAGGTGTGGACCTTCTCCCTTTTTCTTTTGTAGAAGCGGTAGGTTTTCTAGAATTAGTGGCAGCGCTCTGCCCTAAATGGAAGGTTCCTAGCCGGTTCTATTTTGCCAGAGTTGCGGTTCCAGCACTACATGAAGATGTGCTGGAGGTGATTGGGGCAGCTTTGCAGAAGAGTGCTGTTCACACTATACATCTGACAACAGACATGTGGACCAGTGGCGCAGGCGCTGATTACATGTGCATCACTGCACACTGGGTCTCTTTTTCAGGGGTTAAAGCAAAGCTAAACGCAGGTGTTGACCCAGAACAAGTTTTTAAAGCTGCTCGGAAACATGCAACACTAGCCATGTTTGGCATGGAGAAAAGTCACACAGCACGAAACATTTTGGACGAGTTTAACAAAAAGGTCTTTCACTGGCTGTCCCCAAAAAAACGCCAGATTGGTTATGTTTCCACGGATAATGGTGCCAATGTAGTTAAGGCCATGTCGCTGGGTGACTATTTCAGAGTGCCGTGTTTGGCGCACTGTATCAACCTGGTAGTTCAAAAATTCTTGAGTGATAAAGACAGTCCAGCGTGCGAGGTAATGGCCACCTGCCGAAAAATGTGCAACCATTTCAGCCATTCTTTTAAGGCCCGGAAGCATCTGAGGAGCCTGCTACATGAACGTCGAATGCCAGTGAAAAGCACTCATCCAGGAGGTGGCAACACGTTGGAACTCAACCTTCTACATGCTTGAGCGTCTGTATGAGCAGTATACGGTACTCGATCACTATTTCTTAAAACAGGGTACAGCTCAGAAGGACCTGAGGATGGGTGCGGCGCAATGGGACATAGTTAAAAGCCTGACAGACATGCTTCGTCCTTTGGAGGTCTTCACGCGTGCAGTCAGCAAGGAGGACTGTAATTTGGGAAAAGCTATCCCATTGTTGTGCATGCTGGAGCACCAACTGAAGGCGGTGTCTTCTGAGTTAGAAAAAGATGATAAAAACAAAGACCCTTTTGTTTTGTCAGAGAAATTATTAGAGCGCCTACGTGGTGATGAACGTCTTAAAATGATCAACTCAGAACAGCATTACATTTGTGCTACTATTCTGGATCCACGCTACAAAAAGGCGCTGGCAGGCCAAGCATTCTTTCCTTTTGCTGATGAAGATGTTAAAAAGTACAAACGTTGGCTAGCCTGGTCAGCCAAGAGGTTTGAAAAAGAACGGCAGGATATTGAAGGAGAAGGCAGTACATCAGCATCAGCAGGCCATCCCCAGTCAAAAAAATCCACTTCTGCACCTGTGGCTCTGGCACAAGTGACCTCTCAGCCGTTAAAGACACCGGCAACCGGATCATCTGCACCACTCACAAGAGTAACATTGGCTGCTGAAGAGGATTGGCTAAGTTGGCTTGGGTATGGTTCTCGAAAAGAGGTCACAAGCACAGCAAATAGTAACCAAAGTGGAGGAACCGTTGAGGACCTTGAGTCGATGGTGCAGGACTATCTGAATGACTCAACAGAGGTCTTTCTTAATGATGAGCCATTGCAGTATTGGCATGGGAAAAAACAATTGTAGCCACAGCTCTCCAACCTGGCTATAAACTACTTGTCTTGCCCACTCGCAAGTGTGTCTTCTGAACGTGTTTTCAGTGCTGCTGGTGGCATTGTAACTCCCAAACGGAGCCGCCTCTTGCCCAAAAATGTGGAGAGGCTAACAATGATCAAGATGAATCAGCACCTCATACCACCAGATTACAAAGTACGAGAAAGCACGCAGCATGAAGACGAGGAGGACAGCAACGTAGATGAGGGAATTTGTTCTCTGTTCGGTGACGCTGACCTCATCCTGCCTGAATTCGCAGAGTATGATGACGAACTCTTATTCTTATTCCCCGACACCGAGCCCTGAAAATGAGACAATGAATCAATAACTTTCTTTTTCGTCCTTATTCACTTTTATTCCTGTGTGTCTGTCTTTCTTTGTTTTGCACAGTTAATTTAATTCAAACTTTAATCACCTAATCACAAAAACAAGCCCATCAGCAGAACTCAGGTTCACAAGTTCAGAAGAACATGCTCCTCTATCCTCCTCCTCCAGACTCCTATTTCCCTCAAAGCAGAGGGCTGGATTACGCCCAATGAAGAAAGACTCAGCACTTGTGGAGGTGTTCTACTTCTTTGCGGGTGAGTTGACGGCTCTGGGCCCATTGGTGTGAGGGTCTAATAACGGATAAAAGTGTTTTGGACCAAATATGAGGCGGAAATTTCTTGCCGTTTTTGCTGACTTGCTTGCCTTTGAGGTGCTCTTTGGCGGGGTTCCGGGTGTTTGTGTGTGAGTTTTGCGGTCTGGGAGCACTGCTGCGACAGTCTAATCTTGATTGCATTTGCTTTTCAGGAAATCCGTGGTGGAAAACAGGAGTTATGATGATGACCTAGCTGCACAGCGCGTTTGGACCGAAGGCCGAGAGATATTGTAAGTATGAGATTTTGTTTTTTGGCTGTTTGGGGGTGTTGTCGCGTGCTTTTTTGCGGGTGGGTTGGTGGGTCTCTTGGGGCATTCCTGTGAAGGTCTAATACCGGATAGAAGTGGTTTGGACAAAATCCATGCAGAATTTTTTTTTGCTATTTCTTCTGACATCTTGCTCAATGTAGCGTTTTCGGGGGCCTGTTTGGGGGGCTTCCTGGTGTTTGTGGGTGGGTTTTGGTGTCTCTGTCGGAGCACTGCTGCGACAGTCTAATCTTGATTGCATTTGTTTTCAGGAAATCCGTGGTGGAAAACAGGAGTTATGATGATGACCTAGCTGTACAGCGCGTTTGGACCGAAGGCCGAGAGATATTGTAAGTATGAGATTTTGTTTTTTGGCTGTTTGGGGGTGTTGTCGCGTGCTTTTTTGCGGGTGGGTTGGCGGGTCTCTTGGGACATTCCTGTGAAGGTCTAATACCGGATAGAAGTGGTTTGGACAAAATCCATAAGGAAAAGCCTTTTGGCACTTTTTGTAACTTAGGGTTCGTTAGGGTTAGCCCTAGCAGCAGGATTGCATGTGTTTCGGGGTGTTCTAGATTTTTGCAACTGAGTTCTGGGGTCTTAGAGCACTCTTGGAGCGATGCTGGCTATGGATACTTTTGCTTGCTTGCAAGTGGTTTGAATACAATCCACGGTGGGTAAGGGGGTATTTGGGCCTACTTTTACTTTCAAAGTACGTTTTGTCACCATTTTTCTGCTAGGCCTCGTTTTTTGAGATCTGATTGGGGTCTTCTACATTTTTGCGACTGGCTTTAGTAAGGGTCTGGGTGGGAGCACTGCTGGGAAGGTCTAATTTTGTTCTAAAACACAGTTCACAGTACACCGAGCTTGAGGGGAAAGATCCGCTAAATTAATTTGGCCATACTTATTTATCCTTCAAAAGGTGACTCAGACAGAGTACGCAATTTCAAAAATATTGTACTGTCTATTAGGAAAATCAAAGTGTGACTTTTTGCACCACACAGCGTACATACCTTATATTTATTTATCAGTGGTATTGTAATAGCACTTCCTGTTTTCCGTTCAATAATTACAGGCCGGGTTTCAGTCTGTGCAATGGGGAAAAAAGATGGAGTCAGGCTTCACATTAACGAGCCGCAATTCAACATCCGCCAGGCAGGCAGTGGACAGGGTGTCTTCTGTCAGTGGTCACCAACATTGATGGACGAAGCGTCAGCTGGAATGGAGGAGTGCCGCTAATAAGAGGAATTGTTTGCTGCATGCAACTTACTTACCAAATTCAACAGGACAACTCCAACAACATACAGATACAGTATCCATTGTTTTCTTCTATGAGTGTGACTGCATTTCTTGGATCTCTCTCTGCTTCTAAATTGATCCCAGATTTCTTTATCTTCAATTATTGTTTGACCATGCTGTGCTTTTTTTTTCTTCTCTCAACAAAACCTACCCAAAAAGAAACCCCCATTCCCATCCATTTTCCAAACCCTAACCCTCTTCCCCCGGGCTGTGTGGTTTTGCTTGATGTGTTACTAAATGACATCAATAATTCCACACACTTGCTGGGGAGGATAAGGTCATAGCAACAGGCTGGTGAAGGAATCCGAGGATATATTCTAGACTTACTCAGCCTTAGTACTATTTCTTGTAGTAGTAGGAGCCAATGTCAAATAAATTCAACGCAAGTACTAGTTATACTTGCAATACTTTACCATTTGTTAGGCTACATTGTGGCACTGTTCTAGTGTACTGTCACCTGCTATATTCTCTATCGTACCGTAACCGTTGTAATGCTACAGTAAGGACAAACCAGGTTTCGTTTTCTTTTTTTCCATAGGCATGCAACTGCCACTGTGTCACACCACTAGTACCACCGCAATGAGGACATTTCATCCGCCCAGGATTGCCAACCTTAATCCCCATTTCCCGTGGAGCCAGCCCTGGGCCTAGCCCTGCTTTCAAACACAAATTACAGGTAAGATAAGTGTTTGGTGGGAGGTAGTATAATGGACTATTAGGACTAGACGAGAGATTGACGGTAGTACTACTAAAGTCCTAGGACTCTTCAGGAAAACAAACTTACTGTTGAACCCCCACCCACCAGACTCAAAAGCAGTAAAAAACAGGTATGGTCAGATAAAGTTAAAAAAATAATATTTATGTAGCCCTAACAAAATAATCTCCCTCAAGACCCTCCCTAACCCCAACGATTGTCTTTCAAAAGTCCCAAAAAGAACCCAACTCCCAAATCCCACCCCCCCAAAGTCTCTAAAAAAAGGGCAAGGGACACTATACTACTGGAGGGTGCTGTTGAATTTAGCGGCCAGGGCATCACACTCCTTGCGGAGGGTGGCATGGTCGAAGCGGAGGCCCTCCACCAAGTTCTTGTAGCTAAGGACCTCCTGCTCCAGGTAGGACATTCTTAGGGATAAGCGGCGCTGGCGTGCCTTGCAACTCCTGTGGGGGGCAGCTGATGTCTTTGCTGCTTGGCGGTGGCGGTTGGCTTTGGTAGCCCGGCTCCGTACCGCTGGAGCACTGCGCTGTCTGGCAGCCCGTGGGGGCACGGAGGAGGATGCAGCTGTCCCAGTGGAGGATGTTGTGGTTCCACCGGTTGACTGCGTGTCCTCCTCCTCCAGGGCCACCAGCCGCCGATATTCGGCGACAGTGGCATCCAGCCTCCGTTGCCGGGCCATTCGAGCCTGCTCCCTCCGTCATGTCGATTTGGAAGGAGCAACTATATGAAGAAAGAAAGACATAGTCTGTAACCAATGCTCCTTAACATTAATAACACAAAGTGATTGAGCCGAAAGTTGTGTCACAGTACAAGTAGCAAATTGAAAGCACAGTACATAACTATTGAGGACAGTATCTATCTAACCTCCCACTTCTGCATCCTTGCTCTAACATTAGTGGGAGTTTAATGAACAAATTCTACGACCACTATGGACTTCCATTACAGTCGACTATGACAGTACACCAGTCTTATTCTTCTTCTTCTCTCTTGTTTAGGAAAATTGGTACATTATGTTATGCAAGCCGGCAGAATGCCAGCGCAGTGAACTTGCACCCGAGAAAAACAGACGCACACCATGATGAGTGAGACAGACTTGCGTTACTGTACCGGTCCAGTACATGCAGGTGGTGAAGCTATTACTTTTCTATTACGGGTGGCACTGAGAATACTCTGTTACAAGGGCTACTGCTTAACTAATTTACCTTTCACCCTACAGTGCAAATAAGTACTAGTAAAGTAAAATAAGGAAGCTAAATAATTTGATTATCTATCACTTCACATGGGATGTATTTGATGACATATGGGATGACTTTAGGTGCTTTGCTTATTATTGAGTGAACAGTGATACACCCACACATGAATGACGTACTACTACTAAACTAAAGTTATTAAGAGAGGTACGGAGTGTCCACCGTAATAACCGGATATATGCTGTGCTTGCAGTTGCAATACAAACTACTGCTACTATTCATGGTAGTATTGGACAAATTTACAACTTCTTTTCCTTGCCTTCCCTACACTGGAACGGACGTGCGGGTGCGGTGTTACATGCTCTTCAAGGTAACACTTAGTTCATCCAGTGACCATCTACTCTCTCTAGATACACATATGCTATCTAAGAGTCAGATAATACCATGCTCCAGGCATCCATCCATTCAAAGTATATGCACACATACAGTTTCTGTTTCACCCACCCAGGCTGTTCTCCTTCCACCCATCCTTGCTTCATCATTGACCCAGCCATGCACCATACCATATTCTTTCCTTCCCAGCCACCTCGGGGACCAAGCAAACACATATTATTCTTCTTTGCCAGCCATCATAAAATTTCTCGTCCTTCCACACTTACTTACACTCTTCTTTCGCTTTTCGATCATCCCATCCATCAAGTTCATCTAAGATCTTATTGGGATTCTTCTCACCAAAAACTTCACAGCTAAGTCGAAGTACATTTAGAGGAGGATACTACCTGGTTGATTTATAATACACCCGTGCAGAAAGCAGACTATGCAGTCTTCAATCTCAATAAGTAAGGAATATATAGCTTACCTCTTCCCGCCACCACCGTGTGAACCCTCACAGGAACGTCCGGCACTTGCACCGCATCCTCCCCAGAGTCCTCGTCCAACACCACCACCTCCGCGCTGGCCCCGCCACCAGATGTTACACCTACAAAGTACATTTAAGAATGTTAGAAATACACCACTCACTGCTATATAATATTTGGTCTAGGAGGAATAAAGAAATGTTAAAAAAATGAAATACAATGTAATAATTTGTAACTGTATACTCTAAAGTAAAAATGTCCCTTTTTCCAGGGAAGGCTGTTGTCTTGCAGCACTTTTTGGCACAACTGATGAATGCTTGTTTTTTATTTTTAACACGCACCACTTTTTCTCCTAACAGACAGAAGCTTGACTTCTAAGAACATGAGCAGGATCAAGTTCAAACCAGGTGAGAGCTCGGCTCGACCACAAGAAATGTGTCCAATTAATCATCAGCACTAAGCACTTTTCCATTTTCAGTTAAACGTTTAGTTTTATGACAAAGTTGATTTTAATAAATGTGTTTACTTTTAATAAAGCTTTTAAACTTAAATAGACTCTGTGGTTTTTGGTCCTCCAGACTAGAGTGGATGAGCTAAAGGTTTTGGAATTTTTGCAAGCATGAGTCCGTGCCTCTGACACTTCTTGACTCTGACTCCATACTCTTGTCCTGCGTTGGATAATCTAATCATCATTGGGGATCAATCATCGGTGACTTTGGGAGCTAAATGACTCTGCCACACTATCTAGTCAGTAAGGAGATTGGGGGTTCAACTACAAAGTCTGTTATCACTGAGGTATGTGGAAAGTCTAACAGCACCTATTATAATTGATACGCTAAGCAATGCATTATTTAGTGTCCATAGTTCTGTTTGTGCAGATTTGTCCCTGCAACAGTAGTAGAATGGATTGTCCTACTATCCAAACCAAAAGTAAAGTAGCATCTTATTCTTTCTTGGTGGTCATTCACCTTTTTATTGTTGGCAATTGTCAAAGCATAAACATTTAGAAGACTTGAAAAGACATTATGGACAATCCCAGAGGACTGCACTCAGTGCATTGAGCTATTGCTGACTAGAATGGGAGTCCAATGGAATTGCCAAATGTGCAATCTTAGTTAGCTACTGTGAGAGACTGCCTTACCGATCCCCACGACTACGGTATCCAGACTCCTCTCCTCTGTCTCCGCAGGGACGCGATCGGAGCTTCAACCCGGAAGTCCCGCCTTCGAGAACCGGAAGTGGTTACCCGAGACCAATAAGAAAGGAGTGGAATGACCGTTACGAGGAGGAAGTAGGCGGGATGAAAACGACACGAGAGGAAGGCGCGGGACCCGGTTTCAAGGAAGAAGACGCGGGACCCGGTTTCAAGGAGGAAGACGCGGGACCCGACACAGAGAAGACCTCGACATCGGGAAGCGCCGAGGACGGTGAAGAAACCTGGTCCGAGGATTGGTGGTGTCCGGAGGTGGCTGGGGAGCGGCCGTGACTCAGGAGAGTTACGGCGGAGCCAGGTTAGTGCTTGTATCCTGGGAACAGGCGGGAGAGGGTGGAAAGAGTGGGTGGGCACTGCGTACAACAGAGGAACAAGACGTATATTTGAATCCTTTGTGCCTGAATATGTATATTTGAATCCTTTGTGCCTGAATACGCCGCCTTAGCTAAACCACTTACTATATAAACGAACTTGATTGCGCACCCTTACCTTTCCAGTCGGACACTTGACGAACCTATGATAAAGAGATCTTTTTTTCTGTTTCTCTTCTTACTTGCCTGGCCTTTTCTGCTTTGCCTTTATTTTGGCTGTGGGACTATTCTCGAGACACTGACACTTCAACAAACCTAGTGCACCAAGGTGTGGGGATGGAATTACACCTCTGAAACTGTGCCATGTATCATTCTGACGGCTCCTTTACTTTCTTTGTCCTCCTATGAGCCTCCGGGGAGAACACCACGGTCAAGGACACTCCGAAGATAGGACATCTTCATCCTCGTCAGACTCAAACGAAGAAGAAACACATCCAACACCTATAACCCAACAACCTGCATCTTCAAAAACTTTTGTTAATAAACCTTCCTTTAAACCTATACTTCAGCCTCCACGCCTGTTTATCAAGCCTGCCCTCCCACAGCTACACAGACAGACTAATAAGAATAATCTAGTAATACCACAGGGAGTCATAGTCGAGGCAGGATAAGAATTTAGATCCAGTCTACAAGAAGATCAAAGACGATTTAGAAAAAATCGAATGAGGAACGCTAGGAAAAAATAGGTACTCTATGTTAAAATTAAAACTTACTGGGGCCAGCAAAGGAGCCCTCGCCTGCCCGATCCTGGCCTGCATCCTCCTGAACAGCACCCTCCTCCTCCTCCTGTGTCCTCTTGCCCTTGGGGGGAGCTGATGTACAACATGAAAGAAAGAAAGACCAGAAAACATGGATGAGATTTGTCAACCAAATCAAACATTTCAAAAGAACAATAAGAAAATATTTTGGAGAAATAGCAAATAGATAGACAACTATTCCACGGGATATATTGACCAATCTCATGTGGTATACTACGTTATTCGTATTGCCTGATTTGCGGACCGTTGACTTTGAAAGTTCCTATGTAACTCACTAAACAGACTACTAAAAAGGTTTGCCTAGGCCTGGCAGGCAGCAGTCCGCAGCACGCGAAGTGACAGACAAAGTCCATCGTGCTTGCAGATCAGTGAATACTCAAACTATCAATCCACCGACCACCACCACTATTTCTTCTTATAGCCATGTGTCTAAAGGAAGTACTGGACTTCAGTCTGTTGGGGCTGATTTAGAAGTCCCTTGCGGCTCATTTTCCTCCATTGTTGCGTGACTTTTGTGACGCAGCGGCAGAACAAAAGAGGCGCCATGGTGTGGCGTATATATAAAAAAAAAATTACGCATATGGGAGATGCATCACGTTGTAAAGCCCTGCGCCATCAGGGGGCGTTCCGGCGCAAGGGAGGGCGTTCCTGCGCAGGAACGAATCCTAAAAGTGGCTGAGGGAAATCTACAAGATGTCAATCAGTCACTTTTAGGACAATGATGCGTGATTGAAACCCTGCGCCTGCTTGAAGCCGACGTACGGCTTGATGCAGCATTGGGGAGATAGGGCACCCCAGAGCATTGCTGGAGCTGCGCCATCGTTGGCACGCAACTCCAGCAATGCGCCGCCTTTACGGCACAGATGCGTAAGGCGTCTGTGACGTTTTGGGCCCATGGGTGGTGGTGGTGGCATGGCGCACAATTACTGCCGCATCCCTGCTACTTTGCAGGGATGCGCCCGTAATTGAAAATATGACCCTTAGTGTCTAGCATCATGCAGCTCTTTACACTACACTCATACATAATTTCTCAGGCCAATGAAATGAACACAAAATACAAAACAAATAAGCATAGTAGCAAGCAAGTCTACTGAGAAGGAGAGCAGTGCACCTGAAATGCATAGAAGATTTTGAAATATAATTTACCTACAATGTAATCGGCAGCAATATTGCTCTTGGTAAAGAACAAAGATTTGCAAATAACAGAGCCGGATAAAACAGAGTAGTGATGAAATAGCTAGAAATAGCTACTACTACTCACCAAGCCCGGGGACCTCTACGCCGAGCGCGTCCAGCAAGTCCCGTTCCCGGTCCATGACATCCGTCCAGCGGTGGGTGGCCTGGTTATAGGTGCGCCGGATCCCAGAGAGCTTAAACATGGCCCGGCACACCTTCTCCCACCGCTTCCGGCGCTCCCGGATGCCATAGCCGGTTGCGATCTTGCCGCCTCCCAGGATGGTCTTGGGGAGGCGGCGCTGGACGTGGAAGATTAGTGCGGCCACCTCCTCCGCGCTAAAGATCTCCCGTGGCATCACTAGCTCCCCCCTCAAACGCCCGCACGGGAGCGGGGCACGGGGTGCGGGACCCTTCCCCTTCTCAGGGTGCTTCCCGGCTCCCTTTACCATGGTCTGGGCAGAAATGAAGTTAAATAATAAAGAAGAAATAGAATAGGGAAGAAGAAAAGAAAAGAGTTTAAAAAAGTAGTTTAAAATTAACAAAAAGTAGCAGAAAACACAAAAATATAGAGCTAGAAAAATAGAGGGATAGATAATAAGTAAAATAGATCAAATAAACTTCAAACAAGCAAAGGATGGCAGAGATTCAGAGAGGATACAGAAAGCATGCCCAGAACCATAGCAATGAATGAGAAACAAGATGGCCGCGCCCATTCACGACCGCGTGGGTAAGTTCGCGCGAGATTTTCCTCGCGATCACGCGCTAAATTGTACTAGCGAGCAGCACACTTTGCGAGATTACACATAGCGGCCGGAAACGGAATTACGTCACGCAAACAAGATGGCCACGCCCGTGTACGACCACGTGGGTAAGTTCGCAAACGTATCACTACAAGCGCCTTGCAAACACGCAAAAAATCACGCGAACATACACGCCGCGAAAAAAACAATAGTGTATTCGCACGCATTCGCGGCTTCCGAAATCGATCTCGCACGGATTTGCGCCCCGCAAATCGCGCGAAATTGCAGAAAAACGATTTTTGCTAAACTGAAAGCAATCACCAGGTGCAAAAGTTCAAACCTAACATTAGTAACCATTCACTCTAGTGCTTCCTGAGGGGCCCCTCCAGAGTTCAGTTGCCTATTTGCAACTATTCTATGACCCTGCTAAGACCCAAACAGCAGGCTCATAGAATAGCTACAAGTAGACCATAAAGGTCCTGTGAAAAAAAAATCGCACTGCAACAGAAAGCAAATTACAGATAAGGAAGGAAGCAGGTGCCAGCCAGACTGGAAGTTTCAAAATTACTGACACATTAATCACCCCCAAATTAATTCATGGCAGTTGAAGAAGGGCAGGTGTGCTTGCTTTCACTGCAACAGAAAGCAAATTACAGATAAGGAAGGAAGCAGGTGCCAGCCAGACTGGAAGTTTCAAAATCACTGACACAGTAATCAACCCCAAATTAATTCATGGCAGTTGAAGCAGGGCAGGTGTGCTTGCTTTTTTTCACCCCCATAATCTACAGTGATAAACAAACCTAATGGGTGGCAGTGAGGATGTACCAGAGGGTGGCATGGGTGTACCAGAGGGTGGCAGTGGTGAAACAGAGGGTGCATTGAACCTGTGATGATAAACCAGACGTAGAAACAACATAGTCGCGGCCATTGCGAGCCGAAAAGTAAGTTCGCAATTGCGAAATGGTCCACAAATCCTCGCGAACGCTCGCCAACACAAAAACCGTAAAAATCCGCAAATCCGCGAGAGTTCGCGTATTTTTGCGGATTGCGAATCCGTAAATTCGCAAATTCGCGTAGGCGAGATCCGCTAGATCCGCCCATGCTTAATTGCCACAATTGCAATACTTGTCATAAAGTAAAGTGGGTACAGCAAAAGGAGTATTATGAAATAATACTGTAAAAGCATTTATATGGTTTCTAAGCCATAAGATACTTAAAACGGATAAAATACATACAATGATAAAAGTTGACTAAACGTACTCAACTGGTGTTTCTAAAATACACCTACCCCGGTGTACCTAACCTAAGCCTAGTACGTGGGAAGGAGTAAGTGAGATGTAGTTTGAGTTAAGATAGTTTTGCCAAGAATCTGAAGCAAGAATTCTCTAAGGGTCTAATCAGCTCCGTACCTTGGTTATAGAATGAAGGAGGTCTTGTACCTCTCTCTCAGGACTCGATCTCCCAGCAACCCGCAAGGGTGACAGGGAAACACTGGAGCTGGATTTTTCGGCAGGAGGAAAGACAGCATCTCTCTCAGTGCGTCAATGGGAGGGTCGGCTTCCTTCGGCACTCGTTTCAGCAGGGCGTCGGGTAAGTAGATAGACGATCTGCTCCAAACCACCGTGTGCTTGCTAAGGCAGATGCTGGTATATTTATACCTGGAAGGTGCCGAGTTTGACGTGAGGTTGGACATAAGACTTCACTAAGAACTCTCAGTTCTTTCAGGACTCCAGGAGTTTAGGTGTCTGTAATCCAAAACTAGACGATATGAATTGTCTGGTTTGGAGACAGGAAACAAAGGATTATTCATTTGTGAGGTGCATGTTTCAATCACCCCCTGATTTTCAAGTTGATCTAAGATCTCCCTGACTTGTTTTTTAGCTTATTGCTTAACAGAATACTGCCTTTGTGTAGTAGGTTGATTTTTTAACTGAATTTTATGGTGAGGAGAATCCTCATCCCATCCTACATGATTTTTGTATAATGCAGGGGCTTGGGCCACGGCCCATTTTCTAGCATATATGTATTTTTTATGAATTGGAATGTGATTTGAGAAGGCAGGCATAATCATTTCTTTGCCATGTGGGCACTCCCTGACAAACTCTGGTGGCCGGTCTTTCTCTGCTAGCAAGATATCATACCCTTTGGATAGGTTCTCCCAAAAGAGACCTTTTATTTTCCTAGTTTTGTCCCCTTCTATACGTAATGTTATTTCATATAATTTATGGGGCTCACTAACTCTGGTGTCTGCAGTTTCCACCTGAATGTATTCATTCGTGTCCAATGTCTCCAGAAGATTCATCAGGATCTTGCGAGCTATGGTCACTTCTGCTGCACTGTCTAGCATTGTCTGGGCCCATTCTCCATTTTTGAGGTGTGTCCTCAGAATCCTCGGCATGTTTTATTTTAATACTAGCTACCTTCTTTTTTGGAAATTGTAATTTTTTACTTTGATGAGCAGGTTCCTTGTCTTTGGACTTGACGCGCTCTTCTTTGTGTTCTGACCGTCCTCTTCTTTCCGATTTCTGTGAGGAATTCTGAAAAGATCGAGAGGGACGTGTATCAATATCTTGATGTCTGTCAGGTTTTCTCAAATTGTCCCTATTTCTAAGGTTGTATCTTTTTTCAGAGGGCTCCCTTTGTGGAGACCTGTCCCCTCGTTCTGGAGATCTATCTCTCCGTTGAGGAGACCTCCCTTTGGACTGAAACTGTTTTTCTCTGGGTGTGGTTTGTTTATTACCCTCCCACCTCTTTTTTGGAGTATTGAGATTATTCTTGATAAAGGTTTTTTCAGGATTTTCAGTTAGTTGGGGTTTTAGTGGTTTCCCACCCAAACTATCTCTACCTAATTCTTCATAGGATTTTTCAATTATTCTGGCAAGTTCAAAAGGTCGTTCTGCTATATCTGTTTCTTTCAATTTTTGGCGGATCGCCACAGATGCTGCTTCTCCTTTTATGTTGGCTAATAGTATAGCCGAGACTTGCTTAAAGTCTTTCAGTAATTTCATACCTAGAGTTAAAGCAGGTTCTGGACCGTGTTAATTTTGAATCTGTCTTAGTACGTCTGGTATAACCGCCATAGACGGAAAACCATGTGTTTTTGTGTATATCGAAGCAAAGACTGTGCCCCAAGTGTCACAGTCCTCCACATGTGGTGCGATCCCCATTGGAAGACAGATAGTCAGAATTCTGTGTTTGTCATGAGGTGTAGTATCAGGAAATACTGCCTCTATCTGAGTAATTTTTTGAGCTAACCAAAATGGAATTTGTTCCCGTTTTGCGGGTAATTTTCTAATGACTGATTGTATAGTCTGTGGTGTAATTTTATTTGTGTTCCCCTGGTAAGGAGTGTGCTGTGGAATTCTTATTGCTGGTTGGACTGTTAAAGTCCGCATGACATATTGGACCAATTGTCTATGTATTTTAATTAGTTGTTTTAGCTGAACTAAAAGTTCTCCGCTTGAAATTTTTTCAATGTGGTGTGTAGCCGGCTAGAACTGGCCATGTGGCTCCTGGTCTACCTAGTGGACCGAGCCTGGTGAAGTGATTTTGATGTTTTAGGGCGCCATTAAACCAGAGCTGGTGCTCTTGGTACATTAGTGGAATTTCAATGTCCTCAAAAGGAACGTATTCCGTTGGAGATTCATCTATTTTGTAGTAATGAAACTCGTGTGTCACAGCATGTGCTGCTGGAAAATATATCCTCTGTCTGCCGATATTCATAGGCCTCTACCACAAATATGACTGTACCACCTCTTGGTGATACTCCATTATTTATAGGTTTGTAAGTTACATTCTTCCTTACATTGACTGGGATGATTATAGAATCCGGGTCATCTTGCCGGAGACTTGTGTCCTCCGCTAATAGTTGAGCTGCTAACGCTTCTCTGTCTTTATCCTCTTCTCCTTCCGACATTTTACTGACTGAAAGGTTTTCTGCAGAGCAAGTTTCAAGGAAACAGAGATTAGGTGCACAATATTTGGGAACACTGTATCCTTCAACGTTGACTAAACCAAAAACTAATACATAGGAATCTCTTCCTACTAAGTTCTGGCGGATATTAACCTTTTACCCACTCCAGACGTCTATTGGAGTTTTTACGGGAAAAAGGGGTCTGTGTGAAAAGCACGACTGAGTTACTCTAGTATCTAGCGTTAAATTATCGCCTTACCAAATGTTGGGCGCCATGTATTGTAGTTCCTATATTCCCAAAAGGCTCTGCGCATTGGAATAACATAAACGATCGTTTAGACGTAGGACTTAGGTCGACTGGGTCTCTATTGAATATGTTAGACTTAATTATGAATGCCAGCTAGCTCAAAGGTCACTAGAAACGTTCTCGATTGAACAGGAAGGAGTTAACTTTCCGGAATAGACAAGAAGGGATTAGTTTCTAACAACCGCATAAACATGACAACTTTGCTCCCTCCAGAATAAGGAGTATATCTCCAGAGTCGCGGAAACAATAGATGGCTATTTCACTCAGTCAATCGTGCATGCTTAGTTTCACCAGGAGTGCAGAGAAATAGAGAGACGGGCGTTTTCAATAAAAGTGGTTATTTATTGAGCAGTCTTCTTTCTCATGCAAGAGAAGTGAATTGCCACAATTGCAATACTTGTCATAAAGTAAAGTGCGTACAGTAAAAGGAGTATTATGAAATAATACTGTAAACGCATTTATATGGCTTCTAAGCCATAAGATACTTAAAACCAATAAAATACATACAATGATAAAAGTTGACTAAACGTACTCAACTGGTGTTTCTAAAATACGTACCTAACCTAAGCCTAGTACGTGGGAAGAAGTAAGTGAGATGTAGTTTGAGTTAAGATAGTTTTGCCAAGAATCTGAAGCAAGAATTCTCTAAGGGTCTAATCAGCTCCGTACCTTGGTTATAGAATGAAGGAGGTCTTGTATTTCTCTCTCAGAACTCGATCTCCCAGCAACCCGCGAGGGTGACAGGAAAACACTGGAGCTGGATTTCTCTGCAGGAGAAAAGACAGCATCTCTCTCAGTGCGTCAATGGGAGGGTCGGCTTCCTTCGGCACTCGTTTCAGCAGGGCGTCGGGTAAGTAGATAGCCGATCTGCTCCAAACAACCATGTGCTATCTAAGGCAGATGCTGGTATATTTATACCTGGAAGGTGCCGAGTTTGACGTGAGTTTGGACATAAGACTTCACTAAGGACTCTCAGTTCTTTCAGGACTCCAGGAGTTTAGGTGTCTGTAATCCAAAACTAGACGATATGAATTGTCTGGTTTGGAGACAGGAAACAAAGGATTATTCATTTGTGAGGTGCATGTTTCAATCACCCCCTGATTTTCAAGTTGATCTAAGATCTCCCTGACTTGTTTTTTTAGCTTATTGCTTAACAGAATACTGCCATTGTGTAGTAGGTTGATTTTTTAACTGAATTTTATGGTGAGGAGAATCCTCATCCCATCCTACATGATTTTTGTATAATGCAGGGGCTTGGGCCACGGCCCATTTTCTAGCATATATGTATTTTTTATGAATTGGAATGTGATTTGAGAAGGCAGGCATAATCATTTCTTTGCCATGTGGGCACTCCCTGACAAACTCTGGTGGCCGGTCTTTCTCTGCTAGCAAGATATCATAGCCTTTTGATACGTTCTACCAAAAGAGACCTTTTATTTTCCTAGTTTTGTCCCCTTCTATACGTAATGTTATTTCATATAATTTATGGGGCTCACTAACTCTGGTGTCTGCAGTTTCCACCTGAATGTATTCATTCGTGTCCAATGTCTCCAGAAGATTCATCAGGATCTTGCGAGCTATGGTCACTTCTGCTGCACTGTCTAGCATTGTCTGGGCCCATTCTCCATTTTTGAGGTGTGTCCTCAGAATCCTCGGCATGTTTTATTTTAATACTAGCTACCTTCTTTTTTGGAAATTGTAATTTTTTACTTTGATGAGCAGGTTCCTTGTCTTTGGACTTGACGCGCTCTTCTTTGTGTTCTGACCGTCCTCTTCTTTCCGATTTCTGTGAGGAATTCTGAAAAGATCGAGAGGGACGTGTATCAATATCTTGATGTCTGTCAGGTTTTCTCAAATTGTCCCTATTTCTAAGGTTGTATCTTTTTTCAGAGGGCTCCCTTTGTGGAGACTTGTCCCCTCGTTCTGGAGATCTATCTCTCCGTTGAGGAGACCTCCCTTTGGACTGAAACTGTTTTTCTCTGGGAGTGGTTTGTTTAATACCCTCCCACCTCTTTTTTGGAGTATTGAGATTATTCTTGATAAAGGTTTTTTCAGGATTTTCAGTTAGTTGGGGTTTTAGTGGTTTCCCACCCAAACTATCTCTACCTAATTCTTCTTAGGATTTTTCAATTATTCTGGCAAGTTCAAAAGGTTGTTCTGCTATATCTGTTTCTTTCAATTTTTGGCGGATCGCCACAGATGCTGCTTCTCCTTTTATGTTGGCTAATAGTATAGCCGAGACTTGCTTAAAGTCTTTCAGTAATTTCATACCTAGAGTTAAAGCAGGTTCTGGACCGTATTAATTTTGAATCTGTCTTAGTACGTCTGGTATAACCGCCATAGACGGAAAACCATGTGTTTTTGTGTATATCGAAGCAAAGACTGTGCCCCAAGTGTCACAGTCCTCCACATGTGGTGCAATCCCCATTGGAAGACAGATAGTCAGAATTCTGTGTTTGTCATGAGGTGTAGTATCAGGAAATACTGCCTCTATCTGAGTAATTTTTTGAGCTAACCAAAATGGAATTTGTTCCCGTTTTGCGGGTAATTTTCTAATGACTGATTGTATAGTCTGTGGTGTAATTTTATTAGTGTTCCCCTGGTAAGGAGTGTGCTGTGGAATTCTTATTGCTGGTTGGACTGTTAAAGTCCGCATGACATATTGGACCAATAGTCTATGTATTTTAATTAGTTGTTTTAGCTGAACTAAAAGTTCTCCGCTTGAAATTTTTTCAATGTGGTGTGTAGCCGGCTAGAACTGGCCATGTGGCTCCTGGTCTACCTAGTGGACCGAGCCTGGTGAACGGATTTTGATGTTTTAGGGCGCCATTAAACCAGAGCTGGTGCTCTTGGTACATTAGTGGAATTTCAATGTCCTCAAAAGGAACGTATTCCGTTGGAGATTCATCTATTTTGTAGTAATGAAACTCGTGTGTCACAGCATGTGCTGCTGGAAAATATATCCTCTGTCTGCCGATATTCATACGCCTCTACCACAAATATGACTGTACCACCACTTGGTGATTCTCCATTATTTATAGGTTTGTAAGTTACATTCTTCCTTACATTGACTGGGATGATTATAGAATCCGGGTCATCTTGCCGGAGACTTGTGTCCTCCGCTAATAGTTGAGCTGCTAACGCTTCTCTGTCTTTATCCTCTTCTCCTTCCGACATTTTACTGACTGAAAGGTTTTCTGCAGAGCAAGTTTCAAGGAAACAAAGATTAGGTGCACAATATTTGGGAACACTGTATCCTTCAACGTTGACTAAACCAAAAACTAATACATAGGAATCTCTTCCTACTAAGTTCTGGCGGATATTAACCTTTTACCCACTCCAGACGTCTATTGGAGTTTTTACGGGAAAAAGGGGTCTGTGTGAAAAGCACGACTGAGTTACTCTAGTATCTAGCGTTAAATTATCGCCTTACCAAATGTTGGGCGCCATGTATTGTAGTTCCTATATTCCCAATAGGCTCTGCGCATTGGAATAACATAAACGATAGTTTAGACGTAGGACTTAGGTCGACTGGGTCTCTATTGAATATGTTAGACTTAATTATGAATGCCAGCTAGCTCAAAGGTCACTAGAAACGTTCTCGATTGAACAGGAAGGAGTTAACTTTCCGGAATAGACAAGAAGGGATTAGTTTCTAACAACCGCATAAACATGACAACTTTGCTCCCTCCAGAATAAGGAGTATATCTCCAAAGTCGCGAAACAATAGATGGCTATTTCACTCAGTCAATCGTGCATGCTTAGTTTCACCAGGAGTGCAGAGAAATAGAGAGACGGGCGTTTTCAATAAAAGTGGTTATTTATTGAGCAGTCTTCTTTCTCATGCAAGAGAAGTGGATTGCCACAATTGCAATACTTGTCATAAAGTAAAGTGCGTACAGTAAAAGGAGTATTATGAAATAATACTGTAAACGCATTTATATGGCTTCTAAGCCATAAGATACTTAAAACCAATAAAATACATACAATGATAAAAGTTGACTAAACGTACTCAACTGGTGTTTCTAAAATACGTACCTAACCTAAGCCTAGTACGTGGGAAGAAGTAAGTGAGATGTAGTTTGAGTTAAGATAGTTTTGCCAAGAATCTGAAGCAAGAATTCTCTAAGGGTCTAATCAGCTCCGTACCTTGGTTATAGAATGAAGGAGGTCTTGTATTTCTCTCTCAGAACTCGATCTCCCAGCAACCCGCGAGGGTGACAGGAAAACACTGGAGCTGGATTTCTCTGCAGGAGAAAAGACAGCATCTCTCTCAGTGCGTCAATGGGAGGGTCGGCTTCCTTCGGCACTCGTTTCAGCAGGGCGTCGGGTAAGTAGATAGCCGATCTGCGCCAAACAACCATGTGCTATCTAAGGCAGATGCTGGTATATTTATACCTGTAAGGTGCCGAGTTTGACGTAAGGTTGGACATAAGACGTCACTAAGAACTCGCAGTTCTTTCAGGACTCAAGGAGTTCTTGGACAAATCAAAACAGAAGCAGGGGGAATTCCCGGGCTGCTGGAGGCTTGGTTTGTTTAAGAACGCGTTGTACTTTCTAGGAGTCTATGAGAGTAGCCTTGCCGTATTTGGACTGCATTGGCCATGACTTAATATGGATATGATTTTTATGCCTGTATAAGGATGTGTTTTGATATAACCACATAAGGGCATAAATCGGGAATATTTAAATAGGGTCCTAGATACGTTCACAACAAAGGCTGTGTTTTTCCAAGATGATAATCTTGTCTTAGGTGGCACCATCTCTGATCACAACCAAGTGCTCAAATCTGTGTTGCATAGAATTGATGAAGCGAATTTGACACTACGCAAAGAAAAATCTTCTTACCTTGTTCAACACATAGAGTATTTAGGTTACGAGATTTCAGCCCAAGGAGCTAAACCCCCAAAAAAAATCTTTTGGAGGCTATACATTCAGCCCTGTGTCCCTCTGACAAGGACCAGCTCTGTTCATTCATAGGCCTTATAGAGTTTTACTCTAAATTCGTGAAGAACTTCTCGGACAAAACATTAACTTTGAGATTGTTACTTAAAAAACGAGCAACATTTACTTGGAATGATAGTCATACTGATTGTTTGACTACTATGAAAAAAGAATTGTGTGAAGCTAAAGTTTTGTCCCTCTTTGACATCAGGCGTACATCTCTATTAATGGTGGATGCGAGTACCACTGGAATGGGTACGGTACTCTTACAGAAACATTCTGAAGGGGAGAAAGTTATTGCCTTTGCCTCTCGTACTCTTCCTCTTTCTGAACAAAACTATTTGGTAATCAAAAAGGAGGCTCTGGCTGCTGCTTGGGGAGCACAATATTTTAGACAGACTTGTGGGGTACCAAGTTTCAGCTTAGGACAGATCACAAACCTTTGGTTAGGGTTTTATCTCCAGGCAGTGCTGGCAAAGGTTCCCCTAGATTAGTGAGACTTGCTTCCAGGCTTCAGGAGTATCAGTATGACATTTCTTATATACAAGGTTAGCACAATGTATAGGCCAACTGTCTCTCTAGACGTTTAGTCAAGGATAAAGATGTAAAGATGATTTTTTGGATGTTCAAGATGAAGGAGCTGTGGCATTTACCAAGGATGAATGGTGTGTTGGCATGGAAAAATACATAGTCCTCATTAAGGTTATATACCTTATCAAGTTGGGTCCCAGGTGAGAGAGCTGTGTTCAACCCCCTGTCCACCCTTTTCTTAAAGTTATAGATGAGCTTTCGTTGTATGGTGACAGTATTCTTATGAGAGGTGACAGATACATCTCACCATTTAGTTTGAGGCCGAAATTGAAAAAGCTTGCCCATGAAGGACACTTAGGGCAAACACTTACTCAGCGCAGGCTTAAGGCAGATGTTTGGTGGCCAGTCATGGACACACAAGTAGTGTCCTGGGTGGAAAATTGCTCTGTTTGTAGAGATGGTAAAAAAAGACTTAAGATCACTTCAGGTTCAGCGATGGGTCACATTGTCACTGCAGATCAACTGTGGCACAGTGTGTGCCTTGATTTCATCGGACTTATGGATGAATTACCTGTAACTCACCATTTTTCCATTGTTGTAGTTGATATGTTTTCAAAATGGCTTACAGTCAAATTTGTTAAAGAGATCACCACCGGGGCGTGGCTACCGGCCGAGTGAAATGGCCGCCTGCTAGCTGAGCTCTGTGACTGGTGACCTGGTTGTGCAGTGTTGGGGACTATTTGCCACCCGGTTCAGGCCTCCTCTCAGTCCTCTACAGTGGTAACCCCTTGTGTGCCCTGCGGCATTATGTATATGGTGTCCTTGTGTGCGTAGGAAGGGTGCTGGTATATAGGTTTCTTTTATCAATTAGTAAATCAGGGTAAGGGTATTTATAGTTCAGTGTGTAGTGGCTCCAGTCTGTATATGCCCATGCAGATGCAGTTCATGCATGATTTTCGGGTACGTGCCTCCAGTACTGGTGTCCCTGTGTAGATAAGGGTGGTTTGAGATCCTGTTATCCGGTGTTGACTATGCCAAACTGGTGGTGTGTCTCTTTCTCTAGTACTCTAGCTTGTTCTATGTCCGCTGTGCCCGCATATAGTGTTCAGGTATAAGGGGAGAATCTGTTGGTTTCTCTTCCGATTGCGCCTTTGTTTCTTGTATCGGTTGTCAGCCGAGTGTGCCCCTCCTTGTTGAAGGCTGCTGTCTCCCAGCATGGAAGGAGTGGAGCGGATTAGGCAGTGTCGACAGGCCAGGGTCCAGGCCTATTCTGGTATTCTAGTGAGCCTCTCCTGAGGCCATCTCTGATGGGCCCTTAATTTCGGAGGCCCACCCCTGCATAGTTGCTACGCTGCTTACCTGGGGGTCTGTGGTATCTCCGCCACAGGAGGGGCTGTGTTGTGGAGCCTCCGTTCCTGAGATACAGTTCTCTGTCCATCCGGCTTAGGTAGCCACACATGTCCATGTCCCAGGTCTCAGCGCGAGGCACCTCACAGCCAGGCCACGCTGCCAGGTTTGGATGCAGCAGCACAGGACCACTCGAGAGTCTGTGGTATCAGAACATTTTGAGCAGGGCCTCTGGGTCTCCAGCAATGATTTTTGGGTCGTCACTGGAGCGAGTCACTACTGTGTGGACTCGGATTTTAAGGATTTTGTGGTGGGCTGTGACGGAGCAGTTTAACGCAAGTCTACTTTGGTCGCTATCTTGGCCACACCCATAGATCTTTACCTATAAAGTGTGCTTTATGGGATTTGGTGTAAATCTGTTCAGTTGTTTTGAGAAATTAGGATTACAAAAAAAAGACATATCTAGATGGATAGCTTGTCTCCAGGACTCCTGTGGGCCCACAAATTCAAACAAGCATTTACAATGCAATAGGTCTCGCATTAGGAAAGTTTGAGCTATTGGTATTGTAAATGACACATTTTTTATTTATGTGTTGGTTTTGAAAATAGCGAAATTAATAGCTTTGTCATTTACAATGCCAATAGTTTTAACTTTCGCAAATGTGACACCAATAGCATTTGTAACGCAATATGTGTTGTATTTACATGACTTAGATGTATTGATATTACAAATAACAATGGCTTGTCATTTTTTTAATAATTAATACTTAAACAAAAGTTATTGTAATTTATAATGGCAATAGCTTAAACTTTTGTAAATAACTTTTGTTAAGATTATGTTCACTGTATTTTATTATGAAGAAAATCCAAGAACAGAAGTGAAATATGAACATCTTTTTGTGACATTTGTAATAAAGCTTGAAGCATTGAGAAAACATATTTGAACCGGTTGTTGTTGAATGATTGCACAGATTGATGCTTAGGTAGCGCTGAGTGATGTTGTGGTGGCGACGAGTGATGATGTGGCGCTCAGTGATGCTGTGGTAGCGCATAGTGATGTTGTGGTGCCCCTGAGTGATGTTGTGGTGCCCCTGAGTGATGCTGTGGTGGTGCTGAGTGATGCTGTGTGATAGATAGAGTGAGTGCGATAGATAGAGTGAGGGCGATACATAGATAGATAGAGTGAGGGCGATAGATAGATAGATAGAGTGAGGGCGATACATAGATAGATAGAGCGAGGGCAATACATAGATAGATAGAGTGAGGGCGATAGATAGATAGATAGAGTGAGGGCGATACATAGATAGATAGAGTGAGGGTGATACATAGATAGATAGAGTGAGACCGATAGATAGATAGAGTGAGGCCAATAGATAGATAGAGTGAGGCCGATAGATAGAGTGAGGCCGATAGCTAGATAGAGTGCGTCCGATAGATAGATAGAGTGAGGCCGATAGATAGATAGAGTAAGGCCGATAGATAGAGTGAGGCCGATAGATAGAGTGAGGGCGATAGATAGATAGATAGATAGATAGATAGATAGATAGATAGATAGATAGATAGATAGATAGATAGATAGATAGATAGATAGATAGATAGATAGATAGAGTGAGGGCGATAGCTAGAGTTGTATTGTGTGGAGTGTGTGTTGCATTCAGTAGAGTGTAATTATGTGGTGTGTAATTATGTGGCACTGAGTGGTATTTGGAGTGTATGTTGAATTGAGTGCAGTGTAAATATGTTGCATATAACTATGTGGCACTGAGTGCTGTGTAATTATGTGGCGTGTAATTATGTGGCACTGAGTAGTATTTGGAGTGTATGTTCCATTGAGTGCAGTGTAATTATGTGGCGTGTAATTATGTGGCACTGAGTGGTATTTGGAGTGTATGTTGCATTGAGTGCTGTGTAATTATGTGGCGTGTAATTATGTGGCACTGAGTGGGATTTGGAGTGTATGTTGCATTGAGTTCAGTGTAATTATGTGGTGTGTACTTATGTGGCACTGAGTGGGATTTGGAGTGTATGTTGCATTGAGTGCTGTGTAATTATGTGGCATGTAATTATGTGGCACGGAGTGGTATTTGGAGGGTATGTTGCATTGAGTGCTGTGTAATTATGTGGCAATGAGTGGGATTTGGAGTGTATGTTGCATTGAGTGCTGTGTAATTTTGCGGAGTGTAATTAAGTCGCACTGAGTGGTATTTAGAATGTATGTTGCATTGAGTGCAGTGTAATTATGTGGCGTGTAATTATGTGGCACTGAGTGGGATTTGGAGTGTATGTTGCATTGAGTGCAGTGTAATTATGTGGCGTGTAATTATGTAGTATTGAGTGGTATTTGGAGTGTATGTTGCATTGAGTGCTGTGTAATTATGTGGCACTGAGTGGGATTTGGAGTGTATGTTGTATTCAGTAGAGTGTAATTGTGTGGCGTGTAATTATGTGGCACTGAGTGATATTTGGAGTGTATGTTGCATTGAGCGCAGTGTATTTATGTGGCGTGTAATTATATGGCACTTAGTGGTATTTGGATTTATGTTGCATTGAGCGTAGTGTAATTATGTGGCGTGTAATTATGTGGCACTGAGTGGCATTTGGAGTGTATGTTGCATTGAGTGCTGTGTAATTATGTAGCGTGTAATTATGTGACACTGAGTGGTATTTGGTGTATGTTGCATTGAGTGCTGTGTAATTATGTGTCGTGTAATTATGTGGCACTGAGTGGGATTTGGAGTGTAAGTTGCATTGAGTGCATGATGGGGCCCGCAGTACAGAGGATTCTAGGCATGGCGAACAGGGGTTTACACCAGAAAGCAATCCTAAATGGGGTTTGTAGCGCTGCAAAACAGGTGCATAAGTAAAACAAATGCACCCACCAATGCCGGAAAACAAGACTCAGCACCGTTAACAGGCTTCATTCCATAGCCAATCAACAAACAGCAAGCCACGCACACCACTCACAAAGAGCATCCTCTTCTAGACTGACACAAACAGAGTACCACGAGGAGCGCAGGCCTCCCCTGCAGCTTTCATGAATCCCATTTCCTGAGCACCACAACTAGCAATCACCGAAGGAGGGGGGCATCGATGCTGTGCAGTGGGGCGCAGAGGCGCAACTAAAGCCAAATTTCGGGGAGGGAGGGGAGGCTACTAAAAAAAGGCAGGGTGGAGATGCAGGGGCCCTAAGAAAGGGCGGCATGGGTGCGCTTTAAAAACACATTGTCAATTTAAATAAGGCGAACGGCAGCATTGCATGTGCCAGAGAAGGGCTGCGCATGACACCTCAATGCAATCACGGCACCCGCGCCATTAAACTGAAAGTGCGGCATGGGTGCTCTTTAAAAACAAGCCCGGGACTGGTGTGCGCGCGGGCGCTTGTGCCCGACGCTGCATGCGAGAGATCAGTTATAGTTAAATAGTAAAAGAATGCAATGTCAGGGGAGCCTCACCTCGAAGAACTGACAGTGGGAAGGTAAGCAGAATAAACGCACGTGAAATAAAGTGCAATTTCTCAAGTTTAGTTGGAGGCACAAAAAATTGTTCATGTGAATATGGCGAACAGTGGCATTGCGCAGGCCAATGAAGGGCTGCACATGACACTGCTATGCAATCACAACACCCGATCCATTAAACTGAAAATGCGGCATTGGTGTGCCTAAAAAAAGAATACATTGATAATGTAAATATGGCGAACCGTGCCAGTGAAGGGCTGCGCATGACACCTCTATGCAATTGCGGCATCCACGTCCTTAAACTGTAAGCGCGGCATGGGTGCCCTTTAAAAAAATAAATTGTCAATTTAAATATGGCGAACCGCAGCATTGCCTGTGCCAGAGAAGGGCTGCACATGACACCTCAAAGCAATCACGGCACCCACGCCGTTAAACCGAAAGTGCGACATGGGTGCCCTTTAAAAAAAACATTATCAATGTTAATACAGCGAACCGCAGCATTGCGCATGCCAGAGAAGGGCTGCGCATGACACCTCAAATAATTCACGGCACCCGTGCCATTAAACTGAAAGTGAGGCATGGGTGCCCTTTAAAAACAAGCATTGGCCGCGCGACCGCACCCAAAATAAATAAAAATGTTATAAAAACCCGCGAGTTACTCCCCAAAAATCATGTGAAGGCCGAACTGTGACAGCAAGGTTTCGGGTGGTGCAATAAGCAGGACTGAAGGACCGAATATCTGCGCTGCGTGATTGAAAGTGCACAGACTTCCATACTGCTGCCGCATTCTGCTGGTCCTTTCTACTCGCCACAGAAGTCTGTTTTCTTTCCAGTCTGGCCCCCATTTCATAGCAGGAGACAACCATCGCAATGACTGTCCCTTGGCAGCATGTCATGGCAAAACAGAACAAAACAGAAAGCGATCCGGCGTTTGTAGCAGTGTGAATTACGGAATGGGATGTTTAAAGCAGACTCTCTGTGTAACCCTCATCCTTTGTGATAAGAGACTGTTACTCAGCTGAGAGACACCAGACAGAGGGGAGAAGCAGCTGATCTGTGCGGACAGATCCGGCCAGGGGACACGGCTGTCACTGAAGCCAGCTTCTAGCAACAGTCGTTAAAAGAAAAAATCGCTCGGCGCCAAATGTGGCAGGGGAGCGGCTTCCTTTGAAGTCTGATGGGGGAGTGGGGGAGCGGCTTGCTTTGAAGTCGCACACAAATGGTGTATAGAGTGCGATATGCGATGTAGCTGGTGATGTGCACGCGCCTGACTCACATGAACTGTGTCTAATCCGCAGCTTGGGGAGACTTTTCGGACGCCTTACTAGAATCGCGACAAACAAGCATTGCTAAAGCAATGCTGTAGGTCGAGACCTAAAAATAAAGCAACCTTATTGGACATGGAATATTTTTTCAGACAATCTTCTCTGTGTAACTCGGGTCCCAGTGGTCCCGCAGTACATAGGAATCTGATATGCTGGCTGAAATATGAAGAAAAATGTTGCACCGGCCATTACAGGACCTGGGGACTCTGCCCCCATTGTTCTAAAAAATTGAACTATAAACAATATAAGGAGCAATGGAGGGGGACCCTAACCTCTATTTGAGCGGGTCCCAGAAGGACACCCACTGGGTGCAAAATAAAAATAAAACAATGTGGTGCACCACCTGTCCCAAGCAACTTTTGTAGGAGTTGGACAGCTTCCGCTGGAGACCCATGGGACTCAGTAGGCCCCTGTTGCCCGCAGGACTCTCATGGCAGGAAGGGCAGAACCATGTGCTCCCACAGAAGTCCTGCAAACAAAAAACATATAAAACAAGCTTTAGCAAAGACAATCGCTCTGGCTACTTTGACAGTCAGTGTTTCTCCTTTGA
The DNA here is from genome assembly GCF_964261635.1 of Lissotriton helveticus. Taxonomy (NCBI): domain Eukaryota; kingdom Metazoa; phylum Chordata; class Amphibia; order Caudata; family Salamandridae; genus Lissotriton; species Lissotriton helveticus. Next base: position 57,860,289 of record NC_136068.1, on the reverse strand, counting down.
TTGGTGAGTTTGTGTTTTGATTGTGTGGCTGTGTGATTGTGTCAATGTGAAAATAGGATGGGTGAATGCATGGATGTATAGATGAATGAGAGAATGACATTGCAAGGTGACTGCATGCATGCATGTTTGAGAGTGTGTGCACGGATGGATGAAAGAGTGAGTGAGTGCATGAATGGACACAGCAAATATAAAGCAATCTTATAGGCGTAATTTTCAGAGACATTAGTGAACTGAGGGGCAACACCTGGGCTTCACTGTGTCTTACCATGTTGTACATCTGTAATCCAGTTACTCTACGCAGTAACCATTGATCTCAATCAACTGTGAATAAAATTGGTCTAACACAATGTCCATCTCTGAACAGTGAGCAAGCGTGTGCTAACCCAATGAAGAAGATTTACAAAAAGATATTGCAATGCAGAACTATTTTTACACCATATGGCTTGCTTCTGCTCTCGTAACCTACAATGGTGCACAAATTGTTGCCTAGCACACAACTTTGCACCATGGTGTAGAGGTGAATGTGTGGTCTAGCATAAGTTTTGTACTGGAAGAGTACCTGTCCAGTACTAACGTCTATGCCTATATAGATGCTTCCTTTGGAATGCCTAAAAACCACCCATATAATGCCTTGTTGAGGTAAATGTATGCAAAGCAGTGCAATGCCCTAAATAAGCCAGTTATCAGCTCAAAATTGTTCTGTGTAAGAAAGTAAATAGCAAACACAAGGAGATGATGGACGGAGCGCTGAAACTTTTCAGACACTCACCCCCCAGTCACATATCTGGGTTGAGTCCATCATTGTTCTTTAGCTGACTTCGCCACCCCAGTTCAAACACAGCTATATGCAAATCAGTCTCGACCCTGTGCCTCAGGGGAACAGTCCAGCCCGAACTGCCAAGCCGTGTCTTCCCTGGACTGGAAACAAGCATCCTGGGACCAGTTTCGGGGTAACAGCCCTCATCAGCCAAGCTAGCTTGAATCCAGTGGCAAAGTGTGCAAGGGACCCACGTCAGGGCATACCCTGCCAACTTAGGGCGAAGAAAGCAAACACAAGGAGATGATGGATGGAGCGCTGAAACTTTTCAGACACTCACCCCAGTCAGACATCTGGGTTGAATCCAACTGCGTTCTTTAGCTCACTTCACCACCCCAGTTCAGACACAGCTATATGCAAATCAGTCTTGACCCTGTGCCTCATGGGAATAGTCCAGTCGGAACTGCCAAGCCATGTCTTCCCTGGACCGTAAACAAGCATCCTGGGACCAGATTTTAGGCTAACAGCCCTCATCAGCCAGGCCAGGGAGGACCTGGCCTGGAAGTTTGGGCTGGACTGTTCCCATTGGGCACAGGGTCAAGACTGATTTGCATATGGCTGGATTCAAACTGGAATGGCATGGTGAGCAAATAAAACATGGATTTAGGCCCACATCTCTGTACTGGGGTGAATGTATGACAATGATCTGCATTCAGTCCATCAATTCTTGTTTTTGCATTTGTCACCCCGAGTGGGAGGGGTATGCCCAAATGTGGGTCACGTGCTCTCCATGCCACTGGAGTAAAGCTATCCTGGCTGCAGAGGGGTGAAACCACAAAACCGGTCTTAGGATGCTTGTTTCCAGTCCAGGGAGGACCTTGCCTGGCAGTTCGGACTGAACTGTTCCCATCGGGCACAGTGTCAAGACTGATTTGCATATGTCTGGGTTCAAACTGGTATGGCATGGTGAGCAAAAAAAGCGATGGATTAAGGCCCAGATCTCTGTACTGGGGTGAATGTATGACATTGTTCTGCATTCTGTCCATCAATTGTTGTTTTTGCATAGGAAAGTAACTACCCTTTCCAATACCTTTGAGCTGTTTTGCATGATTTTGTTGTGGTTTAAAGTCTTGACAAATCTGTCTCAAAGTATCTGAATAACATTGAGTAGATGTGTATTATCACACTTCCCAGTAGCACCTATACAAACCTATAAATGTATGAGTCTCTGAGCAAATGACTCTCCGTCCCATGTCAAAAGATATGGGTCAACAAATGTCAATAATAAACTGCGTAAAGCAGGGGTCTCCAAACTTTTCTGTAGTAAGAGCTACTTCTGATCATTGAAAATTATTGGGAGCTACTAAAAGCCAAGCAACTTGTTTAATATTCCCAGAGAAGAGTTTTGTTATTTTTTCCCAATTTAAAAGCATTCACACACAGCATCTTGCGTTCAGGATCCCATAATTTTATTAAGAGCAAGTTTTATGTCAGTACCTTAATACAGTGTGAAGGTGAAGAATGGACTCAGGCATTGGTATCTGCAGCCAATGACAGCACTCTGGCAGGGTTGTGTGCCGGGTGCTGCCAACAACCACAGCCCCAGCCCCGCAGTCATAGCCCACAGGCATAGACCCAGGTCTCTCACAAAACTCTGCAGCTTGACTGCTGCTAGTGTCACTCAGGGCTTGGCCAAGTGACAAGTCAGACCCCAGAGCATTCAGTTCCTGTCGCACAGACATGCAGTATCTCCCTGAGCACAGCCACTGCGCAGCAAAAGATAGGTGGCTCGACACCCCATCATAACAGGATTTAGAGTCAGGAGCCAATGTGGGCAAGCACTGCTGGGCTAAAATAAATAACAAAGAGGCCTGCTAGCAAAATGAAATTGCAACTGTTTATATCCAATAAACTTTAAATGACTTAAGCAAACACAAGGCCGTAAATTACTCTAAGGTCGTTCGTGAACTACGGTTAGCTCAAGATCAGCTGGTTGGAGTCACCTGGCCTAAAAGATGAAATTCAAACTCAGTATTATAAAAATAGGTGTCCTAAGCTTTTATAGTGCGGCTGTTTGGTGACATGTTGTATTCTCAAATTATGAAGTCCTCAAATATATTTGCCTGTATGTTTATGATGGCAAGTATACCAGAATTTCTTTGCACTCTTAGTAAGTAGGAGTAAGTAAGAGAAAGGTAGGTTGGCCAATAAGAGTAGGCAGCCTTACAGTTCCAATTCTCCATAAATATTGGATTGCTGCCCAATTGTTACATATAACATATTGCATAGGGTTGGAGATTATATGGATTGAATGACTACATTGATATGCATTTTGCGAGCACAACAATACAATTGTGCAACAGTATTGACAAGAAATATCCACAAAAATAATTGAGAAAACCTTCAAATAGTTTAGGGATAGCCATCTCCTCAAAATATTAAGTGAAATGTTAGCTTAATTATACAAACGGAATTTTAGATGATGGCACAGCTATTCCTCCACTCTTGCTATAAAACAGGATGGACCATTCAGTCTTCCAAGGATCCTTTCTGTTCTGTTCTTGGGGACATGTTTCCGTAATTGGGGATACTGAGGACGTTTTTGAAAAACCTGATGATAGAATTCAATCTGTGTGATGTGTGGCGGAAAAAGGCAGGGACAAAGAGAGGGTATACATTTAATAGTAGTAAGTGCCAGAGTTCTTGTAGGATTGACTACTGTCTTTCCTACTAGCAAGTCAGTGTCACTGTCAGTGAAACTGCTCTCCCACCCTCGCAGCTCCACCACTAAGTGAGGCCTCTCCGAGCCTGCACTTCCGTAGTGTTGATGTTCGAGGCCCTCCTCCACCCGCAGGTTATACCTGCGCCTCATCCCTGCTGGTCCAGTTCACCTCTGACTCCTTTCTCTCTCTCAGCTTCTGCAACCCCTTCGGCTCCATTTTCACCTTTCAGTTTTTTCACCCTTTCACCCTTTTTCGCACTTTTTTCCTGCTTTCTGCTCCGTTTCACCCTTTATTCTTCTAATCCTTGTACTTCTCAAACCTTTTTCCTTTTCTTTTTCATACTTTTACGCTTTTCCTCTTTTGCCTGCTTTTCCCACATTTTTCCTGCAGCGCAACCAGCCCGAGCTAGTTTCCCTCCCTACTCCCGCCTGCCAGCTGTCCATCCCTCCCCGGCCCCTACTTAGTGGCGGGCGCGCGCAGCGGGCCCGCCACAGGCAAGCCCATCTACGCCTGTCCGCAACCCGACAGTGACCACCGCCAGGAACCCTGGACCTCCGCACCACCAATGCTACAACTCAGCGGAACTCTACGCACTCAAACCAGGCTGCAACAACAACTGCATGCTAGCATCACTAGCTGACCTGCAGCACCGCCAGGAACACAAACCCAACACAACCCGCCTGCAAGAACACAACTGCACTGAAGACCCTGCAATTCATCCTCCCCAACATCCGATCACTACACAAACATGCCACCGAAATCCAGGAGGAGGAATCAACATCCTCCACAAATCCACCCTCTCCCTGAGCACACTCCCTGACGAACCCACAGACCTGATGGAACACGTACACTTCAAGCTACAGGCCTGCCCTACCACCACCCTCCGAGGAACTCTCATCCACAGACCCTCCGACCCCGCGAACCTTTCACCAACTCCATTACAGACATCATCTCCCTGCAAGCCATCGCATCCACCAACTACATCCTGCTGGGAGACCTCAGCTTCCACCTAGAAAACCAACTGGACCCCAACACCGCATTCCTCCTCGACAACATCCACAACATTGGACTCTGCCATATCGTGACCGAACCAACGCAGTCAGCAGGACACAGCCTCGACCCTCTCTTTAAATCAGAAAACTCATTCACTTTTAGCCACACCACCCAACTCCCATGGACAGACCAGCGATGCATCCACTTCACCGTCAGAACACCCACCATCCACGGACCCCAGCACCTGCTCCCACGAAGAAACTGGACCAAAATCACCATTGACCAGCTCACCTCCTCACTCGACAACTCGACCCCAACCACAGTGGAATACGATGACCCCAACACCGCAGCCCGAACTCTGCACAGATGGATCTCTGAAAGCGCCAACACCATAGCCCCCCTCAAGAAGAACAACAACACACACACGAAGAAAGCCAAATGGTTTACCACCGAACTTTGAGAGTCCAGACGCACATGATGCCCCCGCGAAAAGGCCTGGAGGAACTCAAAAACCACAGAAGCCAACAACTTCAGATCCGCCACCAACACTCCCCACCAACTGATCAGAGAGATGAGAAAAACAGTGATCGAAGACAGTATCTCCACACATGCACACAACAGCAAAGAACTATTCAGCATCATCAAGAGTTTTTCCAGCCCACGAGCGAGTCTACCTACATTCCTCCCTCACACGACCTATGCAACAAACTCAGCGGCTTCTTCCACCACAAAATCAAGAACATCTACGACAACTTTGACGAAGACAACCAACACACTGAACACTCACCAGCCACCCCCGATACCCTGAAACCAACGATTGGCAGCTGGATAGCCCTCACCACTGAAGAAACACTGAAGACGATGAAGTCAATCCACTCTGGGAACCCCACAGACCCCTGCCCCCACCACATCTTCAACAGAGCTGCCAACACCATCACAGGCATGCTTCGCCACACCATCAACCATTCCCTGGCGACTGTGTCCTTTCCTGACGACTGGTAACAGCCAAGGTCAACCGTTTCTGAAGAAGTCCTCGGCAGACCCCACCGACCTCAAAAACCACAGACCCATTTCCCTGCTCCCATTCCTAGCTAAAGTCATTGAGAAAGCCATCAAGACCCAACTCGCTACCTACATCGAAGAGAACAACATCCTCGACTCTTCCCATTCTGGCTTCAGAAAAAACAACAGCACAGAAACCTCCCTCCTCACCGCAACAGACGACATCTGCTCCCTACTGGAGAAAAGAGAAACAGTCGCCCTCATCCTCCTCGACCTCTCAGCGGCCTTCAACACAGTCTCCCACCGTACCCTAACATGCAGGCTCCACGTAGCAGGAATCCGGGATAAGGCAACCAACTGGATCCACTCTTTCCTCTCCAGCAGAACGCAGCGGGTCAGACGCCTTCCTTTCCTCTCAGACCCTACACCAACCACCTGCAGAGTCCCCCAGGTGTCCTCCCTCAGCCCCACGCTCTTTAGCATCTACATGGCTCCGCTCACCCCCATCGTCAGAACCCACGGACTCAAAATTGTTTCATACGCAGATGACACCCAACTCATCCTCTCCCTAACCAACGAACCCAATGCAGCCAAACACAACTTTCAAGAAGGCATGGAAGCTGTCACCAAATGGATGAAAAGCAGCTGCCTACAACTCAACACTGACAAAACAGAAGTACTCATCATGGGCCCACTCCCCGACGCCTGGAACAACACTTGGTGGCCCCCGCCCTTGAAAGCACACCCACCCCCTCGGACCACACACGCAACCGTGGAACATTCTGGCCTCCGAGCTCAAAATGGACCGCCAGATAAACTATCACACCCTCCGCCTCCTAAGCAATACCTTCAAATGGCACCCTTCAGCACAGAAAGACCGCCACTCACGCCCTCGTCACCAGCAGACTCGACTATGGCAACGCACTCTACTCCGGAATAAACAAAAACCTCACCCACAAGCTACAAAACATCAAGAACACCGCCGCAAGATTGGTCCTCAACCTGCCAAGACACTGCCATATCTCCCAGCACCTGCACACACTCCACTGGCTGCCCATGTTGAAGTTCAGATATTTATATAGCGCACTACTCACCCAGAGGGTCTCAAGGCGCTAGGGGGGGGGGGGTGCTATTATTTATCGAATATCCAAGTTTTTAGTTGTTTTCTGAAGGAGGGGTGGTTCTGATTAAGGCGGAGGTTGGAGGGGAGAGAGTTCCAGGTCTTGGCTGCTAGGTAGGAGAAGGATCTGCCCCCCATGGTGGATCTATGGATGCGCGGAATTGCTGCGAGGGCTTGATTGGATGATCGTAGTTGGCGGGTGGGGGTGTAGAAGGACAGTCGAGTGTTGAGGCATTCGGGTCCTAGGCCGTATAGGGCTTTGTGTGCGTGGGTGAGGAGACGAAACGTTATTCTTTTGTTGACGGGGAGCCAGTGAAGGTCTTTCAGGTGAGTGGAAATGTGAGCTTGGCGAGGGATGTCCAGTATTAGTCTGGCTGAGGCGTTTTGGATGCGTTGGAGTTTTTTCTGTAGTTTGGCTGTGGTTCCCGCGTAGAGGGTGTTACCGTAGTCCAGTCGGCTTGTAACCAGTGCGTGGGTGACCGTTTTTCTTGTTTCGGTAGGGATCCAACGGAAGACTTTTTTGAGCATGCGTAGGATGTTGAAGCATGATGATGAGACGGCGTTGGCTTGTCTGGTCATCGAGAGGGAGGAGTCCAGGATGAAGCCCAGGTTACGCGCATGATCCGTAGGAATGGGTGCGGTTCCCAGGGCCGGTGGCCACCAAGAGTCGTCCCAGGCGGAGGGGGATGAACCTAAGATGAGGACTTCCGTTTTGTCCAAGTTCAGTTTTAAGCGGCTGTTCTTCATCCATTCGGCTACTTCTTTCATTCCTTCGTGTAAGTTGGTTTTGGCGGTGTTTGGGTCTTTGGTGAGAGAGAGGATCAGCTGGGTGTCGTCTGCGTAGGAAATGATGTTGAGGTTGTGTTGTCGCGCGATGGATGCGAGGGGGCTCATGTATACGTTGAAGAGGGTGGGACTGAGTGAAGATCCTTGTGGTACGACGCATAGGACTTCGGTGGCCTCTGATCTGAAAGGGGGGAGGCGGACTCTCTGGGTTCTTCCAGCTAGGAACGAGATGATCCAGTCCAATGCTTTTCCTTGAATTCCGATGTTGCTGAGGCGTTGAATGAGGGTGCTATGACAGACTGTGTCGAAGGCTGCAGAGAGGTCAAGTAGGATGAGGGCAGCTGTTTCTCCGTTGTCCAGTAGGGTTCGAATGTCGTCGGTTGCTGCGATTAGGGCTGTTTCGGTGCTGTGTTTGGCTCGGAAGCCGCATTGTGAGGGGTCGAGGGATTTGTTGGATTCAAGGAAGGCGGCGAGCTGACTGTTGACGGCTTTCTCAATGACTTTGGCAGGGAATGGGAGGAGCGAGATGGGGTGGTAGTTCTTAAATTCAGTGGGGTCTGCTGTGGGTTTTTTTAGAAGGGCGCTGAGTTCGGCATGTTTCCAGCTTTCCGGGAAGGTAGCGGAGTTGAAGGAGCAGTTGATGACGTCACGGAGATGGGGTGCGATGATCGAGTCTGCTTTGTTGAAAATATGGTGGGGGCATGGGTCGGTTGGCGATCCTGAGTGGATGGAGTTCATCAGGCGGATGGTGTCTTCGGTGGTGATTGCGTTCCAGGCGTAAAGGTTGTTGGAGTGCTGTTTTAGTTCGGGGGTGGGCGAAGAGGGCAGGTCTTCGGACTGGTTTTTGAAGCTGTTATGTATGTCGGCGATTTTGTTGTGGAAGAATGAGGATAGAGAGTCGCAGAGGTCTTGGGAGGGAGTGATGTCGTTGCTGCCGGCGGTGGGGTTGGTGAATTCTTTGACGATGTTGAATAGTTCCTTGCTGTTTTGGGCGTTGTTGTCAAGTCGATCCTTGAATGCTGATTTCTTGGTGGATCTGATGAGTTGGTGGTGTTTGCGGGTGGCGTTCTCGAAGGAGGCCATGTTGTCAGTGGTTGGGTTTTTTCTCCAGGCATTCTCGAGGGTACGACAGAGCTTCTTGGATTTCTTAAGGTCGTCATTGAACCAGGGGGCTTTTTTGCTTACTTGCTTGATATGGTGGTTTTTCAAGGGGGCAGTGGGAGATCCATTGTGCGATGTTGGTGGCTGCTTGGTTTGGGTCCGAGGATTTGGAAGGAGTGTTTTGGTGAAGCGATGTGAAGAGTTGCTCGGTGGTAATTTTGTTCCAGTTTCTTCGGGTAATAGGTTGTGGGGCGTTGTGGGTCGTGGTCTTATTGTAGTTGAAGTGAACGCAGCTGTGGTCTGTCCAATGGAGAGCTGTGGTGTGATCCAAGGAGATGTGTTTGCTGGAAGTGAATATGGGGTCGAGCGTGTGTCCGGCAAGGTGGGTGGGGGTGTCAACAAGTTGTTTGAGTCCGAAATTGGCCATGTTGTCCAGGAGGTTGGTGGTATTGCTGTCGTTTTTCTTTTCCAGGTGAAAGTTGAGGTCTCCCAGTAAGATGTAGTTCTCGGAGGGGAGGGCATGTGGGCTGATGAAGTCAGTGATGTCTTCGCTGAATTGTGTACGGGGTCCTGGAGGTCTGTAGATGAGGGTGCCTCTGAGTGTGGTCTTGGGGTCGGTGTAGATCTGGAAGTGAAGGTGTTCGGCGGTAGCGAGGATGTTGTCGGAATTGGTCGTGATGCGGATGTGATTTTTATGGACGATGGCGATGCCTCCTCCTGTCTGGTTGATGCGGTCCTTTCGGATGATCTTGTAGCCGTCCGGAATGGCTATGGCGATGTCGGGCTCTGATGAGGCGTTCATCCAAGTTTCTGTGAGAAAGGCGACGTCCGGTGATGTGGTGTCGAGTATGTTCCAGAGTTCAATGGCATGTTTGTGGACCGAGCGGGTGTTGAGCAGGATGCACTTCAGGTGGTTAGTGTTGGAATTCAGTGTGGAGTCTGTGGGTTTGGTGTGGATCCTGGTGCAGTCGAATTGGCAGGAGAGGCAGGTGAAGGGTCCATGCGTTTGACCCGGGGCGGCTTGGTTGCAATTTGGGAGTCGGCCGGGATTAAATGCTGAGAGTATTGCGGCATCGTACGTTATGCGGGTGGATTTGTTTTTGCGGGAGACAGTTGGTCTGGCGCTGGGCGCGGTCCAGTCACGGACGGGCGTAGACGGGCTTACCTTTGCCGCACCTTCGGCGCGCATGGGGCTCGATCGCTGAGCGTAAAAGCATCTGTCATAAGTGGATATTGGAGGGGGGTGGGGCGAGGGAGGAGCAGCTGGGAGGTGGGAGCGGGGGGGAGATCCGGGCTGGGAGGCAAACAAACAAACAACAAGATGGCTGCAAGCCACAAGTGAAAACAGGACGAGATTGGGGCACGACCTTCCTTAATCAATATCAACTGGGCAGCACAATCAGGCAACTATATGCAAAGCGAGTGGCACAGCAATTGATAATGGCACAGTTACAGATAAATCACGGTCAGCTCAAAAAGCGCTACGATGATTCTAATCACGGGCTGCTCATAAAGCGCTACAGTGATTCTATATTCAGCAGTGCGCTCGAGTCTGGCAATAAGCGCTACTATGACAGTGCAAGATAATAGCAGTGCGAGGCAATTACAGCGTTACGATACCACGTGGGTGAGCAGGGAGCAGCGAGGGGAGCGACCGCTTCTGTGAGGCTCAGGATGGTCCCATCAAGACTAGAATCACCTTCAAGACACAACACCGAACCAGCATACCTGAACAGCCAACTCAAATTCCACACACACTAAAGGACCCTACAATCAGCCGAGCTCTCCTACGCCATGGTCCCCCAAGCCAGAAAGACCAGATGAGGAGGACGCACCTTCTCCTACCTCTCAGCCAGAGCCTGGAACGCCCTACCACTCCACCTCAGACAGACAACCTCACTCCCCATCTTCACGAAAAACCTCAAAACTTGGCTCTACGACAGACCGCCTCCTTGATCGACTGGAACCTGCACCTTCACTCCTCCCCAGTGCTTTGAGACCCTTATGGGTGAGTAGTCACGCTTAACTAACAAGTGATTGATTGTTTGATTGATAAATCACTATGTACCGATAGCAAACTGATAAAATCATGTTTCCATTCACTGCTCCAATCATGCCACAATTCTGCTTGAGATTGGTTCCCCAAAGCGCACATCAGCTTTAGGTGAACAATAGACAGAGTGCTGCTTTTGGATCTGGATCTAATGCAAGCAATAAAGGAGGAGAGATGGGGTTACTTCAGTGTTAATTTGGGCTCAGCTCCAATGAGGATAGTCTGGGACTCATATCAGGCAGGAGTCTGAGGGTCCTTTGCAAAAACAAGGCTTTATTAGGTCCAGAAAATTACAAGAGGTGGACAAGGGCTTTGAAGAGGAGTTAGGGGCTGTGGAGACGTAACTCCTTGTTCTGCCTCCAGGAGTTGGTGTGGAAGTAGTCAGAGAAAGACTGGTAAGTATGTTCAGGTCATTGAGAGTAGAGTGAGGAAAAGATGGCTTATTTCAGTATGGGGAAAGCAGTGACAAGTCGCTATACTGGAAGGTGCAAGCATATAGAGGACAGAATTACATCGAAAGTCTGATAGTGGATGGTAATGGTACGGTGTTAGGAGATTCTGCATAATTATCGGAAGGCCTCTATAAAATGTTTGAATATCATTATTCTGAGAGGGACACTTTTAGGGCATTAGTGTTAAGAGAGTGGTTGGTAGGGTTTAAAGGAACATCACTACCTAGCTTTGAACACGAAGAATAATTGGAGGATATAACAGAGGAGGAAATTATTTTTCTAATTGCTAAATCCCAGAATGGGAAGGCGGAAGGCCTAGATGGCCTTCCAGGGGAGATTTTTAAAGCAATGAAGGAAAAATAGTCCTAATATTAAAGGTTTTGTTTAACCTAATATTAGAGGGGCTATTAGAAATTCTTCCTTCCTGGAATAATGCCCTCATTGTTGCACTTCTGAAACCACACAAATATCACAGGAGAGAAGACTCATACAGGCTTCCTTACTTAATTTAAAAAATAAGATTCATGCAAGCATCCTAGTGAGAAGCCTTTCCCGGGTTAACTTTTCAGCAAGATAGTGCACCCAGATTAGAAGGGTTGCAGGTATCAATTGTGAGGGTCAGCTATGGGATGATGCAGGGCTCATTTAGTGGTAAGAGTTAAGGGCTGGAACCAAGTGTGCCCTGTCATGGTACAAAGTATATGCAATTGGCCTCATGGAGCTCAGGGCAAGGATGGGCAAGTGGGGTGGGATGGAGTAAAGGTCACTAGATCCCAGCCCATTAAAAATGGAGATGTCCATCTGGTATTGAGAGTTGGCAAGGGCTGTCAATGAGAGGTTATGTGTTCCTATCCATTCCTGGGGCAATTATCAGCCCCTAGGGGGGCGCTAGAGGGCGCACAGCGGGATGGCTGCCTGAAGCGACAGCTCCGCCGGGCAGACCTCGGACCAGCGGGATATACCCTACACAACAGACGCAGACAGTGGCGGGCAGCTGTGGAGCGCCTCGTCTGTGCTACTGGAGGGCAAACTACGGAGGTATTGGCTGTTTGACTGGTCGACGGCTGCAAAACAACATGGCGGCTGTGAGCGAGCTGGGCGCCTGGGAGAGGTAGTGCAGGAGGTGGAGCGCAGCTCCAGTGGCGGTGATTCTCTGAAGTGGCAAGGTAGACAGTTTGCGATCACGGACGGCTGATGTGCCATCGTGAGCGATCGGGGACCCGCTGCTATGTGTGCCGCATGGATCGCGTATCACCGTGCTGGAGGACCTAAAATGGCGGCACCCGCAGCCGAATGCAGCCCGAAACTCCCGGTACGGTAGGAGAGAATTAATGCCCCTAAATGATTGTTGATTTGCCCCTTTTGTGAGCGGACTACTCTGGAGCTGCCGGTTGGATCACCTACGCACACCCATTGGCACTGCAGGGCATAGTATTACTGGGGATGTGGAAATGGCGGCAGCATGAGCCTGCTGATCTGCGGAGTACCACTACGATGGCGCGGTATGGTCCTCTGAAATTGATTGCTGCGTGAGCTTGAGATGCAAAGACAGCGAAGTAGTGGCACAATAGCTTTCTCATTATGATAGCAGACTTCCTGTTTGTGTGGCCAGAGAGACGTGGCAAACCTGAACCGCTGGAACACTGTGTGCTGCATTGTGGTCCCTGCCCCGAACAGAAACATATGCATTACAAGTTCTAAGTATGATTGTATTTTGGCTGGTCACGGCAAACTGTGAGCCCCTTGCCGTCAGCCATTTTGAGGGTCCTGGTATCGAACGCTGGTGCGTGGAGAGGTCTGGATATGCGTTCCCGTTAACGTGCCACAGCCGCAGTAGTGGGCCACTATTGATATCACCTGCAATATTAAAGCGGATTTGTTGCACAGATAGCTTGACACTCCCGAATAATAAAGAGGGAAGATGCGACGCTGAGGAGACTATGAGCCAGATGTAGGTAACCAAATACCGGTCGGTAAAGTCCGAAAATACCGAATTTCGGCCTTTACCGACCTGTATTTGGCTTTTGAGATGTAGAGAACCAAAAACATCCGAATCGGTAAATTTACAGAATCGGTAAAGTTTCCGAATCGGTAAATTACCGATTTGGTGAATTTACCGATTCGGAAATTAAGAAATGGAAAAAATGACTATTGAGATGTAGGTCACCTCTTAAATACCGAATTTGCATGAAATTCGGTATTTAAGAGTTGGTATTTACAATGGATTGAAATCAGGTGGTAACCAGGTGCAGGCTATAAAAAAGCCCCGAAAATGCAACAGTTTCACCAGAATGTCAGCATTCTACGTGATTGCGAGGCGGCTATGGCTACAGGCAGAAGGAGAGAGGGCCTGGAGGAGGGAGGAGGAGGTGTACAGGCAGAGGATCACCCTATTCCAGCTAACTGAGCCAGAGATCCTACAAAGGTACAGGCTAGACCCCAAAACCATCCTGGACCTTATCAGGGACCTCCACCCACTGTTGGACCATCCAACCCCAAGGGCGCACGCCATCCCACCCCATGTGCAGGTGCTGTGCAGCCTACACCTGCTTGCATCTGGGAGTTACCAGAGTGTGGTTGCTGCGGTAGGTGGGGTGTCCCAGAGCTGCCTGTCCCGTTTCTTTAAGAAATTCCTAGACGCCATGTTGCAGAGAACGCATTACTACATCAGCTTCCCTGCAACGCATGCAGAACTGCTCAGGACCAAGACAGACTTTTATCAGATGGCGCATTTCCCCAACATCATTGGCTGTATTGATGGTACCCACATACCAATATGTCCACCTGCTGCCACAGAGTACATTTATAGGAACAGGAAGTCCACCCACACCATAAATTTACAGATGATCTGTGATTCCAAGTACATTATCACGGACATAGTTGCCAAATTTCCCGGGAGTACCCACGACTCTTACATCTTCCAAAACAGTGGGATCTACGCACGCCTGACAGTGGGGGAATTTGGCGAAGGATACTTGCTAGGTAACATACTGTGTGAAACTCCCTTGATACATATTGCAGCTGGATGTGTTTGTGTGTATGTGAGTAATGTTTTTTCTTGTTACAAATAGGGGACAGTGCATATGCCCTCCGGTCCTTCATCCTCACACCCTACCTCGACCCTTCAACACCCAGCCAGAGGAGATACAACAGGGCACACAAATCTACCAGAAACATTGTGGAGCGCACCTTTGGTCTGTGGAAGAGCAGGTTTCGCTGCCTACATAAAAGTGGAGGGGCCCGCCAATACACACCAGTCACCTGCTGCAAGATGATTGCAGCCTGTGCAATGTTGCACAACCTTGCGGTTAAGAAGGGCACCGAAGTTGATATCTCTGATTATGAGGACCATGATGACGAGCAACCAGTGCCTGAACCACACACAGCTGGAGTTGCCACACCAACTGATGGCAGACACAGACGGGAAGAGGTCACACGCAACTTTTTTTAAGTAAGTAAAGATGCACAGACAGGTGTAGTATGCACCCAACGTAGTTTAATTGTGTCACTACGTAGGTTTCTAAAGCACAAATGTGCAACACAAATTATTTACATTCGATGATGTGAGTCCTGGGTCACTTCCCCATGAACTAAGATAATCATTTGCGTCCACGCTTACCAGTGCCAGTTGTTTGGTGCTCACTATGCTCACTTTGCGTTTGGGCTGTAGCCTCAGCATGGCGCCTGCTGCACCTCCTTGTCTCTACGACAAGGGAGCTTGCCATGCTGCTCCTACTTGTGCTCTCTTCACTCTCTGGCACATCTAGAGCAGCAGTTTGTGCTGTTTGTGCATTTAACAGCGCCTCAAGAGCACTGGTCATCCTGGCCATGCCCCTAGTGACCTCATTACTGTTTTGGGTTTGTCCCTCCTGCATGTTTATGCTTCTCCTGCATAGCAGGGATGTGGCTGTGGCCAGGCGGTTGATGGCTTTATTTTGTTGATGCGCACGCTGCCTTTCCTTGCGCCTTGATGCAAATTCATTGTCTAGTTTGGTGCACAGAAGCTGCACCGATTGTGACATTTCACGCATCCCTGCAGCCATCTCTTTGTTGACATCTACTAGTTCCCTGATGCCCTTTCCTATGTCTCCCATGTTGTTGTTCAGGTTCCTCATTTGACGTTGGCAAGACATGATGGCTTTTCCCTGCATCCTCTGAATTTTTACCATGCTCCCCTCCAGGCCACGGAACACACTTGAACCCTCCACACGTCCAGCTGCACTGCTTTCTTGGACTCTGCGTCGTCTTGTGCCAGTATGGCCCACCTCTGCACTGGACTGCAGTGTGGCAGAGCTACCATCCACAGGCAAGGTGTGTGTGTCTTCCCCCTCCATGTCACCTTCTGCTGACTCCATTACCAATAGTGGTGCTGCAACAAACCTCCTGCTTGGTTGTGATGCAGGTGTTGTCTCATGCAGTGATGCTGGCATTTCTGGGGATGACACCAACAGAGGGGATTGTGATCGTTCTGGCGATGCCTGCAACTCTGGAGCATTTTCTGTGTCTTGTGAAGGAGGATGGCTACTTGGTGCACCTGTGTCCTGTGATACATTCTGTGCACATGGACCTGGCTCCTGACTCTCATCCCTCTCTGGTGCCGTGCCTTCAGTCTCCTGGGAACGCCTGCGAGATGTGTCACCTGTGGACATATGAGCGTACATTAGCTAAGCGCTACTGTCTCACAGTCACTACAATTAAATCTTTTTCACTTTCGCTTTATTCTGTCTGCAATCATTTCCCTAACTTGCTGGTTGCTGTGCTGTATGACATGGTCTTTCATTTCCTGACTACATGTCCCATGATGCATTGCTCCTGTATAGTGCTAGCAGTACTGGACTGGGGTTTACTTAGACCCAAAGGGTAAAGGTCAGGATGATGGTGTGGGGGGGAATGCTGTGCATGCATCTTACCTTTTCTGCTTGGAGCTCTGGCTGAGCTGTCTACTTCTCCCAGTCCGCAGACGCTGTCAGGTTCTATGGTTGAGGCCAACATCTCCTCCAGGTCAGTAAGGGGGGGTGCTAGGTTCTTCCCTCCACCAGTTTCGGTTGCCTGCTTGTGGTGTTCAGCCAATTTTTTATTTTTTTTTGGCTCCTGGGGTCGTAGAAACTCTTTTTCAGGTCCTCTGTGTCTCTGGTAGTCACTCCAACTGCATTTACTTTGTCAAGTATGTCCAGCCAGAGTTTCCTTTTTGCAGATTCTGCCACAGTGAGGGACTGCCTGCCAAACAGTTTTTGGTGCACCTTCATCACCTCCTCAACAAGGACCTGCAGCTCCATGCTGCTGAATTTTAGTTTCCTCCTCCTCTCTGGCTGCTCTTTGTCTTTGCTGCTTGCCATTTTTCAGATTTAAAAGTGCACAAAACTCTTTCTGCTGCTCAGGGACTCTCTGCTCCAACTGCCTCTACAGAAGCTTCTAATTAGTTGCAGCTGCCTGTGTAGCCACTTCCTGGTAGGGAGGGGGAGGGTGGTAGCACCTTATTGGCTGCCTACTTCAGTTTCACTTTTGTTTGCTTTCCGATTGGGTATTTACCGAATCGGTATTTCCCATTCATTCCGATTCGGTAACTACCGATTCGGTGAATACCGATTCGGTAAATACCGAATGTCCGATTCCGATTTTTACCGATTCGGGATTATTTACCGATTTCTATCTACATACCATTTACCGATTCTAAAATACCGATTCGGTAAAATTAGGTATTTGAGAATCGGTAAATTTGGATTACCTACATCTGGCCCTATATTCTTACTGCATAGCCCCAGCTATCACTCCCGCCCCGCCCTCACCATTACCTACGGGCAAGGCTCCCAGGGACTTGTGCTTTGGCCTTTGAGTTCATTCACCCCATGCATGGCACTGCTGATTCACTGGCACCACCTACTCGATATTGACGCCGTTTTGAATGTAAGAAACCCCGGAGAAGATATTGAACTTTCCCAGGAGAAACTTACAGCCTGAACAGCACAGTTTCCAAATCAACAGGGCTTTCCTATTTTGGAGTTGCGGTACAGGTGGACTGCCTATTGGAAAGCGATACAGGGAGTGCCAAACGACGCCATGATGGGAAAACCTGACAAACAACAGCCAAAACTAAACTTTGAATCCCGCAGAACAGCACGGGGACCGGCAGTTCATTCGGATACGGAGACTGAAGTGGACATGGCTGCGGAAAATAGTATGGAAGCTATCCTGAAGGCAATACAAACCAACTTGCAAGACATTAATGGAAAGCTCGACCACCTCACATCTCGTGTGGACAATATGGCGGCAAAATTGGACAAACAGGGGGAACGTCTTGATGCGGCTGAAAATCGTATATCAGCAGTCGAGGACAAGGCGCATGTCACTGCAGGTAAATGCGGGGGTATGGAAAAGGTGTTGGAGGTGATCAAAGCCAAGGCGGAGGAGCTAGAAGCCAGGTCGCGACTAAACAACGTCAGGATCGCAGGGGTCCCGGAGACAACGAACACGGGCCGCATGGAGACGTATGTAGAAGACTTGTGCCGAGGGGTGTTTGGGGTGGAACAACTATCACTGATCTTCATAGTCGAAAGAGCACACAGATTGCTCGCGCCCAGACTGCCGCCAGGTGCCCCGCCTCGGCCCATTGTGGCCCGTATGCTGAATTACCGGGATCGCAGCAGCATACTGCGGATGGCATGGGAAAAGGGGCAAGTAAATTACCAAGGGAATCCGCTCGAATTTTACCCGGACTATACTATCGCGGTGCAACAGGCACGAAGGGAGTTTGCGAATGCCAAGGCGAAACTGAGAAACCTGCAGGTGGATTACGCCATGTTATATCCAGCGCGACTGAAGGTCACATGGTAAGGTAAACCAATGATTCTCACCACACCTAAGGCGGCCCAAGATTTCATCAAAAGAATAACGAGTAAGCGCAGGGAGCAGAAACAGGCGGACCAACAACAAGATTTGGAATAGATGGTCTAGCGCAAGAAGACACTCTGTTAAAAATGTAGTAGCTGCAATGGGCGTTAGGGCCTGAATCACTACTGTAACTGCTCCGGGTAAGAATGCAGGGATGGTCGCTGACTACGCCTGGGATGGTAAGTGACTGCTTTCCACACACTGTCTAAAGACTGGATATCATTGAACATTGCTTGAAAGTTGTAGATGATAGCTTATGGAGGAGACACGCAGAGGGCTGGAACTTTGGACATAAAATTATAAAACTGCTGTGACACCATGGGACTAACATGCAACTCCAGACTCTATTGATTACTAGTCACACTTCTTAGTTGGGACTATGCAAGAGGCTAAGGATCTGGCTTTCCCTAGTGAGCAACCTGGACTCACGCACTCGAATTAGCCACATAAGCTGAACTGAATAATATTCCCGAAAATGCATAGGAGGCGCCAGAGAGTGCTACATTTCACAGAAGGCAGTGGTCAGACTTGTGTTGTATGTTGAGAAAGAGGTTGTTGGGTGACAATATGTTTGCATGTGGGGGGCTCATCGTTGCCATGTTTTACTGACATGGGGACATTAATAGTACTATTCTATTGTAATTGTTCACCTGAGATAAAGTCCTACTGATCTCTGCGGAATTAATGGGTCACTGTCTGCCACAGCCATTGAGACTAGATAGCCCTTTCAAATTACACATGTGATTCGGTGATAACTTATTCGCAACTCGATGGAAAGTTGAACTGATTATTATTAAGATGTTTGTTTTACAGAACAGTATATTAGCTGAAATTGTCTGTATCAATCATTACGGTCTTCCCCCATCCATTAAGTTGATGGTGTAGTGTACCCTAGGCGGACCTCCACATGGGTGTTCCCCATACAGTTCATGGGATGTAGGGAAGTTAACTTTGGGGTATGGCTTCGGCAGTATTGGGGTGCTGAAGTGGGTGGGGGGTGGAGGAGTTGGGGTTTTGTTCAGGTTAACGGACCAGAGAACTTAAGATGCATTGCTGAGATTCATGATTTATGCAATTCTTGCCATAAGACTGCTATGCTAGAGTACTGTAGATTCTGCTATAAGGGGAGACACTGTAAATATGCAATTAATGGATCATTCATTAGATATCTATGATGCCTATGTCTGACACAAGAGTGGGCAGGTTGCACTTAAATCTCATCACATGGAACATCTGGGGATTTACGAACCCCAAAACCAATTCGACAGGTATTTGCATGTTTGGACCGATGGCATATTGATATCGCATTATTACAAGAGACCCACATTGCCCCCAACACTCATAGTCACATAGGCCGTAGATGGGCTGAGTCGACACATGCTTCCACATACTCTTCCTATTCCAGAGGGGTCATGATTCTAGTGAGAAAAGGTACAAATTTTAAAATTAAGCGTAAGCGTACGGTAGAGGACAGTCAAGGGAGATATATCATAATTGCGGGGGTTCTGCGGGGGCAGCGGGTAACGCTTGTTAACACCTATGGGCCAAATATTGATGCGCCAGATTTCTATCATGAGATTTGGCAGCATTTGCAAGATGAGATAGACGCCACACTGATATGGGGAGGTGACCTAAACCTTGCATTGAATGACGATCTCGACCACTCCGGAACCAGCACTGAGCCACACAGAAAAGCGTGAGCGAAAGTGCTAGATATCATGGCTACACTACATTTGCACAACATATGGAGGGCACGAAAGCAAGGGGCTACAGTGGCAACACACACAAATGCGGCATTGGTAGCTGGTCTCGCATCGATTATTGGTTGGGGTCAGAAAAAGCTTTACTTTGGACAACAGACATTAAGCATATACCTGACACACTCTCTCTGACCATAATCCCGTTCTTCTGTCCCTTCAGATACCGCATTATTCCCCACCACCGAATAGCTGGAGATTCAACGCTAGAGCACTTACTGATTCAGTATATGCAGATACAATAGCCAAGGCAATTAAAGATTATTTTGAATTAAATGAGCCATCCACAGAAGATCCATGCATCCTATGGGAGGCTTTTAAAGCAACCTTGAGAGGGGTATGCATCAGCACCGCGGTAGGGATATTACGCGATATTAGAGGGCAACTGACACGCTGAGAAGATCGGCTGAAATCGCTAGAGACTCAATATGAACATACACAAGACCCGTCCCTATTGGGAGAACTGAGACAGGTGCTAACAGAACATCAATCCTTTGCTGAGGACGAACTTAAATATGTCCATAAACGTCCTGCTGCTAGAAGGTTTGGAGAGGGGGGTCGGCCGGGTAAGATAGTAGCGTCAAAAATCTGTGAAGGACGTGGCCCCCAGTCGGTGTTGCAGATACGGGGGGAGGACGGATCTCTATCCACTGACACGGAGGGTATTTTGAAGGGGTTTTTACAAGCTTACGGCGAGGTATATACATCACACCCCACAGCACCACCAGCGGAAGTATTTACGTATCTAGAAGATGTGGCCATTGCGTGGCTTTCGGACACGCAGAGGACATATTTATCGTTACCGATCACGGTAGAGGAAGTCATAGCGATCATTAAATCATTGCCAAACGAGAAAGCCCCAGGCCCGGATGGGTTTACATGTAAATTTTACAAAACATACGCTGACATGATTGCCCATCATTTAGTTGCAATGTATGGTAGTGCCTTTGACCAGAATATACTCCCACCGACGTTGCGAGAAGCAGTGGTGATAGCACTTCTGAAGCCTGCTAAGGATCCTGAGTTATGTGACTCATACAGGCCTTTATCGTTAATTAATGTTGACTCTAAGATTTTGGCCAAGCTACTTGCCGTCAGACTGCAACCCCTTATGACCAACTTGGTCCTCCCAGACCAGTCTGGTTTTATACCGTCCAGAGCTACCACACACAACACTAGGACCTTGTTCGCATTATCTCACTATCTAATACCTAGCACCAAAGCGGTGGTGGTTATGCTAGATGCCGGTAAGGCTTTCAATTCTATTGAATGGTCGTACCTTCTCACGGTGTTAGGGAGGAGGGGATTCCCTCCGGTATTTACGCAGTGGGTGAAATTACTATACACGAAGCCGGTAGCTAGAGTCCTGGTGAATGGATATATATCCGACTTGATCAATATAGCCAGTGGGACGAGGCAGGGGTGCCCCATGTCCCCGCTATTATTTGCTTTCGCCCTGGAACCCCTAGCTTGTAAAGTCAGGCAACTACACCACATATCTGCTTTGCAATTTCCGTCGCAGCCCTTACACATTTCGCTATACGCGGATGATATGCTCCTTTATGTCCGTGACCCCAAACAAAATTTGGCTCCACTATTAAGGGAGTACATTAAGTTTGGAAGGCATTCTGGGCTTCAAATTAATTTGACGAAATCTTCTATCATCCCACTGACTGACACCACCCTACCGCACACTACCGAATTTCCTTTAGAATGGCAATCTGACCCCGTTAGATACCTGGGTGTCTGGTATCACAGAGATCCGGAGGTTGTCATCCGCACCAATTATGGGCGAGTACTATCCTCACTAGATGATAAAAGTAACCGCTGGATACAATTACCGCTTTCTCTTGCAGATCGTGTAGCGAATGTCAAGATGAACATACTGCCCAAACTACTTTATCTGTTTAACAACATCCCAATCCCCCCCCTAGAGAAGTGATCAAACGTATCACCTCACTAGTGCTTAAATTGATCTGGGCGGGTAAACAGGCACGAATTGAGCTGCACACCTTAACATTACCCTACTCAAGAGGAGGCTTCTGTGTGCCTGATTTGTTTTTTATACTACTCGTGTGCTCAGGCGCAGTATGCAACTTATTGGTATTTACGATCCCGTACCTGACACACACGACTGTAGAGGAGGGAGATGCTTTACCAATACCCTTGACGGTTTTTATCACGCATAGACGGCCGCCGCTGCCAGCTAATGATATTAACACCATTGATACCACTACCGCAGCGTGGCGTAGCCTTGGTCAACCGGCACATAAGTTGCCTCTTTCTGCTCCAGCCCTCCCATTGCATAACCATCCTGAGCTTTCTGTTACCGGGGAGAAGGTGGGCATGGACTTGCTCCACCAAGTTCGGATAAACACTTTTGGGGACCTATATAATGAAGGGGTGTTCAAACCGCTGCAATACCTCACATATATTAAAAACCAGACGTTGCTGTTTCGCTTCACTTATTATAGACTCTAGGGGGTGATTAAAAACTTATACCCTACCTATCCCGCTGAACCTCCACAATTGGACACATTACAACTCATGTTGACATCATCAAACACCATGCATCTAGTTTCCTGCCTATACACTATAGCACAGAATGAAATTCCCTATAACACTAACAAAGGCATGGAGAGATGGAATGAGGTATTGGATGCTCCCCTTACAGAGGTGGAGTGGCAAACCACATGTGCTTTAACTCAAATGCTAACACCCAATGGGAACTTACGGATATTGCATTTTAAATATTTGCATCAAGCATACTACACACCTGCAAAACTCCTCAGGTATGGGCTTCGACCGGAGGCAAGCTGCAAACACTGCGGTTCCGAAATGGCGGACTTTATCCACCTTGCGTGGAGCTGTCCGAAGGTCCATGACTACTGGGGGGAGGTTGCTTCATTAATAACGGAAATGACAGGGACTATGATTGAATGTACCATCCGTACCAGTTTATTGGGGTTACTTGTCAATGTACTTGCTGTGAAGCAAACATTTTGTATGGTGGCACTATTATTGGCTAAACGTCAGATTTCCCTGTGCTGGGAAAGTAAAACTGCGCCCAGCATTAAGCAATGGATTTGTGACATGACCTATTGTAGAGACACGTTACATACATATGAAGAAGAACTACCCGCCCGATCTCCGCCTAAAGACTTTTGGAAGTATTTTACTTACTATATAAGTGCCAACCCCACATTTTAATTGTATTGCTTGTATGTGTTACTCCCCACCTATCGGTAGATATGTAATGATGCAGAGTATTTTGTAATGTACATGGATTACACATGGATGATGAATGCAGTAGTGTAATGGTCCAGCAAGTTCTAATGAAAGTTCAATAAAATAGATTTATATAAAAAAAAATGATCAGCCAGTAGAGGAATACTGGCTATTTGTTCCCACTTCTTATGCCTCCTATAGTCCACGGTAAAATCAGCTCCACTTAGAAAAAATCACCTTTTCACCTGGCACTGAATATATTCCACTTCCAGAAGGCACGCAAAATGTGTTGCAGGTCCCTCACCCTGATGTAGCTGTTGCAGTGAGGAAAAGGCAGACGACATCTATAAGTTTGTTCCATGCCCTGGGTTGACGTTTCTTTGGGAAGAAGTGCAGAGTATGCTTTCAGAAGTTGCTGGAAGTCAACTAATGGTTAGTCCCCCTTTGATCCTATTTGGCAGGAAGGACAAGTTCATTCAGGGTATATTTCCTGTGCAGTGGTCATTACTTTTCTACTTGATTCTGCTGGCAAGGAGGGAGAGCTGTCTAAATTGTCTAAGCCCCACTCTGCCAGCTCTTTCTAGCTGGCTGACCTCGGTGGATTGAGTCTGTAAAAGTAGCTGGAAAGCTGTTGAGTGTTGGGCACGGTATATCAGCTAATAAAAGCACAATTTCTGACAATTATGTAGACTTGCAATGCTTCGAACAGTAGTGGTTGTCTTAATATTATATATAAGAGCTTTACTTGCTGAGTGCTCTGGAGAGTGATATTGTTGTAATGAAACACGACATACACTTTTCAAAAGACTGCAACACTGAGACATCGATGAAGTTTTTTATATTATGAGTGTTCACAGATTTTGGTTTCTGGGTCAACAGCCTGTTAGCAGCGAGCAAGGAGCTGCAAGGCCTGCACACAAAGAAAAACAATGTAGGGGCATATGACCAACAAAGTGGCGAAGAGAGGTGTTAGCGGCCTTGGCTTAACGCCTCTCTTTGCCACTTCGGAAACGCTAGGCTGCACCATATTACCAAGGATATGGTGCAGCCTAGCGTTTCCCCTGCGATGGCAATAAGTTTTACAACTTAACGCCAGCACAGGCAGGGAAGGTTTGTTTATGTACAGGAAGGTGTTCCTTCCTGCACATAAACAAAGCTTAAATGCCATTTTGTAACTTACATGTGTGCTGCTTCATGCAGCACACATATAAGTTACAAATTGGCATTATTAAAAATCGGTTTGTTTATGTACAGGAAGGGACACCTTCCAGTAGATAAAGAAACCTTGGCATTTTGATTTTTCCATGTGTGCTGCATAAGGCAGCACACATGGAAAAAGCAAACACGAGGAGAAATGAAGCATTTCTTCTCGTTTCACCACCTCAAGAACAGGTCTTTCCTGATCTTAAATTCGGTGTTGCCACCTATTATCGACTCTCTTGATAATAGGTGGCAGCGTCGAAGTGAATGGGTGTTGCGGTGGAACGCCCATCGCAACACCCACTGCACGCCCCCTTTCAGGATGATGGCTGAAATGCCAGAAACCGGTCCCCGGAAGCTTGTTTCCTTCCCAGTGTAAGAATTGGCTTGGTAGTTTGGTTTGCCCTGTTCCCATCATGCACTGGGACAGGAACAGACTAATTTGCATATAGCCAGGTTCTGAACTGGGATGGTGCAGTGAGCTAAAAAACGGTGTTGGATCTAGCCCTGATCTCTTGACTGGGTGAGAGTATTCTGCTTAATTCAGAAACTCTGTCCATCGCCACCCCTTGTTGTTAAATATTTTGTCCACCCTAAGCGTGGAAGGGTATACTCAGATGTGAGTCCCTTGCTCATTGCACCATCAGGATTCAAGCAAGCCGGGCAGACGACGGCTGAAATGCCAGAAACCGGTCCCCGGAAGCTTGTTTCCTTCCCAGTGTAAGAATTGGCTTGGTAGTTTGGTTTGCCCTGTTCCCATCATGCACTGGGACAGGAACAGACTAATTTGCATATAGCCAGGTTCTGAACTGGGATGGTGCAGTGAGCTAAAAAACGGTGTTGGATCTAGCCCTGATCTCTTGACTGGGTGAGAGTATTCTGCTTAATTCAGAAACTCTGCCCATCACCACCCCTTGTTGTTAACTATTACCAAGGCAGCATTAAGTCAATTAACGTGGCTTTAAGCCACATTAATTGACTTAACCCTGCCTTGATAATAGGGCGATGCAAATATCGCCGCGTTATCGGCAGAAAAGTGCTGATAACGCGGCGCTAAGGGGCTTGTTAATATGCCCCGTAATATTTATAAATTCCAAAATGATGAATTAAAATCAGAGGATACACTGTACCACAAAAACCTCCAGCTTTCAAAGGTGTTTTTTATGGTGGGTGGGCACATCTGCAGGAGCAAAATGCTGTCACTCAAAGTGAGGAACGCCATTGAGAGTTGTGCTGTAAACTGTAGTGGGTGAACACAAAATGTGAATGACACTTTATCAGATCAGTGCTTAAAGACCACTGATCTAAAGCCCCTCTAGGTATGTATGCATTTTAAAATATTTTCTTGCCACTGGGGCATATTCACAAGGGGATATCACCACCAGAATGTCACTTTTATTGACATTCTGGTGGCGATAAGCCCTTCTCCTTATTTGCAAAGAGGAGTTAAGCTATTTTTATGTCTTAATACTGCCTAGTAAATTGTCCCCTTCACATGCACCACTTAGTGTGAAAGGAGCGCGCAATGGGTGTTGCTATGACGTTCCACCACAACACCCATTGCTTACACGCTGCTCCAGATTTACAAGGAGGTGTAAATCTGAGGCAGCGCCAAAAACTAACTCCATGCAAGAGCAGGCATTAGAATGGTGAAATGAGGAGAAATACTTTTATTCCTCCAAATTTCTTTTTTCCTATGTGTGCTGCGCACATAGAAAGAACAAAATGCCATTAATGATGGTTTATGTGCAGGAAGGTATACCTTCCTGCACATAAACAATAATTAAATAATGATTTGCTGCTTCAATGTGTGTTGCAGAAAGCAGCACACATAGAAGTAGCAAATCACCATTAGAGATTGTTTGTGTGCAGGAAGGGACAATGGGTCATAGATATCAGTTAAAGCACTGCCAAGTCCCCTGAGAGGAACAGTCCACAGACAAGAATTTGCAACGAGCAGGAAGCAGCACTGCAGTGGAAAAACTAGAGGTGTCCAGTCCACAGAAAGCACACACCTTCCTGTGAAAAACAGGCTTAATCCATGACACACGTATAAATCAGGTGGCTCAGCACCAGTGTGTGCCTCATATGCTACTCTACTGCTGAGAAATGCAGATACTGCTGGTCTGCTGTTAACAAAGGGATGGCAATATAGAAACCAGAAGGCGAGACTGTCACAGTGCTGAAAAGGAAGGTGAAGCCTTTGCAAATAATACAAATTCCTTAACCTCTCTGTGCCTGAAACTTCAGGGTGACTGACATTGAAGACTGACCCACCTTACCTGGCCCTCAAGTGGCCCCACTCGAGTAGATGAACACATGTGCTTGACCAAAATTATTTCACTCACAATGAAGAGAGCAAATGACTGAAGTGGGCAGGCCCACTGACCCATACTGTATACTGTGGTGGGTGGAAGCTAAATGTAAATGGATGAAGAGGGTTGACAGAAAGCCCCTTTAAGTAAGTATGGTATATGCATTTTTTATTGATATTTTGGGGGGAAAAGCATAAGGTTTTGACTAACGTCAGACCTAAAGAGTAAAACGTGGGGTGGGGG
The DNA here is from genome assembly GCF_964261635.1 of Lissotriton helveticus. NCBI lineage: Eukaryota > Metazoa > Chordata > Amphibia > Caudata > Salamandridae > Lissotriton > Lissotriton helveticus. The sequence continues at coordinate 57,833,671 of NC_136068.1, read as the reverse complement.
GATCCATTGTTGGATGACCTCTGGCAGGGGATTGGGCATGGGCCTGGCTGGTGTAGACATTGGCTCCCACATGAGCAGGACCTGTGGAAAAAAGTACAACGTTGAGTTGTCCTTTAATGTATTGCAGTGACCCCTGACGAAGAGCTGTCTGGCTCGAAATGCATTGTGTAAAACATAAAGGGGTCTATTCCGAATCGGGAAAAAAACATCCGTACGATTTGTATCCGGAGCCCTCTCCGTACGAATCGTAACCGTCGGTCCAAGTCACGAAGTACGATCCGTATTCCGTGAATCCGTCTGAATCGTCGCGATCCGTACGTATTGCAAGGCTGAAACCGTGAACCGTACGACTCGTACACATACCGTACGACTCGTACACATGCCGTACGACCCGACGAGTACGATCCGGACCGGGGTATGAGGACGCGATTCGTACTGTCCACGTCAGGTAAGGGCAAGTCGTACGGAAAAGCACACAAACACATACACACCGTACGGTCCGTACTCCCCATGATCGCAGGGGTATGCACTGTACCCCTGCGATCATGGGCTGTACGAGCCGTACCCCCATTGTACGATCGGTATACGAGCCGTACCCCATGTACTATGGGTGTACGAGCCGTACCCCCATTGTACAATGGGTGTACGAGCCGTACCCCCATTGTACGATGGGCGTACGAGCCGTACCCCATGTACGATGGGTGTACGAGCCGTACCCCATGTACGATGGGTGTACGAGCCGTATCCCCATCGTAAAATGGGGGTACGGCTCATACACCGATCAAACAATGGGGGTACGGCTCGCACACCGATCGTACAATGGGGGTAGGGTACGGCTCGTACACCGATCGTACAATGGGGGTACGGCTCGTACAGCCCCTGATCGCAGGGGTACAGTGTGTACTCCTGCGATCATGGGGGGTACACACCGTACCTGGGGGGGCTGTTCCGTACCTGTTTCCGCACGAACTCTGCTTTTACGGCTGTTTTCAGCTCCCGTAGAAAAAGGGTCGTACGGTGCGTACCCGACACGTATCGTACTTGCTGGGTCATAAAAACCAGCCGCGAACCGTACAGATGTCGCGTACAGCGGGTTCCGAGGGAGAATCGTACGGAGATTAGAGTTGTACGGTGTCTTGTACGACTCGTACGGAGTACGGCTCCTGGTACGAATCGTACTTCGTCGTACGTACGGGGGACGTTGCAGGGTACGATTCGTACCCGAAAAACACTCCAAACGGTTATTCGGAGCGGTTTTTCCCGAATCGGAATCGACCCCATTGAGTCTACTCTGAAAGTTCAGTAAACCAAGCTCTATTTATCTAATCAGGTTTGAATTATTTTCAAGTGGTGTTTCTCACCGTTTTACTGTAGTAAGGGTTGCACAAATACTTGACACCTTGCCTCTAAGTCAAGCCTGCCTGCTCTGTGCCAAGCTACCAGAGGGTGAGCACAGGTTAATTGAGGGAGGGTATCTAACTTAATCTGACTACAGTGGTGGTTCCTGTTTGGACCGGGTGCATACCTCTACCAACTAGAGACCCCATTTTTGACAGCGGCCAAGCCCCTACTATGCACATTTTTAACTTCCAGAGATCCCAATCCCCATTACCAGTAGCGTTCTCTCTAAATACACTGGCAGACTTTCTGCATGCTTCTACCAAAATAGGCAGACTGTTGAAAATTAGTACGTTTTGGTGAACATTATCTGCGCCATCTTGCCTCTTCCCCTGATGCCACACTTTTGTCGTGCGCGCCCGCCATTTTCTAAGATGCCCCGATCAGAACGAACCCTTTTGCATGCCGCTGGCCCCTGACATAGCCCTTCGCCTGCACGCTATCCACCCCCTGCTTGCACCTGCCTTGAGTCATAAACCCCTCTTCGGCGCTGCTCTGCCCCAGGCCCTCATCCTGTTCCCAGCGCGACACCTCCCTGCTTTCCTTTCATGATCTCCGGCCCTTAGATGCAAAACCCTTTTTCCCCGTGTGCCCGTTTTGTCCTCCCCGTTCCCAAGCCGACACCCAGCTCTGCCGATACCATCCTTGCCCCTCCCCGTACAATAGAAAGCTTCCCCCATCAAAGAATCCCCGGGTTGATCAAAGCCCCCACCCCATGAGATCCGATCAAACCCCCCACATTCCGTGAATCGGCGGATTATCCAGCTGCGCGATGCTCATCACCTGTTGTGACTAGGGTGGGGACTTCAACTGTAAATGTGTGTGGGAACGGGCCCAAAGGGGAGTTCCGAGAATGTCTTTTCCGTACATCAAAGCTTTAACATGTATGTGTAATCTACAATAAAGTCATAAATGTGTGTATAAGAGGCCAGGCCTCAGGAATACAGTTAGAGCACCTCAGAACGATACCTTCTGTCCGTTTCGTTGTGTTCTCCTCCGGAGAGAATAAAAACCCTTGTTTCCTGCTTTCCAGTCTCCAGCGCCTGCCTCTTCATTGATTTAAATAACTAGAGGGTCACAGAGGCAATACTGCCGGGCAAATATCGATTGTCCCTGACCCGATTGAACTTTTTACAATTGGCGTCCCAAGCGTGGGGCCCATCAGCGACTCGTGGATCCAGTGGGAGAGGTCCCGACGACAGAGTGAACGACTGCAACGATCGGGAGAGCTCTTGCCCAATAGACCCTCGTCTGGCAGCCGATCATCCGAACTTCACTAGTTCCGAACAGACCTCTCTCGAGTGATCTACGGTCCTGACTGGGAACCATCAGGAGTGCCGTGAGAAATACGAGAAAAAGAGGACGATCGGGCGCTGGATTCGGAAGACAAGAAACTGTCCATGCGGTCCGGGTAAGGTCGTGTTACCACGACAAGTTGCGAAAAATTTGCTTGATTGTTTGTTTGTTCAAAAATACTAGTATTGCTCTGTTTATTTTTATTTGGAGATTCACTGTCTGCAAACGGAGAAACAACAGGCTCTCTCTCTCTTTGCAAACAGTGGAGGATAGGTAGGGTAGCAGCCGTGCTTATTTTTTTCTCCCCCACTCAATAATTGCTTGAAACTGAACTGTTGTTCGCAAACTATTGTTTCCTGGAGATTCCCTGTCTGCAAGCAGGGAAGAGACCACCCTTTTTGCAGATAGTGAAAAGGGTAGGTAACGCAGATCTTTGCGGACCTACTCATTCTCCCCATTGTTATTTATTGGTCGTTTGGTTTTATATATTTTTTTTGATCCATGAGGTATTCACTGCCTGCAAACAACGTTGAATAGAAATATTCTGTACGGTCTTTGCACCTAGTGATAAGATAGGCAGTGCTGACTTTTTAGTCCCTCGTTACGAGCCGTCATGTCTGTCTTCTCCCCACTGATAAATAGCCTGTTTAGTCCGGACCGCGTATTAGAGGTGGACCATATAGCTCCATTAGAAGGCACCCCTAATAAGGACATGTTCATAAACTATGGGTTAGTCACCATAGCCTATAATAAATTATGGCACAGGTATACCGAAGAGAGTCAAGACAAACAGTGGCCACTGGCAGGATCCTTTGACCTTGATAAAATAGAAACGTTAGAAATAGCCCTTCGAAATAATAAGACAACGCCGATTATGCTCGACAGTCTCGGTATGTGGCGCAGAGAGGCTACGAAACGACAGAGAAAAGACGAGGATAAACCAAGTAGGGAAATATACCGACAGGACAACCCCAGGACACCGCTACCCACAACTTATCCCCCGACACTATGCAAAGGACGACCAGACTTAGGGTCAGACCAATGCGCTTTTTGTAGGTATGTCGGACACTGGAAAGCCCAATGCCCGACTCTACTGAGCGTGAGTAAAGGCAAAGGGCCGACAAGAACGACAGACCGACAGTACGAGAAAAGGCGCGAGACAAAGAAGAACCCGACTTACATAGACAGACCAGACAGAACCACCACGTTTGATTATGCCCGATGGCACAGATTTCGCCAGGAAAATCTCAGCGGCATGCTCACGTTCTCCTAGGTCGGGCAATGTCAAGACGGGAACCCAGCCTCGTTTAAAAATTCACAGACGGAAAGAGATAATTATGACCAATAACTGTTTTTATATTTGTCTTGGGTCTTTGTATGTCGTACTTGTACTGTCCCCCGTCTGAGTTTGTGTGTATGTAATGTGCAAATCTGCGTCATCCCTCTACACGTGTTTCCGTGTTACTCGACCTCTGTTAGCAGAAACTTAGCATAAAAGCAACCTGGAAAGAAAGAAATGGTGAAACAAAATCCGTAGACCATTAATGAACTTGAACTTTTAATTTAACACAACAAACAAGGAATAATAACGATAAACTGTAGAAAATGAAAGTCAAACAGAACATTCGCCCCCCCCCCATTCTGGAACCTTCCAAAGTAGGGCAGGGTTACGGCTACGCCCAACCAACGGCAACCCATATAAGGCGAGCCCGGCCGCCAACTCTTGGTCAGGAAATCTTAACGTATGGGGGAGCCGGAGGAGAGGCAGGAGCCCGCAGCCTGGGCATTTGCAGGTAGTCCCGCCACATGTCTCCTTGGCCGGCCGCAACGGGCCTGGAAAGACTAAGGTAGTCCCGCCACATGTCCAGAGGAGAACGAGGCACCTCTTCCTTTTCTCTTCCGTCACAGCCGCAGCAGTCCTGGACTGCGGGATGTCCTGCACGTACCTCCACAACAATTTGTCCAAGTTGGGCTGGGAGGGAGAGGCGACGCGGACGAGCCTCTCCCACCTCCACCGGTAGGAGGTTTCCCAGCCCCCAGCCCGACGCCGAACACCCCCAGTCAGGCGATGGTGCCAATACTTCCACAGCACCGAACGTACAATGGTGGCACCCCAGTACTTGCGCAGCACCGAACGTACAATGGTGGCACCCCAGTACTTGCGCAGCACCGAACGTACAATGGTGGCACTTGGGGAACACCGGATGTGGAGAGGCCTTCATGCGGGGCGATGAAAAGGAGCGGCATGGAGTACACCGGGAGAAGGAGACGAGGCGAACGAGTCTCCCTTGCCCCCAGGTGGGGGCATCACAGCCGCACCCCAGCCGAACGTCCCGCTTTCACAAAACAGGGACCTCTTCCTTTCACTCCGAAGGGTCTCTTCCACTCTTGCAAACTCGACGAGAGTGGCCCCGGTAGGGCCTCAAAATGGCGTCTGGGTCCGCTGGAAGGTGGGCCCCGGCCACTAGAGTAACTTTGACCAGCAATATAACTCGAACATTTGCCCTCTGGAGCACGAGCCCCCATCTCCGACAGCATCTCCGCAGCCTTGAAGATCCTACAAGGGTCCCCGGCGGAACCTTCGGCCTTTGCAGGTTTCCGGTAAGGGACGGCTGCCTTGATCGCCAACGAAACAAACATGACATTGCCACACCTTCTGTTAGCGTGAATTCTAGAACTGCCGAAAGGGACTCTGGTCCAAACTGCCAGTAATGGAAACATTTCCCCCTGATGCTGCTTCCGGACTGAGCCGGCCCCGCCCAAAATGGCGCTGGTATCAATCGGAACTTACGAACACCTCGTGGTGTTCCTTCGCACTAATATAAACTTGATGTTCTGAGATTTTATATGATCCTTTGTACACTTGGCTAGAAAAGACAAGGAGAACTTACTCGACGAACAGTATGAAAAGATCCCCGTTACAAATGTTGATTACGAATGTACAATGTATTATATTTTTATAACTGATGTAAACCCCATTTACGACGCACACGTACGGTATGCATATAGGAAATCTGATTACAACTGTTATGATTATGCTTCTAAATTATGAAAATATATGCCCCCGAACCCCCAGCCAATTAATAGACGTTTTAGTCTCTTACAAATGAATGAGTAAAACTTTCCGATGTTTTTATTGCTGCAAACGACACCCCCCCACTGTACGCACTTTAGCCATTGCCACGACCGGCCAAATACGACCGCACCCTCATAATCCATATGCTGAAATGATTTTGCAAAATAAAGTCTTTGAAACTATGGACGGGTATTGCATGCTTTATTTTAAAAAAATATGGGATGGGTGGGAAAGTTCTTTTCTGTGCACCCTACTCTGCTCTCTCTTTAAGGTTAAAAGAAGATGGTTGCCCAGCCCTGGAGGACGGATCGGATCGACAACACGACACTCCGCCTTCAAGGTACGCGTCTGACTCATGAACTCTCGCGTAGAGGAAGACCTTGACTTCCAAGGATGGGTAAAACGAATGGTGTAAATGAGGGAATGTAAAAGGAGGGTGAAATGAAATAATGTAAATATTATAAAGTACAACGTTCCAAAGTAGCAGGGACCCAAGAACCGAAGAACCTTAGAACGCCACAGCGTTGAAAGAGGTTTAAGGACCCCGATAGTGAGATACATCCTTTGACTAGATACCTCGCACTAGGCACCTCTGGTTTCCTTTTTATGTTTCCCCGCACACGCCCTACATGAACACACTACCCCCCCCCGACTCCAGAAACCATATCCCCGGGGACCCTGCCCCAAGGAGGAAAGACGAGTAAGAGGTAAGTAAAGGACTTATGAATCCATGTATTTGAATGCGCGCGAATGCTGTCTCCCCCACCCCCCCCTTTTTTTCCTCCTTCTGCAGGTTACATCAGAGATTACAGCCGAGGTGTGGCAAAGATCTGAAGCCTTGCCACGTCTAATACACGAAGCGGACTAGCGCCGCAAGGTGGTGTCTAAGCACGCCTGCAGACTACTCACGTACCGAACAAACCCGAAAAATTAGCACAACCTGATAAAAAGTGATCACCCTTAAACCAGACCGGACGAATGAACCCATGTCACGTATGATGCGAAACTATGAGGGAATGTGTGTATGTGTGACTGAGGCGTTGGCCCAACTGGTCGAAGGACCGAGAATGCGAGAAAGTGCGACAACATGGTACCTCCTTTCTTCTTTCCTTTTTCTCAAGGCACGTCCCCTCTACCCTGTCTAATGCTCAAACTGCATGATTACAAGATTCTAACGCAGACTCGTGAATGCCCTTTACTGTGTAATGCACTAAATAGCCTTTCTTGAATACACTGCCACCCTCTCTGTTGCACGTGTACTATTTAGCCTGCCGTTGCACTCTCTCTCTCTCTCTCTCCCTCTATTTTTGCACTCCCACTCTTCCGAGTGGTTAGCCCCGAAATTGGCAGACTGCCACCCCTAGCACCCCACCTAATTGGCTTCAAATACCGCCAGTATTTGCACAAAAACTTGTCTTTAATACAATCACCCTGAGACCGCGTCATTACCTCTCCTTTTCCGCTAGAAGTCAATGAACCCAGGTTGGGCCGTAAGGGAAAGGACAGGTAAAACGACAGAGGTTCCCTAATCTGACCCGAAAATAAGGGAACTACATGTCAACGGCTCCTATAGTATAAGACAAGGACCTCAGAATACGCGACCCTCCCCTCCCCGAATTGTCGCAATACCCAAACCGGAAAAGTGACCACCCCCGTTACCTCCCCTGTATATGTCCCTGGTTGTTTCCCATAAAACCCCTGTCCTTCCTAATTAAGTAATCGGGCTGTAAAAGGTTACGTAGGACCCAGAATGATGTTTTACAAGGTTAACAGACTAGTTCAAGGTAAAGAAATCATCGAAATGAACCCCGCAGTAGTTGCAAAACAGGATGCACCGATAGAAAGGAAATGTTTAGCCATGTTCGTCTCTCAGCAAAATACCTGTGTAGTACCATGTTGACGACTCACTGCACTCTTTTGTAAATGTAAAACTCTAGAGAACGGCATATCTTCGCCAGATTTGTCTCACAAGGGTGGGTTACCATCAGATGAACTGCCATGCCTGTAATAAATAATTATGAAGGAAAGTCATAGTAAATCCAACAGAACCCGTCACCGGTCATTCATATGCCAGTTGTGAACACTAAAATAACGGGCATTTTTCATTCTTTGCCTGGAGCTGGGAGAGAAATAGACTTTTTGATTATCTTCATCTGCAAATTTTCTAAAGACTGTCTTTTCAAACTTGTTTAAGGGTACCGCTGTTGGAGGAGAAAAGGACCGGATGTGGGAGCACGAGGCCCGACTGCAGACTAAGGAACACCTGCGACATTAGCCAAGGCGAGACCACGACTGAAAAGAGCTGCAGGACGAGGCACTGTTTTCGACAACATGAGAAGAAAGGGTCGACCTGATGCCCCTGCTCGATGTCCAATGCCTGTCGACAAGTCCCCGCTCTCTGAATTCGGTCACACGCCCGCCTATTTGAAGTCTCTCGTTCCCCTAGTTTGTTCCTAATTTGGCCTTGCTCCATCCCCCTTTCCCTCTGACCTACCCTATGGACTGTTTTGTACGCTCTTCTTCCATCCGAACTTTCTGACAATCACCTCAAAGGACACAGGGCGAAAAGGACCTTTCCGACCAGAAACGCGAGGAAAGGGTCGTGCCCTGCAACGCAGAACTTAGAACAGAGCTGGACTTGTAGCTCCACCGCCGGTGCTCAACAGCGCCAACGAAAGACCACAAAGAACAATGAGAACTCGTAAAACTTCGAACATTTGACATCCTCAATCACCGTTTTTTTATGCCTCATTTCTCTCCCAGCCGCCATTGTATTGATCCTGCTCCAATCCGAATCTGAAATATGTATTAACCTGCCAGTTCACGTTATGATATGTACTTGCTGCTCGCCGTTTTTGTATTACATTCCTATGACTTTCCTGCTGAACAAGTTTATCAAAGTTTATCAAATAGGCCCGCCTCCTGAAAACTAGAAAAGTTAAAATGTATCGTTTACAACTCTTTTTATCTAGGGTTCCTACCATTTTCCTTCTCATGCCCACCACAATAGAACCGAGTAGAAAATGAACCAGCAAGATGTCTTGAATATGTTAAAGGGAGGACTGTTGAAAATTAGTACGTTTTGGTGAACATTATCTGCGCCATCTTGCCTCTTCCCCTGATGCCACACTTTTGTCGTGCGCGCCCGCCATTTTCTAAGATGCCCCGATCAGAACGAACCCTTTTGCATGCCGCTGGCCCCTGACATAGCCCTTCGCCTGCACGCTATCCACCCCCTGCTTGCACCTGCCTTGAGTCATAAACCCCTCTTCGGCGCTGCTCTGCCCCAGGCCCTCATCCTGTTCCCAGCGCGACACCTCCCTGCTTTCCTTTCATGATCTCCGGCCCTTAGATGCAAAACCCTTTTTCCCCGTGTGCCCGTTTTGTCCTCCCCGTTCCCAAGCCGACACCCAGCTCTGCCGATACCATCCTTGCCCCTCCCCGTACAATAGAAAGCTTCCCCCATCAAAGAATCCCCGGGTTGATCAAAGCCCCCACCCCATGAGATCCGATCAAACCCCCCACATTCCGTGAATCGGCGGATTATCCAGCTGCGCGATGCTCATCACCTGTTGTGACTAGGGTGGGGACTTCAACTGTAAATGTGTGTGGGAACGGGCCCAAAGGGGAGTTCCGAGAATGTCTTTTCCGTACATCAAAGCTTTAACATGTATGTGTAATCTACAATAAAGTCATAAATGTGTGTATAAGAGGCCAGGCCTCAGGAATACAGTTAGAGCACCTCAGAACGATACCTTCTGTCCGTTTCGTTGTGTTCTCCTCCGGAGAGAATAAAAACCCTTGTTTCCTGCTTTCCAGTCTCCAGCGCCTGCCTCTTCATTGATTTAAATAACTAGAGGGTCACAGAGGCAATACTGCCGGGCAAATATCGATTGTCCCTGACCCGATTGAACTTTTTACAAGACGACCCCTGTAGCACAAGAGCATCAACTTTTGTGCGTAATCTAGTTTCCATTTGAGAAGGGCCCCTTCCACCATATAAACTAATCCTTTAGGCTATTTCTTCTATGTATTTGTACTGTAGAATGCAGCACACATTAAAATAGAAAAAAAGGAGAGCAATACAATTATTTCTCCTTGTTATGCCATCCTCAGCATGATTTTGCTGAAAATCCATATCTACAATTGTTTGCATGGAATTACTTTTGGTTGTACACTTGCAGAAAAATGTTGTTCTGTTATTTTATAAATACAAATCAAATTGTTGTGTCGGATCTGTCTTAAAAAAGTACACAAGGCTGATACAAATATTTATGAAAATATGGCAAATCGATTGTTATAAGCTTTTAGGTTTTATTTACACTTATAGCAATAGGTTTGCCTTTTATCATGTATAGGCTGTTATAGCAGACTATTCTGATACAAGCACATGACTTTATTTTTTTTCTATTTAAAACCAGAAAGGGAGATTCTAAAAATAACCTTACGTTTTTGGAATTTTTTTGTATTTTCAAGTTTTGTTGTTGTGCTCAACTTGTATAACAAAAATAGGGAAGGTGAGCTTAGAGAGAGTTAAACAAAAAATACTAATTGTTTTTGCCACATTGATAGTCAGACAATAATGTGTCCCTCACATTTGTTTCCTAATTCCCCAGACTAAACAATATTGCTGCACCATCTGCATCATTTCGCCCATCTGCATCATGTCACCATCTCCTGGTATGCAGGATTCTCATCTGATTGTCCTTGCAGCACTTTAGCGAGCAGTCGATCTCTAGGTCTAGCCAAGAGCACTGAACTTAATGTGGATGTCACATGTGCATTCCGTTCCATCTCAACTCAAGCAAGGCACTTGGGGCCTCATTTAAAAGCCCATTGTGCCACCGGTGCGTCACTTCTTTTAGCGCAACAGCAGCAAAATGGACTTGCCCATACTTAGAAGGCCACGTATAGTCGCCCTGTGTGACTTTTCATGGCCTTGTAAATATGGCCCCCTGTCACTCATTACTCTGCCTAAAAATGGGCATTCCATGGGTGTTGCTGAGGGTGATCCGACGCAACATCCATGGCACCTGGCACATTCACAGATTTTCAACGTTTTGTAAAGCTGGAAATGCATCAGAATCCGACGCCTTCTCAGGGAGCGTAGGAGTGGCGCGATGAAGAGAAATACTTTTATTTCTACTCATTTTCCCCCTTTCTACGCGTGCTGAAGAAGATAGAGGTAAATGCCATCAATATTTGCTTTTGTGCAGGAAGGGACATGTGCAGTAAGGTGTCCCTTCCTGTGCAAAAACAATCATCCCGGCTAGGAATGGCACCCTTGCAACATGACGCTGGGGTGCCTGCATTGACGCACAGCTTTTGTTTGTGCGCCGGCACAGGGGAGAAAGACAGGAATGCGCCGTAACTTGCAGCTCTGGCCACATTCCTGCCATTTCATGGTGACGCACGGCAGCACAGCAGATAGACTTGCTGTGCTGCTGTGCGACAAAATATAGGAAATGAGGCCCTGGGGGTGCATGGATTGCATGTCTCACCATATACAAGAAGTGCTGTGCGAGTACTTCTTTGATGTTCCTCGAGAAAACGTTTTCTTGCAGATATTGCAAATCACGTTTTTTTTGTGCTGGCTCCAGCTCTGTCCTCACCTCAAGCCGTAGTTAACACACCAACAACATTGCAACAATTGATGTGAGGCACAGCACACGCTCTGATTGCACTCCTGCAGTACTCCAGCAGAACCACGAGAAATAAGAAGGCAATTTTCACACTAAAAAACTAACAGGACTATCATAAATGTACCTAACTATTAGGCCTGTAGGCCCAAACTTAAATAGCACTCTTTCATACAGAATTCGACATTATTTGGTTTTCACGGGTCCTGCAGTACAGCCACGAGACCATAACAGGAAGTAAAGCCCACTCTGGACTCTCACAGGGGCCTCTCAGTGGCTGCAGTGGCTGCAGTGGTCTCACTGGACTATCATGGGACTACTGGGAGACCATAGGAAGGCCAAAAACAAAAATCATATACTTGGTGAGACATATTAAAATGTGAGACATAATCTATACTATTGAAATGTACTACAATATCTAAAAAACACAATCAAGATTATGATTTGCTATGAAAAAATATTATGTTGTATTTAGATGACAGTGTCAGACCTAACAAGGATAATCTAAACAGCAGTAGGTTGGATGATTTTATCACTTCCTGTGATGTCATCAGTGATGTAATGGGGCATGTCATGATTGACGTAATATTTGGGTCATAAGCAGTGCATGACAGGGTAGCAAGATATAGTTAGCTCGCTGATCTGCAATTGGTACCTTTTAGTGTTTTTTAAGTTAAAATCGTCACGTTATCAATGACCTGGTTATCTAACTGTAACTTACTTTTAATCTTTGTTTTTTTAATTGAATATATTTGTGTGTGTTCATGTGAGTAATTCAGTATGTTTTGTTTGCCAATGTATGTGTAGGTGTTGGGGAAGGGGTTTGTCTATCTCTGATCAGACTGTTCTGGGCCCTTGTGATAGGAGGGTCAGTGTCTTGCAAAGATTTAGGGCCATATTTACAAGGAATTGGCGGAGCGTATCGTTAGTCATATTGGCTTACCGACACGCTCCACCACTTCTAAAATGCAAGGCTGCGCTATATTTACAAGAATGTGGTGCTGCCTTGCGTTTCCCCTGCGATGGCGCTAAGTTTAACTTAGCGCCAACGCAGGCACCCTTGCACCAGAGTGCAAGGGTGTCTGTGTGCAGTGGAGGTTTGTTTATGTACAGGAAGGTTCCACTTCCTGCACATAAACAATCCGTAACTTTCAGGTGTGCTGCTTCGTGCAGCTCATATGAAAGTTACAAAATGGCATTTTTTTAAAAAGGTTTGTTTATGTACAGGAAGGGACACCTACCTGTACATACACAAACCATGGTGGTTTTGCTTTTTCCATGTGTGCAGCACAAGGCAGCACACATGGAAAAAGCAAAAAAGAGGAGAAATAATGCATTTCCCCTCTTTTCGCCATCTTAAGGCAGGGATTTTTCTGGTCTTAATTTTGCAGCTGCCTCCTATGTATGCCATCCTTGCACAAAGGGGGCCATGTCAAATACAATGGGTGTTGCGGTGGAACGCCCACCACAAAACCCACTGCACGCCCCTTTCACGCTAACATTCCGTGAAAGGGTGCCTTATGTACACGGCAGTGTTAAGCCATGTTAAGTGGCTTAACGCTGTACATAAGGCGGAGCCTCTATTGCCACTGGAACATCACAAAAAATGATGTTCACGTGGTGATGGGGGCTTGTACATATGCCCCATAGAATTTAGGAAAGGTGAAAGCTTCCCCCAATCAGAGTGTTCAAGAGAGTGTGCTCCTTAACCTGTTGGCTGCTGCCGTCGGGCAACGGTCGTCACGTGCACTACCTTGGTAATGCTGCGCACGTCTGTTGGCCGACGTGCCCCACCCGTTTTTCGAACGTTCAGCACTGGAGCTGAACGTTCGACTCAGCAAACGGGTTAAACCAACCTCGCTAGCACAGACCAGTGCTGATAGGCTGTCTATGTAGACTTCCGGTTCAATTAAAAAGAGACAAGCATTCTGGAACTGCTTTTAATTGAGATGTATTTTTAATACAGACAAAGAAAGATAATCTGAACAAACCCATATCGTTTACTTGTTTTGCAAGCTGGAGGAAAGCATACAGAAATAATTATTTATGAATTACTACATTACTTGTTTATCGTAATGACAGGTTAATAAGACATCAGTGGTTTCTATTAATGACAGGTCAATTAGACATCAATGATTTCTATTAATGACAAGTTAATTAGACATCAGTGGTTTCTATTAATGACAGGTCAATTAGACATCTATGATTTCTATTAATGACAACTTAATTAGACATCTGTGATTTCTATTAATGACAGGTCAATTAGACATCAGTGATTTATATTAATGACAAGTTAATTAGACATTAGTGGTTTCTATTATTGACAGGTCAATTAGACATCAGTGATTTCTATTAATTTCAAGTTATTTAGATATCAGTGGTTTATATTAATGACAGGTTAATTAGACATCAATGATTTCTATTAATGACAGGTTAATTAGACATCAGTGGTTTCTATTAATGACAGGTCAATTAGACATCAATGATTTCTATTAATGACAGGTTAATTAGACATCAGTGGTTTCTCTTAATGACAGGTCAATTAGACATCAGTGATTTCTGTTGTTGTGGCAGATTTAAAGGACGTAGATATCTTCCATCTATCAGCTGACGCCGAAATATCATTGGAGGAAATTTTGAAGAAAAACTGATAAGAAGTCTGAAATTCAGAACAGCTATTAGGGTTGCATACGAAATGTATCCGAATTAATGGTTGCTGGATCACAATAATGATGCAAAGGATGCTTGCACCTTATTGAAACTGTGGCACAAATGAATATAGCAAAAGTATCCAATCTGCTTCATTTAGTTCACGCATTTACTCCTTGCAACCAAAACATTTGAAGGAAGTGGATCTGTGTATTTGTAAATGTTCATCTCCGGCCCACTGTCTCCCAGCAGAAAGTATTGACTGGAAAGATTTCACTAAGCTCTCATATCAAGCATGGTGGTATGCGGTCTGTTATAATCACCGGCTGGACACTACATTTGTATATCCCTCACATTTGGCATCCAAGCGCTCTGATTTATGGGCTCCAGTCATTTTATTCATTGACGCTCATGCTAAATGCTCTACTACCCCTAGACCTCTGCAGCAAGAAGTTACTAAACCTCCATGACTTCTTTTGTGTTAATTTATATTTATATTTATACCTTCTTTTGTACAATATTGCTTATGTTATCATTATTTTTGACTGTATTTGCATTTTTTGTTATGTTTATACGCTGTTTATTTTCTAAACCCACTTGTTACATTGTATATGAACCTACTGCCTTAATTGTTTTTATTTTCTGCATATTGTTGTAATTCTTTTGTCCTAATAAACTTTTTCTGAACTTAAAAAAGAAAGTATTGACTGCCCGGGTGCGTTACTCAGGCCTTTCAAACTGTAAATGATACTCTGTCTCATGACATATGAACAGGTCTCCCAGCTATCAATTACTGGCACAATGCAGTGGGTCAAATCTTGCTATAAAAGTGGATTGCGCCCTACAGATGTCCCAGTGGCATTAATGAATCACTCCTTTTTGGCTTCAGTCGGTCTGTATTCTGTTTTTCCAATGAAACTCGTAAAGAGGGTTAAACTCGTAAGGCACACTTGATTTGCCCGGTGAGTGGTTGCTTGTTGCAGTTGTTAGGTCTGTGCATGGGTTTTATTCTAGAAGCATATCTTGTTATTGAGCCTTGTTACCTATAGCATGATTACTTTTCTTTTCCATGCTCTTACTGCCACGGAATATCTTTCTCTCAGGTGAGGAGAGCAATTCTTGTGTGACACCTATGGCCCTCTCCAGGTATCATAATTTGATTCAGACAGAGATGTTTGAAGCAAAGATATTTATTAAATATTCATAATGTGCTGTTTTTCAGTATTTTGTAGGAAATACAGTTCATGCTGCAGTGACACTGGCGACCAACAGAGTCAGACACAGGCAGAGATTCTGCAAGAAGCAGAAAGACACTGTTGCAGAAGTAAACATCAATGGCCACTGACTAACTAGCAATCAGCAGGTATACACAGAGACAGTCACATTAGGGAGCTGACTGACTGAGATTAAGAAGGGCAAAGTCATACATTAGTACCTGATTGACATCCCATTGTCAGAGTATGGCATTTCCTCTCTCCATCGGTCTACAGTATATCCACTATGCAGCAGCGACAGCCCATTGCCGAATCCAACATTGGGACTGGTTAAGATTATGGTAGCCGTTCAGAGGTTATCACTACACTACAGGTGGGACCTCTTTTATGGCTTGGATTAGCAGTGATGAATTTACACAAAGAAGGGGATAGAGAGGTCAAATGCTAGTCCATCCTCCCGGACTGAACACTAAGGGCCACATGTACGACTGCCAGATTTTGTGAGTACCTAATTGTGCCTTTTTGCAACCCACAATTAGGAAGTCTCAAAATGCGATGCACCAATGTGTCTCTGACACATTTAGCAATTCCTAATGTTGTTGCAATTGACCTATCTCATCAATACAATGCATAGAATAAGCATGCGAAACTAACTTCAATAACCAATGGACTGACCACTAACTTTGGGTTCTTGGATAGCGTGCTACTCTCAGTAAAGCGCTGTGAGGCCTCATCAGGGTTACTAAGCACTATATAAATGCAATTTAAACAATAAATAAATAATATTCATGAGATAGGTCGCAATTTACAAGCCATTGGGAATTACTAGAATCTCAGTGATGGTGACCTGCTGGGGACAGCAGACCACCATGACTATGTTTGCTTTTAAATAAAGCAGCTCTTTTGTGTGTTACTGTAATGCAGATGTTTTTCCTAAAAGGGAAATAGGATAAGTTTCAAAAAGAAAAATTGAACGTTTCAGTTTCATTTCTTAAGAGTAGGCAATGCTTTGTAGGACCACTGCCTGCTCTTAAAAAAAACATTCCTGCTATCATTCTCAAAAGGGAAGGGTCCCCTGGGGACCCATTCCCATTTGAGACTGGCTTATCATCTACTTAAAGTGGGCGGTAAACAGTGAATGTTTTGTGACTGCATACCGGTTGCAAAGCATTCATATGTGCCCCTGCTACTCATAATAGGAAGGGACGCCCTTGACATGCCCTATCCTGAAACCAAACCGCAAACCCTATTTTGTGAGATGGTAATAGGTTACTGACTCAAAAATGGAGTTAGTACATACTAAAAGGCTATTTAGCAGCTGCAAATGGTCCAATTCTCCATTTGTGACTGCTAAAACCTACAGTACATGTGGCCCAAAATTATAAACAAAAGTGGGCAGTGGTAAACTGAGACAACAGTTCCAAGGTTAGTACTTGGTCCTTGCAAGAACATTGCATTCTTTTCAGGAAAAAAATCCTCACTTCCATTTCATTTCATGCTTCATCATAAGAATTGTATCACACCACAGATCATGTGTTTCTGAGGTGGGCTCAACTAAAGATGTGGTAAATCTAGATTTCATATATGGAGATTTAATCCATATTCATAAATGTAAGGCTTAATATTGTCTTTATTCTAATTCTTATGGGCCTTTATTTTGGGTAACTAACACAAGATTGAAAAATCAAACAAATTGATTCTTCTGACCCATTACTTTTCCTTACTTCCAGATAAATCAGTGTCTATATGTTTCAGCCATTTATATTAGCCACTCTAGGTCTATGGTTCTCCTCAGGACAGAAGGATAAGACTCTAGATCCCTCAATTTAAAAACCAAGTGGTATTATGAAGCTTGCTACAAAATATTGGTGAGGATATTTGTATTTGAAAAGAAGGGACTTTCTTCCAAGTAGGGTGTGGGAAAATGGCAGCTACAAAATTATCTTTGAGAGACTTTACAGTTTAAAGAAAATGAAAATCACCTAAAGAACAGTGAATCCATATTGTGGTGTGGCCACCCTGGAGAAGACAGTGTGGGCCCTTTTTAAGATTAATTGGGGACTTTTGACTGCACATCGATGTAAGTCCTTGTGCCATTCTCGCATCGATATGTTCCCATTTCAGTCACAGTCTTAAAGCCCTGGACAATTTTCAGCTCTACTGGTACTGAGGCCGTGACATCCTGGCGCATGAAATTGACAATCAATTTTTTGTGGGGAGGGACCTTTACCGGTATGCTAAAAACTACCTTTTCCTTCTCAGTGACTGACTCTGATTCACCTTTTTTCACTGTAAATGTGTTGGACACCTCACTCTTAATTTTGACCACTTCCATCAAGGTAAATGAGTCACCAAGCTTGAGTGATGTTTCATTACTAAATTCGAAGTTATGGGTAACATATTTCTCGCACTCTCTAGTAGAAGTGGCAGTGAACTGCTGCTCCATATCGGTGTGATTGTTGTGCTCCCATTTATCTAACTGGGTCTTCTTTTCGCTCTCTACCTTCTTGTCCCACAGAATCGTGGCCGTTACCGAGGACTTTCCAGGGAGCAGAGGACGCACATGGGAGACTTGGTCATTCAAACCAACATCACAGTAATTTGCCAGAGCTTCACCAGCCCTAGCTACAATCGACCATCCAGATCTGTTTGGATGTGCATACAGAAGCCACGCTCCTCTCTGGACTCTGTGGGAAGAAATCTTATCATTCATGCTTCCATAACATAGATTGGCCTCTTGATTCAGAACCATCACTGAACCCAAGAAATTGGGATGCTCATAGACTGTGATCTGGGGATCGCTCAGATCATCATTGATCAGCCTCAGAGAAGATGCCCTGTCATTCATTTCAGCCCATGAATATTCTCCCTCCTCTAGGGCAATGCACCATCCTTGATAATTTGGATGCTCATGCATTATCCAGGGCTGCCCCACCACCTTCACAGATG
Source organism: Lissotriton helveticus (assembly GCF_964261635.1). NCBI lineage: Eukaryota > Metazoa > Chordata > Amphibia > Caudata > Salamandridae > Lissotriton > Lissotriton helveticus. The sequence goes on along the minus strand of NC_136068.1, from coordinate 57,815,450 downwards.
TGATGCAGTCTTCAAAGTTGTGCTCTGCGAGACGTGGAACATCCTTAGTAAAGGTCCTATGGAGTCCCTTGAAGTCGGGGTGTTCGTAGACAGTGATTGTGTTCATGGTCTTGGGCTATAGGGTTTCCAATGAGTTTTCCTTGTTTGAACCTGTAAGACAAAACAAAAGCCACTCAGTGAGGAACATCATGAAGAGTTGTGCGCCAACTGGTTCTTCCCTTCTCCAAGGAAAGGTTTCATCATCATTTATTTATTTATTTTATTTATTTATGTGATTTGTTGAGCGCGAACAATTGCCCAAGGGCGTCTCGGCGCTATCATGAAGAATACAGTCAGTTGTCAGTGGGAAACATCCTTAACAACGCGGGCATTACCCCGCGCTGCTGTTACGACACTGCCTTTACAACGCAAGTCGTTACGACGACTTGCACTGGAGGGCGCTATTGGATAGGGAATAGTTAATTTTCTATTCCAACACCTTCCCTACTGTAACGTGGGCTGGAGTTGGAATAGAAAATTAAACTATTCCACTATCCAGCCCTTACAGCGCAAGTCGTTGTAACGACTTGCGTTGTAAAAACAGCGTTGTAACGGCACGCGGTGTAAATGCCCGCGTTGTAATGCCGTACATCCTTGTCAGTATTTGAAAAAATGCCTTCCAGATACGGACTTTATTTTTCAATATTTTAAATCCCTCATTGGCAAATACATTAGTTCCTGCATGTTTTCAGGGTTTAGTAAGAGTATATACCCCAAGGTGCTCATAAGCTGCAGGATAAGGAAGTCACTATATGGGTCAGAATGCTTATGAGGCCTCACTCTGACAACAAGGAAATTACCACTTACTGGGCACAGAGCTTCTGTATCAGTTCTCTAGCACTTAAGCACAGATGTCCAAAGATTTTGTGTCTAGGTTGCATCATTATTTTGGCACAGCCTTGATGCAAAATATATTATGAGATTCACAAAGTTTGACATGCATGGGTTTGATAAGAATATGACAACACGAATGCAAAGCAGTGCCTAGTGCTGGCTTGCATTACCTTGCATCAGGTTGGAGTTACATGGGTGGTGCAGGGTCTTCCTGTGCCCCCAACTATGTTTCCAAAACTCCACACTAAGAAAAACTTCCAAGTGAAACCAGTCAATGTTAGCCTAATGAAGGAAATTCAAGCTACTGTAACTACGATTAAAATTACTTTTCAGGAATAGTAGTGAGCTGAAATATGCAGCACTGAGGTCTCTCCAGATAACAGGTGAGTAAATCGGAATTCTTAGTTCGGCTGAATTTTGAGGAATTTTTTTAAGTTCCAAAACTCCACACTTCAAAACATTTCCAAGTGAAACAAGTCAATGTTAGCCTACAGAAGGAAATTCAAGTTACTGTAAGTATTGTTAGAATTACTTTTCGGGATCAGTAGTGGGCTGAAAGATGCAGCACTGAGGTCTCTCCTGATAACAGGTGAGTAAATCAGAATTCATAGTTCTGCTGATTTTAAAGGAATTTTTTAAAGTTACAAAACTCCACACCCCAGATTGGAGTTAACCTAACGGCGTGGAACGCTGTTGGCATATACTGACAGTAGCTGCTGAAAACGCCTGCCACTTTTTTATTAGCTACACAATTTTAAAAATATCGTCCTTTTGAAATGTTTTGATTTTTGCTTTACTTTTTTAAAAATACTGTGGAACTCGCTTACCTGCACTTAAAATGTATTCACATCTCGCTACTTTTACGGGAATCGGGGAATCACGGTTCTCAGAAGCACCATTTTGGGTGTAGGACCACGGTACCTTTAGGGCTGCGCTCTAGTGGTTGGGCTCTATTACCGGCTTGACTATTTAAGTCAGGGAATGCTAGCGCGCGATCATAAAGATTGGAGTTAACCTAACGGCGCGGAACGCTGTTGGAATATACTGACAGTAGCTGCGGAAAATGCCTGCCACTTTTTTATTAGCTACACAATTTTAAAAATATCGTCCTTTTGAAATGTTTTGATTCATGCTTTACTTTTTTAAAAATACTGTGGAACTCGCTTACCTGCACTTAAAATGTATTCATTCACATCTTGCTACTTTAGCGGGAATCGGGCAATCGCGGTTCTCAGAAGCGCCTTTTTGGGTTGTAGGACCACGGTACCTTTAGGGTTGCGCTCTAGTGTTTGGGCTCTATTACCGGCTTGACTATTTAAGTCAGGGAATGCTAGCGCGCAGCGGACGCACGCAGCGGGCATGCCGATGTCGCGCCGGAGCGGCGCCAGAGGCAAGCCTGTCTGCGCCTGTCCGCGCTCCTGCCGCGCCTAGCGCCAGTTAAGCTGCCCGAGGTCATCCACACCAGAACCGGATAATATACTCCAGGAAAGAGCTACTTTTTATCGGTGAGAGGGATGAGAGGGGCAATCGCATACCCTCTAATGCCAAAGGGATAGACAGAGAGACTCTGAACTGTGGGTTGATCAATAGCAGATCCCTGATAAAGCATCATCAGGAGGTGTTTAATCTGCTAGAGATCAAGGAGTTAGATGTCCTCTTTCTAACAGAAACTTGGACTAGTTTAGACTCCTCGGTCGAAATGGGTTTTGCCTGCCCTGAGGGATATAAAATACTCCTCAAACCAAGGGCTGTTGGTAGAGGAGGAGGGGTTGGGCTAATCTTTAAGGAAAAGTGGAATTTTGCACCTCTACACGTAGATGCGGCTATAGGAGTTGAAATGCTGGGCTTTTCACTTCAAGAGGCGAAAGGTAGATTACTCACAGGAGTGGTCTGCTATAGACCCCCAGGCTCAGACACCCACTATCAAGCCTTATTTGACACCTTCACCAACTTGAGTCTAACCCATGGGGGTCCCTGGGGGCCAACTAGCCCACCAGGAACCTCCAGTATGCGCCAGGGGGCTGCGTTGCAGAGAGGTGTAAAAAGGGGCGTGGCCTCATTACACCTCTCTGCAACGCAGCCCCCTGGCGCGTTTGCAGAGGGGAAACTAATTCCCCTTGCATACTGGGGGTCCTTGGGGGCCACCTAGCCCACCAGGAACCTCCAGTATGTGCCAGGGGCTGTGTTGCAGGGAGGTGTAATGAGGCCTGCCCCTTTTTACACCTCTCTGCAACGCAGCCCCCTGGCGCGTTTGCAGAGGGGGAACTAATTCCCCTTGCATATTGGTGTTCCCTGGGGGCCAAGTAGCCCACCAGGAACCTCCAGTATGCGCCAGGGGGCTGCGTTGCAGAGAGGTGTAATGAGGCCAGGCCCCTTTTTACACCTCTCTGAAACGCAGCCCCCTGGCGCGTTTGCAGAGGGGGAACTAATTCCCCTTGCATACTGGGGGTCCCTGGTGGCCAACTAGCCCACCAGGAACCTCCAGTATGCGCCAGGGGGCTGCGTTGTGGAGAGGTGTTCTGAGGCTATGCCCCTTTTTACACCTCCCTGCAACTCAACACCCTGGCGCGTTTGCAGAGGGGGAACTAATTCCCCTTGCATATTGGAGGTCCCTGGGGGCCAACTAGCCCACCTGGAACCTCCAGTATGCGCCAGGGGGCTGCATTGCAGAAGGGTGTAATGAGGCCACGCCCCTATTTAAACCTCTATGCAACGCAGCTCCGTGGCGCTTACTGGAGGTACCTGGTGGGCTAGTTGGCCCCTAAAGACCCTAGGGATTGAAGGAGACTTAATCCTTCAACTTAAAACGCACCACAGGGTGCATTTGCACACTTGTCAAATCAGGCCACGCCCCCTCCCTGCACCAATGTGGAAACGCGTTGTAAATTGGGGGATTTATTCCCCTTGAGTCCTGAGGGTCCCAACTAACCCACCAGGTACCTCTAGTAAGCACCACAGAGCTGCGCTGTAGAGAGGTGCAAAAATGGGTGTGGCCTCTGAACAAAAGCTTTGTTTTTTGTTTTATTTTTCGTCCAGATTTGCCCACCCAGCGCAAATTCGGCCAATTTGTTTTACTGTTTTCTTGTGACTAGGTTTTACCGAGTCACAAAATGGCTGCCAACACATTCTGGATTAGGAGGCAGCGTCATCGCTCACAAATCCAACCTCTGTCTGAGCACCTACACAGAAGGGCCCTCTAACATGAAGGGACGCCTAAACTTCAAGATACAGACCAACCCATCCACCACCCTCCGAGGCACCCTCATTTACAGACCCCTCCAGACCCTGTTCACCGTTCTCACCGTCATCATTACAGCGCAAGCCATCACCTCCACCGACTACACCTTGCTGTTAGACCTCAAATTCCAGCTCGACAACTGCCAATACCCCAACTCCACCTCCCTCTTGGACAACCTCCACAACATCGGACATAAACAGATCGTACCAGCAAGACACACCCGTGACTCCATCTTCACAGCAGGAAACTCCATCACCTTCAGCCACACCTCTGAACTCCCATGGAAGGACCACCGCTGCGTTCACTTCACTTTAAAAAATAACATCCCCCGCAGACGTTCACACCAGCTCAGCGCAGGAATTGAAACAAGATCCCCAATGACCACCTCACCGCCTCCCTCAGCAGCTGCACTCCCACCACCACAAATGACGACCCTACCACCACCACCACAATGAGGAACTTCCTCCCCCTACTTCCAGTCTCGCATAGAAAAATCGTGGTCCAAGCCCTGATAACGTTATGGTTGGACTATGTTAATGTCCTGTACTTTGGCCTCCCTGATTACCTATTTGGCCATCTGTAGGTGGTTCAAAACGTGGCAGCAAGGGCCGTTCTTATGATTGACCCTAGGACACACATTATGCTTCTTTTGGTGTCCCTTCACTGGCTCCTGGTATGAAAGAGGTTTAATTTTAAGGCCTTGGTGCTGGCGTTCAAGGCCTTTCACAACTTAGGGGCTCCCTACATCAGGAGCAAAATTCAGCCCTATGCTCCATCTAGAAGCCTACGGTCTTCGACTCAGAGGTTGTCGATCATGCCTACGTTCGCTTGTTCGCTTATGGGTGGATGCTCCTTCCAGGTGGTGGCCCCTGAGACAGGTGCAGGATCTCCTTAGCTTTAGGAGGAAGCTAAAAACTTGGCTCTTTAAACATTAGATGAAGCACCTGCGGTTGCATACAACTATTCTGTCAATGAGGTTAAATCAGCGCTGGGACACTCTCGGGAGTAGCCGCACGCTCTACAAATACCCTGTAGCATAACATAACATACCATAACATAATATAACATAGCATAACCGTAGCCCGCAGGCCCGCAGACTCCATGACGCAGGAATTCGGAACGAGGCCCTTGACTGGATCCGCTCATTCCCCTCTGGCAGAATGTAATGGGTCAGACTCCCTCCTTTCCTCTCAGAACCCACACCGACCACCTGCAGAGTCCCCCAAGGATCCTCCATCAGCCTCACCCTGTTCAACATCTACATGGCCCTCGTTGCATCCCTCTTCAGATCCGATGGATTGAACATCATATCGTACGCAGAAGACACACAACTCATCCTCTCCCTATCCAACAAACCCAACATCTCCAAACACAACTTTCAAGAAGTAATGGAAGCAGTCACCAGGAGGATGGAGAACAGCTGCCTCCAACTCAACACGGAGAAAACCAAAGTAGTCATCATGGGCCCACACTCTGACGCCTGGAACGACACCTGCCCTCTCGAACCCTCCCTCACCCCATGGACCACGCACGCAACCTCAGAATCATCCTGGGCTCAAAACTCAAAATGGACCACCAGATCAATGCTGCCACCTGTTCCTGCTACCACACCCTCCGCCTACTCCGAAAGAACTTTAACTGGATTCCCCTTGAACACCTCATCAGCAGCAGACTGGACTATGGTAATGCACTCTGCGCTGGGATCAACAAGAACCTCACCCGCAAACTCCAGAACGTCCGAAACGCCGCTGCCAGACTAGTCCTCAACCTATTTTGCCACTTCCACACCTATGGACACTATACTGGCTCCCAATCGAGAAAATAATTAACCCTGGGCGGAGTGCCACTATGCAGAGTTCCATGGAGTTGGGAAAAAACTCTGTGGAACTCTACTCTGCTCCCCGCCTCCATCCCCTAATAAAAAATATACATTAAAAAATTCAAAAAGAAAAAAACACTCCCCTCTGCTGTGGCATATCCGGGCTGCCCTCCTCCTCTTCACCGTGGTTTCTCTCGCCGTCTCCTTCTCCACATATGTCTTGCGAGAACTGTGCATGTGCGCACTCAGGTGCTTGCGCAGTCCTAACAAGATGTACGTCTGGCGTAGGGGTTTGCGTGGGTGAACGAGGAGACGGCAAGAGAGACCACGGCTAAGAGGAGGTGGGCAGCCCGGAGACGTCATAGCAGAGGTGCATTTTATACCCATTTTTTGTGCAGGGGGGCTGGATAACTCTGCTCTGCTACAGAGTCTGAGTTTTGCCTCTCCTCCGCGTTCTTAACGGAGTGCAGAGGAGGCAAAACTCAGCAAACTCCACTGGCGGAGTGGAGTTCTCTCCCCAGGTTTAAAGAGAATCACCTCCAAGCTTCTCCTCCATGCCCACAAAGCCCGCCACAACACCAGACCCACCTACATGAACCACTGCCTCTCATTCCAAACATCCCAAAGATCCCTCTGCTCAGCCCAGCTCTGTCTTGCAACGGTACCACGCATAAAGAAGACCAGAATAGGAGGACGCTCCCTCTCCCTCCTTGCTGCAAAGGCATGGAACACCCTCCCTCTCCACCTCTGACAGACACCAACACTCTTCAAATTCCTAAAGGACCTCAAGACTTGGCTCTTCATCGAATCACCATGATCATCCAGGCACTGCAAGCCCCCTAACCCTCCTCAGCACCTTGAGACCCTTTCGGGTGAGTAGCTGCGCTTACAAACCCCTGATTGATTGACTGATTAATGCAAGGTGGCATTGATTCCCATTAAAGCAAAAGTTGCAGCATTATTACTCCGGACCTACTCCCATACTGTTATGTTTACTGTGCTTTGTTCCATGTCATGCTCTGCAGTTTCACGTCAGCATGAGTTCTAGAGTGCTGTCAGTGATACTGGACTTTGAGCTGAGAAGGGAGCTGAGGCATTGCTGTACCAATGTTTCCATAAATAAACGCAACTTGAAGTCATACCGTGTCCGGACCGTCTTCACAATTGGCGACGAGCAGAACACTGGTAGAATCCACGTTGGCTTACAACCGATGTAACCTTGTCAAGGATTGCTGCTCTGACCAACTAGAAACTTGTCTTGATGTGCGCCTTGTTTTCCTGCTTCAAGTGATATGCTGGACACCTCTCTACAGGTCGTATGTGCCAACTTACAAATTTAATACATCTTTGCTGCCTTCGTGAAAAGTTGCCTAATTTAATAAGAAAACTTCAACTGCCTTTCCGCAAGTGCTTACCTTGCACGTAACGCCAAATTGGAATCTCAGTGAAGTTCGGCTTCCTTTCCTTCCAGTGCTGCTGTTCTATGACGTAGCCTCTTAGCGTCTTTGTTCATCACGCTTGTTCGCCCGGGGTCACACACCGTGACCTTACGGGCCGCCATTTTATCAGGCACCAACTCTACTTGTTCTACTGCGCGGTGACGCGCACACCCATTTCTCAATTGTCATTGCTACGTTTAACTGCGTTTAATCGCTACATCTTTGCACATATTATTCCAGTCTAGTCTTCTTGTTTATATGGTGATGTGCATACCTTCATTGTGTTTTACGAGCATATAAGCACTTCGAGTTCACACGGTGATGCGTACACCTTAACAGCCATTGTACTCCAAGTATGTTTAACTGCATTTTACTCACATTTATCTCAGCGCGGCGATGCGCATACCTTTGTTTTCTTTTATTCCATTTAGCTGCAATATTGTGCATTCTTGTCTTTTATTTATTACTTTCACCATGGCAACACAACATTTTTTCAATTGAGCCACCCCAAGCATTCTGGCCCGCAGGTGTTGATCCATGCATGAAGTGGTCAGAGTTGAAAGCTTACTTTCTCAACTTTATTGACACCATTGATGAAGATGGAAAGATGACACCTGACAGGAAAAAAAAGCTTTTGTTGCACTATGTTGGCCCTGGAGGACTAAAAGCATATGAAGATGTGGCTAAAGCTTTAGGGGGTGGAGATGTCAATGTGTTTGATGCCAAAATGAATGATTTTGATACTTACTTTGCACCAAAAGTTTGCATTTGTATAATAAGATTCAAATTTGTCCATGGAAAACAAGAGACCAATGAAACCATTGATGAATATGTGTCCGCCTTAAGGAAACTTGCTGCGGATTGTAAGTTTGATCACTTAGTTGATCAATTCATCAGAGACCAAGTTGTCATGTATAATAAGGATCCTGCTGTACAAGACAGGTTATGGATTAATGGGGATGCAGATTTAAAAGATATTTTAAGCATTGTTAGAAAGGCGGAAATGTCCAGTCGCGGTGCCAAGTTACTTCAACAGGATGCCATAGTTTCCGAAACTTCTGCTGAAGTGGCTAGTAAGATCAAAACTAAGGTTAACGCTAACAAAAATAACGCCTCAGTGAAACATAAAATTGAAGCTAACAAGAATTAGGATTTTAATCGTTATACCAATCTCAGGTGTTATCGTTGTGACAGTCCTACGCACCTGGCCTCTAGCAGATCTTGTCTTGACTTAAAACAAAGGAGTTCCAACTGTGGCATTGAGGGTCACTTTACAAAAGCTTGTAGGAAGAAGGGGAGTAGGAAAGTCAAGTGTTTGGAAGAAGCAGACTGTGATTCGAGTGATTGTGAATGCAGTATTAAGAAACTTACCATTAATGATCCTAGTAGTAATTCTGAGAACTTAGATTACAAAGAGCTATTCATTTGGAATGTAAATGATAATAACAATGTGTGTTTGAAGAAGCCGTTGTGTACCATGTCTATTGGGGGTGTTTTAGTGAAAATGTATGCTGATTCAGCTCTCCATACACTATTGTTGATGAAAATACGTGGAAATTCTTATTTGCTCTACATTTGGATGATAGACTTCTGGAATCTGATATTCGCCCAGAAGGATTTTCTGGAGAAAAGATAGATATGGTTGGGTACAGCTCCTTAGGGGCAGATTTACAATAACTGGCGCATCCCTGCATATCAGCAGGGATGCAGCAGTTATTGTGCGTCACGGCAGACACCTCTTGCGCCACCATGGATGTGCCGCATTGTAAATGCGGCGCACCATGGGGCAAGAATTGACAGATGTGTGACGCATCTGCTGCCATTGCTGGAGTCGCATCGCAGACGCGTCACAGCTCCAGCAAGGCTCGGGGTGCCCCTATGTCTAACATGCTGCGTCAATCCTTACGCCTGCTTCAAGCAGGTGCAGGGTTTTGAAGCAGCATGGCCTTAAAAGTGACTGAGTGAAATCTTGTAGATTTCACTCAGCCACTTTTAGGAGGCGTTCCTGTGCCGGAACGCCCTCCACCCTGCACCGGAACGCCTACATATGGCGCAGGGCTTTACAACGAGACGCATCTGGGAGATGCGTCACGTTGTAAATACCCCACAGCATGGCGCTGGCTCTGCGCCACCGCTGTGTCACAAAAGTGATGCAACGGTGGCGCAAATGTGGCGTACGGGCTTGTAAATCTGCCCCTTAGTTTTTAAGTTTAAGAATAGAGAACACCAGCAAAGTGTATGTTGCCAAGAAGGGACATGCAGTTTTGGGTTGGAAGGACCAGGGAAAATTAGATATAGTTCTTAATCCTAATAGTCCTGATCCTGTCATGGTCCTCAATGAGGGTGAATTACTTTGCAAGAAGATTTTGAGGAAGTTTCCTAGGGTTTTTAATGGTAGTATTGGGAACCTCAATGATTTTAAACACCATATTGTGTTAAAGACCCACGCTTGCCCAAAAATACATAAGGTCAGACATATTCCTGTTCTTCTTAGAGATGATGTTGAAAAAGAACTGGATACATTGGCTAAAGCTGACATCATAGAACCAATTGAATCCTCTGACTGGATTTCTCCGATTGTAGTGGCCAGACGCAGTAATGGCAAACTGAGATTGTGTATTGATCTTAGGCATCTAAACAATAATATAGTTGTAGATACATTTCATTCCAACGATTTCTGAAATGCTTTCCCTAGTGAAAAATGCTGAGTGGTTTTTATCTATAGATCTTTCTGCTGCCTACCATCAGATTTCCCTTGCCGAGGAACGTAAGCAGTTTACTGCTTTCATTAACCCTTTTGGATGTTTCCAATACAAGAGACTTCCCTTTGGTTTAGCCTCAGCCGCTGCTATCTTCTAAAGATTAATGTACCATTTATCTGGCAAAATTAAAAACGTCAGGTGTTTCCAGGACGACATTCTTGTACTTGGTGTAGATAGGTCAGAACATGACACGATCTTGAATGAAGTTCTTACCATCTTGGAATCCAAAGGGCTAACAGTGGAGCATTCCAAGTGCAAGTTTGCTGTTAAATCCATCACGTATTTAGGTTACATTCAGAGCAGTGAGGGTATTTCTCCCAAACCTTCATTGATAGAAGCCATTCGTGATGTCCCCAGCCCCAAGAGTAGAGAGGAGGTCCGATCTTTTCTTGGACTTGTGCGAAATTTCTCCTCCAGGATGTTCCACATTAGACAACTACTCAAGAATAGGGTCAATTTCTCGTGGGATGCAGAGTGTCAGTCAGAGTTTGACAATATCAAATTTGCTATTGTGGAAGCCCTTGCTCTCAAAGGATTCAATTCTGATTTGGATAATATTGTCACTGTTGACTACAGCAACAAGGGTTTAGGTTTTCGTTTTAACCCAAGTTAGGGCTGATGGCAAGGAAAATATTGTTGGTTATGCTTCCCGTGCCTTATCTCCCTCTGAGGAAAACTTTTCCGTAATTTAAAAGGAAACGCTCGCATGTGCATGGGCCATGGAACATTTTAGCTCCTTTGTGTGGGGGAAGTCATATGTGATACGTACTGACCATAAACCATTGGTCAAATTACTCACTACGGAGGGAAGTTTGAATGCTTCTGCTGGAATTGCTGGATTATCCCTGTGGTTACAAGACTATATCAACAACATTGTGTATGTTCCTGGCAAAAAGAAAGTCATTGCTTATTTCTTGTCCAGGTTACCCATTGAAATGCATGAGTGTGATGATCATTTTGATTTGGATGTTGAACAAGTTGCCTTGATTCATAACCAGGGTTTATCAAATGTTGATGAAAAAGAATGGTTGGATGGCTATAGTCTTGACTCTGTTTTACAACGATTGTCTGGATTCATTATTACTGGTTGGCCTTGCAAAAGCAAATTTCCAGAAATTTTAAAAACTTTTTGGGAAATCAGACATGAACTCTCTGTTTCTAATGGATCCATTTTCAGAAGTGATAAAGTTATCCCTCCTCTTTCTTTGAGAATGAAAATTGTCAAACTTTGCCATGAGGAACACAGTGATATTGTTAAAACTAAGCAAAGAGTCAAGCAATGGTTCTGGTGGCCTGGTATCGCTGTCCTTATAGAGAGAGTTGTACGTGACTGATTGCCGTGCTGTAATTCGGATAAATCTTTGGTCACTTTGAGACCAAAATTAGGTGAATCTTTAGTCCCTACCAAACCGTGGCATACCATTGCTATTTATATTATGGGTCCCTTTGGTTTGGAAAAGAAGTTTGTCATAGCACTGATTGACATTTTCTCAAGGTGGCCTGTAATTAAGGTTGCCGGCAAAATTACTTCTGAAGAAATTTTAAAGTTTCTTGACAGGACCTTCATTGAAGAAGGTTTACCTGCTCAAGGTATTTCAGACAATAGGGTTCAATTTATGTCTAATATGACCCAAGAATATTTTAAAAGAGCTGGTATTAAACACAGAACTACATCTCTTTACAACCCTTCTGGAAATGGCATGATTGAAAGATTTAATAGAGTTAAAAAAAATTCTATTCAAATGGGAGTGCAGAATGGTTGTGAATGGGACGTGCACATTTTTAAAACAAACTGTGTGAATGTATAGAACCACTCCTCGCGATTATTTGGAGGGTTCCCCTTTTGAGGTCATGAGAGGACAGGGTGCCAGAACTATGGCCCACATGCATCAAACTGATTTGCATTCGCAAACGGTGCGAATCGCAAAATTCCGCCGTTTGCGAATGCAAATCTTTGTTTTGGGATGCATTAACCTTTTTGGCTTTTTCGCAATTTAAGAAGTCGCAATTTATTTGCGATTTCTTAAATTGCGATTGCATTTAAGAAATCCAATGCAATGCATCATCTGAAAAAAATTGCGAATTCTCATATTAGAAGTGTTAAATTAGCATGAAGTCAACCTTCATGGTAATTTAAGAAAAGTTTCAAAAATGCACAAAAGTGCATTTTTGACACTCTAATTTTACACTCACACATGCCCTTGGGCATGTATGTGTGTGTGAAAACTGGACTTTATGTTACATTATCGCCGCTTTAGCTGCAGTTTCCTGCCGATAAAAGCGGCGATAATGTATCGCCCTTTCTTTGATAATATGGCCCCCAGTTTCTTACAGATGGACACTTGTGCACATTCCTTGGCCCTCATATATTGTACACCTTAAGCCATAAGGTACATTATCTTTGCCTATCGGCAGGTGAACATTAGCTGCATTTTCCTGCCTGACTTTACCTCTCTCCTCTTGTATCTCTCATCTCTCCATTTGCCCCGCATATCCTCAAGCACTGAGGTCAGAGGTCAGAGACAGCATATGTTGAACTGTAATGCAAGCTACAGCTTTTGCTGGAGATTCTGAACTGAAGAATTTTTTTCAGCTCCTGTTTACTTTAACCCGTTTACCGCTGCGGTAATTCCGCCAGGGTGAGGCAGGTTATGACAATTATCTAGGCACCAGTCAATGGCGCCTAATCTCTGCCATTTGGTCAGCAGACAAGTAAACTGGTACATAATTTCTGCTCTTTAGCCAGTGAGTGGCAAAATCTCCAGAACTTGACACTTTATTTGGCCGCAGAATAGAAATCACATAGACTGGTATATGAAGTGTGAATGAGGTATTTATTAAGACAGACATGAAGAAAAACTACAGGCAATGCCAAGTTCGTGGGCAGCTTATAATGGGAAGTGAAGGAAAGACTGAAACATTAAAAAGTAAGCGCATAAACCAATGTACAAAAGTACATGTACATGAATTAAACTAAATTGCTCACTCATTAAAAGAACATTCAAACCAATTTTGAAAAATACGTTGACGATGATATAATATTAAAATACATAACAAAGAAACAAACCTGTTTCGGAAGCTTCAGGTAATGGCACACAGATATTTTGGGCTGCACTCTAGCAGTGTTTGTTGATCTGAAAAGAATAAGGAGTATAGTTGTAACACATTTTCTTCACTCATGATAACACCTTGGGCCCGATTCACAGAACTAACTTAAGACAAAATCCTAAACTAACTACCATTTTGGTATTCACAGAAGGCACTTACTCATTTTGGTATTCACAGAAGGCACTTACTCATTTCGGTATTCACAGAAGTTACGACTCCTAACTTTAGGACTCCTAAATGCCTTCTGTGAATACCAAAAGTCTTAAAGTTAGGATTTTTCTCAGTTTAGGAGTAGTAAAGTAAGGACTCCTAACTTTAGGACTCCTAAACTGAGAAAAATCCAACTTTAAGATTTACGGTATTCACAGAAAGCATTTAGGAGTCCTAAAGTTAGGAGTCGTAACTTCTGTGAATACCGAAATGAGTAAGTGCCTTCTGTGAATACCAAAATGGTAGTAAGTTTTGGATTTTGTCTTAAGTTAGTTCTGTGAATCGGGCCCATTGTTTTTTAATTGTTCATGATTTTCTTCTTGATGATTTTTGAGGGCCGGGTCATTTTGGTCTTCTTTCGTAGATGTTGTGTCAGTTTTGGGCTTCCTATTAATGGGAATAACGGTGGCCTGGCATTATAGAAAAGGCAACATAGCAGCAACCGACAAGCAGCAGCAAACAGGAGGTGGAGGGATACAGGCGCTATCTGGACAAATAGAGGGAGTGGATCTTATGAAAGGCAATTGCTGCTAAGGGACACAGTGTTTTGAGCCATTTGCAAATTGGGTGACACACAGTAATAGGCTTCAGTGGAACAGAGGAAGTGAAAGCAGGAGACAAGTAAGCACATTATTTGGGTAATTTGCAAAAGAAGTGCCCAGTCACTCAGCAACCAGCTGAATAAACACAGTTTTTCAAACTATTCACCCAGAAGAGCGGGTTTCAGGCATAAATACCTTATGGTACCATGCTATGCCTGGCCCCTTCAGCCACACTGACATTTTAGTCACTTCCCTAATGCATTTTGAGAATCGTAGTTTGTTGTTAACATACTGAGCAGTGTTTTAGGTGTGCTGGGTCCTAAATGAAGCTAATTTCTTGGCAGTGTTGCAAACTATATATGGAAGTAAAAAAGAAATCGGAGTGACAGATTTGGAGTTCATTGGTAGGGGACCAGGGAAAGGAAGGGAGAGGATGCTGACCAGTTGGATGATAAGGACACCAAAGCCATGAGGATCAGCATAAGAAGAACCAGGACCAGGGTGATGAAGCACAGAGGGGAACAGGAAAAAGGAGAAGCAAGACCAGGGGAAACGACCAGGAGAAACAGAATGAGGACGACCTGGACCAGGGTGAGGACCCAGACTAGGGTGAGAAGGAAAGAATGCACAGATGATGTGGAAAAGGGGAATCAGGACCCAGTGGAGCATGACCTGAGGGAACATTGAGACCAGAATATGAGAAACAGAAGATCCTGGACCAGCAAAACAAAAGAGACAATGTGGGTCAGGGAGTATCAACCAGGATCAGAGGGACGAGGATGACTAAGGCAGGAGTAGCAGACCCAGGTGGACAGATCTAGGAGGACCAGTGCCAGGAGGACAATAGAAAGGAGAACTAGAGACAAGAGAACCAGGGTCACAGAGATCAAGGCAAACCAAGGAAATACAAGCCGGAGGACCCAGGCTAGGAAGACTAGGACAAAGGAGGACCAGGATCATGAGATCCAAGATCAACAAGACAAGGCGGAATAGAAAGGACCTGGACGCTTAGGGTCAGTCAGACTAAGATCAGAATGTCCTTGAGGGTCCAAGTCAGCATGATCCTAACTCACAATGGAAAGGACAACATGGACCAAGGTGACTTGCAATATGGGAACCAGAAGGAGCAGGGTCATGGGGTCAATGACAAGAAAGACCTAAGCCAGGAGAACCATCCTTAAGAGGTCCATGACAGAGGAGACCATGGCCCGATGGACAATAATAAAGTGAAACAGGCAAACCAGGAGACCGGAGGACAAGTCGGACTTGGATGTGTCAGTAAAACCTGTGGACTATAGTGACTACAGAAACCAAGGCCAGTGGAACCAGCACCAGAGGAACAGACAAAGGAATACCAAAACTACAAGGAGAGGAGGACCAAGAAAGAGAATTAGGAATAGACAAATCCTTGGGACCGAATACATCAATGCAGAAGGACCAAGTGGACAGAGGCACTAAAATTAGAATGAGTAGAATAAAATGACCAGGACAGGGAGCCTGTGAAATTGGAGAACTTGAATTGAGAAGACTAGAGATGGAGTACATGCAAATGACAACCAGAGAGACCAGCACTTGGAAGGCAAGTCACATAATGTCCTGCACCCTCAGAACTAACATTTTACCTTTTCTTCTTAGAGCAAAATGCAAGGTTATGCTCTTCGCATAATTATGTACACTTTACCAGCTTCAATCTATAGGTATAGCACCACTAAAAGGGGAATGGCAACCGCACAGGGTGATGAACAAAGGAAGGCCTCCTTCCTTCTTCCTGGTGTACCTGTGCAGCTATGAGCTGTTTCTATCCATTTCTTCTCATCTCACATTTTGGTGGAGCGGAAGAGCTGTTTCCTAGGTGACGGGGGTTCTGGTTTGTCATTCTGGAGAATGTTGAGGTTCCTGAAGGCTGCTATTAGTTTTTCAGGTGTGGGTACTAGTTTATGTATTGCAATTTGCTACCTGTGTGACAGCACTTCATTATTTAAGGTTTGGGCATGCAGGTTAGGGGAGGGGATAGAAAGAGGATTAATTTCACCAGTGAAGAAAGGAGCCAGCATGGAGGAGCATGCATCTAATAACAGTGGTATAGGTGGGGCAGGGGCGGGGGGAGTGGTGACTAAAGCTGAGGGTTTAACCCGTTGGCTGCTTCAAATATTCAGCTCCAGTGTTGAACGTTCGAAAAACGGGTGGGGCAGCGTCGGCCAACGGACGTGCGCAGCACTACCAAGGTAGTGCTCGCAACGACCGTTGGCCGACGGCAGCAGCCAACGGGTTAAAGGTGGCTTGGTTTTATGTACTTGCAGTGTATTAGTGAGACTGAGGCGGGATTAGACGGGGAGACTACAGGACGCTTTCTACCGAGAATCAAGTACATGGCGTCTCTTTAGAGTAACAGGCTGCGATCTTATATCATCACTACATCTTTGAATTGCTGGCCTTCTCTGCATAAACTAACAGATGGAATCTTTTCAAAGTGGCAGGCTACGATTTTAGAACAGCAATATACCCCCGGATTTCTGACCTTGACAACAGATACCAACAGATTAAATAACGGAACAAAGGCAACAGGAAATTTAAAATATCTGCCCTTGGTTTTGTCAATCCATACGCCATATAGAGGAATCTACACGTGTAAACATTAGATTTGGGTATGTTTTTATCTCGTTTTGGGACCCTAATGGAAGAAGATTGAGTGTTATAGAAAGACATAATTCGTATGTAATTCAACCCGCCTCTGTTTCCGGTCTCCTTGAATCCAATACAGTCATCACCTATGAAAAATATACAGAATTCCTGAAGAAGGCATAGCCGAAACGCGTTGAATGGAATTTTTTCTGTATACGATCATGAAAAACAGTATTGTATCTTATGAATTTTGTATTAGCAATGTACTGTTATAAGTTATTTTCAAAATTGTATATAAATAGATTTTCTGTACATATATATGTTATAAAAGGAAGAAAGTGTTTCCTCATTTAAAGAAGACAAAATAACATAAAAGGAAGAAAAAGATAAAATGAATTTAATAATAAAGAGATTTGAATCATAAGCAATAGTGTCATTTGAGTTACATTAGCTATTGTCAAAGCATCTATTTGATGTTTAAAAGCATGCACAAAGCCCGGTGCTAACTCTACTTTTTCTAAAAACATTAGTGAGACCTACACCATCTGTGCTCTACCTTGCCTGAATCCATGCTCTCTTTAGTGAGAACCCTTCTGTGGTCAGGGCAGGGGGCAGCTCTAAATGTGCAACATCATAATTATAGAATGTCAGTTGTTGCTTGCTCTTGTGCTGTCTTTGAGAGATCACAATGACTTAGTGCCAAGGTCCAGCTGTTTGCACTCACCTCTAGTAATCTTTGGGTTGTCATCCACTAGCATGTGTTCTCTCTGCAGTAAACACCACTTCAGGAGGCTGGTCTTATAAGGGTCTTACTGATGATGTCAGCAGGCTCCTCTCTAGACGTGGGGCATGAGAAAAACAAACATGATGCACATAAATCACTCACAGAGGCACATGGTGTTTAAAATGACTGTATGTGTATAAACACATAATGCTTTCCACCCCCTTGTGATGTGCACGCACTACTTAGTAAAATAGACACAAATCTAAAGTCATGACTCCCACAGAATGTCATTACCTCTGCATCCGCAGAAGCAGCATCAAAACTGTCTATAGATAATTCTAAACCTTACATTAAACCCTAAATCTAACCTAAAGCACTTCACCTAACCCTAATCATGTTCCAATGCTTTAGATTTTCTGTGCTTTTTGATATAAGAGTTTTGTTGAAATACACTGTCTATGTTTTAAATGGGGTACTTTGAATTATACCTAATGTTGAACTGTCAAAAATATATTTGAATTCTGGCTTGCCGGGCCTTCAGTGTGACAGCAGTGGGACTGCAATAGATCTGAATGCTTCAGTCTGATCCTGGATGGTGCTCAATACTTCAGTTTTACTAGTACTGCTGTATTGTAAACTGCCAGGCACTCAATAAGGCATACAGTTTCCTGATCCCACACTCTCACTCTAACTCATTCTTTAATTCACTCTCTACTTTTCTAACTTGCTAATCCACCAACTCAATCAGTCTCTCAACCACTTCTTGTGGAACAGACCCCCGGTTGGATGCCTCAGAATGCCTGTGAAAAATGCTGCTAACACCCTGTTCCAGTCCTGGCTAAATGTCATAGACAGACTGCGAAAAATTGGTGCTGTCATCCTGCCACTGAAATAGCACTTTGCTCTGAACTTACTCTTTTTATTACTCTTTTTAAATTGATGATTCTTTAAATGTCTGGATAGAACTAACATTGCCCTGACAACCTTTTATTCTGGTGTCCACTTGATATGATCACAAATTTATTTTGAAGGTTTTTGCTTTAGGAGCGCGGACCCAGGGGCATATTAGCAACAAATAGCAATAATTATCACTAAATGAGCTTAGGGATTATTTTTCTATCGCCGTGCATCACCGGATTTTATCGCAGAGATAACATGCTATTAGCAACGTTTATCTCAAATGTGATAAAATATCCAGCGATAGCGGCTCAATGAGTGAATATCGCTGGAAATCCAGCAATATTCAGGCATCATCGCCAATAGGGCCTTAACCTGAATATCCACCTCCCATTGGATATACAGGTTAAGAAGTGGTCTGAGCAGGCGTTAGGTTTTGGCAATATTCGCGCTTAGCACAAATTTTTTTTATCTCTTCGCCTGCGTTGATAATAGGCGATAGCGATGTTAACGACTGCTTTCAGTCGCTAACAGTTTGGGTACGCCCACTTTTCATGTCGTTAGCGATAAATATTGCTGATATGCAAAGCGGGCCCCAAACCAGTCGCTATCGTCTACAAGCTGTCGCTAACTGTTGTTAGCGACAGCTTGCTAATAGGGCGATAAAATGATTGCCGCTTTCGCGGGAAAAAGTCTCGCTAAAGCAGCGATAATGCCCTTGATAATATGCCCCTCATTTCTTTTGCACATCAGCTTTTCTGCCATGATGCCAAACACTTGTGTTCCCACTAGTTATGCTGTTTCTAACCTACCTGTGTTATTATCAAAACTGTGCTGGTTTATAATTCACCACACAATATAGATTATTATCACACCATTGTCAGTCCTATGCTGAGGGGACTGCTGCAGTCTTACGCACCCCGCCGTACTTTAAGATCTGCCACCTTAGCGCTGGCATGCACCCCGCGCGTCTGGAGAGCCAGAGCGGGTGGTCGTTCCTTCCGCTGCCTGGCTGCGTAACTGTGGAACTCTCTCCCTGGTTCCATTAGAATAATTCAAAACCAGCTTGCCTTCCGAAAAGCCATTAATACCTGGCTCTTTCCGGCTTAAGGCAGTTTGTTGCGGTTTCATGTCTAGGAGTGGTTGGTCTGCGCTGGGACGCCCCGTTGCTGGGGCAGCTATGCACAATATAAATCTAACAAATAAAAAAATAAAAAAATGCTCACTCACACATACTCACTCACTATTGCTGACTTTATCTTCTGCTTACCCTCTCCATTGCGGCCAATGAGGAAAGTATTTATACAGCACTCAAACAGTAATAAAGTGAATACACAAAACAAGAAAAATCCCAAATTAATTTCGAAAAATAGAGTAAATATTCAAAGGAATAAAATGACACCAAAACAACAAAAATCCAATTTGTAGAGCTGGAGTTATGGACTTTTTAAGTTTTAAAGAGAAAATAGCGCCTAAAAGCACCAATCACCATTCACCACTGGAGAAAAGTCACAAGTTGAGGCTGACCATGATGAGGTCTGGGCATATACAGTGACCTGGTTCGTCATACTGAAGAGTTACCTTATCAAGCCTTGTAACGGGCTGCCATTCACATTGGCGGAGGCCACTTGGAGTTTGCTGTCAGCACGAGGAGCAGGTTGGCATCAAGGGCGATGGCTGTTATGGCCAAAGAGCATGTCATTGCTGGAGCTTCACATTGGCGGTAATTGCAAGCTGTCCCTCTCAGCTCGAAGTGCAGGCCCCACTGGAGCTTTACACTTGCAGTCATCACAAGGTCGTTGTTCAGCATGAACAGTCCACATCGCAGTCACCAGGAGCCTGACCCTCAGTATTTTTTTACCTAGAGTTTATGAGGATTACCCTCTGAAGTTAGCCATGGGTCCAGCTCTCTCCAGTAGAGCCCAGCAGCAGGGTTCAGACAGGTGCAGGATTGTTCAGTTGGTGTTGGTCACCGGTAACGTGCATTTTAAATTGCAATTCATTTGAGTGTAAACAGCATTTCTCTATCTGTTCCCAAACAAATTTTATCATTTTTTAATTGTAATAAAGTATCCTAATGTTTGTCTATGAGATTTAGCCTTACAGCAGTGAAAAACAACTTTAGGAGTTTTTCCCTACCTGGACATGTAAAATGTATGTACCGATGTCCTACTATTTAAATCCTATGCATCCTACGTGGGTCTTTAGGGCCTTCTTTAGGGGTCACTTAAAAGTATTAAAGATGAAGATTCAGGCTGGGTCATTGACAACATTGACTAAAGTGTCAATTTAAAACTGCACTACAGGCTGCAGTGGCAGGTATGAGACATATTTTAAAGTGCTATTAAACTGGGTGGCACAATGAGCGCTACTGCCTACTAGTAGCACTTAATTTACAAACCCTGAGTGCATATCATACCATATGGGACTCATAAGTAGGTTAAATGTACCAATCAGTTGGAGGCTAGTATTGCCATGTTTTAGGGAGAGAGCACAAGCACTTTACCACTGGAAAGCCGGATTAAAGTGCACAGAGTTCTAATTCCATCAGAAACAAATTCAGCAACAACAGGTTGTAAAACCAAACCGTATGTGGCAATACTACACAAAGAATGACAGGTCAAACAATATCTATTTCAAATGTATGGCAAAACACCTACAAATATAATCTTTACTTCTGCAGATTTTCCTGCTGCCAGATGCGATTCCTGTTGTAGTTGGATGCTGCTGCTGTGGTCCATACTTACCTGTGAAACACAGGTGAATCAGGGGGTAAGCCGCTGCTGTGAACGCCGCCACTGCAGACTCAATTTCACACAATAGCCTCTGCCTGCCTGATACCGGACCTCAATCAGGGCTATTAAAACAAATTGCATTTTTGTGTGGGGTGGCTTTTCAATGCCACTTCGGCAGATCTTCCTTCTGCCAGGTTCAACTCCTCAAATTTCCTTTGAAATCATTGTCAATACTGATGGTGAGCCTTGTACCTCTGTGAGAGACAGTCTCATGTCAGAGGTTTGAAAGTGGGTTGTTTATACATCAACATATGTTGGGGAATACGTTAGTTGTACTAGAACTACACCTTGTCAATGTATCTTGAGATTTATATTGTGAACTCTTGCAATCCGGTGTTTAGTATTTTTTCCTTTTAAAATACTAGTTTGTTTATACATGAAGCTGCTTTGCTATATGTTGCTCCTTTTTACTGTGTTAAATATCAAGGGAATTCATTTTTGATGTCACTTTCGGACATCCTAAATATTTAACAAATTGACTTAAAAGCGGATGCTTAAAGAAACCCCTTGCAGGCACTTTCAATTCCCGTTCAATTCCCTTAACTTTCTGAAAATGCATTTTCAGATTTGCAACCAAAAATTCAACTTTGTTGTAAGTTTTGATTTTAAATTGTGAGTCCTGAGACACATAACTTGAAAAGTCGAACTATTTCCCAATTGGAAATTACAGTTATAAAGTGTAATAAGGTAATCCCAATGTTAACCTATGGGAGACAATGGCCTTGCAAGAGTGAAAAACGAATGTAAGCGTTTTTCACAACCAGGACACGTACAACTTAAAATTACATGTCCAACTTTTTAAATACAGTGCACCCTGCCCGTGAAGCTGTCCAGGGCCTGTCTTAGGGGTGACTTATGTTATAAAACGGAAGGTTTGGGCCCGGCAAGAGGGTTAACTTGCCAGCTCGACATGGCAGTTTAAAACTGCACAAACAGGCTCTTCAATGGCAGGCCTGAGACATGTTTAAAGGGCTACTTCAGTGGGTGGCACAATCAGTGCTGCAGGCCCACTGTTAGCATTTAATATACAGGCCCTGAGCAGAGGATATGGCTTGTCGAGAGAGGACCCTGCCGGCTGCAAAACAATTCTTCATCAGCTTGTTGGTCAGAGAGCCTAAACCTGCTAACTAAGCATAGCAGTTTACGTGCCATGAAGGTAGGGACCTGTAAGGCTGAACGGCGCCTGGATTTGACTGGGGAACTCGATAAGACACCAAGGTGGCCCAAGACTGACTGCAAGGTCGGAGAGTGCTGGCCGGCCTACGCCTGATCCCGGAGCCACTGCTGAGTACGAAAGTTCATTGCAGGAAAAAGTCTTGTGACCCATAAGCAAGAGGTAGCAAAAAGAGGCTGCATGGGACACTGAGGTGGGCCGCGAGTAGTTAGCCTATCCCATTGGTGTCCGGAAAGAGCGTGCAGCCTAACCCGTCTGCATTGCCAAGCATCGAAGGAAGATAAAATCTGCTGAGGACTGCTGCGGGCTGAGCCTCAAGGCCGGTAATCACTGTGGGGGCTTACCTGTGAGTATTAGAGCCTGCACCACGGCCTGCACGGGCGAGCTCATGGTTGTTTCCGTGCCATGTGACAGTGGCCTTGAGTGTTCTGTGGGCTCATGGCAGAGGACAAGATAGTGGGTGTCTGGATGCTTGGCTTGCCCCATATGATATCGCAGGGCTCAGAGAGCATGCGGCCGATGAAGCAAGAGAGCGCGGCTGGATTACAATCGCATGCACAGGACGCGGGTGGATTATGTGACGAGTGCTGCAGCTGCCATGTTGGCGCATGGCCAAAAGGCTTGAAAAGAGCATTGGATGAGGCTGCAGGTACAGATCGGAGAGGCGTGGAGCCAAGGGGGTCTGGAGTAAGATCTGATTAAACTGGACTTGCAGGCTTATGAACGGTAAGCGCTGGGCTGTAGGCAGGCTGGAAACCACTGGCTGGTGAAGCAATTCATAAACTAACATTAGACATATGTGCAGTGGCAGGATCTTACTAGGCGGCTGCAGGCTCCAGTGGCAATAAAATGCACCCCAACCAGGAGAGTATATGAATAGGTCATTACTAAATACAACAGGAGCCAAGTACAACAATGTGGAATGTGAGGAGGTCTTTTGCAAATCTGAGAAGACATTGGGCCAACAGTGCTCCCTAGCCAGAAAACCGCCATCTTTGCGCTGGTAGCCCCATTTATACCCCGTTCTAGACAACATGGGTAAGCATGATGCTAAACAAATGAAACTTGCCTTTGAAAACAAGAGACTCTGGAGTTTAACACGCAGGAAGGGGCCATTCCCTGTTGCTAGAGATGAAAACTAGCCTGAAAACCAAAGACAATAAGTTTGACCTTCTCGCCTCTCAAATGAATCAGGTCAAGAAGCAAGTTGATACTTATGAAAACCGATTCGACTTGCTAGACAACCAGACAACAGAAGCGCACAAATTTCAAATCAAAACTAACAGCTTCTACACATGGACAAACTACCCAATATCATCAGGGCCAAGAACGATGATCTTGAAGCGAGATTGTGTAGAAATAACCTCCACATAACTGGTATTCTAGAAACTACAACAATCTCCAAGATGGAATCATTTATTGGAGGTCTATTACGCAAACTATTTGGCCCAGAGCTCTCCACAATGTTCCTAGTAGAGAGGGCCCACAGAACACTGGGACAAAAACTTCTGATCGGAGCCACACCAAGACCCATTCCGGCATACCTATTGAAATATTGTGATCGGGACTCAATCCAGCGTCTGGCCAGAGAAAGATGTAAACATTATTTACAAAGGAAATAATATCTCATTGTTCCCAGATTTTACTTAAGCAGTCCAGGTAGCCAGGATAGAGTTTGTGCCTGTTAAATGGATCCTGAGACAAGCGTAGATACCCTACTCACTTCTATATCCAGCCAAACTAAAGATACCTCATGAGGCATCAATACACCATTTCACAGACTCTAAATTGGCCATGAAACATGCTAAACACATTGGAGGCCAGAAGCGCGTAGTCAAAACAGCAGTGGGCAAATCATCGGATGCCAGACTTAGTGACAATAAATTATCCCGGCACCCGGTGCCGCCAGCTATTGCTAAGCGAAGACTAAACTGATAAACTATATGGTGTTTTTGTTCCTAGCTGCCAATAACTCCAATAAGTAAGAATGATGTACTATCGGCTATAAGCCGTTACTCTCTTTAAGCATTGTGTATGTATATTGCAGGTTGGCTCTCACACATCCGTGCAGCCACCCTGCTGCAAAGCGGGGCTGTATGCAAGTGTAGTTACGCCCCCAGGGAGATCTCCCGCTAATGGTCCCAGTGCCAATGCCTGGGACATTTCCTGTAGTTGGTTAGTTGGGGAGGGGACAGATACTCAACTTAAGTGGGTGGTTGGTGAAGGACCGAATTGTTAATGTTGCTGGACAAGACAGTAAGGAACTAGAACGACCGTTGGCTGGTGAACTCTGGTCTTAGTTAATGATATGCCTAGCTTCTACATCATGTTCAGTATACCACTCGGTATTACGACATATAAGCAGGAACTTTCACTGCATCTACCTAATCACAGTATGCACTTCAACGATATGATCAGGGGACTAAACAATTTTCGCAAAACCAGACTCGTACATGCTTATTTAACAACACACAAGATAGACATATGTTGCTTACAAGAAACACACCAACGGTAAAATGCAAGTAAAGTTAAAGAACAAATACTGAAGCTCAATGTGATCATCTGTTTATTCCAACTTTGCTAGGGGGGTGTCCATATTGATTAAACGTAGTTTAGACTGGACGGTAACTACGACACATATAGATACGGAGTAGTGAGTTACAACGGGGTAGACCCTAAGAACTCCTTGACCTAGGTCAATTAAACAGGTACATGTATAGATGGTCGGAGTCTGATACAAACAATAGGATTAATCTCAAAATAGCACTTATTCTTCTAGATGAAATACTTTCATTCTATCAAAGGCACTAATGTAGCTCAACAGACGAAAAAACAGGTCAGTATGTTCGGTGCATATTTATTTAGCACGTTTTATAAATATGAACTGCATAAATTTGATCCTCAATGGTAGGATAATATTGCAATTAATGCATTGACAATATAAGCTTAGAGACAGCACATTTCTGTATAATAAGTGAATTCAAAAATGTGTTAATGCGCTCAAGGTGCATAGAGAAAGGGTATTTAGAAGGGATGGGTAAGTGGGGGTGAAGGTGGGGACCGGGTAAAGGTGGTGTGACTGAGTTAAAATCACAGTGAAGAATGAAAAAGCCTTTACAGCCTATATACAGATCTAAAGGTTCCAAAAACAATCTCAAACATAGGTTCCGTAGTTATACATTATTTAGTCCTATGTTTGGAACAGTGAACAGTAACAGTCGTCGACGTTTCGACCCCTGACAGGTACGGGTGATTCAGAACCTCAGGATGGGGTCTTCATCAGGACGTAGGGGTACGAGTACGAACAACACAGGGTCCTTTGTTCCAACAACCCATACCATGATGTGGAGTACCGTCGGTATATAGACGATATACTGATAATATGGGAAGGTGATAAGCAAGAATTGGAGGCCTTCACGCACTGGCTCAATGCTCAATCCAGCGACATCCAGTTTACCAGCACTTGTAGTAACGAGTGCATTGACTTTCTAGACATAACCATTAAGGAAAGTGAGGGAGTCCTCTTTACCACCTTGTACAGGAAACCGACAGAAAGAAACACCCTGCTGCAGTACTCTAGTCATCACACCCGGGCCCTTCGAGACAACCTACCATTCGGACAATTCCTCAGGATCCGGAGGAACTGTACGATGAAAGATGACTTTTTTCATGAATCTGATGGATTGATCCTCCGACTCATTGAAAGAGGATACCCGAAGAGGCTGGTCAAGAGGGCGCGGAAAAGGGCATGGTTCAGCGATAGAGAATCCTTGCTGACACCAAAGGTGCGCCAACCACTGGAGGAAAGGATGATCTGTGTGACCACCTACTGCTGTAAAAGCAATGCAGTACGCAAGATAGTGAATAAGTACTGGAATATTGTAGCAAAGACCCTCCAGATGCCCAATCAACCAATGCATGCTTTCAGGAAAGCAAAGAGCATTAGAGACTCGGTAGTATGCTCCATGTTAGAAAGCCCGACTGCCCCCACAATACAATCAATGTGGAACCTTCCGGCCATCGTGGGAAACCATAAATGCGGAAGCTGTAAGGCCTGTCAACTGTGCCTAGAGACTGGAACAGTAACACACAATGGTCTGTCCGTGCCCTTGAAAACCTTCACAAACTGCAACACCGAAGGGGTGATTTACGCAATCTTTTGCCCCTGTGGAATGATATATATAGGCCAGACTAAACAGAAGATAAAGAACCGTGTGCTACAGCATTGCAGCAGAATAAGGTGCAAAACGGTGGGAGCCCCCCTTGTAGAGCATTTCCAGGAGCACTCACACACACCTGAATCAATCAAGTGGGTGGTTATTGAGAAAATCACACTGGGCCCACGGGGTGGTAATCTCAACTCTATCCTCAATGTGCGTGAATGCAAGTGGATGCAATCTTTTGACTCTGTACAAAGGGGCCTTAATGAACTGGAAACCACTTTCTCCCAGATGGCCCTTTTAGATCCGGATTAATCCAGCTACTGAATGCCTTAATGTAGGCTGTAATGATGCCTTTGTTTTGAATACCCATATAGCATCCCATTTTCATGTACATTGTATTACACCTCGTCAATCAATACTACAGAATAATGTGTTTATGTATTGGTCCTTTACACTTGACTGAATGTACAATTTTAACAATGTTTACACATAATGAATTGAAGTCCTGGCTTTGGTGGTGTGCCACCACCTCTGTACATTTCTAACAATGTTTACACGTAATGAAGTGATGTCCTGGATCTGGTTGTGTTTCACCATCTCAGAACCGCAATGATGACACTGAGGGGTGTCGCCCCCAGTGACTTATGTGGTTACTTCCCTGATAAATTAGGCCACGCACAATGTTTTACTTGTGTCTCACTTGCCCTACATGGGACTTTGTAGTAAGGGCAGATGTAGAAAATGGAATGCATTACGTTATTTGCCGGTCCACATTAGATCAATAAGTAGCCAACCGACTTGTTCTCTCCATTTTTTTGACTGCACATAAGTTCCTTTGCTCAGAAACCGCTCCCTAATAGCGCACAACAACTCTTTGTCCCTATCCCCTGGGCCACTCGTGGCTGATTGGCCAGAGCAGGGCGAGCCCTCCAGCAGCATTTAGCGCCGGCACCGCGCGGCGGCTCCCTTCACTGCTGACAGCCAGAGGAGAGGAAATAGACAGACAAGCGCTGCGGTTAACCAGGTGAGCCTCGGCCACTTTCCCTCCTGGATTTTACCGCTCTAGGCTTACACGTCTATGAAGCGTGTTTGATTAACATCCCTGCAATGACGGAAAGCTTTACCTGCCGCGGTTGCGTTTCTTTAAATGTTACACGCATTACCACCAAGCGCGCCCCAATACACGAAGACCGGCGGAGTGAGCCAGTACACCCCTTGACACTGCCCTCACCGGGTCGGGCGTCCCGGGACATCCCGGATCGTATCCTTTGGGTGTTTAGACAAATGCTGCTAATTAAACACGGCCGCACCGTGCGTGTTTTAAACCATTCCCCTCTCGCTTTGGGTCCTTTAACAATGATCTATCCAAAGGACTTTCACCCCACACGCGGGAAACTGCGCCTTTTATTAAGCCTTTCCCTGGGACAATGGGTGCTTCAATGTTGTTCCACGCATAGTACTGAGACCCACTTTTTCCCCTCAAGAGTCATATGGCCCTTTTTCCATACTAACCGCGCTTATTATGAAACTATCCCCTGTGACCTTTTTGCGCGCCCAAACAGATTAACTCCTTTTACTAAGTGTGGTGCCCTGCTTCTCTTGCAGAGACATACGGCGTTCCACCACGGACCGGCTGGTCCAGTGGACAACAATTCCACGCACTTGAACGAAAAGCTCCCAGTAAGTTCTCTCCCTCTTACATTTGACTTTAGTGTTTCTCTGGTGTTTCATCCCAGGTGGGCCAGCCCACTGTACTTATACCGCTTCACTTAATTACAGACTTCACGCACCAGAAAGGAACCTTGGAAGGTCCCCAGGCTGCAGGCCCAGACGGGCCCCATGCGAAGTAGGTAACGCTTCACCCGATTCCGAGTGCATTAATTATTTTATAGGAGTATGAGATACATTCATCACTTTCGCATTATTTATAGGCGCTCCTGTTATACCCCTACGTCCTGATGAAGACCCCATCCTGAGGTTCTGAATCACCCGTACCTGTCAGGGGTCGAAACGTCGACGACTGTTACTGTTCACTGTTCCAAACATAGGACTAAATAATGTATAACTACGGAACCTATGTTTGAGATTGTTTTTGGAACCTTTAGATCTGTATATAGGCTGTAAAGGCTTTTTCATTCTTCACTGTGATTTTAACTCAGTCACACCACCTTTACCCGGTCCCCACCTTCACCCCCACTTACCCATCCCTTCTAAATACCCTTTCTCTATGCACCTTGAGCGCATTAACACATTTTTGAATTCACTTATTATACAGAAATGTGCTGTCTCTAAGCTTATATTGTCAATGCATTAATTGCAATATTATCCTACCATTGAGGATCAAATTTATGCAGTTCATAATTATAAAACGTGCTAAATAAATATGCACCGAACATACTGACCTGTTTTTTCGTCTGTTGAGCTACATTAGTGCCTTTGATAGAATGAAAGTATTTCATCTAGAAGAATAAGTGCTATTTTGAGATTAATCCTATTGTTTGTATCAGACTCCGACCATCTATACAAGTAACCACATATAGATACGGAGGGCAGATTTGTGATTCTAGGTGGGCACGATTAATGTTACACGATTAATGTTACGCTGGCGGCCATTCATGGCCCCAATGTGGACTTGCCAGATTCCTTTCACACTGCGTGGGCTAAAATAGCTATGGGAGGATATGACACTATCATGTTGGGTGGGGACTTCCATGCCCTAATAGACGATAACATGGATAGGGAGGGAGGGGCGGGTAGATTACTCCCAAGATCCAGCCTGGCAATTAATGGCATACTGCCAGATGGGCACCTAACAGACATCTGGCGGGACAGACACCCGGATA
This sequence comes from Lissotriton helveticus, assembly GCF_964261635.1. Classification (NCBI taxonomy): domain Eukaryota; kingdom Metazoa; phylum Chordata; class Amphibia; order Caudata; family Salamandridae; genus Lissotriton; species Lissotriton helveticus. The sequence goes on along the minus strand of NC_136068.1, from coordinate 57,786,241 downwards.
CGACTAAAGGCACATGTGTCACAGCTCAGCATAACGCCTGGTCATTGTAGGATTACTGGTTGGTGTCACCTGACATAGAAGCCTGGGCGTCAGCAGTCAGGCATATGCCCGGTACCCTGTCGGATCACACCCCAGTTTTACTGCAGCTGTTAATGCCTGAGAGAACCCCTAAAGTAAACACATGGAGGCTTCCCCCTCATGCTCTCACAGGTCCTGTCTTTAGGGAAGAAATTAGAGGGGACATAGAAGACTACTTTCCCACTAACACAGGCACGGTGCAATGTCAGGCTAATCTGTAGGAAGCCTTCAAGGCTGTTATACGGGGAAATGTATATCCAAACAGGCTGGGATACTGAAATCAATTAGGCAAACCCTCTTAAACTGGAATCCAATATAAGAGCAATGGAACTACAGTACTATCATCTGGGTGACGCTAAACAACTAGGAGACACCATGGACCAAATCTCAGAATATGAAGAAGAAGCACTTAGGGAGGTAACATTTTTGGGGAAGTATGCCCAGGCCAGACAGTACAAAGGAGGGGATAGACCTAGCAAAACCTTTGTGTACATGCTACACCCACCCAGCAATGGTACATTTATATCTGAGATTTTGGATGATAACCAGGTTACGGTTAGAGGTCCTCAAGAAATTTTAGATCAATTTACACAATTTTACACCACATTATAGTCTTCCTCATTATGTTTCATTCCTACGGAGGTACAGGCCAATCTACATTCCATTGAGTTGCTTTGGCTAGGCAGAGGGCACAGGGCCTATCTAGACAAACCCTACACTGTAGAAGATATTAAACCAGTAATAAACAGTCTACCCTCTGAAAAAGCCCCAGGCTCAGACAGCCTCACAGCGGAATTTAACAAAAATACGCAGACTTGTTACTGTCCAACTCTTAACACTGTATGGTGAGGCTCAAGAAACCCTGGATCCTACCCCCCCACATTGAGAGAAGCAATTATACTGTCACTACTCAAGTCAGGGAAACAGATTCAAATCGCACCTTATCCCTGATCAATACCGACACAAAAATCTACGCCAAACTATTGGCATATAGAATGCAACCCCTACTTCCTTTTATTGCTAGACCCGATCCAACTGGCTTCATTCCAGACAGGTCCACTGCACATAACCTGCGCACATTTTTCGCGTTGGTACATTATTTAACTTCTCTAACACAGGCATTGGTGACACTTCTAGATGCCACCAAGGAATTTGCTTAGCTAGAATGGCAATACCTTTTTACAATATTAGCAAGATTGGGATTCAGCCCGTTGTATATCAATCAGACCAAACTCTTGTACACTTACCCCAGTGCCATACTTAGGTTGAACGGGTTGATCTCCCAACAGCTGCCAATAACCCTTGGCACAAGACAGGGATATCCCTTATCCCCCTACATTTTGCGTTTACTATGGAACCGCTAGCCGCAAGACTTTGGCAACACCACCCAAACAAGGGTCTGGGTTTTCCCACCAGGGGTCTCATCGTTTGGCTATACGCGGACAACATCACCTTATCCTGCATAAAACCTGGACCCAGTGCTGCGGGAAGTCCTCAAATTTGGTGAGCTTTTGGGCATACAAATAAATTGGGCAAAATCTGTCCTATTCCCGCTCACTGCCGACACCCAACCCTGCCAATCGGAGTATCAATCAATCAATCATAGCATTTATAAAGCACAATACTCACCCCTGAGGGTCTCAAGGCACTGGGGGGTGGAGAATGCTGCTACTGCTCGAAGAGCCGGGTCTTGAGGAGTCTTCAGAAGGTCAGCAGGTCTTAGGTCTGCCATAGGTGGATGGGGAGGGTGTTCCAGGTCTTGGCGGCGAGGTGGGAGAACAATCTGCCATCGGAGGTCGCTCTTTGGATGTGGGGGACAGTGGTGAGGGGGAGGTCGGGGGAGCAGAGCTGGGGGGTGGGGGCGTAGAAGCTGAGTCGTCTGCTGAGGTACGCTGGTCCGGTGTTGTGGAGTGCCTTGTGTGCGTGGGTGAGTAGCTTGAAGGTTATCCTCTTGTTGACGGGGAGCCAGTGCAGGTCTCTCAGGTGGGGTATGATGTGGCTGCGGTGAGGGATGTCAAAATTCAGGTGTGCAGAGGTGTTCTGGATGCGTTGCAGCCGTTTCAGGAGTTTGGCTAAGGGTCCTGCATAGAGGGCGTTTCCGTAGTCCACCCTGCTCCTGACGGGGCCTGGGTGACCGTTCTTTCGTTTCGGTGGGGATCCACTTGTAGATCTTGTGGAGCATGCGGAAGGTGTTGAAGCAGGAGGAGGAGACAGCGTTGACCTGCCTAGTCATGGAGAGGGTGGAGTCGAGGATGACCCCATGGTTGCGTGCGTGATCGGTGGGTGTTGAAGCTACTCCCAGTGGGGTCTGGCACCAGGAGTCCTCCCAGGCCGAGGTGGTGGATCGGAGGATGAGGACCTCTGTAATGTCTGAGTTCAGCTTCAGCCGGCTGTTCCTCATCCATTCGGCGACGGCCTTCATTCCTTCGTGGAGGTTGGTTTTGGCCGGATGGGGGTCCTTGGTGAGGGAGAGGATCAGTTGGGTGTCGTCGGCGTAGGAGATGATGTTGAGGTCGGGCAGTCGGGCGACGTGGGCGAGCGGTGCCATGTAGACATTAAACAGAATTGGGTTGAGGGATGAGCCCTGGGGAACGCCGCAGATGATCTCGGTGGCTTCGGAGCACAAGGTGGGGAGGCGGACGCTCGGTGTTCTGCCGGGGAGAAAGGAGGTGGTCCAGTCCAGGGTCTTCTCTTGGATCCCCGCATTGTGGAGGTGTGTGCTTAGTGTGCGGTGGCAGACCGTGTCGAAGGCGGATGACAGGTCCCGGAGGATGAGGGCTGCGGTTTCTCCGTTGTCTACCAGGGTCCTGATGTCATCGGTGGCTGCGATGAGGGCGGTTTCGGTGCTGTAGTTGCTGCAGAACCCGGACTGGGACGGGTCCAGGATGCAGTTTTCCTCGAGGTAGCGGGTCAGTTGTCTGTTGATGGTCTTCTCGATGAACGGGAGCAGGGAGATGGGCCGGAAGTTCTTGAGATCATTGGGGTCCACCTTGGGTTTCTTGAGTAAGGTGTTGATCTCGGCGTGCTTCCAGCTCTCCAGGAAGGTTGCCGTCTCGAAGGAAATGTTGATGGTCTTCCGGAGATGGGGTGGAATGGCGATTCTGGCTTTGTTGAAGATGCGGTGCGGGCATGGGTCTGACGGAGAGCCAGAGTGGACAGTGTTATGATCATGATGATGTCGTCTTCGTTTATGTTGGACCAGGAGAGCAGGCTGTTTGTGTGGATGGGGGTCGTGGGGGCGGAGGTCTCAGAGGTTGTCGGGTGGTCGTGGTGTTGAAGCTGTCATGGATGTCTACGATCTTGCGATGGATGAAGGTGGCCAGCGAGTCACACAGGTCCTGCAAAGGTGGTATGTTGTTGTTGTTGGATCTGGGGTTGGAGAGTTCCTTCACGATGTTGAAGAGCTCTTTGCTGTTGTGTGCATTGTTGTCTAGGCGGTCTTTGAAGGAGGCCCTTTTGGCGAATCTGATGAGGTGATGGTGTCTACGGGTGGCGTCCTTGTGGGCTGCGTAGCTGTCCGGTATTCGTTCACGCTGCCAGTTCTTCTATAGCTTTTGGCAGGCTTGATTGGAGGCCTGGAGGTCTTCAGTGAATCAGCTGTCTTTCTTGCTGGTGTGGCTGTTGGAGGGTTTCTTGAGCGGGGCAAGCGTGTTGGTGCAGTCGTCGATCCACTGTCTGAGGTTGCGGGCAGCGGAGTCGGGGTCGCTGGGGTCGGCGGGTGTGTTCTGGGCGAGGGTGGTGATTAGCTGGTCTTCGGTGACTTTGCTCCAGCAGCAGCTAGGCATCTGTTGGGTGCGGTGGTGGGTTTCCAAAAGGTGAAGTGGATGCAGCGATGGTCGGTCCAGTGGAGTTAGATGGTGTGGTTGAATGCGACGTGGGGGCTTGCGGAGAAGATGGGGTCAAGCGTTTGGCCAGCGGAGTGGGTGGGTGTTGTGAGGAGTTGTCTGAGTCCGAGGTTGGCGAGGTTGGCGATCAGGGTGGTGGAGTTGGTGTCGCTGTTGTTCTCGAGGTGGAAGTTCAGGTCCCCGAGGAGGATGTAGTCCGTGGAGGCAAGGGCGTGTGTGCTGACGAGATCGGCGATGGAGTCACTGAACTGTGGTCGGGGTCCGGGGAGTCTGTAGACGAGGGTTCCTCTGGAGGTGGTTTTGGGGTCGGTGTGTATCCTCTGAAGTGGGCAGATGGTCCTGTGCGATATTTGGGAGTTGAGTTAAGCAGCAATATTTAGAAACTGTCGGATATGAACTATGGTAAGGCAGCGTCATGGTTGGAGGGTAAGATAGAGACTTGGTCCAGACTACCACTTTCCCTAGCGTGTTGAATCGCTATAGTTAAAATGGTGGTTTTATCCAAATTTTTATACTTGTTCATTAACATCGCACTGCCACTTACACAGGCATTTTTCAAAAAAATTTGCTGTTTGTTAACATCTAAGATCTGGGCGGGAAAGCAGGCTTGCTTTAAGAGGCAACTTCTGACACTTCCTTTGGTGTACGGTGGCCTTGGAGCCCCAGACATCCCGCTGTATGCGTACTACGCCCAAGAACAATTCCTCCATAACTAGGTGCATCCCGTTCCACGTCAGTCCTGTGTAGCTGTGGAGATGGACAAAGCGGCACTCATACCACTTCAAGTCGCACTATATCACCATTTAAACGGCCACGCAATGAGATAGATACAGTTGAGACATTACAATGGGGCTGGGAAGGCCTGATGAAAAGAGCTGGACATCAGGTCCTGTATGTGCCTTCAGTACCACTAAAGTGAGCAACAGAGCAAGGAGGGGCAATGCCTACCTTCTCAGAAATGTTTTTATACCATCGGATAAGAGTGATTTGTAGACCGTTACATACAACTTTCCCTAGGCTACATGCACTTATACTGACTGGCCCATCACCACGCAAACTCATTACAAGTTTCTATAATACAATGCACAACACTGAAAATAATCCTCCAATCTCTGAAGAGAAATAGAAGTTCTGCTGCGTCCAACTGCGGATGTTGACTCCTAACTATGAGCTAAAACTCATACACTTTAAATTCCTGCATAGATTTTACAAAACGCCTACCCAAATACACCGTATGGGACTTAGGCCTGATGCTGGCTGCTGGAGATACAGGACAGAACCAGCAACAATTCTACACTTCGCCTGGAGGAGTAGTCACAATTGTCATACTTGTAGGATTGTTATGGTTAGTAGTTGTGCTGGTTCTGTAATCGGCAGTGTTGGCACCGGCAATATGTGTCACAAGCTGCAGTTGCCACCTGACGAGGGCCCTGGCAGTAATTATTTTTTTTTCAAACTAAGCACTGCTTGTGCTATTTACTCTGTGGTTTACTAAGGTTACATATTGAGAAAGTTTAAAATTCGAAACCAAAAATACCTCAATAACACTGCTAAAATCTGCCTTGACATTAGTAAAATGCGCCTCAACATTAGTTAGATGTGTTTATACTTACCGTAGAAAGGATGCATGATAAAATAAAATGTTGGAAATTGTGCTTTCTTAAATGTGCAGAGTAAAATGTGCTGCTTTAACGTAGGAAACTGTGCTTTATTTGAAGTGCAGAGCAAAACGTGCAGCTTTAAGAATTCAGCCCAAGCTTTGATTTCTAATGTGCTTTCCCGACTACAGCCAGATTCATAAACGAAAAATCGGCTTGCAAAGGGCCAGATTCTCAGAATCTGGCCCTTTGCAAGTGCAATTTTTGCATTTGGGATTCATCATCCCAAATGCAAAAATCGCTATTTGCGAAATCGCATATTTGCGAGGAATTGCATTTAAGGAATCTCTATTTGAGATTCCTTAAATGCAATTCATTAACCAATTTTTAATTGCGAATTCGCAATATTTGGCCGCTATTTACCACGAAGTCTGACTTCGTGGTAAGTAGCAAAAAAATAGAAAAAAGCACTTTAGTGCATTTTTCTCAGTTGCATGTTACACACACACATGTCCTTTGGAAATGTGTGTACGCAACACCTGTGTAAATTTGCATTTCAGGGGTGCTACAGGGTGTCCTCTGGACACCCCTGGCACCCTTGAAATCGCATCCTTAATTGCGATTAGCAAATTGCTAATCGCAAATAAGGAATAACTCCCCATTCATTCCTATGGGCCTGTAGGACCATAGGAATGAATGGGAAGTTATTCCTCATTTGCGATTAGCAATTTGCTAATCGCAATTAAGGAAGATGTAGGAATCGCAATATTTTTTGCAATTTCTACATGAATCCCGTTTTGCAAGTCCTTAATAGCGATTCCTTATGAATCGCTATTACAGACTCGCAAAACGGGACTTTGATGAATCTAGGTGTAGGCCTCTTTCGTCTCCCGTTGTCCTTAAAATAAAATGCATTTAAGAAAATATTCACCTAATGCTAGCATCTGACTAAAGAAAATGTTAATCACTGAAATGTGCTGCTCTAAGAAAATGTATTTCTTTACTTCGTAATACCATATGATATCATCGTATTAAGACAATGGGGCATATTATCAAGGAGCAGCGCTAAAATTATTGCTGCTTTAGCGGCAGGAAACTGCTGCTAAAACGGCGAATGGGCTTGATAATATGCCGTAGAGAATTCCAATAGAAGCCCAGATTCACACCAGAACATGGGCTTCTATTGGAATTCTCAAGGGCATATTATGAAGCCCATTATCACCGGTTTAGCGGCGATAATTTTAACGCCGTTCATTGATAATATTTCCCAATGTATTTTTCAGTGTATTCTTAATCAATAAAATATTAGTATTATTAAGGTTACTGAAGATATTGTGTTTGCATGATATAACCAGGACATTGCCGTTAGAAATGTTTCATTGCATTAGAATAGCCCTTTGTGCACACAATGTTGAAACAGCTAACAGAGTAGGTTTGAAAGGGTTCTCACCAGAACCTTTCCTCATATATCTAATGTGCAACATTTAGACACTTTTAGATAGCTATTCACTGGCATGAGTGTTTTCCGTGGGAATCGGGAGGAGAGATGACAGATCAGCAGAAGATCCTTTTCCATTGAACCAGTATGACTTCAACTGCTGGATTTGCAACCGGATTTATGCAATCTATACTAATATAATAAAGAGAAAGCCCAAACCTTTGAGGCGGGTAATCTCAGGAACCACAGCACCAATCACAACACCCAATACAGCGTTGGAAAGCGCAATTGGAGCAGAAGGACATAGGCTATGCAGACGCCCACCATATACATTTAAAAGGTAAAAGAACCGTGCCAGCAAAGTAGTCCCTTGTGGGCGTGTCTGCATTGTGCTGTGGGCGTTTGCTGGGGGCGTGTGGTACGATCCGCCCTTCATGCCATGTCTCATATCGTGTGCTGTGGGCGTGTGCTGGGGGCGTGGGCTTGTGCGGGGCGCGGGATTACGGAAAAAAAAGCGAGCGTTGTGCCAAATATTTCATTGTTTTTTTCCCCAGGTTCTTTACATTCCAGCTCCGGGTGTCCACCCTGCTCCCTTTAAATACCCCCACACCCCATAATCATAACCCACCCTTACTCCTTAAAATACCCCAACACCCTTAAGCACTAACCCATCTTAACCCTATAAATATACCCTGTACCCCAAAACCCAAACCTAGCCCTGAACCCTAAAAATTCCCCTGTACCCCAAAACCGAAACCTAGCCCTGAACCCTAAAAATACCCCTGTACCCCAAAACCGAAACCTAGCCCTGAACCCTAAAAATACCCCTGTACCCCAAAACCCAAACCTACCCCTGAACCCTAAAATACCCCTGTACCCCAAAACCCAAACCTAGCCCTGAACCCTTAAAATACCCCTGTACCCCAAAACCCAAACCTACCCCTGAACCCTAAAATACACCTGTACCCCAAAACCCAAACCTAGCCATGAACCATAAAAATAACCCTGTACCCCAAAACCCAAACCTACCCCTGAACCCTAAAATACCCCTGTACCCCAAAACCCAAACCTAGCCCTGAACCCTAAAAATACCCCTGTACCCCAAAACCCAAACCTAGCCCTGAACCCTTAAAATACCCCTGTACCCCAGATCCCAAACCTACCCCTGAACCCTAAAAATACCCCTATACACCAAAACCCAAACCTAGCCCTGAACACTAAAAATACCCCTGTACCCCAAAACCCATACCTATCCCTAAACCCTAAAACTACCCCTGTACCCCATAACCCAAAACTATATCTGAACCCTTAAAATACCCAAACACCCCAAAACATATACCTCAGTACCCCAAAACATATACCCCTATACCCATACTTACCTTATCCAAACATTAAAAAACAACATGCTTTTACCATTCATGCATTTACAACGAATTTCGTTGTAAATGTATGCGTAGTAAAATCATATAAAATATAATGCCATGCGTTATAATGGCATTGCGGAGTCACCTGAGTGCCTCCCTGGACAATTCCAGCCTACTGGACTCCTCTCAGCACGGTTTTCGGAGGGCACATAGCACTGAGTCCGCCCTGACAGTAGTTACAAACAACATCCGCGCTAAGGTCGACAGTGGCCAGACTACCCTTCTGGTCCTGCTCGACCTTACAGCTGCTTTTGATACCCTGTCCCCTTCCATCTTGGCCAAGCGCCTTAGGGGGATAGGAGTGGACGGACCAGCGCTTAGCCTTCTGACATCCTTCCTTGACCACCATGAACAGAGGGTCAAGTTGGGTGACTTTCTTTCCCCAGTCAAGCCTGTGCAGTGTGGGGTGCCTCAGGGCTGGTCCCTGAGTCCCACGCTCTTTAATATCTATGTGGCGCCGCTTGCCAGGCTTGTGAGATCATTTAAGCTGGAAGTCCTATCTTACGCTGTCGACACCCAGATTATGGTTTCCCTCTCGCAATCTATAGACATCACGGCCCCGAACTTCAGGAATTGTATGGAAGCAGTGGCGGGTTGGATGATGAGGAACTTCCTCAAATTAAATGGGGAGAAAACGGAGGTCCTTATCTTCGGAGGCAAGGAAGAGATCTGGTCGATGGAGTGGTGGCCTTCTGCTCTTGGAGCTTGCCCTACGCCCTCACAGTCTGCCCGCAACTTGGGTGTAATCTTTGACACTAAGCTCTCCTTCGACAAACAAGTCAGCAGGACTGCCTCAACCTGCTGTGGGGTCCTAAGAATTTTGAGGAAAATTGTACACTATCTTTCCATCGAGGCCCGAAAACAGGTCACTGTGGCCCTCATATCCTCAAGGCTAGATTACTGCAATGCACTATACCTAGGAATCAACAAACAACTAGTCCACTGTCTCCAAATAGTGCAAAATGCAGCAGCCAGGTTCGTCGCTGATGCCCCGAGGCTTTCACCAGGCTCCTCTATCAGGAAGAATCTGCATTGGCTCCCCATGCAGGCCAGGATAGAGTTTAAGGTCCTGTGTCTCACCCACCGGGCCCTGTATGGATCCGGTGCTGAAGACATCAGACCCCTTGTGTCCCTCTATACCCCAGGTAGGGCACTTCTCTCAGCATATAAAAATCTTCTTTCTGTACCACGAGTCATCAAAGCCAGGTGGGGCGGGAGGGCCTTTTTCTCCCTCGCCCCCAGGATCTGGAACATACTTCCGGCTGAGCTCAAAGGACAAACCTCCTATCCTCTCTTCCGAAAGGTATTGAAGACTTGGCTTTTCAGGGAGGCCTACCCATAATCGGTTCACCCCTTCTCCCTCCATACAGTTAGTACCATCCTTAGCGCCTTGATGCCTATGGGCAAAGTTGCGCTTTATAAATCCTTACTCACTCACTCATGGTACTTTCATAATGAAAGTATGCGTAGTCATTGTATGTGGAAAGAAAGTTGCGGAATAAAGGGTGTTTACCCTCCCCTGGTAAGTACATTGGTGGCACGGCGGCCCACATCTCCAGCAACATACCGATTTGAAAAATGCACAAGTCTCTCTCATTGATGGCCAGCACGACATACACCTTCAGACACACCTCCCGCCACAAGTTCTAGAATTGCGAACTTTAGAGCTGGGGAGCTACGTTCGAATCTCGGCATCAGCTCAAAATCCTGTGATTCCAGGCAAATCGCTTTGTCTCCCCATGCCTACCACAAATGAATGTGTTCTTCTGTAATGTAAATTGTGCTCATGCCATGTTGTTGAGTTCGCGCTATTGCAAGGAAAAATAAAGTAGGGAAACTCGAGTTCACACACTACTGAACGCGCACTCTTAAGTGCATCAGCAGTGCACTGTGAATCGGAGCGTTTCACAGGCCTGTCACAGATAAGAAATGCTATCAAAACGAAATCCTACAAAACAATATACTACTGTTCGGACGGGCTGCTAGTTTACATATATATGTGTTCCTAGTTAGAGAGAAAATGCAATGTGATGTCCGATGCTTTTATGCTAGTTGCTTTATGCATACATGCTTGCCTTTTCATGCACACCTACCCTTCCAATCCTTGCCGAATTACTGTAAGCTACTGCTAATGGTGATTTCCCCTTCTCTGATACTTTATGCTGGGAGACTTTTTCCTTAAGCTGATCATAGCTACTGCTGTGATTAATTTCTTTTAATTTTACGTGATAGTTGTTACTGCAACTATAGGGGAACTTGACTGAATATTCCAGGAATGCTCTTCATGGGAAGTTCCTAACTAGATGCTCCTCAAGCTCACTCGTTTCCAAAGAGAACTCATTATGGGTTCTTATTGGGTTATGTTAGGTCCTTTCAGATTTAAATAGGGACTATTTCCTTTATGGAACACACTGTTATTTTATGCTATCTCTAACCAAACTTTTCTTGATAGTTTTGTATTTGGACAAATCTGAATAAAAACAGCAGAAACAATTACTAATCTGTTAATGAAAACAATACAAACCCTCTCAATTCAATTCAATTCAAAAATCTTTATTCGTATTGCAAGAATTCATAAAAGCACATTCAACAAATTTACAGTAATATTATAAAATCCTTCTATAGAATACAAACTTTGTTTGATCATAATAGACATCATACAAATTAGCAAGGTACCTATTCTAAGTAAAAGTCAAGGATTATCCATCATTGTATGTGCTCGGGTGGCGATTCTCAAGAAAGTGCCAGTGCGAAAAACTATTTCTTCATTATTCAAGGAAATCAACATCTGATAGGATTCACTCAGGGAAAGAGGTCTATCTTTTTAAAAAAAACGGAGTTAAAAACCATTTTACATATTTTAGATAATATTTACAGAAGAAGAAAAAGTGCAAAACAGTTTTTGCTCTCACTTCATCACAGGGGCATGGTATATTTGCCAAGTTTACCCGATAGCCTGAGGGGCAACATAACAAAAATCTAACACTTCCCGCTCTCAATCGGAACAAAAGGCTTCTTTCCCAGCTAATCATTGGCAAAACCCTCTCATCATTGACTAAACAATAAAGGTCCGGAAGTTGATGATCTATTTGAAATGCATTTGATTGCAACTTCATTCTAACATGCTGGCAAAAATCCATTGGCCTGTAGATGGAGTGCAGCAGAATTGGTTGACTCGATGTGTAAGTGTAGTGGGGTGGACCGATTGTCCATTAGACCCAACGCTTCTGCACCTAGCACATTTAAAAGCGGTAATAGTGCTTTACATTTAAAACAGAGAGCGATACTGTACACAAAAAGTCAGAGGGCATTATTATACTGTACAATGAGTAAGGTAATTCTTTACAGTAAGTAGGGGCAGTCGGTACTGGTTTAAGCTTTATACTGGACTTGCAATCTTCACTGCACATGCCAAGCATACACTTACAGAGAAGGGAATTGACAGATGTAGTTTGGGCATCTAATTCACCAATCCCGAAAAGATAGTGGTTGAATTGAGTGTTATGAACCCCAAAAATAGCTCTTCTCTTAGTCTGATGCTTTACATTCTAGTTTGCTGGATGTCCTTCAGTCTCTCCTGTCTGTTCCTGCTGTTACTGTCTTGGATGGAAACCGCTCCCACTCCAGATTCTGTGTCATCCAATTGGGATTGCACTGCCTTGGTCTTTGATGGGATCCTTTGATGAATTAAAAATGTTAAATATTGTTTATGAATTACTATCAACATACATATATATATATATATACATATATATATATATATATATATATATATATATATATATATAACCTACTGGCGGTCGCCAGTAGGTATATATAGTTAGGATTGTTTTCCATAGGGAAATCGCAACATTCTATTGGGAATAACTTTGGCGCCGGTTGAGGAATCTTCCTGAATTTTTCCTTAACTTTGCCTCGCGACACTCCGGTCCTTCCCCGAAAGTTTGGGGGGGATTCGTCATGCGGGGGCCGAGATAAAAGGGGGGTCCCAAAACGTGTTTTCCCCATGTTAATTTCTATAGGGCGGTCAAACTCACTTTTAGCCCGAACGGCTGAATGGATTTCCACCAAACTTGGCAAAATTGTAGGGACTGGTAGCCCGATGTGCCTTTGCTATGTCTCAAGATATGTGCTCCAGTGGATTGTGAGTAATTTAGGTAAAAAAAAAAGTATATATCTATGGCAGCTTACCCGTGAGCTTACCGGTACGCTTACGGTACGCGTACGTGCGCGTACGGTACGCGTACCTCTAGTGCGCGAGCTGCATTCTGATTGGCTGCCAATGTCTGTCAACACTCCAAAACAGAAACTGTTGGCAGCCATCTTGTGCCTCGGTAGACTGAGGCACAGGAAAGCAGAAAAACAAACGTGTAGAACTCAAAAAGGGGGCAGGATAGAAGCATCCTGACCCCCTAGGCCTGCTCAGGGGATCCCACAAGGACCCCCAAGGCCAAAAAAAATATATATATATTTTCGGAAAATCGCGGGGTACGCGTACCTCATTTTTTTACAAGAAAAAAAAAAGATTTGGGGGCCTTGTAGAAACACTCTGACCCCCCTAGGGCTGTTCAGGCGGTCCCATACGGATATTAACATATATAAATGTTATCCGCTAATAGAATTAGCATTTAAAAAACCTTGCGAGTTCACTGAAAAAAACAAAGGTTTCAGGCCTTATATAGTTAGGAATTAGCATTTAAAAAACCTTTGAAATTCACTGAAAAAACCATAGGTTTCACACCAGTTATAGTTAGGAATTAGCAATTAAAAAACCTATTAAATTCACTGAGAAAACCATAGGTTTGACACCAGTTATAGTTAGCTGAAC